>NC_092123.1:12378863-13118637 GCF_045679555.1 Salvelinus alpinus
GCAGTTCAGAACGAGGGTCGAGTGAAGTGTACTGTTTGTTAGAGGCGCACGACCTGAACGCTCGCTCCACTTTGTTTTCGTCCTGTATTAAACACAGTTTATCCCGTCTTAAATTTTATTGATTATTTACGTAAAAAAAATACCCAAAGTTGTATTAGGAAAGTTGTTTGAAATGTTTTGACAAAGATTACAGGTAACTTATTAGATATTTTGTAGTCATGTTGCGCGAGTTGGAACCGGTGTTTTTCTGGATCAAACGCGCCAAATAAATTGACATTTTGGATATATAACGACGAAATTAATCGAACAAAAGGACCATTTGTGATGTTTATGGGACATATTGGAGTGCCAACAGAAGAAGCTCATCAAAGGTAAGGCATGAATTATATCGTTATTTCTGAGTTTTGTGTCGTGCCTGGCGGGATGAAATATGATTGTCTGTGTTTGTTTGATGGGGTGCTGTCCTCAGATAATAGCATGGTTTTCTTTCGCCGTAAAGCCTTTTTGAAATCTGACACGGTGGCTAGATTAACAAGAATAAAGCTTTAATTTGGTGTATTGCATTTGTGATTGTATGAAAGTTAAATATTTCTAGTAATTTAATTTGAATTTGGCGCTCTGCCATTTCACCGGATGTTGTCAAATCGATCCCGTTAACGGGATTGTCACGCCCTGACCTTAGTTATCTATCTTTTCTTTATTATTTTGGTTAGGTCAAGGGTGTGACGAGGCTGGGTATGATTGTTTTTGTATTGTCTAGGGTTTTTGTATATCTAGGGGTTTTGGTATGTCTAGGTATATGTAGGTCTATGGTGGCCTGAATTGGTTCCCAATCAGAGGCAGCTGTTTATCGTTGTCTCTGATTGGGGATCATATTTAGGTTGCCATTTTCCCTTGGGTATTTGTGGGTTCTTATGTCTATGTGTAGTTGCCTGTTCAGCACTCATTTGTATAGCTTCACGGTTCGTTTTGTTATTTTGTTAGTTTTGTTCAGTTTTCATTCTTGAAATAAAGAAGAATGTACGCATACAACGCTGCGCCTTGGTCTCCTCCTTTTGACGGCCGTGACAGGGATTTGATCCCTAAGAAGTTTTTAAGCGCCTTGCTCAACTAGTCGGCTTGGCCTGTAAACTTTCGGGGTACTGGCCCAACACTCTTAACCACAAGGCTACCAGCCGCCTTTTTCCGCACTTTTATTTTCACGACTGATCAAAACTTGTTTTCTCATCTCTCTCTCTTGCCCCTTTGGAGCAGACATATGGTGAGCAATGTGTTTGTAACATCGAATTGCAATATAATTACATTAAAGAATAACAATATATATATATATACACACACACAGTACCAGTCAAAAGGTTTGGACTCACCTAATCATTCCAGGGTTTTTCTTTATTTTGACTATTTTCTACATTTTAGAATAATAGTGAAGATATCAAAACTATGAAACAACACATATGGAATCATGTAGTATATCAAAAAAGTGCTGAACAAATCAAAATATATTTTATATTTGAGATTCTTCAAAGTAGCCACCCTTCGCCTTGATGACAGCTTTGCACACTCTTGGCATTCTCGCAACTAGCTTCGTGAGGTAGTCACCTGGAATGCATTTCAAATAATAGGTGTGCCTTGTTAAACGTTAACTTGTGGAATTTCTTTCCTTCTTAATGCGTTTCAGCCAATCATTTGTGTTGTGACAAGGTAGGGGTGGTATACAAGTTTGTAGTGTCATACCCAAGAAGATGCGGGGCCGTAATCGCTGCCAAAGGTGCTTCAACAGAGTACTGAGTAAAGGGTCTGAATACTTAAGTAAATGTGATATTTATGTTTTAAATTTTTAATAAATGATCAAGGATTTAAACAAAAAAATCGTTTTTGCTTTGTCATTATGGGGTATTGTGTGTAGATTGATTAAGGAAAAAAACAATTTAATACAATTTAGAATAAGACTAACGTAACAAAATGGAAAAAGTCAAAGGGTCTGAATACTTTCTGAAGTAAGACCCTATGATCCGTGATCCTTGATCTGTACATGATACAGACATCTTGCTCTAAAATATGGAGTATGTCTAGATTCTGAAATACAAATGTTCACATTAATTTATTCAACCTAAAAAATATTAATATGGATATCTCAAAAGTACTCTTTTTAAATATTACTTCTTTAGGAGGGGGGGGGAATAATATACTTCTGTAAAATTTCAGTTAAAACGATAAGATAAATATATGAAATTCCATGTGAATTCACAATGCAGCTGCAGTGCTTCCAGAAAAGGTTTGGCTCTTACGGTGCCTTTCAGATGGTAAAGCATTGCACCTGTACTACCAATACTGTACCTCAATTCCACCTTGACAAGTTTGCATTTTCTTCACATTTAACTTCTCAAAGTATTGCAATAAAGGACTTCGCTGCTGTCACTTGCCTTTCTCTACCATTTTTCCAACTATTAACAACGATGACGTTGTGGCGGATAGTCGACTCCAAAATAATTGACTCCTCGTTGACTCTCGTAATCAATTCCTAAGTCTCAGTATTTTTGGAACTGAGGTGACTGATTTAGTTGTCGTGCTTCCGATAACACAAAGTCTAGCATCTTTCACAGTGAGCTAGTGAGGGACGGAGAGAAAGGGGAAAGGCACAGTCTAGGCAGGTCCGCCACCAGGCAGACAGAGTCAGACCCGTGTACTAGGCCTATCTATCGGCAATCAAAGGCTGTATCTTACAATGGAATGATGTATCTCACAATTTCTTGGCTTGCAATGTCTCGCAACCTCAGTAAAGTAGGGCCTATCATCAATGAATAAGCTAGGATATTGAGATGAGCGAAATGCAACACTTCGCTCTCACACAGTCATACACAGTTTATGACATTGTGCACGGGTTCGCTTCACGCTGTTCACAGTGTGGTAGCCAGGACTCCAAAACATTGGAGAAGTTGAGCCTCGCGCTTCAACGCTCTTAGTTGTTGTGGAAATTGACCCACTATGAGGATTACTTTCTGGTTCACGAGTGGCGCAGCGATCTAAGGCACTGCGTCTCAGTGCTAGAGGCGTCACTACAGACACCCTGGTTTGAATCCAGGCTGTATCACAACCGGCCGTGATTCCCATAGGTCCTATAGGCGGTGCAGAATTGGCCCAGTGTCGTCCGGGTTTGACCGGTGTAGGCCGTCATTGTAAATAAAAATGTGTTCTTAACTGACTTGCCTAGTTAAAAAGTATAATGGCACCAAGATGATGTCTGTCTCATGTATAAAGCTTAAAATTGCCAATTTCATCATGATACTTACTCCTTTTTAAACTGAATACAAAAAAAGCATACCAAACATCCTTCCTCCCAATTAGGTTTCTATTTGAGAGTTGCCAGAACAATCTGAGATACCAAAAACATTTTCAGATCTCGCTGGGATGGAATCACCCTTTATACTTTCGGGGTTAGCATGAATATTAAGAGCCATGGCGATGATGAGTCATCCTTCCTACATTAAAACCTATCTAATGAACATACAGTATTGAAGGGCCCGTCGAAAAGCCTGCACCAGCGTGTGAACTCTACAGCCCTATTTCAAGTATTAAAGTAAGGCGCAAACTAAAAGTACGGCGCAAACTGGCCCTGACTCAGCCAATCGTCTGTCTTTTCCAGTGTCTACAACTTTTCTGATGTGGGAGAATGGGAGTACTAGGGATGAGCCAACCGTGCAGAGCGTGGTGTTATTGGGTCAAGCTTTTGAAACAGCGTCTACACTTGTGACAGTGGGGTTCATGTGGTCGGTCAGTCTGTGCGTGGGGCACTGGACGTTCAGTCAGAGGCCTTAATAATGTGTGAAAACTCACTGACCCAGTTCACTGACTGATCGGAGCCTGTGTCGAGGCGCAGCTGGGGCCGGTGGTCCAGGGATGGGCCGGTGTCACGCGGCGAAGGAAATGCAGCCTGAGAGACCGCTGACCCGTGGTCACTGTCGAGACGGTTGACCGGGTGACATACACTCATCGTGGAGTTGCTAACAACAGCGTGGTGCGGGTGAGGCTGATGCTGTGTGACATTGAGACAGGCTAGGAAATGTGCTCTGAAAAAAAAAAAAGTCTGACCCCATAAATGTTGTGCAGAAGAGCGACTGTGCATTGCAGTCACAAGAGACAAAATCGTAAATCATTGCATTACACACAAGCTAAATTAGATTGCACAGTGATTGTTTGAGATTAAAGTGGCTGAGCCTGGACATGGCAAAAAAGAAAGGTTAACCGGCCAAAGACAACATGGAGAAGGATCAATGCAGATAAAATCACCTGGAGTCAAGAAAACTGCCCAGAATAGGGTTCACTGGAGATGCATTGTTGAGTCCCTTTGCTCTTCAAGGAGCCAAGAGGAATGATTTAAAGTATATCTACGAACCTGGACATTATAAAGTTCAAAGGCATATTTCCATTTCAATTATTGTAAATGGCCCATCAAATTTTGCATTTCATTTAGCTGATGTGCCTAATGTGGTCATATTCCCATGCTCTATTTGCCCTTTGATTCTCATTCACTAATATTCATCCACACACTGACCCAGTCCCTGACATGGATTTGAACTCCTCTGATGGTTTTATTCTGTTCATCCATCACTCCCACCTAGGGGGCTCCTAGGAGGAGGAGGAGGAGGGTGGGAGAGGAGGAGGAGGAGGGTGTGAGAGGAAGAGGAGGAGGGTATGATAGGAGGAGGGGGTTGGAGAAGAAGAGAAGTAGGGTGGGAGCGGAAGAGGAGTTGTAAACGATGAGGTTTTAAAATATGAGGTTTTAATCAAAGCCAACTCATTACATATAATAGAAGTGACTAAAGGAACATGCTACAAAACAGACCTTTCAAACATCTCAAACAGTAACACTTTATTTGGATAGTACATCATTAGACGCTCTACAGACTATCTACTAACCCTAACCTTAACCCTTATCCTAACCCTAAACTTAACCCTTACACTAACCCTTATTCTAAACCTAACCCTAACTGTAACCTTAGCAAGCAGTTGTTTATCAACATATGGTTTGATAGATGATCATTTGTAGAGCAAGACTATCCGGACTATCCAAATAAAGTGTAACCCTTCAAATACTTGATATAGCTTGGTCTTTTTGTGGCTGTTCCATTTAACCATTGGCTACCTACATTTAGTGCATCTCAAGTATTTGAAAATACTGTATATGTATTTGACCAAAGTCTGATATGGATTGAGACAGTGTAGCAATGATGGTGACAATTAGATAGAAAATAGTGTTATTTGACGTGTATCTTTTTTGACACGCAAAGACCCAAACGGCGTTCCATAGAAATCCTGGTTGAGAATTAACAAATTAACCAAGAAACAGCACAGCAAGTAAGTCAAATAAATAGGTGTTGATTATGTTTTACTAGTAATGGGGACATAAGTAAATGCCAACAAAATAACCTTTTGGTGTGTGTGTGTGTGTGTAACCTTCATTTAACTAGGCTAGCAGTTAAGAACAAATTCTTATTTACAATGATGGCCCGGACGACACTGGGTCAATTGTGCGCTGCCCTATGGGACTCCCAATCTCAGCCAGATGTGATACAGCCTGGATTCAAACCAGGGACTGTAGTGACGCCTCTTGCACTGAGATGCAGTGCCTTAGACCGCTGCGTCCATGTGTGTGTGTTAACTATTTAACTGTAATAGAATGCTTAAAAGGCCGCTAAAATGTTAAATATCGGTTATCGGTATTGGGTTTTTTTTGTCAAGGAAAATATTGGATATCGGTATCGGCCAAAAATGTAATATCGGTGCATCACTAGTCCAAACACACCAAGACAGTTGTGAAGAGGGCACGACAACACCTTTTTGCCCTCAGGAGACTTAAAAGGTTTGTCATGGGTCCCCAGATCCTCAAAGTTCTACAGCTGCACCATCGAGAGCATCCTGACCGGTTGCATCACCGCCTGGTATGGCAACTGCTCGTCATTCGACTGTAAGGCGCTACAGAGGGTAGCGCGTACGGCCCAGTACATCACTGGGGCCAAGCTTCCTTCCATCTAGGACCTCTATACTAAGCGTTGTCAGAGAAAGGCCCAAAGAATTGTCAAAGATTCCAATCACCCAATACTGATCTCTCTGCTACCCCACGGCAAGTGGTGCCAGAGCTCCAAGTCTAGGTCCAAAAGGATCCTTAACAGCTTCTACCTCAAAGTCATAAGACTGCTGAACAATTAATCAAATGTCCACCCCGGACAAATTACATTGATACCCCCCTTTGTTTTTACACTGCTGCTACTCACTGTTTATTATCTACGCATAGTCATTTTACCCCTACCTGCATGTACAAATTTACCTTGACTAACCTGTACCCCCACACATTGATTTGGTACCGGTACCCCCTGTATATAGCCTCATTATTGTTATTTTGTTACTTATTATAGTTTTTTTATTTGTTTATTTAGTCAATATTTTCTTAACTCCATTTCTTGAACTGCATTGTTGGTTAAGGGCTTGTAAGTAAGCATTTCACTGTAAGATCTACACCTGTTTTATTCAGCGCATGTGACAAATAAAATTTGATTTGATTTAAAAAGGAGAAGTTTTTGCTTGTGTCTGACATTTTCTGGTGGCTTTGATTGACGTGTGCTTTTACGGGGGTGTGCCGTGTGTGAGTTCGCTGATTCTCTCTATAGGTCTATATGTCCATTCAGAAAGTTTCTTAAAGTGCCTCGTCTGGACGCCATCTCTTCAATAAAAATCAAACACTCATGTCATGATTTAACCTGGTAAAATGCCTCGTTTCAGTAGCTCAGTAGCTTAACCTCCATTATTTATCTTATTATGGCATCCTCTCTTTAAAGAACATATGACAATGCCAAAAGATGACAGCAGCAGGGTGTGGGACGTTATGCAAATATTTCTTACGCAGAAAAGACAAGAGACAAGGACAAGGTAGGCATGTCTTTATTTTGACTCTGTTAATAGTGTCAAAAAAGAATGTGACAGATTCTTTACAACCTTGGCATTTCTTATTTTGTTGATTGATATTTATAAGTAATAACCTGAATAATAATACTTAGGCTAGTCAGCTGAATGTATTGGGTCACCCCCTGAACGGTTATGTCAGTGACCGTGTACATTGGCCTGGCCAACTGCCGTAACCTCAAATTTCCAGACCGTCACAGCCCTACTCAGTGGTGACCCCATACATTCAACTGGCTAGCCTCCTTCCATACCCACATGGTACAAATTCACACACAGAGAGACACAGAGACTGGTAAACAGAGATAGCGACAGAGTGATAAATGGAGACAGACAGAGGCACAGAGATAGACAGAGACACACAAGGACATAGAGATACACACAGAGATACTGTACACGCAGCACTATCGTCTAACTACCATCCACGGGATCTTTAGACTGAGTCATTCCAACACCTTGTGATCCCATTGAGATGGGAACACTAAGGTGCCATTGTGTGATATCACCTGAGGTACTGTATATAATGTATTTTCTAATCTAAGTGAAGGCAACTGAGGACTTTGAAGCCTTCTGTCTCCTCTCCCTGTAGGGCACCCCTTACATAAATATACCACGGTAGTACAATAAAAAAAAAGACCATGGTACTACGGTATCATATTTTTTGGGGTCACTACCATGGCAGGAAAATACCATGGTGCTGTTGCAATACCATTGTATTTTCCTGCCATGACAGTGACCAAATGATAGTACCATGGTATTTCTTTCATTGTACTGCCATGGTACATTTTTGTAAGGGGTGCTCTACAGGGAGAGGAGAAAGGAGGCATCGAAGTCCTCAGTTGCCTTCACTTCGATTAGAAAATGCATGAGATACAGTACCTCAGGTGATATCACACAAAGGCACCCTAGTGTTCACATCTCAATGGGATCACAAGGTGTTGGAATGACTTTCTAAAGATCCCATGGATGGTAGTTAGGCGATAGTGCTGTGTGTATCTCTGTGTCTCTCTCTATGTCCTTGTGTGTCTCTGTCTCTTTCTGTGCCTCTGTCTGTCTCTATGTATCACTCTGTCCTTATCTCTGTGTGATAGTCTGTGTCCCACCATTTTTCAGGTAAATTGACTCACATTATGCAACATTGACTACTTGCTCTGCAATGGCAAAGCGTAGGTCTAGTGTACCCTCTTTAACCACTTTAGCTCATCGTGAAAAACCACAACAGACATGGTCTAGTAGTGTACCCTCTTAAACCTAGGGACATGGATAGGGTATGGTGAGAACAATGGTTAAAGAAACAATGGTTAAATAGTTTATCTGGTGCTTCTCTCTTCAATATAGTTTTCAGTTGGCTCTCTCTCATTCAACTGACTTGGCTACTCTTATACAATTCTAAATAGCCAACATACTACAAAACAATTTGTAAAAAGCTAATAATCAGCTTATCTCATAGATACATTTTCATAATGTAATTCTCAACATATCCCTAAAAACAGCAAGTTACAATGTGTCCTATTGCTTACACTCTGTGTGAACGTTCGTTAGTCTTGTCGCCATGACAACGGCAGGCTAACTTGACTGGAGCTAATCTTTGATGACTCTAGCTTCTATGCTAAGAGACTTTATAAATTAATTAAACTATCAAAACATCATCACTACAGAACCTGGTTCAATTCCAGGCTGTATCACAACCGGACGTGATTGGGAGTCCCATAGGGGGCGCACAATTGGCCCAGTGTCGTCCGGGTTAGGGTTTGGAGGTGTCGAAGTCCTCAGTTGCCTTCACTTGGATTAGAAAATGCATGAGATACAGTACCTCAGGTGATATCACACAAAGGCACCATAGTGTTCACATCTCAATGGATCACAAGGTGTTGGAATGACTTTCTAAAGATCCCGTGGATGGTAGTTAGGCTGTCTCTGTATCAAGCTAGAGTCGTTGTAGGCTGTCATTGTAAATAAGAAGTTGTTCTTAACTGACTTGCCAAGTTAAATAAAGGTTAAATAAAATAAATAACGTTTAAAACATTTTGTTTATCTGGTGCTTCACTCTTCAGTCGTCTCTCTCATTCAACTGACTGACGAGGCATGTTAGTGCGAGAGCGCCTGAAGCAGGCCGAAACAAGCGCAACACCCCTTGACTATGAATACGATTAGGTTACCATATATCTTACATTCTGCCACATTTCAGGTTGGCAACACAGGGAACCCAAACATGAGTAAAAAACGGTACTGTTAATACAGAATGTATTGCCCCTTTCTCCGGTGTTGTGGTACTCGAGACCGAACTCCACATAATGAGTGTCTCGGTCTTATATCGGTGATACATTTTTTTTTGGTCTTGACTTAGTCTCTGACAGTGAGGACTCATCATTTCTCAGCGAGACCAGCAACAAACTCATAATTATCAGCTTCCATTCAGTTAGCGCGTAAAATCGCTTTGCCAGGCCAAATATTTGCACTCCATTCTTGAAACATTAATATGTTATCGCCTATTGAAATCTATTGAAAGGATGACTACTTTACTTGTAACATTAGTGTCTTTTACTTTCATTGAAAAATATCCTCAAACTTTGTCCAAATTCCCTTGACTTCCTGGTAGGGAGAGCGTGGGAAATTGTTGGAATGTTGTGCACTCACTATTAGTGAAGGGAAGATGGAACAATTCTAAGTCTTTATATCTATTATAGACATGTTTGCGTAGTGGCGAACCTATTGGACGTTCAGTGTGTGACAGGCTTGTGATGTTGAAAGGACAGCAACCGTACTACCAGCGCACTCATGTAGGAGAGTGCACTTTTTGTCAAACAAAACGGGCCAGTGGTGTAGTGGAGGATATATGCAGGTATACGCCTTAAACACACTTTTTTTTGTGGGAATTGCCTATACTCACTTCTTAATTCCTTCTGTTGCGTTTCTATGTAGTGTAGTGGAGGTATACAACTTATTTAATATGTAGTACAACAGAGAAATCCTGCATGCACAAAGGAGCCTAGACAATCCCAAAGCATATGAAATATATTCACATGTGCGCAGCACACATAGCCTAGTTTCAGCGGAATATCATCTGCAGGCTGCACAAGCACACAGCTCTCAACTGGTTGTCTCATGGAGCAGCTCACAGAAGAATGACATTGGTAGCGGGTAGTTAGAGAGCCGCACACTCTAGGAGCTCAGATGCAAAAATATGTATGTCCGACGTTTTGACAGACAAGCTGTCTTCATCAGGGTATAATGTTTGCAGTGTTTGTCATTATACCCTGATGAAGACAGCTTGTCTGTCGAAACGTTGGACATACATATTTTTGCATCTGAGCTCCTAGAGTGTGCGGCTCTCCTTTATTTTTGAAAGTGTTCCACTCCGCTAGCCAGCACCTCGCCTAAATAGGTGTGCGTTTCTTTCGCCTCTAACTTATGATACCTACCAGTAAATGCTAACTAAAGCAACAATGGGTATGCAAACCAGGTATTAACTAAGTTTGGTACTTAGCCTTGGTTAGTAGGCTATTTGCGAAGTGCAATCCAGTCATCATGCACTGCTTGCATAAACATTTGGCAAGGCTTTCCCAAAAATCCATCCCAATTAAATGTTGACCGCAATGTAGGCCTACCTGACATATTTATAAAGTGCTGATGTGCATCAATGGGGAGGGCATTTGTTTTGCTCAATTGAATTAAAGGGCAACTACACCCTCCAAAAATATATTGTATTGTTTTTCCCAGACCTCAAAAATGGTCTCCTGATATGGTTAAAACATTGTTGTTGATGTTTTTTTGTTTTTTTATCTGTAGGCAAACATAAGATTTTTCCACACAGGGCACCTTTCCTTCACACAGGACCGAAACAAAAACACAACCATTAGGCTAAGCATTTCCCAATCAAAGTTTAAGTAAGTTACCGGTGATCTTAAGTTTAAATGCAACAATGTTTCACACACAAGTTATTTTCAAAGAGATGGCTAACAACAAAAGCATCAACAAAAAATACATTTATTTTACACCTCTTGATGAAAGTTATTCTTGAAAAGGGAGAAGCTAACAAATTAGCAACACCATTCACTTCGATAACACCTGCTGCAGCTGCTGCAAACTAGCCTACAACAAAAGCTAGCTAGACTGTGGGATACCTACTGCTCACTATTGCACAGTTACCTGTTGGCCATTACAAGTCAATGTGATTGGTTGAGTCCACTGTCACTCCAACATTTTTCCTAATACAGTTGAATGACATATGCCTTCTACCAAGCTTCTGATGGCTTAGCCAATGGCTGACTTAGCTAGTTAGATTTATCTCCCCAGAGACCACCAAAAGAAAAATCCTGATTGGATATTGTTCTCTCTTCAATGTTCATATATTCCTTTCTAACAAAAACTGAAGAGATTAAATCAGAACAACATTTAAAAGAATAATATAATTATTATTATTTCATAAATTCTCCGAAAGCGTAGAAAGGCCCTCATTGTTCCCCATTGTGTTCGGGTTAGTAAACATTTATATAGTGGCTCTTTTTCCCTCAGCATAAATTGTTTCACCATTCTGAATGTCTAAAGAATACACATGTTCTTCTGAAAAATTAACACAGAAATTCTGGACATTTTGAATTCTTATGGAGGCGACTTGACTAAATTACAGTCATGGTCTTGAATTGGACTCGCATTTCTCAAGTCTCGGTCTTGACTCAGTCTCGGACCTCTCGTCCCCCTCCCGGTCTTGGTCGTGACTCGGTCTCGCCCACCCTCCACTCTTGGTTTTGACTCGGACTCGATTCGCTCCGGTCTTGGCCTTGAATCGGTCTTTGCGTTAGGTAGTCTCGAACACAACACTGCCCTTTTCACACCGTTTCCCTTTTTCTTTGATGTTACAGACAAACTAGGACTAACAATAGTAGCCTGACTTCAGAAACATGCCCAACGCAAAATGAATAAAGATGGTACCATATGATGAGTATGGTATTTCCATAATCTACATCTACCATGGTATAAATGGTGCAATATCATGGTATTATTTAGGTGCAGGTGCACCATCATACTTCAAAGATAAGATCATAATACATTTCCATGATTCAGATTTATACCATGGTATAAATGATGCAATACCATGGCAATGATTAGGTACAATGCCAGTACCGTGGTAGTACCATCATTCCTCAAAGATAAAACCAATGGTACATTTCCATGATTCAGACTATACCATGGTATAAGTGAAAGTACCATAGTAGTACCATGGTATGAATGAAATAACCACAATAGTACCATGGTAGATTTTTGTAAGGGACAGCACAAGGCTTCAGCTCAACAGTAACCGTGTGAATAATATACACTTCTATAATGCATGCTGCTTTTTCTCTCTCTTCTCAAGTGACACATTTTTGCCTTTTTACAGCACCGAAATGGGAGTCACACATTGAAATTGAAGAGCAAGTGTCAAGACAGCCATTTCGATTAGTCTTTTCTTTTCTCATAGTATTGTATGAATTATGGATAAATAGGGTAAAAGGGTAAAGAGTCTGGACAAATTGTGAGTTTGATGGCCAATTGGGAGACTGACTTCAGTCTTGCAGAGTCTGGGGAATAAAAGGTCCAAAAATTACACTATACAGTTGATCTAGCTTAACTGTTTTGACTGCTAGTTGCCCAACCACCGCATGGACTACACAGCCTTCATTGAATCATAGAGAGACAGATGGCTAATCCAATACCTCCTCCTAATCTCCACACTCCCTGTTCTTCATCCCTATGCCCCCCACTCCTCAACACCATCCTACCTTGCTCCTTTTCCCTCGTCAATGGGGAGTGATACACACACACACAAAGTGCACGCTCACACACACACACACACACACACACACACACACACACACACACACACACACACACACACACACACACACACACACACACACACACACACACACACACACACACACACACACACACACACACACACACACACACACACACACACTTGGCTGAAAGCATGGGTATTACTCGAATAGCTGCCCGGCCTAACCTTGACTCATCCTCCATGTGTTTACCTGGCAGCTCCCGGAGCCAACACCATCTCCTAAAATACACATTCACTCAGTACCCCACCTCACTTCTTTGCTACCAGCGTTAAGAAGCACACACACCTAGACACACACATACACACAGGCAGGAAAGATGCACGCACATACACACACCTGTCAGCATTAAACACGCACACTTTATATACCCACACATCACCCCCTGGACAAGGTGCCTGGACCGGGCATGGAATAACAATGTGAATAACACTCTAAGCTTTCTGGTAAAGAGACAAACCTCAATGCCCGCTGTTCATTAGCATGGTACTAATTGGTGCCATGTTGGACTGCATTCCTGCTATGCTGGCAGAAAACCGGGTTCTGTCAGTCTACGTATTTTTACCTCTGTGTCTGAGCCTAGCTCTAAAGGAAGGCTCTGACCTCGGGATAAAACAGACACTTTGTGTGTGTGTGTTCATTTCCATTCACTGCTTTGACAGCATATTGGCAGGACGGCACCCACAATGCTGTGCACCCACAATGCAAAGGGACTCAGTGCTTTAAACATCCCTCAATTCACACCCCCACATGAAAAAATACTACAGTTTACAATAGAAGACAACAGTACTTACCATATAATTATGTAGTACATTTTTGTATACTGTAGAATAATTGTAGTATCCCTCAATCATGTGTAGTACTTACTACATCATTGTGTAGTATAAAAACACTAGTAAATATTACAGTAATGTCTGCAAAAACACTGCAGTTTCTTAACCATAGTAATAATACAGAATTGAATGTGCATATACCCTGCCCATTCCCCTGCCCCATATCTCAATTTGTGACACCCATAGGTGAGAAACCTACGCTGAGTGTACAAAACACCTGCTTTTTTCATGACATAGACTGACCATGTGAAAGCTATCATCCCTTATTGATGTCACTTGATAAATCATGTAGATGAGAAGGGGAGGAGACAGGTTAAAGGAGGATTTTTAAACCTTGAGAAAATTGAGACATGGATTGTGTATGTGTGCCATTCAGAGGGTGAATGGGTATGACAAAATATTTAAGTGCCTTTGAACAGGGTATGGTAGTAGATGCCAAGCACACCAGTTTGAATGTATCAAGAACTACAACGCTGCTGGGTTCTTCACGCTCAACAGTTTCCCGTGTGTATCAAGAATGGTCTACCACTTCAAAAGGACATCCAGCCAACTTGACATAACTGTGGTAAGCATTGGAGTCAACATGGGCCAGCATCCCTTTGAAACGCTTTCAACACTTTGTAGAGTCCAATCCCCGACTAATTGAACAGGTTCTGAGGGCAAAAGGGGGTACAACTCAATATGGTATATACTACCATTTTCTTTTACTACAGTATTTATACTACAGTAAACTGTAAATACTACAGTATGCAATAGTATACGTCTGTGAATAATACAGTATAAAGTCCGCAAAAACAAAACATTAAATAATATAGTATTTTTTCCTGTGGGCAAAGACACTAGTGTGTCCCAAATTGCACCCTATATACCAGAGCCATATGGGCCCTTGTGAAAAGTAGTGCACTACGTGGGAAATAGGGGACCATTTTGGATGCAAGCAAGGAGACCCTGACAATAAGCCAGGTTGAAATGGAGTTTGATTGTTCTGTATAGAACTGACATGTACGTGGGCTAGTTACTTTGCTCTGTTTCAAAGAGCAATTGTTGTAATTATGTTGTAGAATAATTTAATACAGTGGTACATCACTAACATTCAAAGAGGCATGCAAGCAAACACATGCCCCCCCCCACACACACACACACACACGCACACACACACACCCTTGACAATAACCCATTGCTGCTAGCCAAGCCTGTGCCGGTGGGAATATCTACAATTGATCTGTCCCATTCTGGGGTAAGTAAATGTACTATTCACAATCTGCCTTGGACTCTAATTCCTATTTGAGCGATATTACTGGAGCTTTGCCTGGAGTGGGATCTGTTCCAAGTCTAGAGAGAGTGACTCTATTGTCTCCTGTTTTAAATAGCCTGTTGGGTGAGCAAGAAAAGCGTCCTGATGTTGGAGTATAGTACTGTACTTGAATGGATGAGTTATTGTTGTCTGATGTTGACCTGAAAGTGTGTGCAGTTCTGGCTGTCCTCAGTTGACATCAGTAATGTGTGAAATGTGACAGTGGAAATTATGGAGAGCAGTAATGAGTCATATGAGTCGCACTACTTTTCGACAACTTCTTTCTCTGGTCTAAAATGAATATGTGTAGGTGAAAAGGATCATGAATGGGTGAATACTGAGAGTGTGATTTTGCTTGTGTGTGAGTATTGGAGTTTATGTGTAGGTGGTCTTTCTGTTTGCGAATGTGTGGCCATGGACTGGAGAGTGGGTGAGTATGTTTGTAGGATGAAACGTATAAATGAAGGAAAGGAGGAAAGGAATGAAAAGGAGGAAGAATCAAGGAAGGAAGGAAGGAAGGAAGGCATGAGGGAAGGAAGGAAAGAAGGAAATAATCAAAGTAGTAAAGAAGCAAAGGAATGGAATAATACAATGAAGGAAGGAACAAAGGAAGGATGGAAAGCAGGACATCAGGCTGGAGACACTGTGCCATCCCTTGTGCCAGGCCTACTCTGCTCCAACCTGTTTACTATGTTCCCTGTTCCAACCTGTTTACTATGTTCCCTGTCTAACCATCTGCCTATAGGGCTCCTGCAGGGCTACGGCTGGCTGCATTTGTGCCTGTCTGGCTTTGCGAGGACCCCAGTCTGCTGATAGCTGTCTGAGCGCGTGTCCGTTCTGTCTAAATGGGTCCCAGGGCTTGAGTGACTGCTCTGGCTGTGTGTGGCTTAATGAGTTAGAGCAGGAAAACACACAGCTAATGAAATGCAAAGACAGACAACCCCGTGCTCCTCATCCATCTGAATAGGGGCAGAGTCGAGCAGGCAACAGATGGTCGGTCTGCATATTGAGCCACACACACACACACATATCCACACAAAGTCATGCACATACATACACACACGCAAAGACACACACACACACACACACACACACACACACACACACACACACACACACACACACACACACACACACACACACACACACACACACACACACACACACACACACACACACGTAAGCATGTACAAGCACACACAAGGAAAAGATGCATGTCGACTCAACAGGTTACACAGATTCACACTCCAATGAAGAGCCGGGGTAAATATTACATAACATCAAGGCCATTCTGCTCCTGTATTGAAGTCCAATATTTTCTCTACAGGCTCATTGTTAGAACAGCAATACATGTGCCAGTGCATTTAAAGTGTGTCTTGCCACAAAACAGAGTGAGAAACAGAGCAAGAAACTGAAAGAAAGACAAACAGAGAAAGAGAGAGATGGAGAAAAGAGAAAAGAGACAGAGAAAAGATAAACACACAGACAGAGAAAGAGAGCGAGATGGGCTAACCACACAGACACCATCTCAATAAGGTCCCCCTCCGGAGTGCGGGCGCCAACTGTCAATAACAGCCATCACAGCAGGAAACCAACCTGGGGGAGGAGAGGAGGGCTGGAGGAAGTCTCCCAGTACTCCAGCAGCTTTGCGGTCTGGTGGAATCTCAGTCACACGTTCTACATTCCATTAATTACACCGGGACACCAGAAAACTTTGGGACCCCGCGAGGCATGGCAAGCTCATAAATCAAATGCGGCGGACTGGGTTCAGATCATTTTTAATAAGTCCTCAGACCTGGACTTCGACCTTGTTTCACTGAGCGAACACACACACACACACACACACACACACACACACACACACACACACAATACCCATTAAACTCTGTCTGGCTGCAATCTGGGCGCAATCATTTTAAATTGTTAATTAATGTGATTACTATTGTTTCTTGTCTTATTTGACATACTGTCTGAGCAACTCGGTCAATATGGCTAACATAGTTTAAATTAATTATTAAAATGAGGAAATTGAAGACTTGAGGATTGGGATTTTGTTGATTAATAGGTGTGTGTGTGTGTGTGTGTGTGTGTGTGTGTGTGTGTGTGTGTGTGTGTGTGTGTGTGTGTGTGTGTGTGTGTGTGTGTGTGTGTGTGTGTGTGTGTGTGTGTGTGTGTGTGTGTGTGTAAGTGAATGTAAGCAAATGTGTTTAAGTGTTGGAGTGTGCGTGTGTGTGTCTGTCCGTGATTGTGTGTGAGTACGAGTGTGTGTTTACGTGTGTGTGACTATTGAAGTATATGTGTAGGTGGTCTTTCTGTTTGTGAATGTGCGGCCATGGACTGGAGAGTGGGTGAGTATGTTTTTTTTTGTGCTTACACTGAGTGGGCTGACGTATGTGGGTGTGTGTTTGTCTAACAATACATTCATATCTGGACCTGGGGCTGCACTGCTTAACTACACACATTAGTTACCCAGACAGGCTGTGCAGAGATACAGCCACGGTAGACACCTGTACACACACACACACTCGGTAGCCTCTCATCCCTATACAGAAAATCCCATTATTACTCAGTAAGAGGCTACCTGGGGCTCGCATCCATGGTTGGTGACCCACACACACACAGCAGTGCCTCAGCAGCAAATGGAGATTTCCAAACATATGATTTGAGATTTTAGTAATTTAGCAGATGCTCTTATCCAGAGCGAGTTATACTTAGTGTAGTCACGCAAATACCTCCCTGCTTCTAGGCTCACCTCAACGTCACATATCCTACCGGCCCAGTTGTGCTGGGATAGTGTAGGATATAATTGAAGTACCAAGGAAATACTGCTGATAGACGGTAGTGAGAACCAGGCTGGTACCAAGAAAGAGACGTTCATTTCGGACATTTAAAAAGGTCCTGAAGACGTCAATATATGCCTTCGTCAGGCACTCACTCAGAAAAATGGCACAGCACTGGGCTCAAACTCATGAGGCTCAGAGCCAGAACACACTCCTTAGACCACTGGCCCACAGCAGTTCAGAATTCTCTAGCAAGCAGTGAGACTACTTGATGATACTAAGCCTTCCCCAAACCATAGTCCTAACCTTAACCACTCTAAATGAATACCTAAACGTAACCATGTGGAATGAATAGGTAAAAGAAAATCTGTTCATCCAACGCACGCGCGCACACACACACACACACACACACACACACACACACACACACACACACACACACACACACACACACACACACACACACACACACACACACACACACACACACACACACACACACACACACACACACACACACACACACACACACACACACACACACACACACACACACACACCAGAGTGATGGTTACATCTGAAGAGGCAGTATGTTGGTTCACCACTTGCACCCAGTGTGTCCTGACCAGCTAAACACACACACACACACACACACACACACACACTCAGCAGCTGAATAGATGTGTACACCAGACAGACATTAACATGTGATTAATGTCTCATTAATGTCTCACAAATGTCTGGTTAATTTCTCATCAGCATAGATCATGAGCCAACACAAAGCATTCCCAATCCAGATATCTGCCTGCCAGTCAGTGTGTGAGGTGGGGGAGGGGGATATGGTTTGCGTGAGTCTTTGTATCTGTGTGTGTTTGTGTTAGTCCTGCTGCCCATCAATGATAAGACACAGAAATATATTTGGTGAGCTGAGAGTAGAGGCAGAGGCCTCAACGCATCCACACTGGTCCAAGTCAACACATTCCAACCTTGAGAGAGAGAGGCCCAAATCAAAATCACGCATGCAAGTCCAAGCTGATTGGCTCAATGGCGTGTGAAGCCTGAGCCGATTGGATGAACGGCGCCATGAGGTCCAATGCAAGTGGCCAGACTAACCACCAGGCTTGACCGCCAGCAGAAGGCTGCGACAGCTGCACTCCACACCTACATCTCTCAGACACACACTCACACTTTCTCCATCTACACAGGGAGTGAGTCCAGGACACCATCTTAGCAGCATTTCCATTCTGCGTGCAATGTCACTCTGGCCTCATGTGGCATGGTCGAGCCGCTTGACCACGTACAAACCTTGTCACAGTTTGTGCTGAATGACAGTCATGTGTAACTGTTACATATGCATGCCATCTCTGGCAGCCATGGACCTAGAGCGCTAGAACCTCTGGCATTACCATTTAGAGTGGGGAGCGGTCCAACATGCTTAATACATGGTTCATCTGCTGTGTGGAAATCAACAGATACCCAACTCCGTCTCCTGTGTCCCAGCTCGCCATCCTTCCCCACATCCAAAAGCTATTAGCTTGAGCCCGATCCATCACTGTTTCTCTCTCCTCCAACCAACTGGTTCTCTCTCTCTCCCTACACACAATACAGTTTAAGACCACTATTAACCATTTGGTTCGGGAAATGTCAACATTTACAAGTAAGGTCTCCAGCTTAGACAACAGAATCTACAGTACAGTAAAGGTAATACACAATGCAGTGCCTATAATAAAAGTGTTCAGCCCACTGTGGGTCCCTGTCAGTTGAGTAGCACAGGAGCATACATTATGGGGGGCAGACTGGCTAGCTGCCTGGCCACCCTTATCGGTCCAGCCTGCCCTGGAGCTGGGAATGAGAGCCAGTCATGGTTCTTTGGTCTTCCAGGAGATGGGTCATTATCACGGGCAGCCCATGTGTGTCTGCGGCCCTCTCTCATCTGGAAGTCTCATAGTCTCGGAAGCTTTTCGGGCACATTCTGCCTTTTCTAAGGGCCCAATGTGAAAGGATGTCCATAGTGATCATTGGAGATGGAAATACGTAACTACAGTACATCGAAAAGGTAAACTAAGATGTGTTTCACTCCATCAATGGAGTCGGCATCCCAAATGACACCCTATTCCCTTTAAGTTACACTACTTTTAACAAGAGCCCAATGGGCCTTAGTCAAAAGGAGTGCACTTTCCCGTGAATAGTGTCACTTGGAACGTAGAGGGAATGTTTTGTAATTGAATGATACAGTCTGGGGACTCACAGTTTTCTAATTGGCTCATTCATGCCCTCTCCTCTGCAACTATTTCCCAGCTAGTTACTGTATTTGAAAGTGTGTTCTCAGACAATTTGTAAGATAAGGGTTCAATAAATAAATATTATTTGTGACCTGACAATACCTTCGTAATTGCAAACAACTGAGGGGATGTAGAAATGTATTTAATTGTAGAAAGTAAATTCGTCACCATAATATATTTTGTGTCAGTACTCAATGGGGAGACAATACACCTCGAATTAATGAATACACTTTATTAACCCCTACAAGGGAAATTGGATTTGTCACCAGTATAAAGATACATACAGGGACAATAAAGACACACAGGAATAACGCTTAAAGATTACATTGTTTGTTTTGTGAAATTGTTAAAAAAAAATATTACACTGAAAATGTGTCAATTAATCCTTCCTTCATCCCTTCCTTCCTTCTTTCATTAATTCATCCATTCTTTTTTTTCCGTTCCTCCTTTCTAAAATGTGGCATTTATTGTTGTCAGTGCACTCTCTTTTTGTGAGCGGATGAAACAGTTGCCTAGAAAAGTACCAGCCAGACCACTAAACATATTGACATTACATTTTATACACATGAAATGTGTATACCCCCCCAACGTCATTATCATGATTGGTACAGAGTTTTGTTGTCCTCGTGGTCAGATCTCCGCGGTTTGGTAATTAACAAAACCTTATCCGTTAAGCGGAGCTATAGAATGCCAAGACGGAGGTTGTGAATACCAAATGTCAGTTAGTCATGATATTATCGCCCGGCACGTGTCTCCACCCACCGTCATATTATTTGTTTCTGTAATCACCCCTCTCTTTTGAAAAGTGTGGTTTATTAATGTAATGCTAATCGCTGTGCCCTGGCGTGAAATAAGCCGGGGTGGATGGGGGCCAGACTCGCGTTCCGTTTTGTTTGTGTGTGTGTGTATTGTTTGTTTTCTGTGTCACATTTGATTTCCATAAAATGTGTTTTCCTCCCACACGACTCAGACTTAGCATTACCATAGATATTCTAGTGGGAGTCGACGAGCGTTGTTCCTCATCACTAGGTTAAAAACCTATTTTGGGAACGCTTATTTTTAGGTTGCAGGGAGGTTTAGATAATGTTTTACTCCGGTTCCTTGAAAGTTTTCCTAGGAGGTTTTATTAACACTGAGAAAGTATAGGTTATTTGGATGTTTTTAAATAACTTCATTAACTTTCACAGAATGTTTCAATAACACTGCTAGCTTATTTTGGGTTATCT
The DNA here is from genome assembly GCF_045679555.1 of Salvelinus alpinus. Taxonomy (NCBI): domain Eukaryota; kingdom Metazoa; phylum Chordata; class Actinopteri; order Salmoniformes; family Salmonidae; genus Salvelinus; species Salvelinus alpinus. The sequence goes on from NC_092123.1 coordinate 12,400,073, forward strand.
TTTTTTTAAACTCAAAGCACAGATAGGGCATATGGAAACGCGTTTTCTTTTTTTAAATTGTGAAACGGTATCAGTGAGATTCAAATCTATAACCTATAACCTCTATTCGGGGAATTAGGGAATTAGCACCAACAGGATGGAGGTAACATGCCATATTTTCTTATGCATACAAAGCTGTTCATTTTAGTCATTTTAGTCTAACCCATTTCAAAGGAAACAATACCTTATTTTGGATCAGGTGTGGCCAATTAAAGGGCACGGCAGCAGTCCTGAATACACGTAACAAGATAGAGGTTAGAGAGAGTTTTGTTGATGCTGAAAATAGAACGTTATCTTTACTCGTTACTAAAGTTCTCTTGTGGTGTTTAATGGAACATTTTCTTAATATTCTCCGAACAATGAGAATATTACTTTAAATAGAACCATAAGGGAACGTTATGCTGAAGTCCTGAAATTCCTACAGAAGGACGTTGTTTCTTAACATTCTCTGAACAATTGGAGAACATTCCCATTGTCAAACCAGTTGGAGAACGTTCCTAGAACATTAGCAACATTTAAATTAAATGCTTGAACTTCAGGGAAACGTTTTGTTAAAGTCATGAAATAGGAAGAAAAGTGTTTTTTGTCAAGTTCCTGCTGAGAATGTTCCAAAGCCAAGCAACTATTCCACACACTTCCCAGAAAGTTATGGTAAGGTATGCAAAAAAAAACATAGGACAACCATGCTCTCACCAAGCTCTAAGAAACATATGGTTCTCAGAACGTTTTGTGCTAGCTGGGATAGGAATCAGAACCACCCGAGACATTATATCAGTTATCTGATACAATAGCATCATAAAGGGTTCAGATCGGATGAAGACGACAATTAGGATTATCCCCAGCAAAGAAATCCTCATTTTCTGCCCTGGTAATCTCAACACATACAGTGGGGAGAACAAGTATTTGATACACTGCCGATTTTGCAGGTTTTCCTACTTACAAAGCACGTAGAGGTCTGTCATTTTTATCATAGGTACACTTCTACTGTGAGAGTCGGAATCTAAAACAAAAATCCAGAAAATCACATTGTATGATTTTTAAGTAATTAATTTTCATTTTATTGCATGACATAAGTATTTGATACATCAGAAAAGCAGAACTTAATATTTGGTACAGAAACCTTTGTTTGCAATTACAGAGATCATACGTTTCCTGTAGTTCTTGACCAGGTTTGCACACACTGCAGCAGGGATTTTGGCCCACTCCTCCATACAGACCTTCTCCAGATCTTTCAGGTTTCGGGGCTGTCGCTGGGCAATACGGACTTTCAGCTCCCTCCAAAGATTTTCTATTGGGTTCAGGTCTGGAGACTGGCTAGGCCACTCCAGGACCTTGAGATGCTTCTTACGGAGGCACTCCTTAGTTGCCCTGGCTGTCTGTTTCGAGTCGTTGTCATGCTGGAAGACCCAGCCACGACCCATCTTCAATGCTCTTACTGAGGGAAGGAGGTTGTTGGCCAAGATCTCGCGATACATGGCCCCATCCATCCTCCCCTCAATACGGTAGAGTCGTCCTGTCCCCTTTGCAGAAAAGCATCCCCAAAGAATGATGTTTCCACCTCCATGCTTCACGGTTGGGATGGTGTTCTTGGGGTTGTACTCATCCTTCTTCTTCCTCCAAACACGGCGAGTGGAGTTTAGACCAAAAAGCTCTATTTTTGTCTCATCAGACCACATGACCTTCTCCCATTCCTCCTCTGGATCATCCAGATGGTCATTGGCAAACTTCAGACGGGCCTGGACATGCGCTGGCTTGAGCAGGGGGACCTTGCGTGCGCTGCAGGATTTTAATCCATGACGGCGTAGTGTGTTACTAATGGTTTTCTTTGAGACTGTGGTCCCAGCTCTCTTCCGGTCATTGACCAGGTCCTGCCGTGTAGTTCTGGGCTGATCCCTCACCTTCCTCATGATCATTGATGCCCCACGAGGTGAGATCTTGCATGGAGCCCCAGACCGAGGGTGATTGACCGTCATCTTGAACTTCTTCCATTTTTTAATAATTGCACCAACAGTTGTTGCCTTCTCACCAAGCTGCTTGCCTATTGTCCTGTAGCCCATACCAGCCTTGTGTAGGTCTACAATTTTATCCCTGATGTCCTTACACAGCTCTCTGGTCTTGGCCATTGTGGAGAGGTTGGAGTCTGTTTGATTGAGTGTGTGGACAGGTGTCTTTTATACAGGTAACGAGTTCAAACAGTTGCAGTTAATACAGGTAATGAGTGGAGAACAGGAGGGCTTCTTAAAGAAAAACTAACAGGTCTGTGAGAGCCGGAATTCTTACTGGTTGGTAGGTGATCAAATACTTATGTCATGCAATAAAATGCAAATTAATTACTTAAAAATCATACAATGTGATTTTCTGGATTTTTGTTTTAGATTCCGTCTCTCACAGTTAAAGTGTACCTATGATAAAAATTACAGACCTCTACGTGCTTTGTAAGTAGGAAAACCTGCAAAATCGGCAGTGTATCAAATACTTGTTCTCCCCACTGTAACAGAACCATTGGATGAGATATGGAAGTAATGTGAGCAGCGAGAGTATGGCGGTAGCAGAACACGTGCATCTGCGTGCGTGTGAATATGTACAGAAATACTTGTGTGTGTGTGTGCATGTGTTTTTGTAGTGTGAACAACAGAGCAAGAGCTCTCTCAGGACACAAAGCATTGAGATCAAACGCGGAGGGTTTAGTAAACAATCAAGGCGCAATCTGCACACAACAAGTCACTAATGAGCTAGCAAGCTAGCAGGAGAGCTAGCGAGAGAGACATAAAAGTCATGGGGTTGTGGGTAGTGGTGTCATCCCACTAAAGGGGAAAGAGAGCAGGGCAGAGGAGGGAAAGAGGAGGAGAAATGTTTTGCCTCTGGGTCTCTACTTGTGGCATGTCCATACATTTCAATTAAGACAGTCGGTACACACACTCGCACCCACCCACGCCATACTGTGAGACAAGTGGGTTACCTATTGCTTTACTGTGGGCGGGGGCTGGTGCCAACGTGCTTGGACGGATGACTCGAGCACTGTGCCCAGGCAGTTTCTGGAGTTACGATTATGACTGCTGGTTGTGAGTGAGCGAGAGTGAGTAACTTGCTTACTGTGTTGGGTGATTAACCTTTTGAGAGGGTATTATTAACTCTCTCTTTCTCTCTCTCTCTCTCTGTTAACAGGGGAGGTGCCGAGGGATGGGTGCCACTAAGGATGTGGTGGTCATGAAATGTTTATCAGCCCGGTGATCGTCAAGCAAATAACTGCCTGTCTCACGGTAATTGAACGTTAATTAAAAAATCTTTGAAACGTCTAAATGTAAAAAGAAGTATAATAAATCCATGTAATATAGCCTACACCTTCACAATAAATCCATTATTTATTTTAGACAGGTCTAAAGAAACATGATATGAAGAAAATGTAGTCTATTTCAGAAGAACAGAATAGCATAGTCTGAGTTGTCCTTATGTTAGGCCCTGATTTGGCTATAACATATGGCTGTGGGCTACGCTAGTTCATCTTGCAGACAATATTTGCTTAGAATTCCATGGATATTTTCTCCAAACAATTTGAGGGGGTGCGCACATGCAGCTATTCTGTGTTGAGCAGTTAACAAAGAAACAGGTACTCCTATATGCTTAATTGAGAGTTATTTATGTAACTTTAGTTGTGATACAAATGTTGGGCTATATTTTAAGATTTATTTATACATTCTAAGGCTGCATGATGCAACTCTAATGATGAGTCGCTTATTCACAATTTGACAAGCACTTGATAATGCTTCGAATTTCCCAGTTTCATCCCCTTTGTGTGGCTGTAATGCCCCCTAAAAAAATACATACTTTTGCGGCCAGTCGCCGTTGTACCCTTGCGCTGAATATAATAATTATAATTCCGTTCTCCGGGCTGCGTGCCGAAGCACCTCTCACTCATGTGGCTCTCAGTCACCTGATCGGGTCTTTCTCACAGGCTACAAGTGAAGACAGACACATCGGGTATGAAACTGCGCGCATCCTTATCCAATTCCGAGGTGCATATTGAAGATATTGGAAAACCTGTCCACATTTGCTTTTCGTCAGTCAACAAGATGAGTAGGCCTAACAAACAGCAAAAGCACTAGCCTATGTCAATCTACTATCCCGTCATGACTTTCCTTCCTGGGTAAGGATCAAAGGTGCCGGATCAGCTAGGCCAATGGCTGACAGATAGCCATACTCTCTTTCTCTCCTGGGCGAGGATCAATGATAAAACTTTCTCTCTCGGGCCCTGCAGTATTGAACAAAGGAATCTGATGTGTGTAGAGAGAGAATTTGCCGCCAAAACTCCAACATCCATAATTGGAAAATTAAACAATATTTCTAACATAAAGAATGTGGGAAATGGTTGGTGGGGACCCAAACAATACAGATGTATATGTGTATACATTTGTATACAAATGTATATGTCCCAGTTGTCAGATATATATCTAAATGTTGTACAACTTATATGATTAAATATGAAACTATTTGTGAAAAGATAGCAATTTGATTTTACCCTTCTAAATGAGATAAATGTTGTAATATAAAGTTTTACCCAGTCAGTAACCATGCCCACTTGAGCACAGATATTATGCCAACAGGAATGGAATGCCCCTTTTGCCAGAGTGCTTATAAAGGACTCCTAACAAAAATTACATCAGACCAGTATACGTGCAGCTCAAGCTAAATACGTTACAAATGGTTAAATCTCTACAGACCAGCGTGACCGACAGCGTGAGCTGAACGTTACAAAATGGTTAGAAACTCTGAAACTTTTAACAGAGAAGAAGAAGACTAGACTATCACATGCACTGCATGCAGCTCTGCATGTAACGTAGTCTAGGAAACTCGAGTGGGAAGACCTTAGAAAGATACCTAAGCGTAAATATATGTTGCATTTCTAAATCCAAATGAGCAGTTGTTAGGGTGCTAAATATTCATATTTACAGTGAGTGTATTATTCAACTGTATGTACGATAGTTGAATTCCTTTGTCTTTCCCTTTGTCTCTCTTTCTGAATCCTCCATTTTGTGTAGCAAGCCGTCATATCAGGTTAGTCCACTAGGGACTTTATTGCATTATGCTAGTAATCAATTCAACCTATACTGTGTGTTTTTATGTATTTATGTGTGATTATTTAGTTAGTAAATAAATAATTAAGCCAATTTGTGTATCACTGATTCATCATTTAGGTTAGGGTTCATGAAGATTTACAGATTATGTGATGTTCAGAACGAGACTGATGAGGAAAGGATTGACTGTTATGATTGAGATATTCTGATATATTCTTGAGTTAATTCAGGAAACGGTAACTCCTTAAACAAACTTTTTCCCGTGGTGCCCCAAATTACTAATGAGTTAATTGTTACATCATACATGTTATCACATAATAATTAAACATAGTTCATTGATTTGATTACCTAATAGGCATCACATTAATGGTAGTCACGTCACGACACCCCCGTATTCAAAAGGTGACCTATTCTATTCTGTACAATAAATAATTATTCCAAACATAAATCTGGGACAGTTGTGGGATGCGGTACATCCCAAATTAATAAAACCACTTGCATCAAAAAAACTGTTTTAAGCAATGAGTCTGACGCAACAGATGAGTACGATTAGCTTAAAATGTTGATACACTTTTAGGCTATTTCTTCACATTATAAGCGCAGCAATGCGCACATGGCAGTAGGCTATAAGAATGAATGTTCCATTAGCTAGAAAACACCATTCTCAAAAGTGACCACAAATGTGATTATGCATGTAATGCTATTATTATAAAGGTGCATTTTTATGGTGAAAATGATCTTCCCCAAACATGAAACTCAGGCACTGCTTATGTATGCCAGTTGTTGTGATACAAAACCTTATGAAAACACATACAGTGGGCCTATGGGCTTGGCTACATGAAGTGTGTGACTTTAATAAAGCATACACTGTTTTCCTCAAGCTGGGTATCATTCACAAGTGATAACTGTACATAATTTACAAGTGATAGGCTAATATTGTCACCCAAAACACTATTCTTGATTTAATCTTGTCTTTACATATACAAAATAATATACAGTACCAGTCAAATGTTTGGCCACACCAACTCAGTCCCGGCTATTTCTTTATTTTTAGAATTTTCTACATTTCTCATGGGCTCTCATGAAGTGTTTGATTCGATTTCCGATTACATTTGCATTGATGTCAGAGGGATTAGAGGTACAACAGAGTGTGGTGTACCAGACAGTGAGCGAGTTTGGTACTAATGACCATCAGCAGCATCAGAGCTGGGAGAAGCCTAATTATGGTGACTAAAAGGTCACGTGGAATTTGACTGCCGGTGTGGCTGTAATACGGTCCACGTAACAGCCCTAGGTGTCACTTTCTTCCTCTATTATTCTCTCACATTTCTGGGGCTGTGAGTTCTGCAACAAGGCCTCGAAAGGGTCCAAATCAGGCGCACGTTTCAACCATCTGCTGATCTACCGTACAGCACCATCACTGCTACCTTTTCTACTACCAATCCACGCACAATCACACACGTACGGACATGAACGACATACAACACACACACACACACACAATACAAAGACACACATACGTTTTCATTTAGCTACGCCATCTGCAAACTGCCTTTGGGTATGTTGTGATTTCTTTCTCTACAATCTCAATCTGATTACTTTCCAGGCAGACGTTGAAAACAAGGTTATCCTTCAATTAACCCCAAAAACATTTGATTTTCTTCATGCTTTGTCAAATGTTAATCTACAGATTTCTGTCAATTTATCAGTGCTCCCCATCGAAAAACAAACAACCAAACATATAGAGATTAATCAAGAAGTGGTTATTTTGAAGTTTGAGTTTTTTGTATTCACATCTCATGATCTTACGGTAAAGTGAGGACCACTTTCAAAGGCCTTGGATATAGGATACCCTTCAGGATAGTTGAGTATACAGTACGTGGCAAAAGCTTTGAAGACATTCCAAAACGCATACTGTGTAATGTTTTGGGCAGTGTCAGCTCTGTTTGAAGTGTATAACCTCCCAACGTGACTGATTTGACGGGGACAGCGCTGAAACTATTACATTTAATGAAATCAATCACGTGTCTCATAGATATACTGTACAGTCATTGGTAGCCTACATGGGACAGTTTCAGCCCCCAAAGCCGGATTAGTTAATACCCGAGAGCAGTGTTTCCCAACCCTGGTCCTCAAGTATCCTCAGCAGTACACATTTCTATTGTAACCCTGGACAAGCACAACTGATTCAACTTTTCAACTCATCTTCAAGCACTCAATGAGTTGAATGAGGTGCGTTTGTCCAGGGCTACAAGGAAAATGTGGAGGACCAGGGTTGGGAAACACTGCCCTAGAGCTAACAATACTGAATTGTTCAGATTCCATGGAGTGGTGGCTGCTTTTCCCTATATAAAACATATCTGGGCACAATGACTATAAACACAGTGATTTATCCGGAAGGGAATGTATCTTCCAGCCTGCTTCTTCTTAGTGTCCCTACATTATCTATGACAGGAAGACATTCTGTGTTATGGCGGTAAGCTTATTCATCAGTTAAAGCATGTTTTATGTTGAACCGGATTACCGATAAAGAGATTTGTACTTCTTCGACCTTAATATATATTTTTTCCAAATACCCGAATGGAATCCTCTAAATCTCATTCAGAAAGCAAGGGTCTTATTCTTCTGAATTCAATTGTTCCGTACACTGGGGTAAATCGTCCCTGATGTATTCTGATTTTGGCAGTAGCGAGCGGAATATATTACTGGTCTTTACCGCGAGGGCAAGCAAATTTGGAGAGCCAAGGTGTTTCAAAAGAATGATATTATTTGATTGGGTTCAAAGAAACACACAGATGCATTTTGTCTCACTTTACACACCCACATGCAGATGCACACACACAACTGATACATTATACTCACAGCGGGTATAGCAAGACTGTAGTTGCACTAAGGACCACTCACGGTAAAGTGTAAATCAGCTGATTATATCAATCAGCTTTGGGGCAGAAATCGGTAGAAAATCTATCCAATGGAGAGCCATACCAAACCCATCATATCAAACCCGGATCCCAGAGCAACTCATAGTTGTACGCCTATGGAAACTGTCCAATAATTACATAACATTACAAATGCAGGACCAGGCCAGAATAAATGCATAGTAATAAAGTGATGCAGAGTCCAAAATGCCACCCTATTCCCTATATAATGCCCTACATTTGATCAGAGCCCAATGGTTGATCAGTGCAGGGTTACAGGCCCTATTCTTTGGTGTAAATTGGACTCAGCTGCGGGCGTTTGTCTAGGTGGCAGAGGGAGAGATGACGTGCCAATGTAGTGCCATGTGTCAGTGATGCCACCCACAGAGAATACAACACAGGTTATCAAACAAGCTGGCACAATGGGATGTAGAGAGGGAGGTGAGATAAGCTACAGAGGAGCAGCATAAAAATGTATGAGAGAGAGAGAGAGAGAGAGAGAGAGAGAGAGAGAGAGAGAGAGAGAGAGAGAGAGAGAGAGAGAGAGAGAGAGAGATCAGATAAGTTAAAGAGGAGTAGCATAGAACACGTAGTCAACCATTAGATCATATAAAAGAGGACAGGAAAGAGAGGGATGCTCACTATGCAGCATTGCGGGGGAGGAAGTCAGTACTATAGATAGGAAACATGCAGTCACATCCATCCAGGCTCCCTCAACCTCTCCTCTATAGTCAATCTAAGCAGTCGGAAGTCATGACGGCTCCATATAGGCTCAGTTTCTCCTCATTGATGTAAATCTACCACACGTCTCTGAACAAACCTAATTAAGGAGTGGCAGCCTGGCTAATGCTGAGCTTAACACAAACACTACCAGTAGTGAGTCCCTATGTAATGTGATGGAATGTCAGAGGTATCCCTTATTGGCCTGTTAATATGACGAGAGCCCTGAGAAAACACCAGGAGAGAGAGAGAGAGAGAGCGAGAGCGAGAGGAGGATCACCAATTGATGGAATGGATTAATGACTGCCAAATCTCTTGTGCAGTGCAGCTTTGTTACACTACAGAGAACACATGAGTGATTATTAACTCATCATACTCCGTGTTGAATATGCCATTGCATAATGTAGAGTAAATATTCTGCCTTGATGTTTCACATTATTAATTCATTGACCATACTGTTTGTAGTATTCACAGAGTTTTTAATCTATACTGAACAAAAATATAAATGCAACATGCAACAATTTTACTGAGCTATAGTTCATGTAAGTTCTGGGCGCACCCACTCACTGGGGAGCCAGGCCCAGCCAATAAGAATGACTTTTCCCCCACAAAAGGGCTTTATTGCAGCCAAAAATATTCCTCAGTTTCATCAGCTGTCCAGGTGTCTGGTCTCAGACAATCCCGTAGGTGAAGAAGCCGGATGTGGAGGTCCTGGGCTGGAGTGGTTACATGTGGTCTGCAGGATGTACTGCCAAATTCTCTAAAACAACAGTAGAGAAATTAACATTAAATTCTCTGGCAACAGCTCTGTTGGCCATTCCTGCAGTCAGCATGCCAATTGCACACTCCCTCAAAACCTGAGACAAATCTGGCATTGTGTTGTGTGGCAAAGCGGCACATTTTAGAGTGGCCTTTTATTGTCCCCAGCACAAGGTGCACTTGTGTAATGATCATGCTGTTTAACCAGCTTCTTGATATGCCACACCTGTCAGGAGGATGGATTATCTTGGAAATGCAGAAATGCTTACTAAAAGGTGAAGAGAAATAAGCTTTTTGTGGGTATGGGACATTTCTGGAATATTTTATTTTTGCTCATGAAAAATGGGACCAACACCTTAAATGTTGTGTTATATATATATATATTTATACATAAAACGCAACAGGCAACAACTTCAAAGATTTTCCTGAGCTATGGTTCATATAAGGAAATCAGTTCCTTTAAATAAATTCACTAGGCCCTAATGTATGGATTTCACATAACTGGGAATAGAGACATGCATCTGTTGGTCACAGATGCCTTAAAAAAAGTAGGGGTATGGATCAGAAAACCAGTCAGTATCTGGTGTGACCATCATTTGCCTCATACAGCGTGACACATCTCCTGCGTATAGAGTTGATCAGGCTGTTGATTGTGGTCTGTGGAATGTTGTCCCACTCCTCTTCAATGGCTGTGCGAAGTTGCTGGATATTGGCGGGAACTGGAACACGCTGTTGTACACGTCGATCCAGAGCATCCCAAACATGCTCAATGGGTAACATGTCTGGGACATTTTCAGCATCCAGGAATTGTGTACAGATTCTTGCGACATGGGGCCGTGCATTATCACGCTGAAACATGAGGTGATGGCAGCGGATGAATGGCACAACGGGCCTCTGGATCTCATCACGATATCTCTCTGCATTCAACTTGCCATCGATAAAATTTAATTGTGTTCGTTGTCCGTAGCTTATGCCTGCCCATACCATAACCCCACCGCCACCATGTGGTACTCTTGTTCACAACGTTGACATCAGCAAACCGCTCGCCGACACGACACAGTACACGTGGTCTGCGGTTGTGGTCTGCTGGACGTACTGCCAAATTAACTGAAACGACATTGGAAGGTGGCCTATGGTGCATAAATGAACGTCAAATTATCTGGCAACAGCTCTGGTGGACATTCCTGCGGTCAGCATGCCAATTGGACGCTCCCTCAAAACTTGAGACATCTGTGGTGGGATTGTCTCTGCATATTTTAGAGTGGCCTTTTATTGTCCCCAGCACAAGGTGCACCTATGTAATGATCATGCTGCTTAATCAGCTTGATGATATGCCACACCTGTCAGGTGTATGGATGGATTATATTGGTCAAGGAGAAATGCTCACTACCAGAAAACAACAGTAAACTAATTTGTGCCAACAATTGAGAGAAATAAGCTTTTTGTGCGTATGTAACATTTCTGGGATGTATTTATTTAAGCTCATGAAACACAGGACCAACACTTTACATGTTGCGTTTATATTTTTGTTCAGTGTAAATCAGCTAGTTAGCTATGCTGTTGAAGCAATCTGACTAGTCTTTACCTGTGATTGGAGTTTTTTCTGCTGCTGACATCTGCCTCTTAGACTAACTAACAAATAGTTGAATTGAATCCTTCCCCTTCCTGATTGTAAAATGACACATGCAACTCAAAAGGGAGCCACTACTACACTACCGTTGGCAGGGGCGCTCCTGGCTGTTCTGCCACCCTAGGCAAGACAATAACATTTCAGCCCCATGCAAAACTAGAATAGTCCCAGTTAGCAAAAATATATCTAAAATATTTTGAAGTTAGGTTCAATTTATGTTCTGAATGAAAGGTGGAAAGACATATTTTCAAAGCATTGAAATAAGGTTAATTTTGGGTTCTGAATGAATATTAAAAATATGTCATTTATTCGGGTCAAATCAAGGCTGGTCCAGACCGGACAAAATCTGAACCAAACACAGCCACCTATGATTGGTTCAGATTTCGTTTGAACCTGACCAAAAATCTATGCCCGTGGATGTTGAAATCAAGACCGATCCGTACCGCACAAATCTGAACCAGACAGACATCTATGATTGGTACAGACTTGATCCGGACCAAAAACCAACGTCCGTGGGCATGGAAATCAAGGCCGGTCTGGACTGCACCAAAAAAAGAGACGTCCAGCCTGGACAGGACCCCAAAAAAAGATGTCCAGAAAGCGTCAGCGTCGGTCTGTGGTTACTGAGGTATAGCCTACAGTGTTGCTTGAAGTAGAATTTTAGGAATGCCCATCCATGTAGGTAGGCCCACCGCTTCGAAAACAGGCCTTATCATTGGCTTTATTAGTCCTGATTCATCAATTTGGCTATTTAAGCTCTGAATATCAGCTACCAAACTTTATCAGGAGGAGGTATCCTAAGCCAATTTGCAATGTGTTTACACAGCGGGAAATGCAAACTATTTTATTTTTCGCTTTGATCAACTCGTCAAAAATGTATGGATACAAACTTGAAACCACTGATCATGACAATTTAGCCCACGGGATGAAACTCCTTGACAGCAGTTGTGAGTAGCTTGATTGTCGGCTCCATATTTTCCATTTTACTTTGGCCTGTCCTGTTTTTAGGATATGGTGTTTGTTAACATGTCAGCACATTTTTTTTATTGATTGAGTGCCATTTAGGTTAGGCTATTTTATCAGAGAAACCTGCATGATGTAAAAAGATTGTCTCAATACAGTATCTCCAGCCTGTAGTCTACAGAGAAAGCAACACTCTTTCTACCATATCCTATATCTGCGTTGGTGGAGGACCACAGCGATGCATCTCTCCAACAGAACCCTGAAGAGGCACATATTTATATTGTCCATTCCCACTTTGACAAAGTGGGCACTGCTTATCACAGGGTGGCATCAGTGCTCACATAAAAAGCCCATATGCCACTGGTTGAGAGAAATTGTAATTGTTTTTGGGCAGAATTATGTGAGGTTTTATGTGTTGTCTGAGGTGCGTCTTGGTCAGTTTAGCTCATAAAATGATAGCGAGAGAGCGAGGAGAGAGAGAGAGAGAGAGAGAGAGAGAGAGAGAGAGAGAGAGAGAGAGAGAGAGAGAGAGAGAGAGAGAGAGAGAGAGAGAGAGAGAGAGAGAGAGAGAGAGAGAGAGAGAGAGAGAGAGAGAGAGAGAGAGAGAGAGAGAGAGAGAGAGAGAGAGAGAGAGAGAGAGAGAGAGAGAGAGAGAGAGAGAGAGAGAGAGAGAGAGAGAGAGAGAGAGAGAGAGAGAGAGAGAGAGAGAGAGAGAGAGAGAGAGAGAGAGAGAGAGAGAGAGAGAGAGAGAGAGAGAGAGAGAGAGAGAGAGAGAGAGAGAGAGAGAGAGAGAGAGAGAGAGATGGTCACTCTTTCTCTCCTACTACTATCTCCTGCTGTCAGCTAATGGACTCCGAGGGACTAGAACTCGGTTTTCCTCTGGTCTGCAATGAAACATTTATGCAAGGACCAATATACTGCATAAGTCCTCCCAGAAGAGAGGAAAACAGATGCAGGTCTAATGGTCAGTAGCACAGGTGGAGGGTAAACTCAATACACAGATCAAGGGGAGAGAATGTGCCCTGTGCTTGCTCACTCAAATAACAAATCTCAACTTGTAATATCGTAAACAAAGGTCATTTGAGCTATTCTATAGATTACTTTGCTGTCCAATGTACAGTGCTTGGAGAGGTAGGAGCAGAGGATAGCCATCCTACGGAGCTATTATATGGCATTATCTTTCTACAAATAGTACAAAAGCAGTATGATGGTGAACCCATACCCACTTGACCCTCAGCATGCATCTCTTCCATTCAGACCGCAAACAATTACCCCTTAATGTAGCCATCAGAAAGCGAAGTACAGTAAATGCAATTGTGGACCGTTGTTACAAAGAACGTCCCCCTGCTCTGAACCGCTTGAGAGCCCTTAATGACTCTCCACTCCCAATTTTGCGCTTACCTCGCCCCCTTCCATTTCGCCACCCCTTCCTCCTCGACCTGACATCCGACAAATGCTTGTCACTGTGTCGCTAATCAAATTGCATGCTGTGTAGCCCAACAGGCTCTATTTCGATGGTCAATGATGAGGGTTAGTTAAGTGGGTGTTAACTGCTGGATGAGCCGGGCTGTGTTGGCTAGTCCACTTCGTCTTTCGACTCCAAACCTATTATCATGGGCGAGAAAAGTATTCACAATGGTAGACAACCATCCTGCTGAGTTACAATCCTAGTACACTCAACAGGGTCAGTTGTTAGCACAATGAGAATCTCCTAAATGTATCAGGGGATGAGACCCAATGGATATTTTACTGTTAGCTTGCCGGTGTGCACAATTTTTTCCCCCCACTCTCACCTTTCCCAGCAATGGATGTTTGGTGTGGTTAACAGGTTTGGAGTGTGTTTGAGTGTGTGTGTCCGAAGCAAATGGCGATTGATAAAGGACACAGAAGTGGACCAAGTGGATGGTGGGGGAGAGATGTGATGATTCAAAGTGTCTCTTTGACCACTGAAGGACTAGGTGTTGACAAGGTGAAAAAGTGACAACCTCCTACACACAAAGGGCTGCTATAAAGATAGAGTAGGACACAAATGGGCAGAATTGGGAGATGGGGGAATGAGGAATGATAGATAGAAAGTAAGGCCACTTTGGTTTTCTTTCGTTGAGAGATTGGCTTTGTGAGGAAGGACACTTAGTGGACCTTAATGACTGTGCTTGTCAGAGAGCTTGCTGTCAAACAGCGGCCTACTGTGATGCACTATACTGAGTTTAGAAAGTGCTGGATATTTAACGGTGACAGTGGGTCACCATGACCTGGCTGGTTGTTGACAGGAAGAGAAAGACAAAGACAGTGAATGAATGACGGAGGTAAAGATAATATAAATGGGAGATGGAGTTGGAGATATACAGTACTAGTCAAAAGTTTGGACACAACCTACTCATTGAAATGTTGATTTCTGCTGCAATTTCTGAGGTTGGTAACTCTAATGAACTTATCCTCTGCAGCAGAGGTAACTCTGGTTCTTCCTTTCCTGTGGAGGTCCTCATGAGAGCCAGTTTCATCACAGCGCCTGATGTTTGTTGCAACTGCACATGAAGAAACTTTCAGTTCTTGAAATTTTCCAGATTGACTGAGCTGCATGTCTTAAAGTAATGATGGACTGTCGTTTATATTTGTTAATTTGAGCTGTTCTTGCCATAATATGGACTTGGTATTTTAACAAATAGGGCTATGTTCTGTATACCATCGCTACCTTGTCACAACACAACTGATTGGCTCAAACGCATTAAAAAGGAAAGAAATTCCACAAATGAACTTTTAACAAGGCACACCTGTTAATTGAAATGCATTCCAGGTGACTACCTCATGAAGCTGGTTGAGAGAATGCCAAGAGTGTGCGAAGCTGTCATCAAGGCAAATGGTGGCTACTTTGAAGAATCGCAAATATAAAATACTAAATATGGTTACTAAATGATTCCATATGTGTTATTTCATAGTGTTGATGACTTTACTATTATTCTACAACGTGGAAAACAGTAAAAAAAATACAACAAAAAAACTTGATTGAGCAGGTATGTCCAAACCTTTGACTGGTACTGTATATACATACGACCCTGACCTTCCCTCTTCTTTATTTAATACTCAATGACTGCTCTCTGTTTTTTCAGACCGTAATTAAACCGTTATGGCCTTCCCCTCCGACCAAGTCACTTAGTTGAGAATAAGACTCCTTCCCTCCCTCTCCCCAACCCGAGGTCTTTAAAAAAAAATTATATCAAAAGGCATCCATTTCACTCTCATTTTCAACACCCATTTTTGGCGCATTTAATTAATTGTCTCCTCGCTTTTTTCTGTAGAACGCCTGCAAATTGCCTCCGTCGGAGCCTGAAGACAAAGGGATTGTGTTAATTAAGCATACAATAATCAATTACGAACTTTCCCTCCTCCGTTTTTCAGAATGCCCTGCCTCCTCTCCCGTGCCGGATACGTTTGCTCTTGACTCTGACCTTGGCATCATGATATGTTCTCCACCCGAGTGTTGAGAGGAAGACAGGAATGCTGGGTCAAGAGTTTAATCACTGGGCCTTTTGGAATATGGTGCTACTGCCATGTGAGTGTTGTAGTGTTTAGTCTCTAGAACAAGAGTGGTAGTTTTGGCCTTTGTAGTTTTCTACATCAACTGTACTTTCGCTCTCCTTGTCCAAGTATCATTGCTTTCAGATCACAGTAGAAAAAGGGCACTCATCTAGAGGACTAGAAAACTACCCTGGACCCTGTCAGCCCATGTATCACATTGTTTTCCATCTGTTTGTACAGACAGTGAGATATGTGCGAGACATGTCTAATAATACACTGATAAACTATATATACGAAAGTATGTGGACACCCCTTAAAATGTGTGGATTTTACTATTTTAGCCACACCCGTTGCTGACAGGTGTATAAAATCAAGCACACAGCCATGCAACATCCGTATTAAAACATTGGCAGTAGAATGGCCTTACTGAAGAGCTCAGTGACTTTCAACGTGGCACCGTCATAGGATGCCACCTTTCCAACAAGTCAGTTCATCAAATATATGCCCTGCTAGAGCTGCCCCGGTCAACTGTAAGTGCTGTTATTGTGAAGTGGAAATGTCAAGGAGCAACAACGACTCAGCTGCGAAGTGGTCGGCCACACAAGCTCCAAGAACGGGACCGCAGAGCGCTGAAAAAAATGGTCTGTCCTCGATTGCAACACTCACTACCGAGTTCCAAACTGCCTCTGGAAGCTACGTCAGCACAAGAACTGTTCATCGGGAGTTTAATGAAATGGGTTTCCATGGCCGAGCAGCCACCCGCAAGCCTAAGATTACCATGCACAATGCCAAGCGTCGGCTGGAGTGGTGTAAAGCTCGCTGCCGTTGGACTCTGGAGCAGTGGAGACGCATTCGAGTGATGAATCACGCTTCCCCATCTAGCAGTCCGATGGACGAATCTGGGTTTGGCGGATGCCAGGAGAATGCTACCTGTCCAAATGCATAGTGTCAACTGTAAAGTTTGGTGGAGGAGGAATAATGGTCTGCGGCTGCTTTTCATGGTTCAGGCTAGGTCCCTTAGTTCCAGTGAAGGGACATCTTAACACTACAGCACACAATGACATTCTAGATGAATCTGTTCTTCCAACGTTGATGCAACAGTTTGGTGAAGGCCCTTTCCTGTTTCCGCATGAGAATGCATGATAATGCCCCCATGCACAATGCAAGGTTCATACAGAAATGGTTTGTTGAGATCGGTGTGTAAGAACTTGACTGGCCTGCACAGAACCCTGACCTCAACCCCATTGAACACCTTTGGAATGAATTGGAACGCCGACTGCGAGCAAGGCCTAATCGTCCAACATCATTGCCCGACATCACTAATGCTCTTGTGGTTGTATGGAAGAAAGTACTGGCAGCAATGTTCCATCGTCTTGTGAAAAGCCTTCCCAGAAGAGAGGAGACTGTTATATTAGCAAAGGGGGGACCAACTCCATATTAATGCCCATGATCTTGGAATGAGATGTTTGACGAGCGGGCGTCCACATACTTTTGGTGATGTAGTGTATATCAGTCATGCCTTGAGTTGCGCTGATGGACGAAAGTGACCTTTCTGTTCTGATGGGCTGGCATGACCAGTGTTTATCAGGCTAAGGCTGGATAAATTTGACCATAAACAGATGACTACGCTCCCAGGCCAACACAGGCTAGCCAAAATCAATCTGGAACTAAATATGAAAGACCGATTGCTATAACTCACAACATACAAATTAGCAGTGATGAATACCTCAGTTGAATATACTTTACACAGAGGTTGCATCTTATCCGCCTATGTAGTGTCCATACAGTGTGCGGATGCATGAAATGACTTCGCTAGACTAGTCTTATTTTATCTTTAGTTTTATTTAATAATACTTAGGCTTTAGCTGAGCTTGTTAACATAGTATTGAGGTTTTAACCCAGTCGGTAAAAAACCCACAACGATCCTATAGAATAGCCATACACAAGGTTTGATCATGTAACTCTTGAAGACAGTTTACTCTGTCTGGAGAAGGCAAGTACTACACCTTATCGAGTCTTTTCAAATTAAGCGGGCATCGCACAGCAATGTACAATACACCGTAGAGACAAGGATAACAGAGGATACAAATGTGCAGAATAATTCTTTATTGATCTATATTCTTGGTAAAGTACGCGTTAACTAGTCTCTTAGCATCAACCTAAATCGTATTGATCTTCATAGCGTAGCTGTAGCTTATTGACCACGAGTGTAGACGGCAGTATGGAGAAAAAGTTGAAAAACCCTCCTGCTAAATGTAGCAGAAATGGATAAACTGCAGTCGGCCGGATTCACACATCTGCTAATTGCTGGGAAAGGCAATGGGGGGGGGGGGGGGGGGGGGGTTGCAGTGTTTTTTTTCCCTGGTGTGTAGAATGCCTCTCTTGTAGCTGTCAGCGGGAGGCGAAGTTTGCACACAGCCACGCTGACAGCCCCTCCTGTACTCTGACAACCTAATCTTTATCACCTGTCAGTCCGACATTAGGCCCGGCCGCTTGCACCCTTCAGCTATCCTCTCTCCCTCCTCTCTCTGTCTGTCTCCCTCCTTCCCGCTCTATTGCTTTCACGTACTCTCTCTTGGATTTACAGTTGAAGTCGGAAGTTTACATACACCTTAGCCAAAGACATTTAAACTCAGCTTTTCACAATTCCTGACATTTAATCCAAGTAAAAATTCCCTGTCTTAGGTCAGTTATGATCACCACTCTATTTTGAGAATGTGAAATGTCAGAAAAATAGTACAGAATTATTTATTTCATCTATCATTTCTTTCATCACATTCCCAGTGGGTCAGAAGTTTACGTACACTCATTAGCATTTGGTAGCATTGCCTTTACATTTTTCTTTACTTGGGTAAAACGTTTCGGGTAGCCTTCGTGATGGCCACTCCAATACCTTGACTTTGTTGTCCTTAAGCCATTTTGCCACAACTTTGGAAGTATGCTTGGGGTCATTGTCCATTTGGAAGACCCATTTGAAACCAAGCTTTAAGTTCCTGACTGATGTCTTGAGATGTTGCTTTAATATATCCACATAATTTTCCTTCCTCATGACACCATCTATTTTGTGAAGTGCACCAGTCACTCCTGAAGCAAAGCACCCCCACAACATGCTGCAAACCCCGTGCTTCATGGTTCGGATGGTGTTCTTCAGCTTGCAAGCCTCCCCCTTTTTCCTCCAAACATAACGATGGTAATTATGGCCAAACAGTTCTATTTTTGTTTCATTAGACCAGAGGACATTTCTCCAAAAAGTACAATCTTTGTCCCCATGTGCAGTTGCAAACCGTAGTCTGGCTTTTTATGGCGGTTTTGGAGCAGTGGCTTCTTCCTTGCAGAGCGGCCTTTCAGGTTATGTCGATATAGGACTCGTTTTACTGTGGATATAGATACTTTTGTACCTTTTTTCTCCAGCATCTTCACAAGGTCCTTTGATGTTGTTCTGGGATTGATTTGCAATTTTCACACCAAAGTACATTCATCTCTAGGAGACAGAATGAGTCTCCTTCCTGAGCTGTATGACGGCTGCGTGGTCCCATGGTGTTTATACTTGTATACTATTGTTTGTACAGATGAACGTGGTACCTTCAGACTCCTAAGGATGAACCAGACTTGTGGAAGTCTACATTTTTTCTTCTGAGGTCTTGGTTGATTTTTTGGGGGATTTTCCCATGATGTCAAGCAAAGAGGCACTGAGTTTGAAGGTAGGCCTTGAAATACATCCAAAGGTACACCTCCAATTGACTCAAATTATGTCAATTAGCCTATCAGAAGCTTCAAAAGCCATGACATCATTTTCTGGAATTTTCCAAGCTGTTTAAAGGCACAGTCAACTTAGTGTATGTAAACTTCTGACCCACTGGAATTGTGATACAGGGAATAATAAGTGAAACTATCTGTCTGTAAATATTTGTTGGAAAAATGACTTGTGTCATGCACGAAGAAGATGTCCTAACCAACTTGCCAAAACTATAGTTGTTAACAAGAAATTTGTGGAGTGGTTGAAAAACGAGTTTTAATGACTCCAACCTAAGTGTATGTAAACATCCGACTTCAACTATGTCTCTCTGTTCCCATGCTTAATGGTGTTTTTGTCTGTATGTCTGTGTTTTATGTTCTCTTTTACTTGGTATTAACGGTTTGGTTTCCCCTCCTCGGCAGTCAATATTCACTGCAACTCCTTCTTCCCTTATTATTTCTTCCTTATTCTGACATTCATTTAGACCTCTAGATGTCTCTTTTCCCTCTCCATTCTCTCTCTCTCTCTCTCTCTCTTTCTTTCCTTGGTTTCTGTGCTTAGTGAAATAGGAAGCAGATTGAACACAGTTGTTTTCCCACCATGGATCATGTCCTGGCAATTCAGTTGCCTCAATTGACCCCATTTGGCTATCGCTGAGTACAAAAACCAAACAATCAAACACTATGCAGCCAAAATTACAAAAGGTGTAACTCTGACGCAAATGGATCTTGGTCACCACCAATCTGTTAGCAGTCTGAAATTGTTTAAGAATCCATTTATGCCCCAGGTAGACTGATCTTTGTGCTTGCTTGACAGATGTGCATCACTAAGGATGCGTCCCAAATGTCACCACATTCCCTACATAATGCACTACTTTTGACCTGTGCCCACAGGGTTCTGGTCAAAAGAAGTACACTATACAGGGAATAGGGTGCCATTTAAGACAGAGACAAAAATCTATATTTACTGCAGCAATATGGTCATGATGAAATGATGCTATTCTGGCTAATTCAAGGCTTTGGATCCAATAAATGCCAATAGATATCACAGAATGTAGAGGCCAGTTGGGAGGATTGATTAGATTGAATGCAGGCTAGTAATTGTATTCCATAGATGTAATGACAGCTTTCGGAATATTGCTGTGGGTGGATGGTGGGCTGCACAATGACTGAGTGATGACAGAGCCGTGCTCAGCTAGGGAGATCAACCCTATTGTTCTTTGTCAGGTAACAACAGTTTGTCAATTAAGGTAGATTATAAAATGTAATAATTGGTGTTAATTACAGTCATGGGGTTAGAGAAGAGCTAACGGATGACTGTTTTTAGAGGTTCAGTGGTGTTGTCAGATAAATTATGAAGATGATGTTTGATCGTCCATTGAAGGGTAATTCTGACAAATCTATGACCAAGGAACGTTCACCCAAGAGAACATAGTCACGTAGCAAGCAACTGCACGCTGTTTTTACATGTCGATTTTGCTACATCGTGGTTATCCGGTTGGCTTGTTGAGTGTTTTATAAATGGTTCCAGTCACAGGTGTCATGAAGAAAAAGTGAACACTCGATTGCAGTATTCAGTTTGAGATGTGACACCTTAGCTGTCCTTCAGTTGACATGTGCCAATCAACATTTCACTCAACTCCACTGTTCAAACGGTAGCAAAAATGTTTGGCAGACATGTCGATATGTCTCTCTCTCTCTCTCTTCAAGGGGAATATTCCTTTTGTAATGTCTCTAAAGACGGGATTTGTGTTAAAGTATGGATTTCAAAGGCTTGGTAGATAATGACTCATGTTATTTTTTAAACAGCTGAATGAAGGTGGACTGTTTTTATTTGGCACTGTCTGTGATATTGTTCTGCTCTTCTTTTTACACGTATCTTTTTTATTTTGGTGAATACTCGTTATCAAATCTTTGTAATACAGTTGTATGTACTTCAGTGTTCCACTAATGAAAGTGCCCACCTTATCCCCATTTTAGAATGCACAATGCAATACGCACGCACACGCACACGGTTTCATATCCAGACAGCTGCAGATGTTCTCCATGACCCAGTTTGACATGTGACCGCCCTTGGCATTAACCCCTACCAATGAGGTGAAATGTTTTCTTCCTCACCTCAATACATACCATTAAAACTCCTCTGAAGGGACTTCATTGACCCCTCTTAATATAGATTCTTGGAGCCAAGAACCCAGTATGAAATTAAACATGCTGTCAGTTTGCTGGGTGAGTTTGATTTGAATTCTACAGTGGGGATCTACAAACGATGATGTTTTAAAAGGGCTGTGCTATGCACTTGGTCTGTTTCTCTTCTTACTTTGCACAATCAGATTTAACTGAACTAGTTACCAGTACATAGTGAAATGTTGTTGTTATAAAAGGTTCGGTTTCAGTAGGTTAGTTGCACTGTTTTGAAACCCCTAAGGAGACCCAAGCATAATGTCTATGAATCCACATCCCTTCTAAATTCTTGACTTACTTACTTACTTACTTAATAATCTTCATGCCTTGAGGCACATAAGTCATCCATAGTATATGTAACATGAATATAAAATGGCTGCGAATTAATGTTTGCCCCTTTACCACCCGTTTCGACAAGCAGGCAATGTCTACTTGGGCATTGTGTAAGCAATAACTTATCGTAATATGAAATGATGATGCATCTGGATACATAATTAAATGAAGACATCATAGTATTTATACCCTTACAGGCTGTAGCTATTGCAGCTTTAATGACTAATGACAAGCATAATTATTCAGAGATGAACACTGTTTAATTGAGAAACTGGCATTGGTGATATTCCCGCATGTTAGCTCATCCCAAGGCAGTGGAATACATTACTTGTATCATACATCATATGGGTGCAATATTTTGTGCAAAAGCGTGCGTTTTTTCCCCAGTAACAACAAAATGGTCTGTTCATGAAAACGGCTGATTTTTCAAAGCTGTTGTCCCGGGGCAAATTACTGTTCACTCTTGAACAAATTGCTGATCTTAGAAGGTTCACACAAGGACTTTGAAGTTGAAAAGGGTTCTTTATCAACTTTTGGCAGCTGTATGAAGAAACAAAATTGTGTATATACACTCAACACAAATTGGCCCTTTTTAAAAAAATGCCTTTTCTTTCACACAGCCGGTATCAGTGAGTCACAATATACATAAACAACAACCATGCAATGACTAAGACAATTATGAATATATAGTGAAAGAAAAAAAGTGACTTTTCTTCGTCAAACTGTTTCCTCGGTCCTTTTATTAGTCCTCAACAGTCTGCAATGTTGTGTCCTGTGGTTCCTTTATTTGGAGCCATCACAGATGCTTGCCGTCATCCAAGCACACTTGTGTCATATGACAACTTGAGTACCTTATCAAAACTCTTGTGTTAATCAACCTCCCGGAGCAATATCTCTGCACTACATTGACAGTCCTGTATTCTTCTGTCCCAGTTCCTCATTATACGCCTAAATAGATTAGATTCCATCATATGAGTCACAAATCCTGCTGCCAAAATAACCCTCAAAAACCTTGAAATAATGCAGTGTTTTCATTCTGGGGGAGAATGTCTGACTAATACCTCCTTCGTGTCGCAACATTATCGAACGGGTATTAGATGTGATGGTGATGAATACTTTGGGCTAGAGCCGGGCTTCCATTACAGCGCTGAGGCGTGGGAGTACACGGCCCGGGCCTTTAGCAGACTTCAATTCATGTCACTGAGCCACCTTCGTTTAATTGTTCCAACTGTAGCCAATAATCCATCTAATGGCCAGAAGTATTTCTTCCTCTCCTTCCTTTCACATCTGTTTTGGATTCATTATTACTGGCCGCGTTGCTCTTCATGCTGTATCCACGTGCTCCCTTTATCTTAAAATATTGACTTTGGGTTCTCTCTCAGAAGGACCGCGTTACAGGATGACTTTATTGCAGTCACACTGGGTTAATTATATCAGGAACCAAATGAATATGACAATGGAAGACGAATGTGATGTAATGCCTTCTGCAGAGATGATGGGGTATGAGGAAATTGTACACTGTACGAATATTCTGAAATCTGCATAAAAACAATATGTACATTTTCCTACCAGAGATATTACCATCAAATTGACTTGTTGCGGATAAAAGGATATGCGTGATGACGTAGTGCAGATAAAAAATAACTTTTGCGGTTAAATTCCCATGTACCAAAAATAAATAAAAAAAGACAAGTTCAATGGGTTTTCTTGGTTTTATCACAAAAAAACGTTGTGTTATATAGTGAATGTGCTGGTATTGCCACATGCACTCTAGCCAACAGCTCGCATACAGTGTGGTTATATTTTACATGATGATATTATTAAGAGAGAGACATGTTTTATTTGTCAAACAGCCGCCAAGCATCATGTCAACAGATTAAGACCCTCGGTATTAATTGGAAAGGAGCATCAAGCTTATCACCTTGCACTTTCACCACCCTGTGTTGTTCATCATAACTCATTTCATCTGTAGCGTAATAAACTGCATGCTTTCCAGAGTCGTCGTGGGAGGACCACCCAGGTCGTCGTGTGACTCCGGGTTATTATATCAATATTTGCGAATTAAAGTGATTCTACCGCCATTTCTCGCATAATACATGTTACTGACACAAAAAGATCCCACCTTGTCTAGCGTATTTTGTTTTGTCATTTGGAAAGTTAACCGTCGAATTTGGTCTGTTGTGATTTTTTATTTTTTTCCCCACGTCCTTTACTTGCATAAAAAGGTTGAATGGAAACATGGTTAACGTCAAGCTGTTATGATCAAGGTGGCACATTTCAAGATAAAAAGGTCAAATGCATGCAAATTCATCTTTAAATGTTTTCATTTGTCATCTGCATTGACCTTTACAATTGAAGTGACGGGGGTTACATTTACAATACGGACAGCTCGACAACAGCGGCGTGTGGGGCTGCATGGTAACATTATGTGAGGAGAGGTACAGAGGATGAAGGGTGAAGCAGAAAAGGCATTTCACAGAAGGACATGGATGTCAGAGGGTTGACTACTGTATTTACTCGTTTCAACTTCACTCGGGCTATGATTGCAATATTTATTCATAACTAATTCAATACACCAAGTTTGACGGCAATTCAACACTTTTCGGGATGCCATCTCACTCTAATATTCAAGCGGGCCAAAGGGCAGTGGTGTGATGTCAACCATGAAGCCAATCACAAATTGCCACCAGAGCCTGAATGAGAAGGAATTACAGTGGGAATAAATATCTTGGATGAAATCCTCTGCATTTCTTTGTGTATTTTTAATTAACATGGATCACAGATGCAACCCGGGCTCTTGGGATCAAATACCTATATCCCCAGCCTCTATAACTATGTCAATATGATCTGTCAAGGAAGATCACAGAGAGACGTCCAACTCAAAGACCGAAGAGAGCAATCGCTTAATCTTAAACCCATTAACAGTGTGATTTTAGAGCTAGGACGATAAACTGAACGTTATTGACACCGTCCATACCAAACACTTATAGCAGACATTTTGCTGATATCATTCATTATGATAAGTCTTCTATAATAGAGAAATGTGAAGTTTGAAATTAAATAAAAACTAGTAGTAATAGTAGTTTAAAGGATGATAAAAAAAAAACTGATGCACATTAATGTTCTAAACTTATCGTTCTATTTATCGTTATAGCATCAATTCATAAACTTTTTCACGATATGCATTTTCGTCCATATCGCCAAGCTTTAGTGTGATTGATTGCCTGTAAACCTCATGTTTGATTGCTGCTTTTGGTGTTTTTTCCCCCCAACGCCTGCATCGCAACTTTGACGGATGACGAAGTGGGCTGTCAAATTAGCCGGGATGTCTGAAACGGTGCCAACACCAAGGCACATCAAAGACGCATCATCAAAGTGAGCCATCTGTCCTGTGCGGCGCTGCTGCTTTTCCCCTTCCTTCTTCCACCCTGTTGATGATGTCGGCATAATAAGGAAATGCTGAGGGAAGTGATCCATGAAACTGTAGAATGGCTGAGCCGACAGGACCCACACGCAGGCTGGCAGGGAAGGGACTCAGGGTAGATCTATTTCGGGGGCCACTGCAGCAGGAGACCACGTGCTCTTTCCCCAAACCTCAATCGACTCCCATCCCAGTAAAACTTAAAAAGTGTATCCGAGGGAGGATGACAATTGCGGTCAATACGACATTATGAATAATACTTTTCATTTACATAAATGCTATGATGCCCAGGTATTAAGTAGCAGCAAAAATATACAATACCAGTGAAAGGTTTTTTATTTATTTGTACTATTTTCTACATTGTAGAATAGTAGTGAAGACATCAACACTATGAAAAAACACATATGGAATCATTTAGTAACCCAAAAAAGTGTTAAACAAATCAAAATATATTTAATATGTGAGATTCTTCAAAGTAGCCACGCTTTGCCTTAATGACAGCTTCGCACACTCTTGGCATTCTCTCAACCAGCTTCATGAGGTAGTCACATGAAATGTATTTCAATTAACAGATGTGCCTTGTTAAAAGTTAATTTGTGGAATTTCTTTACATCTTAATGTGTTTGAGCCAATCAGTTGTGTTGTTACAAGGTAGGGGTGGTATACAAAACATAGCCCTATTTGGTAAAATAACAAGTCCATATTATGGCAAGAACAGCTCAAATAAGCAAAGACAAATGACAGTCAATCATTACTTTAAGTCATGAAGCTCAGTCAATCCGGAAAATTTCAAGAACTGAACGTTTCTTCAAGTGCAGTCGCAAAAAACGTCAGGCGCTGTGATGAAACTGGCTCTCATGAGGACCTCCACAGGAAAGGAAGAACCAGAGTTGCCTTTGCTGCAGAGGATAAGTTCATTAGAGTTACCAACCGCCCAAATAAATGATTAACAGAGTTCAAGTAACAGACACATCTCAACATCAACTGTTCAGAGGAGACTGCGTGAATCAGGCCTTCATGGTCGAATTGCTACAAAGAAACCCCTACCAATAATAAGACGAGACTTGCATGGGCCAAGAAACACAATCAATGGACATTAACTTCTTGCAACTATAGGGGGTGCTGTTCCGCATTAGCATTTTTTGGTCTCCAAATTAAACTGCCTCGTGCTCAATTCTTGATCGTACAATATGCATATTATTGTTATTATTGGATAGAAAACACTTTCTAGTTTCTATAGCCGTTGGAATTTTGTCTCTGAGTGGTACAGAACTACTTCTACATCACTTTTCCTGACAGGGAGTCAGATTTCAGAAATTTTTACCCCTGATCTGGGATCGGTTTTAAGGTGCCAGTAGATGCTATAGAGAAACCGACACTGCCTACGTCTTCCTCTGGGTGTCAGTACGTCATCACGTTTTGAATGGATTCGATTGCGCAATCAGAGCCACTATAAAACACGAAAACGTAGAAGTACCGCTCTCTTCCTGCATGCGTCATGCGCAAAATGGACATCAGACCTGCCTCCTTCCAAATCGTTGTTTAGAGAGTGATATTTCTCCGGTCATGTTTTCAGTCGTTATAGTTGTTAAAAACATCATAATGTAGTTAATTTGAACCGTTTTATAGCAATTTATATCCGTTTAGTGCGATTTTGAGGAATTTCTTTGTTGTGCACTCTGAAACTTTGGACACGTTTCGGGGTCCCGTTCGATCGTTAGTGGATATTTCGAAGGACAGAGGACATCTATCGACCAAAAGAAGATTCGACCCAAGAAAGGATTCTTTGCCCAAGATTCTGATGGAAGAACAGCTCACAGTAAGAACAATTTATGATGATAAATCGTGTTTCTGTCGATAAATGTTAAACGTTTATGTCGCCATCTTGTTTGCTATAGCTTCGCTTGGCGCAACCTGTATTGAAAAGTAAGGATAATTTAAAAAATGTAAATCAGCGATTGCATTAAGAACTAATTTGTCTTTCGATTCCTGTCAACCCTGTATTTTTTAGTCAAGTATATGATTAGCTTTCAATTAAACTAGATCACTCTGAAAGATGACGTCAGACATTTTGAGGCTTGATTTCCTAGTATTTTCATTGTGTAACCACGGTTTTGTATGGCTAAATATGCACATTTTCGAACAAACTGTATATGTATGTTGTAAAATGATGTTACAGGAGTGTCATCGGAAGAATTCTGAGAAGGTTAGTGAAAAAATTAATATATTTTGGCGGTGATTACGTTATAGCGCTCTTTGGCTGGAATCGATGCTCTGGTAACGTTTTCACATGTGGTATGCTAACTTATCGATTTATTGTGTTTTCGCTGTAAAACGCTTAGAAAATCTGAAATATTGTCTGGAATCACAAGATCTGGGTCTTTCCATTGCTATGCTTTGTCTATTCTTATGAAATGTTTTATTAAGAGTAAATTGGTCATACACGTTGCTCTCTATAGTAATTCTAGTCGTCTTGTGATGGTAGGTGCAATTGTAAACTGTGATTTCTACCTGAAATATGCACTTTTTTCTAACAAAACCTATCCTATACCATAAATATGTTATCAGACTGTCATCTGAAGAGGTTTTTTCTTGGTTAGTGGCTATCAATATCTTAGTTTAGCCGAATTGGTGATAGCACCTGAAGTAGTAAGAAACTGATGGAGTTAGAAAAGTGGTGTATTTTGCTAACGTGTTTAGCTAATAGATTTACATATTTTGTCTTCCCTGTAAAACATTTTAAAAATCTGAAATGGTGGCTTTATCCACAAGATCTGTATCTTTCATCTGGTGTCTTGGACTTGTGATTTAATGATATTTAGATGCTACTATCTACTTGTGAAGCTATGCTAGCTATGCTAATCAGTGTGTGGGGGGGTGAGGGGTGATCCCGGACCCGGGGTAGAGGCTCGTTAGAGGTTAAACAGGTGGAAATCTGTACTTTGGTCTGATTAGTCCAAATGTGAGCCTTTTGGTTCCAACCGCTGGGTCTTTGTGAGTAGGTGAACGGATGATCTCCGCATGTGTGTTTCCAACCGTGAAGCATGGAGGAGGAGGTGTGATGGTGTGGGGGTGCTTTGCTGGTGACACTGTCAGTGATGTATTTAGAATTCAAGGCACACTTAACCAGCATGGCTACCACAACATTCTGCAGCAATACGCCATCCCTTCTGCTTTGCGCTAAGTAGGACTATCATTTGTTTTTCAACAGGACAATGACCGAAAACCCACCTCCAGGTTGTGTAAGGGCTATTTTACCAAGGAGAGTGATGGAGTGCTGCATCAGATGACCTGGCCTCCACAATCACCTGACCTCAACCCAATTGAGATGGTTTGGGATGAGTTAGACCGCAGAGTGAAGGAAAAGCAGCCAACAAGTGCTCAGCATATGTGGGAACTCCTTCAAGACTGTTGGAAAAGCATTCCTCATGAAGCTGATTGAAAGAATGCCAAGAGTGTGCAAAGCAGTCATCAAGGCAAAGGGTGGCTACTTTGAAGAATATAAAACACTTTTTTGATTACTACATTATTCTTATTTCATAGTTTTGGTGTCTTCACTAGTATTCTACAATGTAGAAAATCGTTTTTAAAAAACTAAAAAAACATTGAATGAGTAGGTGTGTCCAAACTTTTGACTAGTACTGTATATCTCCAACTACATCTCCCATTTATATTATCTTCACCTGCGTCATTCATTCACTGTCTTTCTCTTCCTGGCAACAACCAACCAGGTCATGGTGACCCACTGTCACCGTTAATTATCCAGCACTTTCTAAACTCAGTATAGTGCATCACAGTAGGCCGCTGTTTGACAGCAATTTCTCTGACAAGCACCGTCATTCAGGTCTAATAAGTGTCCTTCCTCACAAAGCCAATCTCTCAACGAAAGAAAACCAAAGTGGCCTTACTATCTATCATTCCTCATTCTGCCATCTCCCAATTCTGCTCATTTGTGTCCTACTCTATCTTTATAGCAGCCCTTTGTGTGTAGGAGGTTGTCACTTTTCCTTCACTATCCCAAAATACCCGGGCTTAACTTCCGATGGAAAATTTACGGAAACATTCTGGAAATTTACCGGAAAGTTTCCGATCTTCTGTTACTTGATCAGACACATGAAGCATTTATTTGAGCTTGTCCTCTGAACTTATCCTCTGCAGCAGAGATAACTCTGGGTCTTCCTTTCTGTGGCGGTCCTCATGAGAGCCAGTTTCATCATAGCGCTTGATGGTTTTTGCGACTGCACTTGATGAAACTTTAAAAGTTCTTGAAATGTTACAGATTGACTGACCTTCTTGTCTTAATGATGGACTGTCATTTCTCTTTGCTTATTTGAGCCGCTCTTGCCATAATATGGACTTGGTCTTTTACCAAATAAGGCTATGTTCTGTATTCCACCCCTACCTTGTTACAACACAACTGATTGGCTCAAACACATTAAGAAGGAAAGAAATTCCACAAATTAACTTTTAAGAAACCACACCTGTGCATTCCAGGTGACTACCTCATGAAGCTGGTGGAGAGAATGCCAAGTGTGCAAAGCTGTCATCAAGGCAAAGGGTTGCTACTTTGAAGAATCTCAAATATATTTTGATTTGTTTAACTCTTTTTTGTTTACTACATGATTCCATTTGTGTTATTTCATAATTTTGATTTCTTCATTATTATTCTACAATGTAGAAAATAGTAACAATAAAGAAAAACCCTTGAATGAGATTGTATGCCCAAACATTTGACTGGTACTGTATATGTGTGTGTGTGTGCTTTCTACCTATGGGCCTCCTTTAAACTACACTCACTCCCATAAATTCAATATTCTTTCAATTATGCACACACAAATTACAGTGATAGGTGATACAAATGTAGTGAATTGGATTTGAAACTACCCGCATACTGGGACCAGATACACAGTCTTATCTCACATACAAAACCTCTGCTAGCATATCACCTACAGTATTATATTTTGAGAAAGCTACATTTCCATTAAAATGTCGTGATTTAGCAGACACTTTGCTGTCAGTGAATATAACTAATGTAGGTAAGACAACCACATATCACATTCATTGAACGTCAAACTTTCCTCAATAAATTACGCTCACTCCCACTGCCGCCTATGCCATTCTTTCTGATGACAGCTGTCCTACCAGATAACATAAACTTATGGCACTACAATATCTACAAATATATATTTTCAAGTTTACAGACACATTTACTAACAAGGCAGAAGTATTTAAAGAAACATGGACACCACCAAAGATTTCTACTGAACAAGAATATAAATGCAACTATTTCAAATAATTTACTGAGTTACAAATCATATAAAGAAATCAGTAAATTGATATAAACACATTAGGCCTTCATCTATGGATTTCACATGACTGGGCAAAAACCCAATCAGAATGAGTTTTTCCCCACAATAGGGCTTTATTACAGACAGAAATCCCCCCCCCCTCCCCCCTCGACGATCCCGTAGGTGAAGAGACTGAGCGTGGGGGTCCTGGGCTGGTGTGGTTACACTTGCTCTACGGTTGGACGTACTGCCAAATTCTCTAAAATGACATTAGAGAAGGCTTATGGTAGAGAAATTAACATTAAATTATCTGGCAACAGCTCTCTTGGACATTGCACATGTGCAATGTTCATGCTGTTTAATTAGCTTCTTGATATGACACACCTGTCAGGTGGATGGATCCTCTTGACAAAGGAGAAAATGCTCTTAGTGACAAATTTGTGCACAAAATGTAACATTTCTGGGATCTTTTATTTTATCTCATGAAACATGGGACCAGCACTTTACATGTTGTGTTTATATTTTTGTTCAGTGTACATATAGAATCCTAAGTAAATGATATGATCTTTACGGACACCACTTCTAGTCGCGCTACAATATTCAAGACAGAGTACATAACACTGCGAAGAAACAGGTAGTCAGATAACATAGTAGTAGCAGGGTTGTGGGATATTAATCTTCATGTCATGGAGCCACACAGGGGTAAAATCGAAAGCCATTTTTTACTTTAAGTCCTATTAGACCTGAGCTAGTTTATTGTTTGGGGCAGGTACGTCGATATCGTAGTTTGGATTGTTCATTCTCAACTCTACCCTCTCTATTCTGCACGGCGTCCCGTAAAATGAAACACACACACACACACACACACACACACACACACACACACACACACACACACACACACACACACACACACACACACACACACACGAACAGAAACACACGCACACAAACATGACCCTCACTCCCCCACACACCTCACCTCCGCCCCTCCCCCTACATCCCCTCCCTCCTTCACCTCCCTCCACTTCCACAGCAGGTCCGTCCCTAGATTGATCTGCCAGATACCCCAGGAGCTGCCGACTGCATCTATTCACTGATTAAGTGCTGGGACAATCCCTTCTTTAGATAGGGGAGCAGCACAGCAAGAATAACCCCTCTAATGGCTACTGTTTGTCTCAGTTAAGGCATGTATTGTGTGTGTGTGTGTGTGTGTGTGTGTGTGTGTGTGTGTGTGTACATCGGCTTCAGTGTGTGTGTGTGTGTGTGTGTGTGTGTACGCACTTCAGTGTGTGTTTCCCCTACATATTGCTCTTCAGTCTCTCCATTACCCCTGTGTTGGTCAATCAACTCCTGCCTCCCCTCCTCTGTGATCTTTTGTTTCGCCGCTTGTCTGTTCGGTTTTCCATTAACTACAAAATTACAGTCTAGTTCCCTTAGGTCGAAAATGAACCCATGGACACGCATTAGGCTTCTTTTGGACAGATTTTGGCAGGAGTGAAACCTCTCGCTTTGCCTCGTTCTCTCTGCTTATGGTGAACGACATGAAAGAGAGGCTTGTAGAGTCAGGACACTCTTTAGAGTTTTCAGTTCATCGTTCGCCGATAGGGGATCACGCATGCGTTGAGCATTGCTGACTCACTGAACGAAATCAGTCAAAATAAACACATCTTTCTACTAAACGACCCATCACTATCGGTCATTGCTTGCTGAAGACTGAGCTTGGACTGTGCTTTTATACTTGTCCTGGTCCCACCTGCCTATTGGCAATGGTCCCACCTGCCCTGAGGAGATGCCGGTGGGCAGGGTCACAAGTGGTGATGGGCAGTCAAATGTCCTAAGTGAGGGTCACTGAGTGTGGTATGTACAGTGAGGGAAAAAAGTATTTGATCCCCTGCTGATTTTGTTCGTTTGCCCACTGACATTGAAATGGTCAGTCTGTAATTTTAATGGTAGGTTTATTTGAACAGTGAGAGACAGAATATCAACAAAAAAATCCAGAAAAACGCATGTCAAAAATTTTATAAATTGATTTGCATTTTAATGAGGGAAATAAGTATTTGACCCCTCTGCAAAACATGACTTAGTACTTGGTGGCAAAACCCTTGTTGGCAATCACAGAGGTCAGATGCTTCTTGTAGTTGGCCACCAGGTTTGCACACATCTCAGGAGGGATTTTGTCCCACTCCTCTTTGCAGATCTTCTTCAAGTCATTAAGGTTTCGAGGCTGACGTTTGGCAACTCGAACCTTCAGCTCCCTCCACAGATTTTCTATGGGATTAAGGTCTGGAGACTGGCTAGGCCACTCCAGGACCTTAATGTGCTTTTTCTTGAGCCACTCCTTTGTTGCCTTGGCCGTGTGTTTTGGGTCATTGTCATGCTGGAATACCCATCCACGACCCATTTTCAATACCCTGGCTGAGGGAAGGAGGTTTTCACCCAAGATTTGACGGTACATGGCCCCGTCCATCGTCCCGTTGATGCGGTGAAGTTGTCCTGTCCCCTTAGCAGAAAAACACCCCCAAAGCATAATGTTTCCACCTCCATGTTTGATGGTGGGGATGGTTTCTTGGGGTCATAGGCAGCATTCCTCCTCCTCCAAACACGGCAAGTTGAGTTGATGCCAAAGAACTCCATTTTGGTCTCGTCTGACCACAACACGTTCACCCAGTTGTCCTCTGAATCATTCAGATGTTCATTGGCAAACTTCAGACGGGCATGTATATGTGCTTTCTTGAGCAGGGGGACCTTGCGGGCGCTGCAGGATTTCAGTCCTTCACGGCGTAGTGTGTTACCAATTGTTTTCTTGGTGACTATGGTCCCAGCTGCCTTGAGATCATTGACAAGATCCTCCTGTGTAGTTCTGGGCTGATTCCTCACCATTCTCATGATCATTGCAACTCCACGAGGTGAGATCTTGCATGGAGCCCCAGGCCAAGGGAGTTTGACAGTTCTTTTGTGTTTCTTCCATTTGCGAATAATCGCACTAACTGTTGTCACCTTCTCACCAAGCTGCTTGGCAATGGTCTTGTAGCCCATTCCAGCCTTGTGTAGATCTACAATCTTGTCCCTGACATCCTTGGAGAGCTCTTTGGTCTTGGCCATGGTGGAGAGTTTGGAATCTGATTGATTGATTGCTTCTGTGGACAGGTGTCTTTTATACAGGTAACAAACTGAGATTAGGAGCACTCCCTTTAAGAGTGTGCTCCTAATCTCAGCTCGTTACCTGTATGAAAGACACCTGGGAGCCAGAAATCTTTCTGATTGAGGGGGGTCAAATACTTATTTCCCTCATTAAAATGCAAATCAATTTATAACATTTTTGACATGCGTTTTTCTGGATATTTTTGTTGTTATTCTGTCTCTCACTGTTCAAATAAACCTACCATTAAAATTATAGACTGATCATTTCTTTGTCAGTGGGCAAACGTACAAAATCAGCAGGGGATCAAATACTTTTTTCCCTCACTGTAACTGGAGAGCTCCAGAGGTGCAAACAGACTAGCCTGTAAACAATGGGGTCCCATCCACCACATCTGGCAGGGTGAGGGAGTCAGGCAGAGTTGGGGGCAGGTAGGCTACTTTTTTCAAGAGTTAGAGACGGCTTTCAGTTAGTGTTCAGGAGAGGGACTGTACGGGTTTTCCACACACACACACACACACACACACACACACACACACACACACACACACACACACACACACACACACACACACACACACACACACACACACACACACACACACACACACACACACACACACACACACACTGAAGTACAGCAGGATCGAAGTGCCTACAAAAGCTGTTCTTCTTACCCTTTGTAAAACTGCAAATGGCTGCAAAGGGCCAAGCTGCACAGATCAATGCTTCTCCAGTCCTTCAGATAAAGCACTCAGTGTATCCCACATGGCAACCAATTCCCTATACAGAGCACACTTTTGACCAGGACTCTGCCTCTGGTCCTATGGGCCATGGTCAAAAGTAGTGCACTACATAGAGAATAGGGTACAATTTGGGATTTGGCCAGACACAGACAGCTGCCTCAGAATTTTTCAGTGTGTCTCCACTCCAGTGTCATCTGTCCATTCAAGCACCTCGGACCTCGGCGGTGTGGCGAGTGTCACCTGGCGACACTCGGCGGTGTGGCGAGTGTCGCCAGGCAAAACACTCTCAGAGGTACAAATTAGGAAAAAGGGCTGGAATGCAGAAGAGTGGCAGTCTAAGCGAGATATATAATAGTGAAATGAGACGTGGACAGATCGGGAGGAGAATGAGTTTCTATTTTTTATGTTACTTACAATGCATGATGTTAGGGATGCTATGAACAGGCTCTGTAATCTGCATTGATAATAACCTACTGGTTTTCCTTCAAAAACGTTTAAAAAAAAAAAAGTATTTGAAGGATATCAAATAGCCCATGTATAGGCCATGTATTTGACCCACATCTGCTGTACAAAGTAGTGTGTCCCTATCCCCATTCTAGCATAAGGAGGCCTTGAGCCCTGAACATTATGCTCAGTTCTGTTTACTTGACCCCTAACCCCAATCAATATTGTCAACAAACCTTTTACCACTGAGGTCTGGAGTGCCCAATATCGACCCCTGTGCACTTTGAAGTCCACTTAATCGACAAGGGCTGATGGATCCATCCCTCTACGGGTGGGTATCTGCTAATCGAACATCTTGTGTGTGTGTGTGTGTGTGTGTGTGTATATACACATACTAATTCACAGTGCAGTTAATTTTACATTTACATTTAAGTCATTTAGCAGACGCTCTTATCCAGAGCGACTTACAAATTGGAAAGTTCATACATATTCATCCTGGTCCCCCCGTGGGAATGGAACCCTGGTCCCCCCGTGGGAATTGAACCCACAACCCTGGCGTTGCAAGCGCCATGCTCTACCAACTGAGCCACACGGGACCACGTTAATTTATCGATGGAGAACAAACTTAGTGCAAAGTTACACACAGTTACAGGCATGTCAAAGAAAGACCTAAATGGTGGCGGTCACTGGATCCCTGTGCAGAATAATGGAGATATGATATGACGCATTATTAGTGTGTGGCAGATGTAACACTATGGTATACAGCAAGAAGGAGAGGTGTCCCAGTGAGACCCAGATAAAATGATAACAGAGGGGGGAGGGAAAGAGAGGGGGGAGGTAAAGAGAGGGGGATGAGAGAGAGAGAGATAATAGTCTGTGGGAAATACACAAAGCGGGTGGAGGGGATTTGAGAGTGAGATCTGATCAAAAAGAAGGAGAGCGCGAAACAATAATCACAGTGGGAGATAGACACAAAGGAGTTGAAGAGGATATGAAAGAGAGAGAAATCAATGTGGAAGAGAAACAATGTGAATGGGGTGGGCATACAGAGCACCGACAGAAAGACTCAGGGGTGGATAAGAAAACCCTCTCAGAGACGACTACATGACAACAACATGATTAGTGCGGGTGGAAGAACAGCAATTTGCTCTGAAGGAATTCATGTGCTGTGTTGGTGATCATGTATAACTGCTATGTGTGTGTGCATGCATGCATGTAAGTGTGTGAGAGAGAGAACATGTGATACCTAACTTTGATAACTATTTGACAGTCACAACACATATCATGACCATTGATTACCACTCCGGTATATTAGTCTGATGAGAATGAAGCACACACACACACACACACACCATTATGGCCTTTGATATCAGATGACTGTGTCCTCTTAGTTGAGAAGTGACGCAGATCCATGCTCTAATGACAAGAACAGCACATTTTCCCTGTTACAGCTTGTGTTCATGGCTAGACCGAGAAAAAAGCATTGTCTATGTAGAGATGCGCTGATATGCGCACGCACACTATTGCATGCATGAAAACAATCGCATGTGCGCACACCCACACACTTCAAAACTCACCAAACCCCTTACCCTGTTCCCATCTACTGCACAGTTGCTTTGACACCACTCTGACATAATATTAACCATTATCACAAATGCTGACGGAAAAATGACAATTTACAATAAACAACAAAGTGCAAATCCGACAATCACTCTCGGCGGCTCCAGTGGGGTTCCCCAAAACCTCATGCATACAGTAGACCACATTACTGGGTAATCCGTACTGAGCCCTGCCACCTAGCTATCAGAAAGTGTGGGACAAGGAGGAGGGGGAGAGGAGAGAAAAAAGAGAGGAAGGAGAAAGAGGACAATGCGGCTTGTAATCCTGTAAAAGGATTAAGAGATGGTGCATCTTCAGACAAGGATTGCGTCGCAAATGGCACCCTTTTCCCTATAAGTGCACTCTTTCTGACTAGGGGCGATAAGGATCTGGTCAAAAGTAGTGCACTATGTAAGAAATAAGTTGCCATTTGGGACAAATAGAGACTGCAGTGGCCTCCTGCTTGTAATGTTACTCAACACTACAATAACGTTGAAACAGCGTTAAAACAATGTTAGACATGTGACTGATGACCCTTCGATACATTTCTGTTTATCTTATAACTATCACACAGTATTGCCTATGTGATATGCAATGTTCTGTATGTGGGTCTATATATGAACTAAGGTACCAGTGAGGGTTTCCTACACTGGACAACTTGTTACAGCTGTTTCATGTCATTACATTAAGATGGGGGGGGGGGGGGGGATCATGGTTATATTCAATCAAAAAATATATATCCTTTATCTTGGTTGGTGTCTTGACGGTTTTATCCAAAATCGTGTGAAATAAAACATTACTTTTCGGGTCCTTTTGGCAGTGTAAGTTGTCATTCTATCATATATTAAGTTAAAATTAGACATTGAACGTAAACCCTGTAAGAATCCTGAATCTAGCTGTCAGTTTTTTGTATAGAGATCTCAGAAATGAAGTGCAACTACGTAACATTTTGTGTCTTCTTATGTTACCGGGTGAAAATAGTTTTCATGAGAAAAACCGAAAGAGTCACTTTACTTTGATACTTAAAACCTAAATCAATACTGTCATTTAAGGGATACTTCGGGATTTTGGCAACGAGGCCATTCATCTACTTCCCCAGAGTCAGACGAACTCGTGGATACCATTTTTATGTTACGCTAGCAGATACCCCTAGACTTCCAGTTATTGTGCTAACGCTAGTTAGCATTGGCTAACGAAACTACCTCTAACTTCCTTCATACTGGACAAAGAGACATACAAATGTGATCCACAAGTTCATCCATCTCTGGGTAAGTAAATAGTTTCCCTTCAATGTGGCTCTTCAATAATTGTGCATAACACTTGTTCGAACGCGTATTTGGTGTCGAGCTGATTAGTTATGCCATTATATTTTCACACATCATCATCTGATCTCGGAAGGAATTTTCTGAATGACAGTCAAGTGACGAACAGCTGTTGCGATGCATTAACAACCCAAGTGCTAGGGAAAAAAAGGTAATAATATGGTAATAATATTTTGGTGTATTATTATTCGCTACGCCGGTGAAGACACTTGTGCCTGGATTCACATCGGATCTAATATTCCTAGAGAATGGATGTTGATCATCTGTTGCTGTCTGTTTGATGTACAGCTCTGGTCTTGTTAGATTTAACAGAGAAAGCATCAAGGTAATGTGTTAATGTTTTCACATGTTTTTATGCCTCGGATTGGACGCCAAGTCTACTGTGCGCAATTTTGTAGGATCGACTACTGCACAACACCCAATGCCATTCCTATAAATTAATCTGGATATAATGGAACACATGATATAGCCTAGTGGGCTTATTGACAATATGATCTGGTAATGAAATAACAGGAGAAATACATTTTGTTTTCAATGTTGCACCTGCAATTTTAAACAATACAAGGGGCTTGATCTTGAATTCGGATCTCAGAAATTCAAATAGTCTAATATGCTTACCTTGAAATCAGACATTTCCTCAATTTGGTGCTTGTAATTAGTGCTTTCATTTTGTATTCGTTTTTTTGTGAGATGTGGCCACATGTGTTTGTTTCCCACTGCTTCAATTGAAGGGTGTTGCCCTACTCTGTTGTGGTAAAAACCACGTGTGGTTATTATGAGGACGAAAACATCCAACGCTGGCTTCAACTTGGCTTCCCACACAATCACTCCATTAAATAAGTAACCTACCTGGTCGTTGGTCACTTTCTCATGATACAAACAGTCCCTTAAAGTGCTTCAATTTGACTTGACAATGTCTGTATGAACCCTGCTTAAAGGATGTATAGTCCTAGCCCTATGTTGTTGTATAGGTGGAGTTATGGATCAATTTGCATATATTGTATTTCCTCTAAGTACACATGTGGAGATGCATGAAAGTCATATTGTTTTTTGTTTCAAAACATTTTAGACACACATTGGGTCCATTATTTATAGAAAGACACGTATGCACGTACAGTATGTACACACACACACACAGGAAGAAAGCCTGCTATTACCTTTGAAAATATTATATTTGCTACAGTGTGTCATTTAGTTTCATACGTACAGCCTCCCTACGAAAGGCGTCAACACATTGAATAAGAGTGTTCTCGTAAAAGAGCAACAACCCTCTTTAGGAATGGATCAATCTGTGGTTCAGCTCTCTGTCCTATAAGGAAAGCAAGCTTAGCGTCTCCTGCCGGGAGACCGCGCACACACACACACACACACACACACACACACACACACACACACACACACGCACGCACACACACACACACAGGATTGATAGCCAATTGAAACCGACAGCAGGGAGGTCTAAATCTTCTCAAAGATTGCTGTAGCAGGATCAAAGACAGCCACATGCATGCCCACACACACACACACCTTGGGGCACTTTGATTGACAGCTTTATGTTGCTACCCCAGGGCCTCTACTTTAATGCTTTGCCTTTTTTGATCCGCCATAGGCCAAATTGATTGCATGTTGTCCAGAATGCCACAAACTAAAGGCCTATACAATCTCTACTTAATCTTGGGTCTTGCTCTCTATTGAAGCATAAAGTCAATGGAAAGCCTGTAAGACTCTCCCCTGCCCAATCAAAGACTTGACAGGCTATTCAGGCCTGTAGGGTGATGTACACAAAAGGATCCCAAATTACCTAAGTGGTGAGTATTTGGGCACATTTCAGGTCATCTTGACGATTGTTGTATCATGTTAATGTGTGTTGTGAGATCTGGTGCAGCAAAGACCTGGAGCAGGACTGTTAAATGTTATAGTCACCAACTTTCCAGTCAGCACAGGATTCAGACATCCAATTTAAGGACTCAAAACAGATTTGAATCCAAATATGTCTCATCAAGTCGCACAGAAAGCTAGACTGCCAGTTCAAAACGCAAGAAAAAACACAATCGCATTCATAGCATGAAGCAAAATACCAGTCAGTCAGACTGGTATTAGCGGTCTGTACAGCCACATTGAAAACTGCATTTCAGTCCTGTTTTTAACGTAGAAACACTTTCTTACGTGGGTAGTCAGTGAGGAGGAGGGAAGGATTGCCATTGGACAGGAGAAATGATTCCAAGGAAGACAGGATGACAGAGAAAGAAAGAAGAAAAAACGAATGTACATTTCACACAATTATTTCTCACACCTCATATGAATAAAAACTTAGGTAACATCCTAACATCCTTAATGATGTGATATTTTTGCACCATTCATACCGGGAGTGTAAATTGGATATGGCAGAGTATGGAAGTCGCTATACCCTAGTTCAACACCAAGAATTTAAGATAGGCTACTAAAATCATTCCAAAACCCGAATAAAAGGCTGGCTTTAGGACCATGCGGATAGCTCAGTGGACAGTCAGGCAGTTTTGGGGTAGTAGAGAGCATGTTTTAGGACCGCCTGGCGGGTGAACTTTACCCTGTAGGTGCCTAGGACGCTAGGTACATTTTACAGAGGGACAAAACTCTTATTTCTCTCAAATGTTGTGCACAAATTTGTTTACATCCTTGTTAGTAAGCATTCCTCCTTTGCCAAGATAAAAATCCATCCACCTAACAGGTGTGGCATATCAAGAAGCTGATTAAACAGCATGATCATTACACAGGTGCACCTTGTGCTGGGGACAATAAAAGACCACTCTAACATGTACAGTTGTGTCACCCATAACAATGCCACAGATGTCTCAAGCTTTGAGGGAGCGTGCAATTGGCATGCTGACTGCAAGAATGTCCACTAATGTCAGAGTCTAGGGGATGTGGGTAAGGCGGAGTCAGGCGCAGGACACAGAGATGAGTAATAATAGTAACTTGCATCTGAGCTCCTAGAGTGTGCGGCTCTCCTTTATTTATTTTAAAGTTTTCTGCTCCGCTAGCCAGCACCTCGCCTAAATAGGTGTGCGTTTCTTTTTCTTCTAGAATCTTCTGAGACCAACCAACCGGACAGCTGATGAAACTGAGGAGTATTTCTGTCGGTAATTACGCCCTTTTGTGGGGAAAAACTAATTCTGATTGGCTGGGCCTGACTCCCCAGTGGGTGGGCCTGACTCCCACACATGGCTGCGCTCCTGCCCAGTCATGTGAAATCCATAGATTAGGGCCTAATGAATTTATTTAAATTGACAGATTTCCTAATATGTGACCCAATTCAGGGAACTAGGCGTATGTCGCAGGTCACGACTTCACAGGAAAGCCATTTGAACATATATTTTAATATTTTTGATCAAAATGCCTTTTTTGGCGGAAATGCCTTCTCGAACATGTGAACATGAATAACCTTTGTTCCTTAATAACGAACTTGTATGCCATCTGTAAATACGAATACAATTGTTAAATTACGAGCCTTGTTGGTTAAGCCACAGAAAAAGTCAGCAACCTTCCCACTAGCCATGATTGGCTGAGATAATTAGTGGGCTGTACATGCCGAGAGAGGAATTCGGATTGGTCTGCCATATAAACTCTTCTGTCTATTTGAGCTGGTCAGTCTGTTGGTAATCCTTTAATGTACTGTGTAGTGGAGCTGCATAAGTGTTGCTCTCCACTTTCTGGAGGATCAAGTTTTGAAATCAGTGGAATTAGAGTATGATAGCTAAAGACATGGAGAAATCACTTGTCTCCGGATTACATCTTAAAACTAAGGGCAGCTGTGGCATGGCATTCGTGGCAGGGAGACGCGTCCATCATGCATGATGATGTGTACAGGTAAAACAGTCTAGTGTCAGCTAGCTACATGCTACATTTTCAGATATTACACGTTTCTAATTTTGACAGAAAGTGGTTTCATTTCAACCTAAAGTGTACTGTTAGCTAGCTAGCTAACGTTAGCTGGCTGGCTCCCTAGCTGACATTATTATTCATATCCCAGAGCCGTTTGCTTTTCTAGCTAGAGCTTAATGTTAGCTAGCTAACATTGAACCAGGTTGGTTAGCTCCCAGCATATTCATGCAAGGTAGTAACGACATGATTTGGCACTGTGTTCATTGTTGTTTAACTAGCTAACGTTAGTTGCTGGCTCGTTAGCTAACATTACGTGACGTGTGTGATCTTACACGTTGTTTACCTAGCTAGATTCATTGTTTACCTAGCTAACTAGCTACATGTCTTAAGCTAAAGTGTACAACACCCGTTGAACATGGCCGGTGTCAGTAGACGTCTGCAAAAAAGCGTAATAAAATTGTTGCCAACAGAACTGGTTAGGCTGTTTTCATGTTATCCATAGGTAAACAAATCATCGGCCAGAGCGTGAAATGTGCGCTCTGAACGCTCCGAGAGCGAAATGAGATGGGTGAGGATAAAGCTTAAGAGGATGTAGACAAAAAATTCCTCAAAAATGCAGTGTATGATATACCATTTTGTAGCTATGAGTCTCTACCTTTATCTAATGTAACAAACACAATATCAAATTTGACAGGTGGTGAGTCACATATGAACTGTAGCTCAGTAAAATTGTTGCATGTTGCGTTTATATTTTTGTTCAGTAAAGTAGCCATGCTACGTATCCACAACCGAGCCATGCTGCCACATGGAGGGGATGGATGACAGAGCCGAACGATGAGTGCTACAATGCACAACGCCCGCTATTGACCAGATAATTAAGGGTTGGTCAATTTCCTGAACTGGGTGAGTGACTGCGTGTATCTGAGAGAATGCTCCCCCGACCCCATGCTCTGTTCTTTCCCCCGGTACCAATGGCGAGGCAGCATTTGCCAACGATGGACCGACGAGATGGGAAACCTAAAGACGGGCAACCTGGTGGCCATCTTGCTCACCTCACCAATAGATGGGGCTCTCTTTTTGTGTTGTTTGTCTCGTGTGTTTGTTTTGACCTTTGTAAACACAAAGTCTTACCAGTAAAAATTGTTTGCCTTTTTAAAACTGTCTGTGGTGGCCTGGGATCCATAAAACATGTTTTTGACATAAGCTTCCACTTCAAAGTTAAATGTAAAGTTGCTAGCTAATCTGACCTTTGAGTATTGCCTTAGCCATCGATAATCCTAAAGCTTTCATCCAGGCTCTCTACCGTATTACATACATTTCATCCACAGATTATGATGGTGAGGTGGCAGAGGTGACACTCACTGCTGCATCCTCAAAACCTTGACAACCATGATCAGCCATATTATACAGTGTAGAGTGTAGAGTGAGTGTAGAAAACATGACAGACTGAACAGGTGAATCCAGGTGAAAGCTATGATCCCTTATTGATGTCACCGGTTAAATCCACTTACAATCAGTGTAGATGAAGGGGAGGAATACTTTTTTAAGCCTTGAGACAATTGAGACACGTATTGTGAATGTATGCCATTCAGAGGGTGAATGGGCAAGACAAAAGATTGAACAGCCTTTGAACTGGGTTTGGTAGTAGGTGTCAGGCACACCGGTTTGAGTGTGTCAAGAACTGCGACGCTGCTGGGTTTTAAACGCTCAACAGTTTACCGTGTGTATCAAGAATGGTCCACCACCCAAAGGGCATCCAGCCAACGGTAGAACAATGGTAAACAATGGTCGAAAATGGGTCATTGATGAAAGAGGATAAAGGAGGCTGACACAAATTGTGCAGAGCAACAGTTAGTAAACTGACAGTCCAATACAACATTGATGCCCAAAGACCGTACCTTGACATGAATGGGATATGGCAGCCGGCAACCTTACAGAGTTAATTTCTTTCAGCAAAAAACAAGAAACTGAGGTTGCAGTCGACTACGGAATGAAAACACCAGACACTGGAGAATTAGAAAAACATTGTCTGGTCTGATGAATCCCAGTTCCTGCTGTTTCACGCTGATGAGAGGACTAGGGAATGGCGAAAACCACAAGTGTAGGTATGCATCCATCCATGTTGCGTGTCAACATTGCAGGCTGGTGGTGGTGTAGGGTGTGTTTTCATGGCACACATTGGGCTCTTTTATAAAAGTGGAGCAATGTTTGAATGCCACATGATATATCTGAACATCATTGCCAATCAGGTGCATCCCTTCATTGCAGGATAATGCCCCACACCACAAGGCTAGGATTGTCCAGGAATGGTTCCACGAACATAAGAGAAATAAGCTTACTGCAGTGGACTGCCCAGTCACCAGATCTGCCTGCTGTGGTATTTGTCTGGTTTAATTTCACAGTGTGGCGTCATCGCGGACTGAAGACAGTGGTGCAGAATGCCTGAAGATAAAAACATAATACTCAATATCTGTAAGTTTGACTAAATATTAGCACTTAACTCCACATACTTGTGGGCAATAACCTTCAATCTGGATTACATCACAAAAATTATAAGGCTAGAGAAATGTATTGACCAATACCACCAACACAAT
This sequence comes from Salvelinus alpinus, assembly GCF_045679555.1. Classification (NCBI taxonomy): domain Eukaryota; kingdom Metazoa; phylum Chordata; class Actinopteri; order Salmoniformes; family Salmonidae; genus Salvelinus; species Salvelinus alpinus. The sequence continues at coordinate 12,444,359 of NC_092123.1, forward strand.
CAACACCCAAATATGTCGGAGAGTAAGTATGGAGAACCAATCCCCAAAAGAAAATGAGACTTCGATGGACCCATGCTTTTCACCCCTGGGAATGGTAAGTGTAGAAACCCGAATCGCTAAAGTTGATAAATACCTGAAGATATAAAGAAGTTGAAGGCGAGCTTCGAGATGAGTGACGAAAAAGCTGTGACAATGGAGAGAGACAAAAACAAGCTAATGGGTACAGTCAATACTATTGAAATGGACATTGAAGAGCTTAAAAAGGACAACGTGTTTCCGAGAGAAGCCTTTACTTGAAATACAGAATCGATCTATGAGAGAAAATCTGCACTTACTGGTAATCAAAGAAAATGAGGGTGAAGATCCTGAAAGTGTGGTGAAATAATTATTTCTTAAAGCTCTACATATCCCAGGCGATACTGTCAACTAAATGAAACTCTAACCTGTACACCTTTTCGGACATAGATGACATAAATATCAGTGCCCGATCATTGCCCCAAATTTTTTTTTAAGATAAGATAAGGGTTAAAAGCCTGGGCAAAAGACTCGCTGGCACGAAAATAAGCATGAATGATAATTTCCCGAAGGAAATTGCAGAACGGCACAAAGTTCTCTAACCACTCTTCAAGGTGAATAGATTAAAAGGTAAATGTGTAGCTCTCGTAGTCGATAAACTAGATATTGATAACCAACTGTTTCCGAGACATCAAGACTACTCCATGGCTATTCTAAATATTACAAAAGTTTCCATAGGAGTCAAAAAATGGAATACCCAATACTATCCATGTTAGGGATTGTAAAATAAAAATGAGGAAAACAATAAAATATAACTACTGATAAAGAAATAAACTACAAATACAGTATGCAATTCAAGATAGGGAATGTTAGAAAGTCGAATAATATATATATATATTTTTTAAAGAACAGGCCTTGGTGTAATGCTCATTCCTTCGACGATAAACGCAAATCCGTGCCTGGTGAGACAAAACTGCGACTCGTCAGTGAAGAGCAGTTTTTGCCAGTCCTGTCTGGTCCAGCGACGGTGAGTTTGTGCCCATAGGCGATGTTGTTGCCGGTGATGTCTGGTGAGGACCTGCCTTACAACAGGCCTACAAGTCCTCAGTCCAGCCTCTCTCAACCTATTACGGACAGTCTGAGCACTGATGGAGCGATTGTGCGTTCCTGGTGTAACTCGGGCAGTTGTTGTTGCCATCCTGTACCTGTCCCACATGTGTGATGTTCGGATGTACCGATCCTGTGCAGGTGTTGTTACACGTGGTCTGCCACGGCGAGGATGATCAGCTGTCCGTCCTGTCTCCCTGTAGCGCGGTCTTATTTTCTGCACTATGCAATGATATGGGGCTGCGACGCTTTTATGTAACGCTTTTACAACATACATAAGTGCGCTGGTTATGAAGGGGCAAAGTATTGACAATTTTTTTTTTTAATTGAGAGACGAGCTTAAAGTTTTTTTTACTGACCATAATTTTCACTTGTCTGACTGCTTGCATGATGACGAGTTTCTCACACGACTGGCCTATCTGGGTGATGTTTTTTCTCGCCTGAACGATCTGAATCTAGGATTACAGGGTCTCTCCGCAACTATATTCAAAATTGAGGCTATGATAAAGAAGTTGGAGCTCTTTTCTGTCTGCATTAACAAGGACAACATAGAGGTCTTTCCATCATTGTATGATTTTTTGCATGCAAATGAACTCAAGCTTACGGACAATGTCAAATGTGATATAGTGAAGCACCTGAGTAAGCTGGGTGCGCAAATATGCAGTTTTTTCCCCGAAACGGACGACACAAACAACTGGATTCGTCATCCGTTTCATGCCCTGCCTCTTGTCCACTTATCGATATCTGAACAAGAGAGCCTCGTCAAAATTGCAACAAGTGGTTCTGTGAAAATTGAATTTAAATCACTGCCAGATTTCTGGATTGGGCTGCGCTCAGAGTATCCTGCCTTGGCAAATTGCGCTGTTAAGACACTGATGACCTTTGCAACCACGTACCTATGTGAGAGTGGATTCTCGGCCCTCACTAGCATGAAAACTAAATACAGGCACAGACTGTGTGTGGAAAATTATTTAAGACCGAGACTCTCTCCAATACAACCTAACATTGCAGAGTTATGTGCATCCTTTCAAGCACACCCTTCTCATTAACCTGAGGTGAGTTATTCACCATTTTTGATTAACAAATAAGGTTTAAAATGTAAGATGGCTTGGTAAAGAGCAAAATCATTTATTATTATTTGTGCCCTGGTCCTATAAGAGCTCTTTGTCATTTCCCATGAGCCGGGTTGTGACAAACTCACACTCATTCTTATGTTTAATAAATGTATCGTATAGTGTGTGTGTGGCAGGCTTACAATGATGTTAAAAAACAACATTTGAGAGTGTGCTGACCCTGGTGCTAGAGGGGGCACGCAGCTGGAGGTCGAATGTTTGAAGGGATATGGGACTATAAACATTTTGGGATATTGCTGCTAATTTGTTATCTTCTCCCTTTTCAAGAACACATTTCAACAAGAAGTGAAGTTTCAAATTATTATCTGGTGATTGGAACGTTTTTTTTATTGCAGTGGGCTTGCTGTTGTTAGCCATCTCTTTGAAAAATAACTTATGAGTGTGAAACATTGTTGCATTTAAAGTGGAATTGACAGCACTTTAGCAACATGACATCATCTTATTAAAAGGTGTTCATATATAGTGACTTAGTAAAGTATTCAGACCCCTTCCTTTTTCCAAATGTTACGTTACAGCCTTATTCTAAAATGGATTAAATAAATACAATTCCTCACCAATCTACACAGAATACCCCATAATGGCAAAAATAAAACAGCTTTTTAGATTTGTTTTGCAAATGTATAAATTAAAAAAACAGATACCTTCTTTACATAAGTATTCAGACTCTTTGCTATGAGACTCGAAATTTAGCTCAGGTGAATCCTGTTTCTATTGATCATCCTTGAGATGTTTCTACAACTTGAATGGAGTCCACCTGTGGAAAATTCAATTGATTGAACATGATTTGGAAAGGCACACACCTGTCTATATAAGGTCACACATTTGACAGTGCGCGTCAGAGCAAAAACCAAGCCATGAAGTCAAACGAACTGTCCGTAGAGCTCCGAGACAGGAGTGTCTGGGGAAGAGTACCAACACATTTCTGTAGCATTGAAGGTCTCCACGAACACAGTGGCCTCCATCATTCTTAACCCTCCTGTTGTGTTTGTTTCATGTTAATTAATTCTGTGTTCTCAGTCCAAAATGACCGCCCCATTATAGCTGATTATAAATCCATAATAATACATATATTACCACCTAATGTTGACACGTTAAGTTCTTGTAAACATTACAGGCCATACAACTCGTTTTTGAGTAAAACAAGCATAATGTATGGATTATTTTGACTATAACAAATACTCAGATGCAACATATTGTGCTTTTTATCACAGACTACTTTGTTTCAAAGTTTAACAAGGACATTTGTTTTGAAACCATTTCAAATATTTAAATATTGGCAGGATTTTATGTCATCAACCCAGGATATTGCGTATCTCGTTGGCCTCTTGGGTCATCCTGATAACATTTTCACCTGACAGCTGACCTCTCCTCTCAGGTGGGGATGAATTTCCATTCTTTGACCGGAATGTAACAACAACCTCAGCAGGGCCTTCTTCCTCATCACTGGATTGTTCCACATCGGTTGTCTCTTGGTCTGGATCATATTCTGTGTTGTCTTCAACTTTTGACACTTCCTCCTCGAATGCATCTTCACTGTCAGTTTACTGGCCTCTCTCCTCCTCACCAGTGTCATGATCAAGAACCTCACATACAGTATATCGTTTGGTCATTGTGCTGCCACAGAATGAATTGTGAGCAAGGCCTCCAAAAACTTGATATACCAGAGGTGCGGGAAAAGTTCTATACATTATTGAAACAATGTTGCCATTGTTTGTGAGAATGCCAACAGGTGTGGTTCCCGTGGGGGAAAGATTATATTGGGGGAAGGTTCCTGTGGGGGTTGCCATGGAAGCCAAGACGGGGAGTGAGGTGTGTGTGTGTGTGTGTGTGTGTGTGTGTGTGAGTGTGTGTGTGTGTGTGTGTGTGTGTACTTCAGACTGGGGGCGCTCAGGACCTCAGACTGGGGGCGACGGTTCACCTTCCAACAGGATAACGACCCTAATCCCAGAGTCACGGCAAGGCGGCAGGTAGCCTAGAGCGCTGGGCCAGTAACCGAAAGGTTGCTAGATCAAATCCTCGAGCTAACAAGGTAAATACCTGTTGTTCTGCCCCTGAACAAGGCAGTTAACCCACTGTTCCTAGGCTGTCATTGTAAATAAGAATTTGTTCTTAACTGACTTGCTTAGTTAAATAAATAAAGAAGACAACGCAGAAGTGGCTTCGGGACAAGTCTCTGAATGTCCTTGAATGGCTCAGCCAGAGCCTGGACTTGAACCCAAACGAACATCTCTGGAAAGACCTGAAAATAGCTGTGCAGCAATGTTCCCCATCCAACCTGTCAGCGTTTGAGAGGATCTGCAGAGAATAATGGGAGAAACTCTCCAAATACAGGTGTGCCAAGTTTGTAGCATCATACCCAAGACGACTCAAGGCTGTAATCGCTGCCAAAGGTGCTTCAACAAAGTACTGAGTAAAGGGTGTGAATACTTATATATTTTGCAAATACATCTCAAAACCTGTTTTTGCTTTGTCATTATGGGGAATTGTGTGTAGATTGTTTTAGAATAAGGCTGTAATGTAACAAAATGTGGAAAAAGTCAAGGGGTCTGAATACTTTCCAAATGCATTGTCCGTGTGTGTGTGATGTGAATATATATATATATATATATATATATATATATATATATATATATATATATATATATATATATATATATAGATATATACACACACAGTTGAAGTCAGAAGTTTACATACACTTAGGTTAGAGTCATTAAAACTAGTTTTTCAACCACTCCACAAATTTCTTGTTAAAAAAAACTTAGTTTTGGCAAGTCGGGTAGGACATCTACTTTGTGCATGACAAGTAATTTTTCCAACAATTGTTTACAGACAGATTATTTCACTGTATCACAATTCCAGTGGGTCAGAAGTTTACATACACTAAGTTGACTGTGCCTTTTAAACAGCTTGGAAAATTCCATATTCCATGTCATGGCTTTAGAAGCTTCTGATAGGCTAATTGACATCATTTGAGTCAATTGAAGGTTTACCTGTGGATGTATTTCAAGGCCTACCTTCAAACTCAGTGCCTCTTTGCTTGACATCATGGGAAAATCAAAAGAAATCAGCCTAGACATCCAAAAAAATTGGGGACAAAGATTGTACTTTTTTGGAGAAATGTCCTCTGGTCTGATGAAAGAAAAATAAAACTTTTTGGCCATAATGACCATCATTATGTTTGGAGGAAAAAGGGGGAAGCTTGCAAGCCAAAGAACACCATCCCAACCGTGAAACAGCGGGGTGGCAGCATCATGCTGTGGGGGTGCTTTGCTGTAGGAGGGACTGGTGCACTTCATAAAATAGATAGCATCATGAGGCAGGAAAATGATGTGGATATATTGAAGAAACATCAAGACATCAGTCAGGAAGTTAAAGCTTGGTCGCAAATGGGTCTTCCAAATGGACAATGACCTCAAGCATACTTCCAAAGTTGTGGCAAAATGGCTTAAGGACAACAAAGTCAAGGAATTGGAGTGGCCATCACAAAGGCTACCCGAAACGCTACCCGAAGAACGGAAAAAGTGTGTGCGAGCAAGGAGGCCTACAAACCTGACTCAGTTACACCAGCTCTGTCAGGAGGAACGGGACAAAATTCACCCAACTTATTGTGGGAAGCTTGTGGAAGGCTACCTGAAACGTTTGACCCAAGTTAAATATGTTAAAGGCAATGCTACCAAATACTAATTGAGTGTATGTACACTTCTGACCCACTGGGAATGTGATGAAAGAAATGAAAGCTGAAATAAATAATTCTCTCTACTATTCTTCTGACATTTCACATTCTTAAAATAAAGTGGTGATCTTAACTGACCTAAGACAGGGAATTTTTACTAGGATTAAATGTCAGGAACTCAGAAAACTGAGTGTAAATGTATTTGGCTAAGGTGTATGTAAACTTCTGACTTCAACTGTTTATATATATACACAAATTGGGGATTGGAAATGATTCAAACAATTACATTGATGGAAGCCACAATCTATCTGCAATATTAAAGCTTAGTATCTACCCTCCTGCACAAAAAAACAACAACATTACGTTAGGGTCGTGTGCTTTCAGACATCTCGGCCTATAGACCTTCCGTCACCCCTCTCCGTGTATTCTAACACGCCATGGTGTGCGTTCAAAACATTTATTCCGAACTGGAGAGGGAACATGTACAAACATCAAAGTAAGAACCGTGCAGGTGCTAGAGAGCCAGACCTGTGTGTGTGTGTCTATGTGTGTGTGTGTCTATGTGTGTGTGTGTCTGTGTGTGTGTGTCTATGTGTGTGTGTGTGTGTGTGTGTGATTTGAAGGCTAAATATTAATTGATATGAGAGGAGTGGTGTGCGTGTCGGGCACAGATGTGTGGGAGACAGATGCTGGTGGTTGTGTCACCAGAGCGTATCACCATCCCGGTATACACACACAGACAACTTGTGGCTTTACATGCCATATGCCTCTATGCCTTTCTAACCAGGCAGTCTGCTACACAGCTCTGTCCCCTTCAACACGAGGCCATTATAAAGAGGCAATGACATTTCCTTAGCATGGCGCTGGCATTTAGCCTGATGGATTTATAGATTTTTTTATTTTATTTTTTTAACTTAGCTTGTGTTTCTGTTTAGGGAGGCAGAGTAATGTCGACAGGGCTGACCCCGTTTCATGCTTTCTCCCAGATATTGCTCTATATCCACCCAATCAACTTGATTCTCTGTGCGGTGGGGGGAAAGCGGTGTGGAGGGGAGGTGTGTGTGTCCGTGTGTTTTTGTCAGCGTAAGCTATAAATAGTTGAGCTACTGTGTTGGGGTGATCGTACAGTAGTGCTGAGCGATTAACCAAAATGTTGGTAATTTCTTGTTTTTAAGCAAAAAAATCCACCGACATAGGTCAAATTATTTGAATTCCATTTAGTTTGGGGTGTTTCTGTGAACTCAACGCCCAGTTTCTCTAGAGATAAAACAGATCAGGCCCGAACGGTGCGATGTATTAGGGAGTTGTAGTTTCCAACAGGACAATATTCTACATAATTAACACATTTTCTGCACTAAAATAACTACAATAACCATAATCCATATCGGTCTGAGTGGCGCAGACACAGAGGAGAGAAGAGAGAACACGTGACCGAGAGGGATAAAAAGCAGCTGCTTCATGATGTATCTCTACCAAAGAAATACATGATCTAAGTGATTGATAATTGGTATTCAGCAGTCATAAAAGTATACCTTATTTACTTTGAACAACTACTAAAATAGTGATTTTGTCAAAACAGCATAGGCAGCAGCTCTATAGAGAGTTGATGATGACATGGAATGTCAAATAAAACAAATGTAATTAATATACGACTGAAATATTTTATTAAAGTAAAGTAATGTGGATAAATAATGGTAAATAAGTGATAAGCAGTAATGGGCAGTCACAACCATCATGGGACTTTTATTAACCTTGTCACATGTGAGTTCCAAATATCTCTAACGGTCGCCCCAGGGTGAGGTATTTTTAACACTACATGAACAAAATCTCATTCCAAAATTAGCATTACTATGGCTTTAATAGGGGTCCCCCCTTTGCAACTATAACAGCTTCCACTCTTCAGGGAAGGCTTTCCACTAGATGTTGGAACATTGATGCAGGGACTTGCTTCCATTCAGTCAAAAGAGCATTAGTGAGGTCGGGCACTGATGTTGGGTGATTAGGCCTGGCTCGCAGTCGGTGTTCCAGTTCATCCCAAAGGTGTTCAATGGGGTTGAGGTCAGGGCTCTGTGCAGGCCAGTCAAGTTCTTCCACACCGATCTCGACAAACCAGAATCATCTAGAATGTCATTGTATGCTGTAACGTTAAGATTCCCCTTCACTGGAACTAAGGGTCCTAGCCCGAACCATGAAAAATAGCCCCAGACCATTATTCCTCCTCCACCAAACTTTACAGTTGGCACTATGAATTGGGGCAGGTAGCATTCTCCTGGCATCCGCCAAACCCTGATTAGTCTGTCGGACTGCTAGATGGTGAGGCGTGATTCATCACTCCAGAGAACGTGTTTCCACTGCTCTAGAGTCCAATAGCGGCAAGCTTTACACCACTCCAGCCGACGCTTGCTGATTTTTGGTTTGTGTGCAGCTACTCGGCCATTGAAACCCATTTCATGAAGCACCCGACAAAGTTATTGTGCTGACTTTGCTTTTAGAGGCAGTTTGGAACTCTGTAGTGAGTGTTGCATCCAAGGTCAGACAATTTTTATGCGCTTCAGGACTCGGCGGTACCATTCTGTGAGCTTGTGTGGCCTACTACTTCACGGCTGAGCCGTTGCTGCTCCTAGACGTTTCCACTTCAAAATAACATAAATTACAGTTGACAGGGGCAGCTCTAGCAGGGCAAACATTTGACGAACTGACCTGAAGGTGTTGCCACGTTGAAAGACACTGAGCTCTTCAGTAAGGCCATTCTACTACCAATGTTTGTCTACAGAGATTGCATGTCTGTGTGCTTGATCTTATACACCTGTCAGCAACGGGTGTGACTGAAGTAGCCAAATCCACTAATTTGTATATAGTGTATGTGTGTCAGAATGCACTCACTGTTCCAAAAATGTGATTGTTACGCAACAGGACAGTTAACCCATGATGCCCTTAAACCAAGGCACGCTGTCTGCTATAGGATGTTTCAACTTATTTTAGTTTGAATTAGGGTGTGTTCCGCCACCTCATTAAATCACATAGGAGTACCCCATTTCACTGTTGTGGACAATTTACAATTCACTTTCCCGGTGTTAACCCAGATCAAGTATGCAGACATTTGCGCATCTCCAGTAAGAACAGAACTTGCACAACCCCCCCCGACACATTTTCCTGCTGGCGCCCGCATTGTCCTCATTGTTGTTTTCCTTACTAATAATAACTTTGGACATGTGTGCGTTCCTATCAAAGTAAGTGCCTTATTATGTTATCTTTAAAGTTCCTGTATATCGTGTTGCCGTTTCTACTGTAGCACACCATATGTATGTGTGGAGCATCATGTATTTACTGTTTTCAAGTACTGGTGACAAATCATGCATTATGATTATTGCATAGATTATAAATGGACACGTGACCGCATCAGGAAACTAGGCGTATGTTGTGGGTCACTATTTCACAGGAGAGCCGTTTGAACGTAAACTATTTAAAAAAAATCTAAATGGGTTTTTTTGGTGGCAAAAATGCCTTCTCAAATAAAAATCATGAGAAAAGTATTGAAAAGTATAAGCTATATAAATAAATAGAGTAGCACACTCCATATACAAACTCCCAGTAATTGATTGGGTAAATCACCAACGTTTTGGCATCACTGTGCCTTCATCAGGGTAATGTCATGAATGCTTGAACCAGGTTATGTAGACAAACAGTGCAATTAGTGCAACCAATAACAATAGTGAGGGGTGTGTCATAATTATTAAGTTAAATAGAATTAATTGAGTGAAACTGTAAAAAAAAAAACTATAGTTTATGGAATATTGAATATAGTAGGCTATTGTTAACATGTGGAAACATAATTGAATATTGTACATACTATTAAGCATCAACATACATTGCTTAATTCAATTTCACATATTTAATTGTTTCCTATTTCATTTCATTTTGTTGTTACATGAAACAATTAAATATAAATGTAACATGTAACCATAATGCATAATAAGCATCATCAACAGGGGGAACATATCAGGTGTACACTGATAAACTGTAGAAAGAATATATCAATTTATAAGACTTGTTCATAAAAGAGAGAGAATTGTTCATAAGAAGAGCCTGAGATCAAAGTCAATATTCAGACTCGGGGTCAATGTTTTAGATAGGATATCCAGTAAGCCTCCCTTTGTAGTAGTAGGATCGTGATGTTACCTCCTCTCCTAGGTAGAGCAACATGCTCAATGCCTGTGCATTTGAGGGAGGAGATTGGATGGTTAGCTTCAACAAAGTGAGCTGCTACTGGATAGTATTGGTGTCAAAATTGGTCTGGTGGCCACAGATTCGTTTAACCCTGCATAACTGGCTATATTGTAGACCATTCTTGAGGGGATGGTGATGCATACTATCCGCACATAGCAAGGTATTGCGGTCTGTGGGCTTTGTGTATAAGTCTGTGTGTAATGCATCATTCTCTTTGATGATCCGTAAATCCAGGTAGTTTATTTTTCTCTCAGTCTGCATGATGATTTTGAGGTATTCAGAGCTCTTGTTTAGTAGAGTTTGGAATTAATTTAGTTCCTGCTGACTTCCTTCCCAGAGCACAAAGACATCATATTTGTATCTCTTCCATAGGAGTGTTTTAGAAAGTATGGGGTGTGTCTCTGTTTTGTAAAGGAATGCTTCCTCAAATTGTCCCACATACAGGTTTGCATAGTTGGGGGAAAAGGGAGAGGCAATGGCTACACCCCAAATTGGAATGAAAAAGTCTGACTCAAAGACAAAGTAGTTTTTTGGATAATACCAGTTCAGTAAGTTGTAAGATGCAATCATTGGAAGGAGCAACGGTAGAGTCTCTCTGCTGAAGGAAGTGTTGTAGCGCCTGCAAGCCTCCAGTGTGTGGGATGTTAGTGTACAAGCTCTCCACATCAAAAGTGGCCAGCAGGGTGCCCTCTGGTATCCTTCCAAAGCCCTCTAGCAATGAGATCATGTGACTAGTTTCTTGTATTTGATGTAAGATGGGAGATTCTCAACCATCGGTTTAATGTGGTAATCCACAAACTTAGAAGTGTTGGATGTCAAAGAGTCGATTGCTGCTACAATGGGTCTACATGGGGTAGGAGACACTTTTTGTGTAATTTAGCGACTGTATAGAAAGTTGGTATTTTAGCAAATTTCACACATGGAATTTCAATTTTTTGGGGGGTGATTTGTCCCGATTCCAAACAGCTTTCCACTGTGGATGAAATATTATGCTGGAACTCTAGGATAGGGTCATAATTCAGTTTGCAATAGAAGTCACCTTTAGATAGTTGTCGGCGACATTCATTCACATAGAGGAGGAATTTGTATACAAAACAAATGTGACTGTCTCATTTTTTAATGATAATCAAAGGATCTGATTGTAAAGTCCTTAAGAGCCATTCTCTCATCTCTACTCAGGTTATCATAGGATTTGTGTTTCTGTTTGTCTTTCAGTAGGTCACTTACATCATTTTCAACAATCCTGCAGAAGGTTTCTATGGATGCATTGCATTTGGGGGGAGGTACAAACTATCTGCTCTAGTTGTGGTTTTCTCAGAGTTCCCAGGTACCTCAGCTGGGTTAATGTCTCCATCTCCTCCTTGACTCACGGTAGAGTAGGTAAGTCTATTGATTGGGGAAATGGGGATACCTAGTCAGTTGTACAACTGAATGCATTCAACTGAAATGGGTCTTCCGCATTTAACCCAACCCCTCTGAATCAGAGAGGTACGGGGGGCTGCCTTGCATGGTAGACCTATGTATACATCTCGCTGAGGATAACATTTCAAGTGGACTCATGTAAATTTCACTCTTATCAAAGAACTCAAGCAGTGTCAGATTACGGAAAAAACGTACATCTATCTGGACGTCAAAGTCATTAATGTATGCACTGGGTACAAATGATAACCCCTTACTGAGAACACTAAGGTGAGCTGATGTCAGGGTCTTACTTGGTTGAAGACATTTAGAAATGCCTTCTCGAACATGTGAACTTTCATGTGCCTTAAAAACAAACTTGTATGCCATTTGTAAATACGAACACAAATGTTAAATTACGAGCCTAGTTGTTTAAGCCACAGAAAAACCTTCCCACTACCCATGATTGGCTGAGATAATGAGTGGGCTAGACATGCCGAGAGATGATTTTGGATTGGTCTTCCATACAGCACGCTACTGACGATTTGAGCTGGTCAGTTTGTGTAGGTAATCCTGTTTAAAGCTGCTTTTTTTTATGTAGCGCGTAGTAAAACTTAAGACTCAACTATGCAAGTATCTATTTTAATAGAACATCACTGCAACAACTGTCCAACAACTGTCTCAGAGCACTCATCTGAGTGTGCCAGAGCGCAGAATTAACTGATGAATTTACAAACGCTCAACACCGGTTGAATATGGCCGGTGTCAGCAAACGTTGGCAAAAAAGCATAATTAAATTGTTGCCAGGAGCACAGTTACAGTCACTAACGCTCTGGATAACATGAAAACAGCTTAACCAGCTCTGCTAGGGCGAGTAAAATGATAAGAGTTTGGGTGGACGTTAAAGCTTAAGATGATTCTTATGGCATTGCGCACGGTGAGTGTAAACCAGTGACATGACGCCAAGCAAGCTGTACAAACAAAACGGAAACAACACAGGACGCCTGACTCTCCTCCACCAGTCATACAAGGAGAATGGTCTAATGCCTCCCATCAAAAAGAGAGCTGGCCCAAGCAAGCACAGGTTACACCTGAAGCATGAGGACTTGCAGCGAGTGGATAATGCAATAGTGTTACCAGGATGATGGCAACACTTTGTATGTAAAGCATAAACAACATGTTTTGATTATTTAATTGACCTCCAACATGATTGGCCCTACTTTTATTGAGCTCACATTATTTCTGTATTTTCCAGAGGTATGTGTAGTCGGCCTGTGTGTTATCATTTTAACTTAAAGTTTCCAAGATGATGTTTCTGTATGCAGTGCTGCTGCTCTGCACATTTGTAGGTAAGTGATATTTACCTGATAATGATGCATAAATAAAGTATTACGTTATACGTTGCATTTTATTTTCTTTAACTTATCTTAATGTTCTTTTGTTGTTTGTTGTTCCTTCTGACCTTATGCAGCCAGGTCCCATCTACTTTTTAACTCCTCGCAAGTGTGGCTTGTTTGGTGTCTGCTGTGAAGGAATACCAAAACAAGTCAACTACTTGATTGATGAAGGCATATCATGTAGTAAAGGCAGCAGCGTAGTCATCAACTACATACACCAAGTTTGCCCCCAAATGGTGCTTCGACCTCATCAAGCAGCGCTTCATAAAGATCAGAGTGAACACGTCGTCTGAGATTGCTGGTGTTGTGAAGGAGAGCACTGTGATAGGGTCAACATCCCACAGCTGGTTGGACTGGAGGAGGGTACGGTGCTAGTGGAAAGCTATGGCGGGCGACAACACCTGACTCCGTACTTCATGTCGCTGCCACAGATCAAGCAGTACCAGCACTTCAGGTGAATATCATTTTCATTCAATTGCATGAGGTAAATCTTTTTTCTAGACTTGGGAGGTGAATTGATTTTGTACAAGGTTGTAATGTCTTAATTTTTTGGGGTTATTTCCTGTTTTACAGCTTCGATGCTCTGGAGCCTGGTGTTGTTGTCACCAAGGATCGTTCGGACTCAGTCGGGACTAGGTTTCAGCTGCTGCGCAACAATGACATCCTTTCTCCCATAAATGGTTTGCCTGTACAAGCACCACCTGTACTGGACACAGCTAGACAAACGTATATTTCTGAGAAGATCAGGAAGTTACGTGACGAAGAGGCTATGGGCATCACATGCCCTGTACCAAAGTCAAGGGCAGAACAGAAACAGGCTCTCGGGAATATAGATTCCCTTGTTAATGCGTAGTCAGAGAAATGCTGATGAATGTCTTGCTCGAGATGTGTATGGAAATGGTTGATCTCTGATACTCACAGGCAATGTGTATTTGAAGAGATTTCTGAAAGTTCTTCGATTTTAACAGAATTCAAGTGAAGATGAAGCAAATCCTAGATAAAGCAGAATATATTGCAATCATCTCTGATGTGTGGTCGAAATTCTCGTGGGCTAGGAATAATTAACTACATCATCTCCACCCCTCTACCAGTATTTGTATTTATTATGATTCTCCAGTAGCTGTTGCCAAGGCAGCAGCTACTCTTCCTGGAGTCCAGCAAAATTAAGGCAGTTTATACAATTTAAAAAACATTACAATACATTCACAGATTTCACAACACACTGTGTGCCCTCAGGCCCCTACTCCACCACTACCACATATATATAGTACTAGATCCATGTGTATGTATAGTGCATATGCTATTGTGTGTGTGTGTGTGTGTGTGTGTGTGTGTGTGTGTGTGTGTGTGTGTGTGTGTGTGTGTGTGTGTGTGTGTGTGTGTGTGTGTGTGTGTGTGTGTGTGTGTGTGTGTGTATGCATGTGTGTGTGTCAATGTTTGTGTTGCTTCACAGTCCCCGCTGTTACATAAGGTGTTTTTTTTAAATCTAATTTTACCGCCAGTTACTTGATGTGGAATAGAGTTCCATGTAGTCATGGCTCTATGTAGTACTGTGTGCCTCCAATAGTCTGTTCTGGACTTGGGGACTGTGAAGAGACCTCTTGTGGCATGTCTGGTGAAGTATGGTATGGGTGTCCGAGCTGTGTGCCAGTAGTTTAGACAGACAGCTCGGTGCATTCAACATGTCAATACCTCTCATAAATACAAGTAGTGATGAAGTCAATCTCTGTTTTGTTTTGTTCCAAATACAATGCTTTTATTTTTAGAAATATTTTGGGCTAACTTATTCCTTGCCACCAACTCTGAAACTAACTGTGGCTCTTTGTTGAGTGTTGCAGTCATTTCAGTCACTGTAGTAGCTGACGTGTATAGTGTTGAGTCATCTGCATACATAGACACTCTGGCTTTACTCAAAGTCAGTGGCATGTCGTTAGTAAAACAAATGTAAAAAGCAAGGGGCCTAAACAGCTACCCTGAGGAATTCCTGATTCTAACTGGATTATATTTGAGAGGCTTCCATTAAAGAACACCCTCTGTGTTCTGTTAGAGTAAAGTAACTCTTTATCCACATTATAACAGGGGGTGTAAAGCCATAACGCATACATTTTTCCAGCAGCAGACTATGAACGATGATGTCAAAAGCTGCACTAAAGTCTAACAAGCCCCCACAATCATTGTATCATCAATTTCTCTCAGGCAATCATCAGCCATTTGTGTAAGTGCTGTGCTTGTTGCGTGTCCTTCCCTTTAAACATGCTGAAATTCTGTTGTCAATTTGTTTACTTAGAAATAGCATTTTCCAGAAGTTTACTAAGGGTTGAAAACAGGTTGATTGGTTGGCTATTTGAGCCAGTAAAGGGGGCTTTACTATTCTTGGGTAGCGGAATGACTTCATGCTCTCTAGTAGGCTTAAATTGATGTGGAAAATAGGAGTGGAAATATTTTCTGCTATTATCCTCAGTAATTTTCCATCCATATTGTCAGACCCCGGTTTCTTGTCATTGTTGAGAGACAACAATTTTTTCACCTCTTCCACACTGATTGTCTTTCATAATTTGGTCATAATATACATAATATACTTGGATGTGTAGTGTCAGCGCTTGTTGTTGGCATGTCCTCCATAAGTTTGCTTATCTTGCCAATGAAAAAGTCATTAACTTCTCTAGGGTAGGTGAGACGCTAACGTCCCACCAGGCCAACATCCGGTGAAACTGCAGAGAGCTAACATTTTAAATACACCATTCGTTGTATTAAACATTCTTGTAAATACATGTAGCTTACATCATTTAAAAGATGAACGTCTTATTAATCCAGCCGCTGTGTCAGATTTCAAAAAGGTTTACTGCAAAAGCAAACATGCGATTTTCTGAGGACGGCGCCCCACACACACAATTATTACTAGCCTTTTCCAACCAATCATTAACGTCACGAAAGTCAGAAATAACAATAAAATAAATCGCTTACCATTGAAGATCTTCCTCTGGTGGCAATGCCAAGTGTCCTAACTACACAGTGAATGTTAATTTTGTTTGATAAAATACATTTTTATAGCCTAACACGAAACATTTGTAAACCGGTTGCGTCGTGATTTCCCTCTCATTCAACTTTGGACGAAGCGTTCGTGTTAATTACACACACTAAACAAACGTTTATCCAGTCATGGTTGGTTTCATTGCAATCCTCTGGTTGTTACTAACACAACCATACATGATGGCTCTTTTCCCGGGACGTATTGACCGAAACAAACCGATTTGAAGACACCAATCAATGACCTCATTGCGCACCAATGGTAGGACCGGTCTATCGTTGATTGACTGTATTTTGGCTCAATGACCACTGATCATCTTGAAATCTAGCTTTGAGGATAGCCAATGAGCTAAGGTAAACGGCAATATGTAATGGTTATACATTTGAAGAGCAGCCTTTGTCGTAAACTCTGGTGTAAGAGAGGTTAATTCGCCATTGCAAATCCTACTTGACGGAGCCACGAGTGTTACGCATAGCAGTACATATTCAATAGCATTTTTAACAAGTTTATATATTTAAATTAATGCAAATAAATCAGGAAAAGCTAAAACAAAGTCTAGGTATACAGATTTAACCCAAATTATAGAGGAAATTGATAGAGACAGACCCCCATCTCACAGCTAGCCTTCAGGGAGCTGCTCATCCAGGAGCTTGCTAGCTACAGCAAGTCCACTGCAGCACCGTCAACCAGTGGTGTTCACCTGCCCAGATTCATCTCTGCAGGCATGAATGTGCCTCAGGGCAAAAAGGGCACAGTGGGGAGGAGACGTTGTGCCCTTTGTAACAGGAAATGACCCATCACCTGCACTACCTGTTCAGTAAGCCTCTGCTTTACAGCAGAAAGAGACTGCTATGGGCCATGGCACCAGCAGCACAATATTGTGTAGAGGACTGAGGGTCTTCACAATATTTATCTATTTATTTATTTATAAAATATACAATATTGTAAATAGAAAATGTGTCAATAGTTACCCTTGTTATTTGTTTGTTTATTATTATTTATTTATTTTATTATTATTTTCATATATATATATATATATATATATATAAATATATATATTTATTTTTTGGTGTGTGTTAGAAAAGCATTTATGTATTTTGTATATAGTTATTTCCTTCAAAATGTATCACTGTACCAATTCGGCCACTTGGGTACATTTGGGTACATTTGTGTGGGACACCTGGGTGACTTCATGCTCAATGTCATGTAGCTCGCTCATTTTTGAAGTTATCTGTATAAAACTTTGCTCAGTTATTGTTACCATCTTATGTTCTTCATTCAAATAATCCACAGCATCCTATCTGTATGTTTGGCTGTTCTTGGTCATTTGAAAGATGATGCAGCAACAATAAAAAACAGAAAACGTATGTTTATTTCCTTGTATTTTCTTCTACCAGATCTATTGTGTTATATTCTCCTACATTCAATTCACATTTCCACAAAATTCAGAGTGTTTCCCTTCAAATGATACCAAGAATATGCATATCCTTGCTCCTGGGCCTGAGCTACAGGCAGTTAGATTAGGGTATGTCTTTAGGCGGAAATTGAGAAGAAGCGGGGGTACCCCAAATAAGTTAAAGTAGTTTGCAATATCAGAGGCTTTGTGATGAATAAGCCATCTGATTCAATAAATAAAGGAGCCGAGTTGGGTTTTTTTCCCCCAAATTTCATTTAAGGTGCCCCAAAGCTTTTTACTATCATTCTTTATATAATTTATCTTTGTTTCGTAGTGTATTTTCTTTTTCTTTTTATTCAGTTTAGTCACATGATTTTGTAATATGCAGTATGTTTGCCAATCAGTGGGCTGCCAGACTTAATTGCCATACCTTTTGTCTCATCCCTCTCAACCATACAATTTTTCAATTCATCATCAATCCAAGTGGATTTAACAGTTTTTACAGTCATTAACTTAATGGGTGCGTGCTTATTAGTAACTGGAATAAGTCGTTTCATAAATGTGACAAGTGCAGCGTCTGGTTGCTCCTCATTACACACCACAGACCAGCAAATATTCTTTACAACATTAACATAGGAATCACAACTAAACGTATTGTATGACCTCTTAGACACAAAATTAGGTCCAGCCTTTGGAACTTTGGTTTTCCTAGATATGGCTATTATATTGTGATCACTACATCCTATGGATTTGGATACTGCTTTAAAGCAAATATCTGCAGTGTTAGTAAAGATGTGATCAATACATGTTGATTCAATTCCTGTGCCATTTGTAACTACCCTGGTAGGTTGACTGACAACCTGATCCAGGTTGCAGGCACTGCTTACAGTTTGAATTTCTTCTCCTGAGTGGGCAGCTTGATGATAGCCAGACAATATTTAAATCACCCAGAAAATATTATTCTCTGTTGATATCACATACATTGTCAAGCATTTCACACATATTATGCAGATACTGACTGTTAGCACTTGGTGGTCTATAGCAGCTTCTCACAATAATGGGATTTAGGTGAGGCATATGAACCTGTAGCCATATTACTTCAATAGTATTTAACATTAAATTGTCTATAAGCTTTACAGGAATGTGGTTCTGAATATAGACTGCATATAGACCACCTCGGTTGGCATTTCTATTTCCGGTAGATGTTATTTAAGACCATGTATTGCTACCACTGTATCAAAGGTATTATCTAAGTGATTTTCAGAGATAGTCAGAATATGAATGTCACCTGTTACAAGCAAGTTATTGACTTCATGGACGTTGTTTCTGAGGCTACATATGTTAATATGGGCTATGTCCATGCATTAAAGTTGCTCTTCAAGGACATCATGGCACTGAAAACAATGGATACACTCCACAAAAGAGCCAAGTAAATGGTTAGGTATTTGAAGGGCCATCAAGTTATAGCAGCAATCTACCTCACCAAGCAAAGTGAGATGAATAAGAGCACCACATTGAAGCTGCCCAGCAACACCCGTTGGGGTGGTGTTGTCATCATGTTTGACAGTCTCCTGGAGGGGAAGGAGTCTCTCCAAGAAATGGCCATATCACAGTCTGCCGATATGGACAGCCCCATCAAGAGGATCCTCCTGGATGATGTAATTTGGGAGAGAGTGGTACAGTGCCTTGCAAAAGTATTCATACCCCTTGGCATTTTTCCTATTTTGTTGCATTACAACCTGCAATTTAAATTGATTTTTATTTGGATTTCATGTAATGGACACACACAAAATAGTCCAAATTGGTGAAGTAAAATGAAAAAAAAATAACTGCATATGTATTCACCCCCTTTGCTATGAAGCCCCTAAATAAGATCTGGTGCAACCAATTAAATAAAGTCCACCTGTGTGCAATCTAAGTGTCACATAATATGTCACATGATCACACTGCATATACACCTGTTCTGAAAGGCCCCAGAGTCTGCAACACCACAAAGCAAGGGCATCACCAAGCAAGCAGCACTATGAAGACCAAGGAGCTCTCCAAACAGATCAGGAACAAAGTAGTGGAGAAGTACAGATCAGGGTTCATTTCTAAAAAAATATCCAAAATGTTGAACATCCCACGGAGCACCATTAAATCCATTATAAAAAAATGTAAAGAATATGGCACCGCAAAAAAACCTGCCAAGAGAGGGCCGCCCACCAAAACTCACAGACCAGGCAAGGAGGGCATTAATCAGAGAGGCAACAAAGAGACCAAAGATAACCCTGAAGGAGCTGCAAAGCTCCAGATCGGAGATTAGAGTATCTGTCCATAGGACCACTTTAAGCCGTACACTCCACAGAGCTGGGCTTTACGGAAGAGTGGCCAGAAAAAAAGCCATTGCTTAAAGAAAAAAATAAGCAAACACGTGTGGAGACTCCCCAAACATATGGAAGAAGACTCCCCAAACATATGGAAGAAGGTACTCTTGTCAGAAGAGACTAAAATTGAGCTTTATGGCCGTGAAGGAAAACGCTATGTCTGGCGCAAACCCAACACCTCTCATTACCCCGAGAACACCATCCCCACAGTGAAGCATGGTGGTGGCAGCATAATGCTGTGGGGATGTTATTCATCAGCAGGGACTGAGAAACTGGTCAGAATTGAAGGAATGATGGATGGTGCTAAATACAGGGAAATTGAGGGAAACCTGTTTCAGTCTTCCAGAGATTTGTGACGGAGGTTCACCTTCCAGTAGGACAATGACCCTAAGCATACTGCTAAAGCAACACTCGAGTGGTGTAAGGTGAAACATTTAAATGTCTTGGAATGGCCTAGTCTAAGCCCAGACCTCAATCCAACTGAGAATCTGTGGTATGACTTAAAGATTGCTGTACACAAGCGGAACCCATCCAACTTGAAGGAGCTGGAGCAGTTTTGCCTTGAAGAATGGGCAAAAATCCCAGTGGCTAGATGTGCCACGCTTATAGAGACATACCCCAAGAGACTTGCAGCTGTAATTGCTGCAAAAGTTGGCTCTACAAAGTATTGACTTTGGGGGAATGAATAGTTATTTTGCATCTTCAAACTGGTAGGCATGTGGGGTAAACCAAATGATACAAACCCACAAAAAAATATATTTTAATTCCAGGTTGCAACAAAATAGGCACCAAAATATGAAAAATGCGAAGGAGGGTGAATACTTTCGCAAGCCACTGTAAGCAGCCTGAAACTCCTGAAACCTACAGCAGTAGCCATTGCACGGATTGTGGGAGACAATGCCATCCTGTCTGATGTTCAGATGTAAGAGAAGAAATACGTACTGCCCTGCCCACTTCACTGTTGCTCCAAGCAGAGGAAACTGCAGTTCTGCTCTTAACGACTTGCCTAGTTAAATAAAGGTACAAAAAATTTCAACAATACAGAAACTAATTGGAGCTCTAAGGCTCTGTGTGTGTGTGTGTGTGTGTGTGTGTGTGTGTGTGTGTGTGTGTGTGTGTGTGTGTGTGTGTGTGTGTGTGTGTGTGTGTGTGTGTGTGTGTGTGTGTGTGTGTGTGTGTGTGTGTGTTGGCAGGTTTTACTGTGATGACTGGTGTGTGTGTGTGTGTGTTTTACATATCCCAGCAGGTGGTGATGTTACACAGAGAGAGGTCCTTTAGATCTTAATAACAGCTTGAGGGGAATACACGTACCATCAGCATCCTCCATCACCGCCCGTATGCATGTCACACCTAATTTACAAGGCATGCTATCCCATTCCCAGCCTCTGTCCAGATGTATTGGCACAAGCCATAGACACTCAGTCCATCAACATGATTATTATCTTGGAAAACTCCTTGAGACTACTTGCGAGTAGAGGCTCTTCCTGGCGGACGGGGTCTTTACTTTCCTACTAGCTGGATGGGGAGGACATGGTTATGTTCTAATAAAGTGTGTCTCTCTGGATGGAGTGACAGTGACAGAGGAGAAAGGAGAGTGAGAGGGACAGAGGATAAAGAGACAGAAAGGGACAGAGTAGAAAGCGAGAGAGGGACAGAGGATAGAGAGAGTTCGACAGAGGAGAGATCCATTAACTGTCCTGATTCTTCACCCTGCTGCCCTGCAGCCCCGCCAGAGACCCGAAGGACAGAGGGAGAGAGGTGGAGGTGAGGTGTGGGAGAGAGATAGGGACAGAGGTGTGTGCGTGTGTATGTGAATGTGTGTGCGTGTGCGTTTGAGGGACATCTTGGGGTGAGAGACAAATCAGACCACTTTCGGGACAAACCTATTTTATCAGGTCATTTTGGTGTCTGAGACAAGGCAGTTAGTCTCAATGTTGAAACAATAAATGTACTGTAAAACTTCCATTGATCATAAAGTCTCCTGCAAGAGATACTTTTACAATAGTCAACACGATGAGTAGGGCTGTGCACTCACACAAAGTAGGCAATATCAACTAGGGCTAACATGAGGCAGACTACCACAAACAAGTGCCTTTTTACAGTGTAAGTAAATAAACAGACAACAAATGGGATTGGTGTACTGTAGTGTTGGAGAAAAGGTATGGAGGGAATTCATTCACTCTGCATACAAGAATATGGAAGCGTGGGACAGTGAAGGGTTAAACTCTCAAAAGAAGGGGTCAGAGAGTAACGGATATGGATGATGGTATGTCATGTTATACTGCATGGCATTGCACCACTGTCTGTGTATGTACGCTCATGTCTGCCTGCCTACTCGTCTCTGTCTGTATATACACTGCTCAAAAAAATAAAGGGAACACTAAAATAACACATCCTAGATCTGAATGAATGAACTATTCTTATTAAATACTTTTTTCTTTACATAGTTGAATGTGCTGACAACAAAATCAAAAATTATTAATGGAAATCAAATTTAATCAACCCATGGAGGTCTGGATTTGGAGTCACACTCAAAATTAAAGTGGAAAACCACACTACAGGCTGATCCAACTTTGATGTAATGTCCTTAAAACAAGTCAAAATGAGGCTCAGTAGTGTGTGTGGCCTCCACGTGCCTGTATGACCTCCCTACAACGCCTGGGCATGCTCCTGATGAGGTGGCGGATGGTCTCCTGAGGGATCTCCTCCCAGACCTGGACTAAAGCATCCGCCAACTCCTGGACAGTCTGTGGTGCAACGTGGCGTTGGTGGATGGAGCGAGACATGATGTGCTCAATTGGATTCAGGTCTGGGGAACGGGCGGGCCAGTCCATAGCATCAATGCCTTCCTCTTGCAGGAACTGCTGACACACTCCAGCCACATGAGATCTAGCATTGTCTTGCATTAGGAGGAACCCAGGGCCAACCGCACCAGCATATGGTCTCACAAGGGGTCTGAGGATCTCATCTCGGTACCTAATGGCAGTCAGGCTACCTCTGGCGAGCACATGGAGGGCTGTGCGGCCCCCCAAAGAAATGCCACCCCACACCATGACTGACCCACCGCCAAACCGGTCATGCTGGAGGATGTTGCAGGCAGCAGAACGTTCTCCACGGCGTCTCCAAACTCTCACGTCTGTCACATGTGCTCAGTGTGAACCTGCTTTCATCTGTGAAGAGCACAGGGCGCCAGTGGCGAATTTGCCAATCTTGGTGTTCTCTGGCAAATGCCAAACGTCCTGCACGGTGTTGGGCTGTAAGCACAACCCCCACCTGTGGACGTCGGGCCCTCATACCACCCTCATGGAGTCTGTTTCTGACCGTTTGAGCAGACACATGCACATTTGTGGCCTGCTGGAGGTCATTTTGCAGGGCTCTGGCAGTGCTCCTCCTTGCACAAAGGCGGAGGTAGCGGTCCTGCTGCTGGGTTGTTGCCCTCCTACGGCCTCCTCCACGTCTCCTGATGTACTGGCCTGTCTCCTGGTAGCGCCTCCATGCTCTGGACACTACGCTGACAGACACAGCAAACCTTCTTGCCACAGCTCGCATTGATGTGCCATCCTGGATGAACTGCACTACCTGAGCCACTTGTGTGGGTTGTAGACTCCGTCTCATGCTACCACTAGAGTGAAAGCACCGCCAGCATTCAAAAGTGACCAAAACATCAGCCCGGAAGCATATGAACTGAGAAGTGGTCTGTGGTCACCCCCTGCAGAACCACTCCTTTATTGGGGGTGTTTTGCTAATTGCCTATAATTTCCACCTGTTGTCTATTCCATTTGCACAACAGCATGTGAAATTTATTGTCAATTATTGTCAATCAGTGGACAGTTTGATTTCACAGAAGTGTGATTGACTTGGAGTTACATTGTGTGGTTTAAAAGTTCCCTTTATTTTTTTGAGCAGTGTATATATACACTGAGTGTACAAGGCATTATAAAGCCTTTCTGATATTGAGTTATAATCCTTCTTTAACCTGTCTCCTCCCTTCATCTACACTGTTTTGAAGTGGATTTCACAAGTGACATCAATAAGGGATCATAGCTTTTCACCTGGATTCACCTGGTCATTATTTGTCATGGAAAGAGTTCTTAATGTTTTGTACACTCCATGTACTGTACATTATATGTGTGTGTGTTTGTGTGAGTGCAAGTGTGTGTGTGTGTGGTGTATATCAGTGTGCTACTCTGTCCTTACACTGTATGGTATACGACCTGTGATTCAGCGTAGGTTCAATGACAATGGTAATAAGTGTGGAAAGCATTAGTGATTGATTCTCAGTCATGTTCCAGCAATCCTCTGATCCAATCCCTTTATAGTTCACTACCTTTGGTCCAAAATAGTGCACTATATAGGGAATATGGTGCCATTTGAGACACATACTTAGTCCCCCATAACCCTCTGCGAGCCTTAATTAGAGTAGCTAAGTGTGATCCTTCCAATAGCAATTCAAGGTTATATCAGCTCAATACAAAATTATACAATACAAAACGTGAGTTTGTGGTCCAATTATTGCATAGTACTACCTATGAGGAAATAAAATATGTAAATCAGAGTATCGATCTGACTTGTTAAAATGATGACTTACAAGATCATAGGGTAAACAAAACAAACATGTAACAGTATGAGGAGAGAGACAAAAGAGAAAAAAATAGAGGGATGTGGGTTAGAGATACTGTGTGTGTGATAGATACGGGGAGATTATGGATGTACATGTAACTGCCAAAATAATGGAAACCCATTATGAGGGATACAAAGTAGGTGCTAATTAGTTAATGAAGCAATTAACATCCCAACATGCTTAGGGTCATGTATAAAATAATCAGCAGACCATTATTTTGGCTATCATGGCTATGCCCCCATAGGATGACAATGCCCCCATCCACAGGGCACGAATGGTCACTAACTGGTTTGATGAGCATGAAAACAATGTAAACCATATGCCATTGTCGTCCCAGTCACCAGATATCAACTCAATTGAACACTTATGGGAGATTCTGGCGTGGCGCCTGAGACAGAGTTTTCCTCCACCATCAACAAAACACCAAATTATGGAAGTTCTCATGGAAGAATGGTATCGCATCCCGCCAATAGAGTTCCAGATACTTGTAGAATCGATGCCAAAGTGCAGTGAAGCTGTTCTGGTGGTTCGTGGTGGCCCAACGCCCTATTAAGACACCTTATGTTGGTGTTTCATTTATTTTGGCAGTTACTTGTAGGCGTATGTGTGTCAGAGAGAGAAAGGGGGATAAGACACAGGTCAGTAAGCAGCACCATCTCTCTTCCTGCATCATAACCCCCGGCGATGTAGCCCAGGATCCCGAACCACCATGGAGCGCTCTCTGACTCTCTGTTCATCTCCCTCTCACCATCTCAATTCAATTCAATTCAATTCAAGGGGCTTTATTGGCATGGGAAACATGTGTTAACATTGCCAAAGCAAGTGAGGTAGATATTATACAAAAGTGAAATAAACAATACAAATTAACAGTAAACATTACACATACAGAAGTTTCAAAACAATAAAGACATTACAAATGTTATATTATATATATATACAGTGTTGTAACAATGTACAAATGGTTAAAGCACACAAGTTAAAATAAATAAGCATAAATATGGGTTGTATTTACAATGGTGTTTGTTCTTCACTGGTTGCCCTTTTCTTGTGGCAACAGGTCACAAATCTTGCTGCTGTGATGGCACACTGTGGAATTTCTCCCAGTAGATATGGGAGTTTATCAAAATTGGATTTGTTTTCAAATTCTTTGTGGATCTGTGTAATCTGAGGGAAATATGTCTCTCTAATATGGTCATACATTGGGCAGGAGGTTAGGAAGTGCAGCTCAGTTTCCACCTCATTTTGTGGGCAGTGTGCACATAGCCTGTCTTCTCTTGAGAGCCATGTCTGCCTACGGCGGCCTTTCTCAATAGCAAGGCTATGCTCACTGAGTCTGTACATAGTCAAAGCTTTCCTTAAGTTTGGGTCAGTCACAGTGGTCAGGTATTCTGCCACTGTGTACTCTCTGTTTTGGGCCAAATAGCATTCTAGTTTGCTCTGTTTTTTTGTTAATTCTTTCCAATGTGTCAAGTAATTATCTTTTTGTTTTCTCATGATTTGGTTGGGTCTAATTGTGCTGTTGTCCTGGGGCTCTGTGGGGTGTGTTTGTGTTTGTGAACAGAGCCCTAGGACCAGCTTGCTTAGGGGACTCTTCTCCAGGTTCATCTCTCTGTAGGTGATGGCTTTGTTATGGAAGGTTTGGGAATCGCTTCCTTTTAGGTGGTTGTAATTTTGATAATTAGTGGGTATCGGCCTAATTCTGCTCTGCATGCATTATTTGGTGTTCTACGTTGTACACGGAGGATATTTTTGCAGAATTCTGCATGCAGAGTCTCAATTTGGTGTTTGTACCAATTTTGTGAAATCTTGGTTGGTCTCTCTACCCCAATATATCGCTCTCCCTCTACCCCATCTCTCTCTCCCTCCCTCGCTTGATCTAGCCCCATCCTTCACTCTAACACTGGCCATGCATGTCAAGGAGGTTTGGCTTGGCATCCAGCCTGGCCAGCTCTCTGCCCACCACCAAATCCCTGCCACGCTGCAAGGTCATATCAAACCCTGCAGGTACAACTAAAAGTTATACCAGTGAAAACATCCAGTACATAAAACTACTGAGAGAGAGTGAGAGAGATGCCCTGTTATCTATTATATCTGATTGATTACATCTGGTCCAATGTGTTACGGTCAAGCTGCAGGAAGTTAAAGTTTCAGAGTTCGGTAAGGTGTGTGGGTGTGTGTGGGTGTGTGTGTGTGTGAGTGTGTGTTTGGTTTTACTATCTTTGTGGGGACCAGTAGTCCTCACAAGGATAGTAAAACAAGTGGGGACATTTTGCCAGTCCCCACATGTCATGATTTCCTCCGAAGTCGGTCCCTCTCCTTGTTCGGGCAACGTTCGGCCATCGCCGATCCACCTTTCATTTTCCATTTGTTTTGTCTTGTCTTGTCTTCCCACACATCTGGTTTCAATTCCATCAATTACATGTTGTGTATTTGTATCCTTGTCCGGTATTGTTTATTGTAAGTGCACATTATGTCTGGTGTGCGGCGGGTTTTGTACCCATTTATTGATTGTTCTGTTTTCCGGTGTTTTTTATTATTAAACTGCGCCGTTGGAAACAGTTTTTTCTCTCCTGCATCTGACTTCTCTGCCGCCAGTACGCACCCCTTACACCACAAAGAAAAATACTATTTAGGCGTAGGGTAAAGGTTACAATTAGTGTTTGGGTTAGAATTAGGGTTTAGGGAAACAGGATTTTGAATGGGGATCAATTGTTTGGTCTACACAAGGTTATTATAACAAACAGGTGTGTGTGTGTGTGTGCGCGGAGGTCACTGATCTCATCACATAAAGTACATTGGGGACATCCGGACAGGAACACACACACACACACACACACACACACACACGCACGCACGCACGCACGCACGCACGCACGCACGCAGTTCTCTGTCTTTTCTTACCTCTGAGCTGAGGTACATGTACAATTCCTCTAAATTTCTTTCCTCCCTTCCATTCTCCAATCTCTCCCCTCAGAATCACCTGAAATACTGTATAATTATTACATTTACAAAGGCTCTCTCTATAATTATTACATTTCTCGCTCTCTCTCTCTCTCAGCACATCTGCCAACCACACGACAGACATTTTGTCGCGTTTAAACTAGACCTGTCCTTCAACCCGTTCCCCAAATACCTTTTCCAGTACTATTCTATCACCCCCTAAATGACACATTTTTATTCATTTACATCAATCTTCACGAGGAACAACTCGGTGTGACATAATCTCCATATTTAACACACTAAATTGCACTTCATCGCAATTTGGGGGATTGGGAACAGGTGTTGTAGCACTACCTTCCATTTGATTCCATAGAAACTATATTTTCTAGTCAACGAGGTGTCACTCGGCTGCTTAACCGTGTGTTAAAACACCTCCAATCTTCATATTCAGTAAAAATGGAGAATGAATCCACATCTGTGTGGATGTTGAAATCGCTACCTTGCGCCGGTGAAAATTGTAGAGCCATTAAATGAAGCAAAAGTGAGACACTCCCACAGCTGGATGTTCCTTTTTAGCACATCGAAGAATTCAGAGGACTAGGACGGTGACAGAGGACTCGGTAAGGACATTTGTAGAGTGACTGATATCCATTAGACACAAACTTTGACTGACTCACATGAAGGCTGGTGGCGGTGGCATTGCAACTCGTGGACTGCGGCTTCCAGCCTAAACCTTATGAAATGTTTATAAATACTCTGGCTTGAATTTTATTGTATTTTTTTTTATATAAAAAAATAAAGATTTTATTTGTCACATGCGCTGAATATCGTGAAATAGTTACTTATAAGCACTTACTTTTTTTAAACTCTGCATTATTGGGAAAGAAAAATGTGCTAAAGAAATAAACTAGGAAAAATAGTAACACAATAAAATACCTAACAAAGCTATATACAAGGGGTACAGGTACTGAGTGCAGCGGTACAGGTTAGTCGAGGTAATATGTAAATATCGGTAGGGGAGGGGTAAAGTGACTATACATAGATTATAAACAGAGTTGCAGCAGAGTATGTGAAGAGTGTGAATGAATGTTAATGTACTTTATGTGCTTGTGTGTGTGTGTCCCGTGCCAAATCTTTTCAGCAAAAAACGCCCACAAAATAGCACAATTGGTCAGGAACCCGTAAAACGGCGGCTGTCCCCTTCGGCGCCATTCCTCCATCAAGGTTATCATTAGGGCGTCGTCCCGGGTTTGGCCGGTGTAGGCCGTCATTGTAAATAAGAATTTGTTCTTAACTGACTTGCCTAGTTAAATAAAGGTTAAATAAATAATAATACAAAAGGGCCAGGACCATGCTTACCACATGCTCAGGAAAAAACTCTGGGCCCAGCTAAGGTAGAACCTACAATTATGGCCTGGAATCTTTACTGGTTAGCTCATATTTTTCCAGACCATGTACACCCTGACCTGGAGAAACTCTTGGCCCCACATTCTCAATATGGATATGGTTTACAGAGCCTCCCCAGGTTCTTATCTCCCTGTACGAAATAAAGTCTCTCTCTCTCTCTCCTTTTGGGTAGACAGATAGAGAGGGTAGTTATTCTGTCAGAGAGAGATGGAGAGTGTATTTACCTTGTCGTTGGAGATAGACAGCATATTTATTTAGGAGTTTAGGATGGAGCACTGTTTATTTAGAGAAGAGTAGTGCTGGCTGGCCCCATATTGCGGGGACTAGTGTCCAGGGAGTATTCCTCCACGTTCGAGTGAGGGAGTGATTTTCCATCAGTGGAACGGCACGTGCACACAGCAAACAGAGAGAGAGAGAGCGTCTGAATGTTCTGACTATGAATGTGGGTTGCCAGACAGGAGACAAGCAGCATATTGCCTTTCACCTGCCCTTGGGGTGCGACTGGGAACAAAACAAACACAAAGACGTATAAACATTATTGTAAGCGCCATAATAAACTACAGGTCCCGTAACAAACTACAAGTACCACCATGCAATTATATAGCCACAGAGTTAAATAAAACAATTAAGTTGATCATGCATTTCTATTTTAGAGTGGAAATATTCACCGATAACCAATATATCTTCCAATATTTGTATTATTATAGCTGGAATCAGGGGTGCAACTTTCACTGGGGACGGGAGGGACAGGAGCCCCCCCCCCCCATCCCCACATTTTTATCATTGGAATGTGATACAAATTGAGGCAATGGTGTGGTTTAGGACCATGCGGACGGCTCCGAGTGGTCGGGTATGTGTTTATCTGACTGGATAAGAAATCATATACATAATTGCACCCCTGGCTGGAATATATACATATTTTTTTAAACAGCCCTACAAAGACACAGAATTTAGGATCACCAGAAATATATATATTTTTTAATGGAAAAACAGTGTTACACTCTAGTCTAGTAAAAGGAGGATGAACTGCACTGATTCCAGCAAAAAAAAATTGCTTAGGCTCTGAAGAATGACATGCTGGAAAACAACATATCAGTATTTAGCTATGTTTTCATCGATGGTAGGGCTGTAGCCGCTGAATTCTGGTAGTCACTTGAAAGGAAAAACATCAATAACAACATTCACCATCGGCACAGTGCTGCCTCTCGCACCAATTGTTAGGGTTTAGCGTAGAGACGTCCTGAGGATCCCAAATAGAAGTGAACTGTGTCAGGTACTCTCCGTGAACTGCATCAGGTACTCTCCGTGAACTGCATCAAGTACTCTCACACAGCTAGCTAGCTAGTTAGCTAGCTACTGTATCTAGCACTCATCATGGAAATGGGGGTGGCGTTTGGCGAAACATGAATTTGGACCAGTCCCTATCAAGTGACTGTGAACCCATACATTAAAACATGGTGACGAAGTGCTAATTTGTAACCTGCAAAGTTATTTTTGGGTGTCTCAGAAAACATTTGAATGACCGAGCTTGACGAATACCCTTCACAAAGAGCAAATATAAACACCACAGATTTTGCTGGCTTCACTAAATTGATGTAACATTAACGTTACCAGAGAGTTGAACATTCTTCGCACGGCACTTACTTACATTTGGGCATAGCATCCATTGTTTGTCACAACACCCGACACGCTACCATGACACTTGTGCAATTTTTGGACTTTATTGAGCTGGCAAGCTTCTATATATATATATATATATATATATATTCAGCACTCAGTAAACAGTAAAACTAAGAGTTTGTTCAAAGTAGTTCACTCTCCTCTCTAAATGACATAGTTGCGTTGTCCCGGTGGTAGTGTCCAGACTTAGGCTTATCTTGCTTTGGCGTGCTACACTATCTTTGGGCTCCCGAGGTCTAAGGCACTGCATCTCAGTGCTAGAGATGTCACTACAGACACCGTGGTTTGAATCCAGGCTGTATAACAACTGACAGTGATTGGGAGTCCCATAGAGCGGAGAACAATTGGCCCAGCGTCGTCCGGGTTTGGCCAGCGTAGGCCGTCATTGTAAATAAAAATGTGTTCTTAACTGACTTGCATAGTTAAATAAAAGGTAAAAAAATATATTATAAAAGTATATATACAGTGGGGAGAACAAGTATTTGATACACTGCCGATTTTGCAGGTTTTCCTACTTACAAAGCATGTAGAGGTCTGTAATTTTTATCATAGGTACACTTCAACTGTGAGAGACGGAATCTAAAACAAAAATCCAGAAAATCACATTGTATGATTTTTAAGTAATTCCTTTGCATTTTATTGCATGACATAAGTATTTGATACATCAGAAAAGCAGAACTTAATATTTGGTACAGAAACCTTTGTTTGCAATTACAGAGATCATACATTTCCTGTAGTTCTTGACCAGGTTTGCACACACTGCAGCAGGGATTTTGGCCCACTCCTCCATACAGACCTTCTCCAGATCCTTCAGGTTTCGGGGCTGTCGCTGGGCAATACGGAATTTCAGCTCCCTCCAAAGATTTTCTATTGGGTTCAGGTCTGGAGACTGGCTAGACCACTCCAGGACCTTGAGATGCTTCTTACGGAGCCACTCCTTAGTTGCCCTGGCTGTGTGTTTCGGGTCGTTGTCATGCTGGAAGACCCAGCCACGACACATCTTCAATGCTCTTACTGAGGGAAGGAGGTTGTTGGCCAAGATCTCGCGATACATGGCCCCATCCATCCTCCCCTCAATACGGTGCAGTCGTCCTGTCCCCTTTGCAGAAAAGCAGCCCCAAAGAATTATGTTTCCACCTCCATGCTTCACGGTTGGGATGGGTTCTTGGGGTTGTACTCATCCTTCTTCTTCCTCCAAACACAGCGAGTGGAGTTTAGACCAAAAAGTTATATTTTTGTCTCATCAGACCACATGACCTTCTCCCATTCCTCCTCTGGATCATCCAGATGGTCATTGGCAAACTTCAGACGGGCCTGGACATGCGCTGGTTTGAGCAGGGGGACCTTGCGTGCGCTGCAGGATTTTAATCCATGACGGCGTAGTGTGTTACTAATGGTTTTCTATGAGACTGTGGTCCCAGCTCTCTTCAGGTCATTGACCAGGTCCTGCCGTGTAGTTCTGGGCTGATCCCTCACCTTCCTCATGATCATTGATGCCCCACGAGGTGATATCTTGCATGGAGCCCCAGTCCGAGGGTGATTGACCGTCATCTTGAACTTCTTCCATTTTCTAATAATTGCGCCAACAGTTGTTGCCTTCTCACCAAGCTGCTTGCCTATTGTCCTGTAGCTCGTCCCAGCCTTGTGCAGGTCTACAATTTTATCCCTGATGTCCTTACACAGCTCTCTGGTCTTGGCCATTGTGGAGAGGTTGGAGTCTGTTTGATTGAGTGGGTGGACAGGTGTCTTTTATACAGGTAACGAGTTCAAACAGGTGCAGTTAATACAGGTAATGAGTGGAGAACAGGAGGGCTTCTTAAAGAAAAACTAACAGGTCTGTGAGAGTCGGAATTCTTACTGGTTGGTAGGTGATCAAATACTTATGTCATGCAATAAAATGCAAATTAATTACTTAAAAATCATACAATGTGATTTTCTGGATTTTTGTTTTAGATTCCGTCTCTCACAGTTGAAGTTTACCTATGATAAAAATTACAGACCTCTACATGCTTTGTAAGTAGGAAAACCTGCAAAATCGGCAGTGTATCAAATACTTGTTCTCCCCACTGTATATAGCCACGCAAAGAGCGCAAATAAGTCAAATTCTATGAATAAGTGCTTTTTTGCAGAGCTTTTTCTCAGAATCTAGTATCGGTCCTTTTCAATGGATTAAACGCTGATACAAATAGATTGGTAAAAGGCTAATGTCGGCAGATATTATCAATCAACCGATAAATCAGTCGGGCTCTAATTTCTATGGATATAGCATTGATGTAGTCGCGATATCCTAATTTGGAGCCATCTAAGAGCAATCTAAGTTAATAACTCTACTTAATCTAGGGAATAAGTCGGCATCGCTCTATCCCCTTGAGGCGTTTCACTGTATTTAGCATAGAGGCTAATGTGATGTACTGTCTAGTACTTAATGCAATGACTCATTATCATATCAACGCTATAAGCCTCTGCCACATACCCCATGTGTGTAACTTATACCATTCAGCCTCCAGGCTGCTGAAGGATTACAGATCTGTTGGAATGCATTGGGTAAACACATAGGGTACCACTTTCCTCCCATTCGCCTCCCAGCTCATTATCCACGGGGCAACTACGTCGGCAACCGGGTCAGGCCTCTATGGTAAAAGAGCCATAATGGAGGTAGCTGGAGGGAGTTCACAAGCTCCTCAGACATGGTACAGAACACACAGAGGCCACATGTTCCATATGTTCCACAGCGTTCCTCACCACTACATCACCTCAAACAGTGTCAAAGGAAACGCCCACTCAGACAGATGACTGCTGGGTTTCTAATCATACAATCCGCAGAGGATCGTCATCCCTGGGCAGACAGTGAAACATCAGCAGGTAGCTGGGAGACTGCAGGGATAATGGCGGAGCTAGCATTTCTCGCAGTGGGAGACCGCGCAAAAGATAACCTCCATTATACAGCCAGTAAGCAATCAGACGTCTAATTGTAGCTGTGAACACATCCATAACTACCACGGAGGGGAAGAAACAACAACAAATGCAATTGATTGCAGTGCATGTGTATGTACTTAACAATGGTGGTATATACTGTGGTTTATAACAAGGGACATTTGCACTAGAAGTGCTTCATGCAGCAAATACATATTGAGCTACTGTGCCAATCTAATACTGAACTACTTACTATTGAACAGTAAGTAAGATGGTTAGCAATGTACATCGGAATGGATTTACATTTGTTTTATAAGGACAATTTGACAGAAACAAAACAGTCCATACCTTCCTGATGAGTAGAATTTTTCAAACAAACACATATTGAATGGGAACTGTAGTTTCAAAGACAGGAAGGGGGCATAGGGGGCAGGGCAGACAGGCGGGCTATTTTTGGCCCTGGTCCAATCACCATCACTCACTCTGTGGTGTGGGTGTGACCCTTCTATTTCCCAGGCCTGCTGGGGTATCGATCAGCATTGCCTCTCCAGGTGCCTTACCCCTCATCAATCGGGCAATTTGAGAGGTGGAGAGAGAAATAAATCCGTAAAGAAAAACTTAAATTGCCTTCTCTGTCTCAAGGAGAGGGCCACTCTGACTTTGACATTTTGAGTTGATGTCACAGGAGGTTGGTGGCACCTTAATTGGGGAGGACGGGCTCATGGTAATGGCTGGAGTGGAATCAGTGGATGGGATAATGGCCCATGTTGACTCCAATGCTTCCCACAGTTGTGTCAAGTTGACTGGGCCAATACACACGGCAAACTGTTGAGAGTGAAAATCCCAGCAAAGTTGCAGTTCTTGACACAAACCTGTGCGCCTGGTACCTGCTACCATACTCCGTTCAAAGGCACTTACATAGTTTGTCTTGTCCATTCACCCTCTGAATGGCACACATACACAATCCATGTCTCAATTGTCTCAAGGCTTGAAAATCCTTCTTTAATAACTTCTTATGGCTGCAGGGGCAGTATTGAGTAGCTTGGATGAAAGGTGCCCAGAGGTGCCCAGAGTAAACGGCCTGCTCCTCAGTCCCAGTTGCTAATATATGCATATTATTATTTGTATTGGATAGAAAACTCTGAAGTTTCTAAAACTCTTTGAATGATGTCTGTGAGTATAACAGAACTCATATGGCAGGCAAAAACCTGAGAAGAAATCCAAACAGGAAGTGGGAAATCTGAGGTTGGTCGATGTTCAACTCATCGCCTATCGAATACACCGTGGGATATGGATCAGTTTGCACTTCCTACGGCTTCCACTAGATGTCAATAGTCTGTAGAACCTTGTCTGAAGCCTCTACTGTGAAGTGGGGCCGAAGGAGGCAGGAATGAGTCAGGTCTGCCATGAGCTGACCATGCTCTGACCATGCGCGTTCACATGAGAGGGAGCTCTGTTCCATCGCACATCTGAAGTCAATGGAATTCTCCGGTTGGAACGTTATTGAAGATTTATGTTAAAAACATCCTAAAGATTGATTCAATACATCGTTTGACATGTTTCTACTGACTGTTACGGAACTTTTTGACATATCGTCTGCTTTTAGTGAACGCGCTTCCTGACTTTGGATTTGTTTACCAAACACGCTAACAAAAATAGCTATTTGGACATAAATGATGGACATTACCGAACAAATCAAACATTTCTTGTGGAAGTGGGAGTCCTGAGAGTGTATTCTGACGAAGATCATCAAAGGTAAGTGAAGATTTATAATTCTATTTATGAGTTTTGTTGACTGCACAATTTGGCAGGTAACTGTATGGCTTCCTTTTGTGGCTTAACGCTATTCTCAGATTATTGAATATTGTGCTTTTGCTGTAAAGCTTTTTGAAATATGTTCTTAATGCAACCGCTGTATCTTTAATTCTTTGTAAAACATGTATCTTTCATCAAAGTTTATGATGAGTATTTATGTTATTTGACGTGGCTCTCTGCAATTTCTCCGGATATTTTGGAGGCATTTCTGAACATGGCGCCAATGTAAACTGAGGTTTTTGGATATAACTATGAACTTAATCGAACAAAACATATATGTATTGTGTAACATGAAGTCCTATGAGTGTCATCTGATTAAGATCATCAAAGGTTAGTGATTCATTTTATCTCTATTTCTGCTTTTTGTGACTCCTGTCTTTGGCTGGAAAAATGTCTGTGTTTTTGTGATTTTGCGGTGACCTAACATAATCGTTTGTGGTGCTTTCGCTGTAAAGCCTGTTTGAAATCGGACA
Source organism: Salvelinus alpinus (assembly GCF_045679555.1). Lineage (NCBI taxonomy): Eukaryota > Metazoa > Chordata > Actinopteri > Salmoniformes > Salmonidae > Salvelinus > Salvelinus alpinus. The sequence goes on from NC_092123.1 coordinate 12,479,951, forward strand.
CTTTGGTGGGATTAACAACAAGATTACCTTTAAAATGGTATAAGATACATGTATGCTTGAGGAATTTTAATTATGAGATTTCTGTTGTTTGAATTTGGCGCCCTGCACTTTCACTGGCTGTTGTCATATCGATCCCATTAACGGGATTGCAGCCATAAGAAGTTTTAACCTGTCTCCTCCCCTTCATCTACATGATTTAACAAGTGACATTAATAAGAGATCATAGCTGTCACCTGGATTCACCTGGATTCACTTGGCCAGTCTGTCATGGAAAGAGCAGGTGTTCTTAATGTTTTGTACATTCAGTGTAGGTAGGACATTGAACCATCCCATATCAATACTTTACAGTCTATACAATCCATACACGTTTTTTCTTCATCCTAACTATTCATTATGCTCCCCCAAACTGTTGATTGCCTATGATATAGATGTGATACAGTAGCATTGTGATACAGTACCATTATTGCACATAATTGCACTCATGTTCTGCAACTGAATAAACACTGATGCGTGCAATTGGACACACGTCAATTACATTGTTCCTTTCGAATGAGTGTCGGGGGATCCATATGTTCATTAGGCACCAAACATATATATTTTTTGACTGAAACAGGTAAGGACTAACTTGACTCGCCCAATCAGAAACACATATTTTAGTTTTCCCTTGCAAAAAAAAAAAACTTTTGCTACAGAGTGCACTCATAAACATGACTCAGTCTTTTGTCCCCAGCTAGTCCCAGGAGTCTATGTATTATGAGGAACATGGGCTGGGACTGCTGATACAAAGTAGCTGAGGTGTTACACAAGTAATTACTGGACATACTGCTGGACATTTATCTGGATGGTGATTGATGAGATGCGCTCATTGACTTGGACTTCATTATCTCTTTGTTGTCACTGCCTTGACTGCCAGGGCCATTATTGACCTGACGAAGCATTTATGGTCAGGAGATACAGTGCCTTCGGAAAGTATTCGGATCACAATTTTTTCCACATTTTGTTACATTACAGCCTTATTCAAAAACGTATTGAATAGCTTTTTCCCCCCTCATCAATCTACACACAATACCCCTTAATGACAAAGCAAAAACTGTTTTTTTAGAAATGTTTGCCAATTTATATATTGCTAAAAGTACTTCAACAAAGTACTGAGTAATGTGTCTGGCTACTTATGGTAATGTGATTTTTCAGTTATTTTATATATATATATATATATGATATATGTGATTTCAATTATTTTATAAATATATATAATATATATATATATAATATATATACAGTGGGGAGAACAAGTATTTGATACACTGCCGATTTTGCAGGTTTTCCTACTTACAAAGCATGTAGAGGTCTGTAATTTTTATCATAGGTACACTTCAACTGTGAGAGACGGAATCTAAAACAAAAATCCAGAAAATCACATTGTATGATTTTTAAGTAATTCATTTGCATTTTATTGCATGACATAAGTATTTGATCACCTACCAACCAGTAAGAATTCCGGCTCTCACAGACCTGTTAGTTTTTCTTTAAGAAGCCCTCCTGTTCTCCACTCATTACCTGTATTAACTGCACCTGTTTGAACTCGTTACCTGTATAAAAGACACCTGTCCACACACTCAATCAAACAGACTCCAACCTCTCCACAATGGCCAAGACCAGAGAGCTGTGTAAGGACATCAGGGATAAAATTGTAGACCTGCACAAGGCTGGGATGGGCTACAGGACAATAGGCAAGCAGCTTGGTGAGAAGGCAACAACTGTTGGCGCAATTATTAGAAAATAGAAGAAAATAGAAGAAGTTCAAGATGATGGTCAATCACCCTCGGTCTGGGGCTCCATGCAAGATCTCACCTCGTGGGGCATCAATGATCATGAGGAAGGTGAGGGATCAGCCCAGAACTACACGGCAGGACCTGGTCAATGACCTGAAGAGAGCTGGGACCACAGTCTCAAAGAAAACCATTAGTAACACACTACGCCGTCATGGATTAAAATCCTGCAGCGCACACAAGGTCCCCCTGCTCAAGCAGGCGCATGTCCAGGCCCGTCTGAAGTTTGCCAATGACCATCTGGATGATCCAGAGGAGGAATGGGAGAAGGTCATGTGGTCTGATGATTCAAAAATAGAGCTTTTTGGTCTAAACTCCACTCGCCGTGTTTGGAGGAAGAAGAAGGATGAGTACACCCCCAAGAACACCATCCCAACCGTGAAGCATGGAGGTGGAAACATCATTCTTTGGGGATGCTTTTCTGCAAAGGGGACAGGACGACTGCACCGTATTGAGGGGAGGATGGATGGGGCCATGTATTGCGAGATCTTAGCCAACAACCTCCTTCCCTCAGTAAGAGCATTGATGATGGGTCGTGGCTGGGTCTTCCAGCATGACAACGACCCGAAACACACAGCCAGGGCAACTAAGGAGTGGCTCCGTAAGAAGTATCTCAAGGTCCTGGAGTGGCCTAGCCAGTCTCCAGACCTGAACCCAATAGAAAATCTTTGGAGGGAGCTGAAAGTCCGTATTGCCCAGCGACAGCCCCGAAACCTGAAGGATCTGGAGAAGGTCTGTATGGAAGAGTGGGCCAAAATCCCTGCTGCAGTGTGTGCAAACCTGGTCAAGAACTACAGGAAACGTATGATCTCTGTAATTGCAAACAAAGGATTCTGTACCAAATATTAAGTTCTGCTTTTCTGATGTATCAAATACTTATGTCATGCAATAAAATGCTAATTAATTACTTAAAAATCATACAATGTGATTTTCGGGATTTTTGTTTTAGATTCCGTCTCTCACAGTTGAAGTGTACCTATGATAAAAATTACAGACCTCTACATGCTTTGTAAGTAGGAAAATCTGCAAAATCGGCAGTGTATCAAATACTTGTTCTCCCCACTGTATATATATATATATACACTGCTCAAAAAAATAAAGGTAACACTTAAACAACACAATGTAACTCCAAGTCAATCACACTTCTGTGAAATCAAACTGTCCACTTAGGAAAAAACACTGATTGACAATACATTTCACATGCTGTTGTGCAAATGGAATAGACAACAGGTATATATTATAGGCAATTAGCAAGACACCCCCAATAATGGAGTGGTTCTGCAGGTGGTGACCACAGACCACTTCTCAGTTCCTATGCTTCCTGGCTGATGTTTTGGTCACTTTTGAATGCTGGCGGTGCTTTCACTCTAGTGGTAGCATGAGACGGAGTCTACAACCCACACAAGTGGCTCAGGTAGTGCAGCTCATCCAGGATGGCACATCAATGCGAGCTGTGGCAAGAAGGTTTGCTGTGTCTGTCAGCGTAGTGTCCAGAGCATGGAGGCGCTACCAGGAGACAGGCCAGTACATCAGGAGACGTGGAGGAGGCCGTAAGAGGGCAACAACCCAGCAGCAGGACCGCTACCTCCGCCTTTGTGCAAGGAGGAGCAGGAGGAGCACTGCCAGAACCCTGCAAAATGACCTCCAGCAGGGCTCAAATGTGCATGTGTCTGCTCAAACGGTCAGAAACAGACTCCATGAGGGTGGTATGAGGGCCCGACATCCACAGGTGGGGGTTGTGCTTACAGCCCAACACCGTGCAGGACGTTCGGCATTTGCCAGAGAACACCAAGATTGGCAAATTCGCCACTGGCGCCCTGTGCTCTTCACAGATGAAAGCAGGTTCACACTGAGTCTGGAGACGCCGTGGAGAACGTTCTGCTGCCTGCAACATCCTCCAGCATGACCGGTTTGGCGGTGGGTCAGTCATGGTGTGGGGTGGCATTTCTTTGGGGGGCCGCACAGCCCTCCATGTGCTCGCCAGAGGTAGCCTGACTGCCATTAGGTACCGAGATGAGATCCTCAGACCCCTTGTGAGACCATATGCTGCTGCGGTTGGCCCTGGGTTCCTCCTAATGCAAGACAATGCTAGACCTCATGTGGCTGGAGTGTGTCAGCAGTTCCTGCAAGAGGAAGGCATTGATGCTATGGACTGGCCCGCCCGTTCCCCAGACCTGAATCCAATTGAGCACATCTGGGACATCATGTCTCGCTCCATCCACCAACGCCACATTGCACCACAGACTGTCCAGGAGTTGGCGGATGCCACCTCATCAGGAGCATGCCCAGGCGTTGTAGGGAGGTCATACAGGCACGTGGAGGCCACACACACTACTGAGCCTCATTTTGACTTGTTTTAAGGACATTACATCAAAGTTGGATCAGCCTGTAGTGTGGTTTTCCACTTTAATTTTGAGTGTGACTCCAAATCCAGACCTCCATGGGTTGATAAATTTGATTTCCATTGATAATTTTTGTGTGATTTTGTTGTCAGCACATTCAACTATGTAAAAAAAAAGTATAGAATAGAGAGAATATTTCATTCATTCAGATCTAGGATGTGTTATTTTAGTGTTCCCTTTATTTTTTTGAGCAGTGTATATATATAAAATAACTGAAAAATCACATTACCATAAGTAGCCAGACACATTACTCAGTACTTTGTTGAAGTACTTTTGGCAGTGATTACAGCATCCAGTCTTCTTGGGTATGACAATACAAGTTTGGCACACCTGTATTTGGGGAGTCTCTCCAGAGACGTTAGATCAATCAAGGCCCTTCTCCCCGATTGATTAGTTTGGCTGGGCGGCCAGTTCTAGGAAGAGTCTTGGTTGTTCCAAACTTCTTCCATTTAAGAATGATGGAGGCCACTGTGTTATTGGGGACCTTGAAATGGTTTGTTACCCTTCCCCAGATCTATGCCGACACAATCCTGTCGTCTCGGCGGTCTACGGACAACTCCTTCAACCTCATGGCTTGGTTTTTGCTCTGACATGCACTGTCAACTGTGGGACCTTATATAGACAGGTTTGTGCCTTTCCAAATCATGTCCAATCAATTGAATTTACCACAGGTTGGGTCCATTCAAGTTTTAGAAACAGCTCAAGGATGATCAATGGAAACAGGATGCACTAGCAAATGGGCTGAATACTTATGTAAATAAGGTATCTGTTTTTATTTTTAATACATTTGCAAAAATTTCTAAAAACCTGTTTTCGCTTTGTCATTATGAGGTATTGTGTGTAGATTCAGGATTTATTTTTTTATAAATTTTTTTTGAAAAAGTCAAGGGGTCGGAATTATTTCCGAATGCACTGTATAGAGACAGCTGATGGAGACTAGGGCTCTTGAAAAGTTTTAAAATGCATCCTTGTAAGGCCATCTCTTAACATAACTAAGTGATTTAACTTAGTGATGTTCAAACTCGAAAAATGCCTTCCCAAGAAAAATTTGGAATTGCCTAATTTCATTCATTAATGGGTACTTTTTCTTCATCTTTCCTCTACACAACAAGATGGCCCAACACAATAAGCTATGGACTGGACACAAAATGGAATTTGAAAGTTGAAAAAGCCAGGCCAACACAAAAAGTCCCTAGAGTACAATAGCCATCTTCACCTTTCTCCCAGTAGCAATAATGGTATGTCAGGATGGCCTTGATAACTATTATCTTTGATTCTAAATGATGTGGAGTCCCAAATGACACCGTATTATGTATATAGTGCACTACTTTTGACCAGAGTTCTTTCAGAGTAGGAGTATTGATCTAGGATATGTCCATATAATCTTACTCATTGATCTAAAAAGGCAAAACTGATCTAAGATCAGCACTTCTACTCCAAGAAGCATTGTGGTTACAGGCCCAGGTCTAAAGTTGTACACTATGTAGGGAATAGGGTGCCATTTGGGAAGCATGCACAGTCTGTCATACAATGGAGGAGTGTATTCCCTGCTTTACAAGCCCTGACTGGTAAAAAGAAAGCAAATATAAGAAAGCGGGAGAACGTCAGCTGCAATCATGGAGAACAACACAGTCCTACTACCCACGTGTGTGTGTGTGTGTGTGTGTGTGTGTGTGTGTGTGTGTGTGTGTGTATGTGTGTGTGTGTGTGTGTGTGTATGTGTGTGTGTCTGTACACTGACAACAACTGTTCTGTAAGTAGAACACTTCCACCCACTCTATGCTTGTGGAATGAATAGAACATCTGCAGGCAATTGCAAGAGAGGGAGAGAGGCACAGAGAAAACATGGTGTGAGAGAGATGGGGAGGGGGAAGAGAGAGGGGAGATATATAGATAATGAGAGTCAACGAGTGAGCGAGAGAGGCTGAGAGAGAGGTTGAGAAAGGAAAGAGAGAGAGAGAGAGAGACCTGGCTCTCAAGAGAAGACAGGCAATATATACACACTGCCCACAAATGTAGGTGGAAACTGATCTGCACTTCCTTACCTCCTGTCAAATGTATGACTATATTAGAGACACATATTTTCCTCAGATTTCACTATTGGGTGAAATACCACAAGAAATGTGCAACCAATGAAGAACAAATAGCATTGTAAATACAACCCATGTTTATGTTTATTTATTTTCCCTTTTGTACTTTAACTATTTGCACATTGTTGCAACACTCTATATAGACATAATGACATTTGAAATGTCTTTATTCTTTTGTAACTTTTTTGAATGTAATGTTTACTGTTCATTTTTTTATTGTTTATTTCACTTGTTTTGGCAATGTAATATGTTTCCCATGCCAATAAAGCCCCTTGAAAAGAAAGAAAAAAAAGAAAGAGAGAACAAGAGAAAGAGAGAAAGGAGAGGAAGAGAGAGATTCTCCCTCACAGCCTATTCCTGCCTCGTGCCAACACCGATAAGACTCATCCCTTTGTTCCTGCTCTCTCTCTGTGTTCAGGGAGCTCTAACAGACCTGGGTCCGATCCAGAGGTGTGCGATACAGCGTGAGAATAAGAGGAGAGGTGATGTCTCGCAACCAATACGGCCCGTCTTCAGAGAGCTTAGGCTTTAAAAGGAGTTCTCCTCTGCTCTCTCTGAGTTTTTGTCTCCCAATTTCTGATTCTCGTTCTCTCTTTCTCTCTCAATCTCTCCGACTTTCTCTTTCTCTCCTTCTCCTTGTCTTCTTCCCTTTTTTAATCTCACCCGCTTATTGTTGTTTGCCAGCTGTAAAGCCAGTGTGGGGTTGAGAGAGAGCCCGGTGTCTGAGGTTGCTGCTTAGACCCTCTCTCTCTCTCTCTGTTTAATCCGTGGCACTGGGAGAGTAGGAAAAACACAATGACAGTGTGTTTGGCTACTGATATCTCACTAATACTGCCACAATCCCCCCACTAGTCCCAGTGGACACCGGCTCCATGCCTTCTCCAAATCCCTCTAAACCCTGGTTATATTCTGTACATTTGCATTGGATGAAAAATACTCCATCCTTAGACATATGAATGGTGTCACTTGTAGAGGATTCATTGACCCTGGACTTTGTAGTGTTGTGTGTTGCATGCGTAGCTAACATAAAATAATGAATGAGATGTTATGTGCTTTTTTCCCCCCCAAATGAAATTAGAGGGTTTTATGCAAATCCAAGATATTCACAGGACCTTGACAAAATTAAGATCTAATATGAAGGCAAAAGACGAACGTCTGCTGTGCTGTTTTCAAAGTTAAAGGTTTTAAATTCCATTATCTCAGATGCGTTTCAATTTCAGGACTCTTGATGTACTACTAACAGTGCACTTATACATGTATTCCAGTTGTGCCCTTGACTCATTGAGTGCTTACAAATAATATCTCCTTCCTCCTGAAGTGTATACCGAGTCACTATTTTCCACAAATCTAAAAGCATATAAATGATGGAGGCATAGGCTACTGGGATATTCTAACATTTCTTATATCAGTAATTTCCTTCAAATGAAGGGAAGTGAACAAAGCACACTTTGGGAGGGAAGACAGATAAATTGAACAAGGCCTTTGGTTCTCGTAAGGGAATAAGGACTCACTGACATGTTCTTCACCTCACCTGGTAGTGTACATTACTTATACAGCTTTTATGGTGTCGTGCATTACGAGCCCAACTAGCACAAAAGACTGAATTCAATGTTCTGTTCTGATGCTTTTCAAACCCGTGACCTCAGAAATGCAACACCACTAATAGAGTATTTCTCCCCTTTCTGTACCTGAAACATCTAGCTAGCATAAAAGACTGAATGTTCTGTTCTCATCTTCTCAAAACCATGCCCATCTGATGTACTATTAATAACGTGTATAACGTGTCCTACACTTACTTAGTTAATCAAACTAAATTACACATGTAATTATATGCGAGCGGCAACCATAAAGGAGGCTGTGATAAAAGTCTTCTTTAAAAAAAATTACAATAATAACAAACTGTGTGTAGAAAGTAATTGGAAGGTATAGTGCAATGAAAGCATCACACACACACAACTTATAGGGTGCCAATTAGCTGCTGATCAGATGAAAGCAAAATAATGAAAGGATTTATTTCCACGGAGAGAAACGAGAGAAGATCGGGGGAGGTGGGGGTCTGTAGGGAATGGCACCCTCCGCTTCACCTGACCCAACACTCCAATAATAACAGCAGAGTGAGGCTGAACAGACACAAGCACAGACACACACACCCACACACCAGGGGGTGTATAATAAGTACACGCGATCAAAGGGCGTCCCTTTTAACTGCCTGATCAAAAACATCCCGGTAACCGCACCGATAGAGACAAATAGGCCCACACACTGAATCAACTTAAAGGATGGCCTCTACCGCCGTTGCACATTCCACTGAGATGAACCTCAATGATGCAATGTTAATATCAACTTTTGCTACACGCCGGCTCAAGAGACACCAGGTAAATGTGTGTGTGTGTTTGGGGCTGGTGTTTGAAGAGGGGTGTGTGTGTGTGTGTGTGTGTGTGTGTGTGGAATTAACGAATGTAGTTCTGGCAACACGTGTGTGTGTGTGTGTGTGTGTCTGTGTGTCTGTCTGTGTGCTCCTTCCTGTCTAATTGGACACAGGCTGGCGAGGGGGCTATTGTCCATTCAACTGAGACGCTTTCCTTGAAGTCAGACTACAATATGCATTTTGGTTGTGGAAGAAATGGACAGGCCACACCCAACCCTCATGCATTTTCACATCTCCTTCCTATTCAATGCAATCATCAATTCACTTTAAATTAGAAAATGTCAGTGAATCAGCCTGCAGTGAGTTACAATTCTCAACTGGAGAATTTATATTCCCAGATACTCTTGAAGAACGGCAATGTTAGTCTCGACCTCAATCAATCTCCCCTATCGTGTGACAGGTAAAGAAGGTCATGAAATGTAGCGCAGCGTTCAAGACCAAACAAATACAACATTCCACTGCTTTTATGAGATTGTGTCGCACTGGAAAAAAAAGCAAAGTAAGACAATCAAGATTGGGCACCGCAAGGGAGGAAAGCAATCTTTCACAAACTTGCAATACTGAGTTCGACATTCGGTTTGACATACTTGGAACTTCAATAACTTCAAAAAGCTTCAATAAGTATATTATGCCCCTAGCATAAGTACATGGTGAGTATGTTCCAGGCGAGTATCCCCTCTTGGGACTGATGTTTGTAAGCTTGCCTTGGAACCAGATAGGACATTTGTTCAAGTTCAACTTCTGCCACAGGTCACTGCAGTATATCCAATGCTGAATTCATCCCTTATCTTACAAGGTTAACATGAATTAAGTGTTTGGACAACTCAACTCAACCATGCAGACTAGTGACAAAGTGACAGGCCAAACACAGAACATTTCATTAGAACACTCAGGCCACACACCTCGTTAAGACAATTAAAATGCCTGTAAATGACATCACCTACGAGGCAGGGCAGCTCAGTGCTAGCCAGAACTTCATTCCTTATGAATTAGGCATTACTATTAACTGCAAATGCTGTGCTTGAAAGCTCCAACTGCTTATCGGCACCAAGAATTATCTGCAGGGAAACATGATGCATTTACTGCATTTTGTCACGTTCCTGACCTATTTCTGTTAGTTTGTTGTATGTGTTAGTTGGTCAGGACGTGAGTTTGGGTGGGCATTCTATGTTGTCTGTTTCTATGTTGGTTTAAGGGTTGCCTGGTATGGCTCTCAATTAGAGGCAGGTGTTTGGCGTTCCTCTAATTGAGAGTCATATTTAGGTAGGTTGTTTCACAGTGTTCGTTGTGGGTGGTTGTCTCCTGTGTCTGTGTATATGTTTGCACCATACGGGACTGTTTGCGGTTTGTTCGTTTTATGTAGTCTGTTCCTGTTCATTGCGTTCTTCACGTTATATGTAAGTTCGTCGTTCAGGTCTGTCTGCATCGTTTATTTTGTTTTGTTTGTTTATGCAAGTTTAGTTTGTTTTTTCGTCGTGTTCAATAAATCATGTCATTTCACTACGCTGCGCCTTGGTTCGATCACTACTCCTCCTCTTCGGATGAAGAGGACTGCCGTTACACATTTCATGTAACAAAACAGTTCAAATTGGTGTGTGTTCTTCAAATATTGTACATTCCCCACAATCTGAACATTACAGTGTTTGCAATAAATGGTGTTCTTAACTGAAGGAAGTGACTGTGGGGTCATTCCATGTCATTTCAGCAAAACATGACACCCACCATATCAGATTGTTTGGAAATTGTTTGTGTAGTTAGAATCAGATAAGACTAGCATTCCTGCACCATTATTTTGTTGAAATATAATTTGATCTCTGAGAAATGAAGCTAACTGATTGCACCCAAATTGGCCATTTTAAATGATTCGATTCATAAAATATTCAATAAATATAGTACATAATATCGAATTTGGAGGAAACGTTTTTCTAACTATGAGTCAGACATGAGGAATCCAATTTGCAAATGCCGCCCACGGACCCCCGACCCCAATCCCAACAACGAGTACACAATATCAGTTATATGTTTGACAAGTAGTATAGAGTTACGGCTCAGAGAATTGTTTCTTCATCCTATGTAATGCATTCTCAGTGAATTTGGCAATTTGGCAATATTCTGCAATTACCAGGTTCTGACCAATAGATGGTGCTGTTCCAGGTGATTTTTCATTTTATTTTCTAGTATCCCCCCTCAATGGAAAAGGAATAGTTCACCCACATTACACAATTACAAATTGGTTTCCTTACCCTGTAAGCAGTCTTTGGACAAGGTATGACAGCAATCCATGCTTTGGTTATGTTGTCCACTGCAAGTCAGGCTATTTCAGACACACCAGTTGCTGACAGGTGTTTAAAATTAAGTAACATCATTGAGTTACACAATAATAAAAGTATGCGAGCAGCACACCACCCTGCATCCCACTGCTGGTTTGCTTCTGAAGCTAAGCAGTTGGTCCCTAGATGGGAGACCAGATGCTGCTGGAAGTGGTGTTGGAGGTCCAGTAGGAGGCACTCTTTCCTCTGGTCAAAACTATCCCAATTCCCCAGGGCAGTGATTGGGGACATTGCCCTGTGTAGGGTGCTGTCTTTTGGATGGGATGTTAAATGGGTGGCCTGACTCTCTGTGGTCATTAAAGATCCCATGGCACTTATCATAAGAGTAGGGGTGTTAACCTTGGTGTCCTGGCTAAATTCCCAATCTGGCACTCATACCATCACGGTCACCTAATCATCCCCAGCTTACAATTGGTATATTCATCTCCCCTGTAACTATTCCCCAGGTTGTTGCTGTAAATGAGAATGTGTTCTCAGTCAACTAACCTGCTTAAATAAAGATACGTTTGGATGATTTGGACATGAGACATGAAAATGTCAATATAGGTACTACTGACTTGCATTGGATTTGTGCTAAAAAGTTAGCATTTGAAACAGTGGACATCAAAACCAAAGCATGGATTTCTGTCATTCCTTCTCCATAGACTGTTTACAGCGTAAGGAAACCAATGTAATTTTGTAATTTAGGTGAACTATCCCTTTAATATATTTATTTATTTTTTGGTTCAAAAACCTCTTTCTTGTGCGTTAAGGTGGAAACACCCTATGTTTTTCTTTGAGGCCAAAATGAGTTGAGCAGAGATTGGAGAGAATTGTCTATAATTGAGTAGTATAAATTACTACTATTGAGGTAGAGTGAGCAGAACAAATTGCCACCGAAAGGGTCATTTTACCTCACAAAGCAAATGTGATTATTTATCCATAGTGCTGTGCAAACCCTACCATTTACTAGACTTTAAAATGGTTTGCCTTTACTAAAATGCCGATTGGACATTAACAATTTTACCAGGTTTAAGTCGTTTACCAGTATCTCATTCGCTGATAGATTACTTCAGCCTATCATACAGAGTTAAAATAGAGTAGAAAGGAGAGTGAGTGAGTATTCCATCGCTTTAGGAGACATGGCACCCGCATTCTAAACAATAATTAGCCTTGTTCAATATCACACCACCAAGGACAATGCTCAGTAAGTGCACAGCGTGTGCCCATTGAGCAGAGAGTGACGTGACCTATCAGTCGGACCACATATAAAGCATGCATTGTGAAAGGTGGTCATCAACGGATCCAGAGAAAGGGACACACGCGAACACACACAATGTAATTGTATAGAATTACACTTGTGCACACAATTACAGTGTTGAAAGACGCTAACCGCTGCGTGTCCATCGGTTTTCGTTGCCCATGCAGTGAACGCCACAGAAGTAGCTCCATGTGACAGCCATAAATGCCAAAAGCCCTCCACAGATCCATTTTAGCCATTCCATCTCGGAATCACATTTTATCCCGCCATAAAAAAGTGGCCGCTCATATATTTTTTTATGACAGTGGAGCATTGTGATTTACGGTAATTGAAACCTTGAGAAGAACATCAGACACATGCTTAGTCCGGTTACCCAGCATGCTGTGGGAGGGGCCCCCAGTGGCGGTGCCCGTGCTCTGGCAGGCATGTGAAGGGAGACCAGGGCTGAATCTCAATAGTTTGAAGTAGCTTCCTCTCCTCCTGTCCTTGTGTTAATCTGCACTGAGGCCAAAAAAAGGGGAAAAGTGAAGGGGAATGGACAGGTGCTTGCCAGAGGATTGGAATACACCCATCCAGTTCCATCAGATCAGTGCAAATGAATAAAAGGATACAAGGACAGGAAGCCACTTTTGACTTCTAAGATGTATGCCAGGCCTGACCATTGTCTCAATGAATAGGCCAGGATTCATTAGACTGGTCAGACTAGCTAATTACGTCCAGCGACCCAAAGCCTCTCTCCCTGACTGATGGACCAGACTGAGCTAATGTACTGGTTTAGGTTCTGAACCAGATTCACTAATCTGCATTAATATGATCATTTACCTGTCAGTCCATTTTGTTTAGACGTTCAGATGTTTCTTAGACCAACACCGATGCTCAAGCCTACCTTGATGAACGAGCACCAAGTACTTTTGCCTCTCCTCTCCGTTAAGCTATTTACCAGGGGAAGTAGATCAGTGTCCATGGCGACTCAATTGTTTCTTCACTCGCTGCATTCTAGCATTAGAGTGAAGATGCATCCACTCAACTACACCACACTTATCACTAGCCATTACAAACGATCAAGGAGCTTCTAACATTGAGAACACCCTGAAGAGAATAGAGAAAGTGATTGATTTCAGAGAAACATGGGGTTTGTCCTTTTGTATTGTGCATTAGCACAGGGGTTCACAAACTTCACTCAGGGCCCCGCTTAAGGCATTGGGGAACATCCTACGCGCATGCTTACGCACCACGTCTATTTCTGTGAGCACAAGCACCGTTCGTGACACAAACTGTTCACAACCTTCTTGTTGGTGGACGGAAATTTTCCTGCAATTCTACATATTTTGTCAAGGGGTGCAAATAACATTATGCAGGTTTAATGCAATGGCTAATGTGTATTCGTGTGATATTTGAATGACAAAAATGACAATATCTTTGGGCTAATAAACCTAAATACAAAAATATTAGCTGACATGGGCTAGTTGATCTGGACATTTCTGAACTCTTACAAATAGCTCTATGATATGCAATGACTAACATGACAAGATGAACAGAGACCCTTCTGCCCCACAGTTTGGGAACCACTGCATTAGGACACCGTTAGCGTGAGAAGGAATGCTCCTGAGGGCAGTGAAAACACAAGGTAACATCTCAACGGATTTTCGACTTGAGTGAAAAGACGGCAACTTTCGAAGCTCACATTCACTACATGCATAATTGTCTAATAACAAGTAAACCTGCAAGAAGCACACCTATCTTGGTCACTGAGACGATCAGGGTAAAGAAATAGCTGTCATTTCAAATGTCAATGCGTGATCATAGTCATACCTCCTCACAGCAAAGGCATTGGGTATAACCATGGGTTTTGAATTCAAATCAATTGAGGTTGGTCAACGTAATTGAGACAGAATGGTAAAGCTAACAGCGTGAATGACAGCTATTTAACCTCATGTGATTTAGCATTAGCTACACTAGCAGTAGCTACACTAGCTCAGGGGTTCCCCAGAGTCTGTGATGATGACAGTGATTAGCACATTATCACAGCGATGTTGTTTAGTGGCCTCTAATCTACATACTGTCATGTGTCAGCTGTGAGGCCAGCTGCCAACAGACCAACCAAAAGCAGAGGTAAAACATACTGTGGGTAATCGCTGAACGCAGGTCAAGATAGTGGGTGGCGAGTAACATAGATGCTAATGCTAATTTGGTATAATATGTATGCAAATGCTATTCACCAAACAAAAAAAGTGTATGAAAGGCATTTATATGCATTTACCCTTCAATCAACGTGTTGTCTTAAGCAGCTGAAGTATTTTTTAGACCATCTTATGAGAATTTGAGGATCCTATTCGGCTTTCTGCTCAGTTGAAACAATTGACAGTGATCTAGTTGAGACAGGTCAGGTATAGAGGAACGTGTCTCGGGAATTCCAAGTAGCTCATCCAACAAACATCTCACGTTCACAAGAGTGAGGTTCGAGAACGCTGTTGAACTTTTTCACTTCATCTTTCTCAGGTGGAGATCAAAAGATGGAGAGGAGTTGAAGTGTCCTGAAGAGAAGCTGTTCCTAGCCCATCAAAGTGACGATGGATCTCAACAACTCAGTGAGATGACTATTTAGTAGACAACCCGCCTGACCCCATCTCCAGGGACATATCGAGTCATCGCCACGGAAACCTGTCGGCCAAGACGTGCGGCTCTAGGCCCAATTAACTGATAAAGGTTGGGCGGCGAGGAGCCGAGCCATGAGACACTGAGGCATCCGAGTCGGCGGATCAATCCTCTATAACTGGGCAGGTTTCTCCCTCCCGCCATACTCTCCCTCCTACACTCTGGCTACTGTAGACAAGTGCAAAGACCCATAGGAGAGCAAACCCTTCCTCCCCCTCCCCCATCCAGCGTCCCATCACTCCCTCTCATTGTGGATGTCATGGCTGATTAAGACGGAGTGGCATGTACACGCCACGGTGGCCCCCTGTCACCGCCTGAGTTTTTTTGCTCACACATCCATCCCCTGCGCTAGCTGCCACAATCCCCATCCCCTCCTTACCTATACCTTCTTCCACCTTCCAACTCATACATTATAGATCACATATAAGTCCTGTCACGACGCTCCCTGGCCCTCTAGCTTAGCAAAACGGCAGGCACCAAGTGTATGTGTGTGTGTGTGTGTGTGTGTGTGTGTATCGCTTGCGGCGCTTACATCTCGGCCATGTCCTCTACGCCCCCTTTAAAAAAAGTGGTGGTAAGTAAGTGGATTTGATGGGCGGGGGGGGGGGTGTTTTGTCTTTTATGTTACGCCGTCAGTGTCAAAAATACTCCAACGCAAACGTGTAGTGTATACTAATACCTGGGACAAACATGTATGTCAAGTACATTAACCTACTTGAGGTGTACTTTTGGCACTTTTCCATTGGTTCCACTGCACAGTTGAAACTGAATCAAGCTAAAATATTTTAAATGATTTGACATATGTAGCTATTTGACTCAGGTAGGCAGGCAGAGTATATAGCTAGAAGTTAGACACACTCAAAGACAAAGACATACAGTAGCCACATTAAATGGTAAATAACTTCTGTCACACCCTGATCTGTTTCACCTGTCTTTGTGATTGTCTCCACCCCCCTCCAGGCGTCGCCCATCTTCCCCATTATCCCCTGTGTGTTTATACCGGTGTTCTCTGTCTGTTGCCAAATCATCTTATTTGTCAAGTCAACCTGCGTTTGTCTCAGCTCCTGCTCTCCCAGTCTCGCTTTTCCTCGCCCTCCTGGGTTTGACCCTTGCCTGTCCTGACTGAGCCCGCCTGCCTGACCACTCTGCCTGACCCTGCGCCTGCCTGCCTACCTGTACCTCTGCCTACCCTGACCCTGCATGCCGTCCTGTACCGTTGCCCCACCTCTGGTATACTGACCACTGCCTGCCTTGACCGGTCTATCGCCTGCCCCTGTTAGATTATTAAACAATTGTTCATTCGACGTTGTCCGCATCTGGGTCTTACCTTCATTCCTGATCATTTCAGGATGAACAGTGGGACTACAGTATTAGCTAACACACTTAATCTCCATTGTTAATTGCGGTTTGTTTTAACATACCCTGAAAATGTTTGATGACCACAGAATAAGCAGAAAATACAGCTAAAGAGCACTTAAAATAGCCACCATGCTAAATCCTACAAAGCAAGCCGCTCTCGCAGTGAATGTTCCAATTACTCGCTAACATGGGGTGAAACTTCGCCTAATGCCCTCTGGATCACCGTCCACTGGCTAATTATCCACTTTCAGCATGTACCAATCTGGCAACCCATCATTAGTTTACTTATTTGGACAATTGCCCCTGACTCCAAATCCAATCCAAATCCAAATCTGCACGATGACCACAGATGAGATAAAAACACAATGCTAATAACAATAATATGAGACCGAGTCATCCGCAAGACCAACAAAAAAGAAAAGAAAGTGAGGTAGAACTTTAATGGCATGCTGTCACTATACTGAACCGAATCAAAGTGATAGAACTTTGGATATCTTGTCTAGTCATGGGGTGATTTGCCTGCTCGATGATGGTGGGAATGGGACACTTGTTGGATGCTGCTGGGATGGGTTTGTTAGAACATACTGGAATACAGATCACATTTTAATTGGACCTTTATTTAACTAGGCAAGTCAGTTAAAAACAAATTATTGTTTTCAATGACAGCCTAGGAACCTTGTTCAGTGGCAGAATGACAGATTTTTACCTCGTCAGCTCAGGGATTCGATCTTGCAACCTTTCGGTTACTAGTCCAACGCTCTAACCACTAGGCTACCTGCCACCCCCATATTCGGTGACTACCTGCCGCCCCCACATATTTGAAGTCAAGCACAGTTTGCCTCCATTAAAAAAAGTGCTATATATGTTATCATTCCCACTGTATTATACATCATTTGTATGCCTTGTCACAAGGGGTTAGGAGAAAGCAATTGAGAGAGTTTACATGTTTATGTTGAAAGAAGTGCACACCTTTGACAAATTCAAAGTGGATCAAGAAAAGCACTCAGCAGCTTACACTTGTATCTTCTCCTATTTAAGTGTGATTTAAAAAAAAAGCATTATCAAAATACACAAGACAAATGCAACATCTCCGCTATTGAATCTAGTCTTTTAAGAATAGCTGAATATTTTACACAAAGCATAGTGCCTTTTGGCTCATATGCCAATTCAAAAGGTTAATTCACAATCACACTGGATTCGAGAGGAGCCCATTACCTATACGCTGGATTTGAATATTTTGTTTTTTTACTGGGGAAATATCTCAGGGATTATATCTGCATTCAGTGGTGTAGTTAAGAGAATACACCGTATACACTTTTTTTTCAGTGGGCATCGCGTATACTTAGTTCTTAATCCCCACTGATGCGTATCAAAGAAGTAGAGGTAGACACCGTATCAAATATGTAGTATAATAGAGAAATCATGCAAAAAGTCTGGCAAATTTCAATACAACTTCCTCCATTTGAACCTTTAAAAATACTGATACACCTGTCATTTCACATCCATACAGGACCATGCTGATAATTCATTTTCTGCATTAAAACGGAGCAATCGGAAACAAACTGAAGAATTGCTTGTTTTTTCTAATTTTTGCACATAAACAAAAAACGATTTCATGTTTCGATTTTCACGTGGTGATATTTCTTAATTTCTACTTTAGATGTAAGATTATAAACTAGTCACAACAATGATAGTGTGACTTATTAAGGAACCGCTGATAATATACATGGACAGCTAACTGATATACAGTGCCTTAAGAAAGTATTCATACCCCTTGACTTATTCCACATTTTGTTGTGTTACAGCAGCGGTCACCAACCTTTTCTTATTCAAGATCACTTTCTGGGTCAAAATGCAAGCCGAGATCTACCGTTCAGATTTTTGTTTATGACTTAAATGTAAGCCTACAGTACGCATCATTAAACAATGAGGTTTGTGCAGTAGGTTATAGGCCCAATACATTATCACTGCATATTGGCTATGCTTGAATTGCCCTGCCAATGTTGTTCTCAGACCATTTTGAAATAATATTTTAAAAATATGGGTACATGATCACACTGGTAATAGATAATTTGTTGTATTACTTGTAAGGCACAGCTAAGTGAGCATAATATTTAGCTTTTTTTGTTTTACTGGACTGATGGCCTGCATCTGATAGTCAGTCTGAGGGGAGAGAGGGAGCAGCGGTGAGGCTGCCTCTCACCGCGCTTCCACTCTTCCTCCCTCTACTGACAAAAAAGGACAGTTTTCCAGCCAATGGTGAAACTCAAGTCGCACTACATTATTTCTGCCTCATGCACCAATTCATGTTACTCTTATGACCACAGAAAATGAAATATTCCTCGATATTAAAAAGACGAGCCACTAATAATAACAACGCAAGCTTATCGAAACACTTTGCGATACTCATTTATTGCAGCACTGGTTATAGCGTGAGTGGACATAAGAACACACATTGTATGGCTTATAGAGGTGTTAAACAAAGTGTTGACAGTGTTGAATAACAACTTAAACATGAACTTACTCAAACAGGAGCTCTTTGCTGTATTCAAAGAGTCTCTCTAGTAATGGTTTTAAATGTTTTGAAATCTCACAGTAGCAACTTCGCTGTTTTTTCATTTGATGTTTTATTTCACCTTTATTTAACCAGGTAGGCTAGTTGAGAACAAGTTCTCATTTACAACTGCGACCTACAACTGCGACCATGGTGGCGAAATTATTACAGTATGGCAAAGTAAACACTGGGGTGATAGATGTGCCGAAGATGAGTGTGCAAGTAACGATACTGGGGTGCAAAGGAGCAAAATAAATAACAATATGGTGATGAGGTAGTTGGATGGGCTTTTTAAAGATGGGCTATGTACAGGTGCAGTGATCTGTGAGCTGCTCTGACAGCTGGTGCTTAAAGCTAGTGAGGGAGATATGAGTCTCCAACTTCAGTGATTTTTGCTATTCGTTCCAGTCATTGGCAGCAGAGAACTGGAAGGAAAGGCGGCCAAAGGAAGAATTGGCTTTGGGGGTGACCAGTGAAATATACCTGCTGGAGCGCGTGCTGCAGGTGGGTGCTGCTATGGTGACCAGTGAGCTGAGATAAGGCGGGGCTTTACCTAGCAACGACTTATAGATGACCTGGAGCCAGTGGGTTTGGCGACGGATGTGGGCCAGCCAACGAGAGCATACAGGTCGCAGTGGTAGGTAGTATATGGGTCTTTGGTAACAAAACGGATGGCACTGTGATAGACTGCATCCAATTTGCTGAGTAGAGTGTTGGAGGCTATTTTGTAAATGACATCGCCGAAGTCAAGGATCGGTAGGATAGTCAGTTTTACTAGGGTATGTTTGGCAGCATGAGTGAAGGATGCTTTGTTGCGATTCTAGATTTAATTTTGGATTGGAGATGCTTGATGTGAGTCTGGAAGGAGAGTTTACAGTCTAACCAGACACCTAGGTATTTGTAGTTGTCCACATATTCTAAGTCAGAACCGTCCAGAGTAGTGATGCTGGACGGGTGGTTAGGTGTGGGCAGCGATCAGTTGAAGAGCAAGCATTTAGTTTTGCTTGCATTTCAGATTAGTTGGAGGCCATGGAAGGAGAGTTGTATGGCATTGAAGCTCGTCTGGAGGTTAATTAACACAGTGTCCAAAGAAGGGCCAGAAGTATACAGAATGGTGTCATCTGCATAGAGGTGGATCAGAGAATCACCAGCAGCAAGAGCGACATTATTGATGTATACAGAGAAAAGAGTCAGTCCGAGGATTGAACCCTGTGGCACCCCCATAGAGACTGCCAGAGGTCCGGACAACAGGCCCTCCGATTTGACACTGAACTCTATCTGAGAAGTAGTTGGTGAACCAGGCGAGACAGTCATTTGCGAAACCAAGGTTGTTGAGTCAGCCGATAAGAATGTGGTGATTGACAAAGTCGAAAGCCTTGGCCAGGTCGGTGAATACAGCTGCACAGTATTGTCTCTTATCGATGGCGGTTATGATATCGTTTAGAACCTTTAACGTGGCTGAGGTGCACCCATGACCAGCTTGGAAACCAGATTGCATAGCGGAGAAGGTACTGTGGAATTCAAAATGGTCGGTGATCTGTTTGTTAACTTGGCTTTCGAAGACCTTAGAAAGACAGGGTAGGATAGATATAGGTCTGTATCAGTTTGGGTCTAGAGTGTCTCCCCCTTTGAAGAGGGGGATGACTGCGGGAGCTTTCCAATCTTTGGGGATCTCAGATGATACGAAAGAGGTTGAACAAGCTAGTAATAGGGGTTGCAACAATTTCAGAGGATAATTTTAGGAAGAAAAGGTCCAGATTGTCTAGCCCTGCTGATTTGTAGGGGTCCAGATTATGCAGCTCTTTCAGAACATCAGCTAACTGGATTTGGGTGAAGGAGAAATGGGGGAGGCTTGGGGAAGTTGCAGTGAGGGGTGCAGGGCTGTTGACCGGGGTAGGGGTAGCCAGGTGGAAAGCATGGCCAGCCGTAGAAAAATGCTTATTGAAATTCTCAATTATTGTGGATTTATTGATGGTTACAGTGTTTCCTAGCCTCAGTGCAGTGGGCAGCTGGGAGGAGATGCTCATATTCTCCATGGACTTTAGTGTCCCAAACCTTTTTGGAGTTATTGCTACAGGATGCACATTTGTTTGAAAAAGCTAGCCTTGGGCCTCCCGGGTGCTGCATTGCAGTGCTAGCTGTGCTACCAGAGATTCTGGGTTCGAGCCCAGGCTCTGTCGCAGCCGGCCGCGACCGGGAGGTCCATGGGGCAACGCACAATTGGCCCAGCGTTGTCCGGGTTAGGGAGGGTTTGGCCGGCAGGGATAGCCTTGTCTCATCGCGCACTAGCGACTCCTGTGGCGGGCTGGGCGCAGTGCGCGCTGACCAGGTCGCCAGGTGTACGGTGTTTCCTCTGACACATTGGTGCGGCTGGCTTCCGGATTGGATGTGCATTGTGTCAAGAAGCAGTGCGGCTAGGTTGGGTTGTGTTTCGGAGGACGCATGGCTCTCGATCTTCGTCTCTCCCGAGTCTGTACGGGAGTTGCAGCAATGAGACAAGACGAACTACTACCAATTGGATACCATGAAATTGGGGAGGAAAAAAAGGGGTAAAATAATTTAAAAAATAAAAAAGCTAGCCTTTGCTTTCCTACCTGCCTGTGTATATTGGTTCCTAACTTCCCTGAAAAGTTGTATATCGCGGGGGCAATTCGATGCTAATGCAGTACGCCACAGGATGTTTTGTGCTGGTCAAGGGCAGTCAGGTCTGGAGTGAACCAAGGGCTATATCTGTTCCTGGTTCTACACTCAGGAACACTCAATGTGGTCTTGGTAAGCAACCCCAGAGTAGATTTGGCATGTGTTTTAGGTTACTGTGCTGCTGAAAGCTGAATTAGTCTCCCAGTTTCTGTTGGAAAGCAGACAACCAGATTTTCCTCTAGGATTTTTTTCAGTGCTGTATTCCATTTATTTTTATCCTAAGAAACTCCCTAGTCCTTATCGATGACATAACATGATGCTTGAAAATATGAAGAGTGGTACTCCGTGATCTGATGTAATGAATGTGCCCTAAACATACCGCTTTGTATTCAGGACAAAAAGTGAATTTCTTTGCCACATTCTTTGCAGTATTAAGTGCCTTGTGGCAAACAGGATGCATGCTTTGGAATATGTTTTATTCTGTACAGGCTTCATTCTTTTCAATCTGTCTTTTAGGTTAGTATTGTGGAGTAGTTACAATGTTGTTGATCCATCCTCAGTTCTCATATCACAACCATTAAACTTTGTAACTGGTTTAAAATCAACATTGGCCTTATGGTGAAATCAAAGAGCAGTTTCCTTCCTCTCAGGCAACCGAGTTAGGAAGGACGCCTGTATCTTTGCAGTGACTGGGTTTATTGATACACCATCCAAAGTGTAATTAATAACTTCACCATGCAGGGATATTCAGTGTCTGCTTTTTTATTTTTACACATCTACTGTACCAGTTGGTGTCCTTCTTTGCGAGGTATTGGAAAACCTCCCTGGTCGTTGTGGTTGAATCAGTACTTAAAAATCACTATTCAATTGTGGGACCTTACAGATAATTGTATGTGTGGGATACAGAGATGGGGTGCTCATTAAAAATGTTAACCACTATTATTGAACACAGAATGAGTCCATGCAACTTATCATGCGATTTGTTAAGCACATTTTTACTCCTTAACTTATTTAGCCTTGCCATAACAAAAGGGTTGAATACTTATTGACTCAAGACATTTCAGCTTTTCATTTTTAATGCATTTCTAAAAAATGTAACAAGCAAAATTCCCCTTCAACATTATGGGGTACTGGGTGTAGATCAGTGACACAAAATCTCAAATTCAGCCTGTAACGCAACAAACTGTGGAAAAGGAGTGTGAATACTGTATATGGCACTATTTAAGAAAATATCCAGGCCAATACAGTTTGTTGACCTGACTGAAATACCAATATGGGATTGATCATTTTAGGTACAGATTTGAGTATACCCACTGCTCCAGGCACCACTGTCTGCATCAGGTTACCGAGGGTTACAAAGTCTGTCCCACCTATAGAAATAGAAACACATTTTATCTCTCTGGATACAGCTACCCTTCATTCCAAAAGGCTTTTCTTATAGCATCCCATAATTAACCACTCATTGTCGGACTAAAATACCACTGCTGTTTCTATGGCAACCAGTCTCAGGGCCACCACTTTTACTGTTAACATTCCGAGAGTGGGAGGGCGAGGAGAGGTGAAGAGCGAAAGAACAAAAGAAGAGTGTGAAGCTGAGATAGAAATAAGTTAGTTTTACCAAAGCAATGGACAATTATTAAAGTAACAAAACCATAGTGTGGATTGCTGTCTCACCTTGTCCATACGCTACTTTCAAGGTAAGGGAGCAAATACGGATCTGTAATGTGACTGAACTATCCCTTTAAGACAACATTCAATGCATCAGCACAATATAGTCTTATCCTGAAGTAAATAGCCACCACAACCTAGAGACAGTTCGCTATCCTACAGCAACAAGATCTCATAGTACAGAGTATCTAACCAACATTAATATTCCAATAACGGGAGTCGATGTTGACTTCCTCTAACAAACCAACTCGGTCTCAGTTTATCAAAACTACATTTCCCATGGGATTCCAACAGCTTGGTTCTGATTTGTTTGCCTAATTCCAGAACAGTCCAGAGAAATATTCCCAGCTTTCCCCCCTTACAGGAATGGTCAGGCTTTCTAATATAATTAGTTTAAAAAGAAACGTTAAAGCGTTACATGAAAGACTCATTTAGAAAAATCCATCTTTCCAATTGAGCCTGATTAGAGGGCCTCCAGAGGCCTTGGTGGGGGGTGAGTGGAAGCATGTGCAGGGAGGGGAATGAAGGAGTGAAACCAGGCCATGAGGGCTAATTAGACAGCAAGGTGTGTGTTCCTTTTCTTTCCAAATACATCTCGTTCTTTCTCTCTCGTAATTAGACTTTCAATCTTTCTCTTCCACTCATTCTTTCTCTCCTGCTCAGACGCTCAATATGTCTCCTCCCCTGTCTTTCTCGCACTCGTGTCTCTTTCGCTCTCCTGCTCAGACTCCCTCTCTCTTTAATGCAATCTCTTTCTCTCTCTTCTCATCTCCTCTCCTTCCTTTCTCCTGTCTTTCACTTTCACCCAGCAGGAAGAAAAGGCAGGATGGAAGTTGAACTGGGTTCCTGTAATGGGAACAATAGTAGATGGGCCTAATAGGGCAACTGGAGACTTCAGAGAAAGTTCAGACTCTGCATGCGTCAAGTCATGCTGCCCTGGTCTAACAACTCAAACCTTAAGTCTATTGAACTGAGGGCATCTCACTGGGCCGTTTCTTTACCCCTCATAATGAGCCCACTGTAATGAGTTATGAGTTCTGCGAAAAATGTTACAAAAATAGCTAAGGGTAATAAATCACAAGCCTTTTGCTACACCCTCAAAAACATCTGCTAAATATCTATGTGACAATTTTTAATGTGTTCTTCAATTCTCAGTATATTCTTGTTATGAACTTAAATTCTAAGTATACGGTCAAATATTGTCATGTTTTCTTGGTAGCGACAGTGCAATTCCTTTGTTGGCCAATACCATAACTTTTTTCCTGAATCCTTTTTTCATGTGCCGTTAGAGAGTAATGCACCCTATTCCTTACATGATGCACTACTTTGGGCCAGAGGCCTATGGGCCCTGTTCAAAAGTACTGCACTATATAGCAAATGGAGTGCCATTTGGGACACACAGGCTCTTTAAAAAGGTCTGTCACACAGGGTAAAATTACTCTTGATTGGATCTAAATCAGCCAATCAGTCAATCACTCCATTTAAATGCCCTTTCGCTTAATGACAATGGCTGAGAGTGGGTGTGTGCGTGTGTATATGTGTGCGTGACAGCGTGTGTGTGTGTGCATCCGTAATTGTTTTTTTTTGCTCAGAATCTTTTTAAACGCACACAATCACAAAGCTATTAAAAGTAATGAAATAAACCCAGGAAGAACTCATTAGTCTAAGAGCTAGTGATTGAGGAGAACTTTGAGTGGAACCCCCCCCCCCCCCCCCTAGGCATTGAGAGAAACTCATAGGGCTCTGGTCAAAACAAATGCATTGTAAGGAATAGGGCGTCATGTGGGACGCATCCCATTTCTGTCATTAAACTTAGGACTGGACTGTCTTTGAATCGTGTGGAAGCAGTA
The DNA here is from genome assembly GCF_045679555.1 of Salvelinus alpinus. Classification (NCBI taxonomy): domain Eukaryota; kingdom Metazoa; phylum Chordata; class Actinopteri; order Salmoniformes; family Salmonidae; genus Salvelinus; species Salvelinus alpinus. The sequence goes on from NC_092123.1 coordinate 12,504,996, forward strand.
AAACCACAGTATAGGACACCTTGGCTCCCAATGTCATGGACCAAGCCAGGAGCAAAGGGCTGGGAAGACATGGCTTGGGCCCAATGAAAACCAACCGACAAGCAAAGAATGAATTCATACACTCATACAAAAGGGCACTAAAGGCACCCTATATTGTGCAATGTTGCCATTGTTTCATGGCAAACATATCACAATATAAAAACGGATTTACAAGTTATTTCTATATTTGTGAAAGGCCTATGACAATAGGCCTACATAGGCCAGGGAATGTATCTATTTATCCTTGGGATCAATAAAGTACTACAACTACTACTACTACTGCCACTCATACGATCATTCATTCACATAAAGTATGTGGATCATGTCCAATCTTTTTTGAATGACAACCCCATGGCCCAAGGTTGGTGGTGGTGATATGAACATGGTTTAGGCCTAAGAAATCCTGTTGCTGCCACATAATACAGAGAAATATAAAAAGCAAGTGAGTGAGAGGCTTAAATCTGCAAGAGACGGGGAGGGAGAGGGAGAGAGAGAGAGAGGGACAGGCCGAGCGAGCGAGATACTGGAATTTTGGTATGATGCAGGGTGGCTGTCATTGTAGCTGCTTCCCTCATATTTCCACTGAGACTGGTGAAGGACACAGTGTACTGTTCCTCCTCCGGGAGAGGGATGAGCAGGATGACAGAGAGATAAGGAGAGGGGGAGAGTGAAAAGTAGAATGAGGAAGTGAGAGGAGAGTGAAAGGCAGAAAGAGGGCCAGAACGTAAAGACAATGATGATAATGTATTGCATGTAGAGTATACTGTACTTCTCAAGTATCAACATTTACTGCCGTTTTGTACTATAACACTCACTACACATCAGCTATCACTGAATAGGTGAAGACATATATTTTGCCAAATTGAACATGGGGAGGATTAAATGGCTACGATACTGTGAGGGCCAGATTGGAGAATATAGCCAGAACACCAAAGTTCACAACCCTAAGCTTCCCAAAAATCCCATGGCTTCCACAAAAAGCCAGGATTTAATAATCCATTCTGAAAAACAACCGTTTTGCCAGGCAGAATACTAACCAAATTAATTATGAGGAGAAAAAGGGAAGACTCTGCTGTCGGGCCTATAGATAAAGTAACCCAAAACCTACATTTCCGGACCGAAGATACTACATCATATATAGATAATGTATGTAGTGGCTCACCTCTTGAACTCCGAGATACTACATCAGGGCACTGATAGTTACACATGTCCCATCTCCCAGACCGTCCCCCAAGTCTCCTCTTCTGATATATTTATATTTCATCAACAGCCAACATAAATCATATAGCCTGCTAGAGAGGCTATGGACTAAACAAAAAATTGGTTATGTGAAGGTCTCCAGAACGTAATATTAGGTTGTGGTAAAGGTACTAGTGAGAGAGACTACCCAGCAAACCAAAAATAGGTTATGTGAATGTTCTCAGAACGTTCCATTAGGTTGTAGGAAAGGCGCCAGAGACACTAGGCTAACCAGTGTTTGCTGCTTCACCACTGCTACAGGTAGAGAGGAAAGCTAGCAAACCAAAATATGTTATGTGAATGTTCCCAGAGCATTCCATTAGGTCGTCGAAAATAGGCTAACCACTATTTGCCGCTTTCACCATTGCTATGTACTGCTATTCACCACGGGTTGACAGTATTTCAAGGGATATTTCAAGCCGAAGTAAAAAAAAAAACGGCAGCCGATCAAACGTGCCGCTTCAGTCAACGTTAATTACGAAAGATCAAAAGGCATGTTACAGGCACAAGTTACGTCGAAAGACGGGATTCTTATTGGAGATAAAAATAGATAAAAGGTCAGAGTCTTCCGAGTGACAGCACGGGAAGCATCAGTCACTGGTAATAATCGACTCATCTGTGCATGAAGAAGATGACTTGATATACCAAAAGTGTTTCTAGTGTAAAAAACAAAAGTGTGTGTGTATATATACACACCGCAGCGGTCTAGGGCACTGCATCTCAGTGCAAGAGGCGTCACTGCAGTCCCTGGTTCGAATCTAGGCTGCATCACAGGGCGGCGCACAATTGGCCGAGCATTGTCTGGGTTTGGCAGGGGTTGTCAGTCATTGTAAATAAGACTTTGTTCTTACCTAGTTTAATAAATAATAAAGTCTGCGCAAGCGTGGGTAAAAACCCTTGATGACGGCCTGCCTTCCTCCATAGCAACGCAACACACGTCTGCACACACTACCCCCTTGAAGCTCACTCCACAATCAAACCTTTCGTACCTCTGTTGGTCGGCTGAACTCTACTCTGGGTCCAAGCCAAGACTTTGTTTTTCCCTTACCACTCCCTCCTATCACTTAAATGTATCGGCCCGCCATGGGAGATGGCGTTAAGCCTAAATGGACATGAAGGCAAAACAAGTTTCAATCCAGCTGGTGAGAGGTGGTCTGGACCTGGACGGGAATGTGTGGGGAACGGGGACGGGTGTATGATACCACCTGCTATGGACTGGATATGAGGTGGGTGGGGGTATCGGACACGGAAGGGTTAGGGAGCAAGTGGAGGTTATCGACAATGGCGGGGTGGCTTAGAATGAGAGGGTGAGAAATAAGGACAAAGTCTGTGAGGCAGGATTTGATGCAGTCTCGCTCTACCTCTCTCTTTTCCACTCTCGCTCTCTTTTTTTTCCTGCTCAGACTCAATTTCATTCTCTTTCTCCCCTTCTCTGATGAAGTAAATGTGTTTTCCTTCTGTTTGCTCTGTTGTATTTTGCTACCTCCGATAGCAACATGACATTTCCCTCACTTCCTGCAGGGCTGTCCCACTTTAATTCACTCTTTTATTTTCTTAATTTCCTTTCTCATCCTCTTCCCATTACTCCCTTGCATACATTCTCCTTTGAGCCATTGGCGCCATCTCGTTTTCTGCCCATCATTGACTGGCTTGAAGCTTCCTGTTGTAGCTACATGATAAGGGAGGTGAGTGAAGCTGAGGGTGGTTCAGTTTGGCATTTCCCCAGCTAATGATTAAGGTTAGGATTTGGGGAGGGGAAGCTGATCCGAGATCTGTACATAGGGGAGACTTCACACTGAACCGATATGATAATGAGGGAAACAACAGAGCGTGGGGAACGCAGCATGTTGAGACTCAGTAAGATGGTAACAGGCTGCGCCAGGAGACCATTCTCACAGTTACACTGTCTGCAGTTTCACACCGTGCTGCAGTCTGGAGCGGCTGAGTGTAATCACACATCTCTGGCATAGCCCATCATTAACACTCCTTTCACACCAGGCTGGGGGTTGTTACAGGAACAGAAGAGAGCAGATAAATCTGCTTTATTACAGTAAGTTATGTGTATCTAAATCAACCACTGGCGTCTACCAGCTAGGCTCTCCTGCAGATCTGAAATTACTGGAAAGGCTAAGCAATATGGTAATATTCCCACCCAGTTTTAAACGTAGTATACGCACATCAAATAATAAATGTCCTCGGTACCAAAAGACAAAACGAATCAAGAATAGATATCGGGACACTGATCTATTCTTCATTTCAATATTTCCCCCCAGTCAATCAGAATACAATGTGAAGCGATTATCTTTATGCTTACTGCATATCTATTAAATCCTAGGGGTGAAAATTGGGTGCAATTCAGCATGAGTCAGCTGTACCAGCGGCCATTAGGAAGAGACTACTGTTAACTGGCTCAATGATTTGATAGCTTGCCCCCGAGAGTGCCGCTGAAGCCATACCAACAACAGAGACGAGGATGCATGCACTAACATACAAAAACACTTGTTGAGTTCAAAGAACTCTACCAAACTCTGGCCATATCAACTATGGTCGCTGAAAAAGGCATACATAATAATTACTACGGGCTATATAGCAAATATAACAAAATACACACACAGATAAGCAAAAACACATGGCAAAAGTGATAATAGTGATACAAATAGTGATAAAGTACATGAGTACAGTGAAAACACGTTTTTGCTAACATGTTCGTGTGCATCTGGGACTCTGTTGGCCACCTGAGCTACCTGTCTATCTGTGGAATGCCAGCTGTGGACGGGCTGCACGGCTGCACTGGGCTACGGAGGGAACACATACACACTCACGTGCACTGAAGCGCACACGAACCCACAAGCATGCGCACGGAGGCACACACCCATGTACAGAGACACACTCTCTCTCACACCACAGTCCTGTAGGCCATGTTCCTCCATTAGCGGAGACTACTCCCCCCCCCCCCCGGTCCTAATGCCGGCCATTACATGGCGTTCTACCGCCCAGACAGGTGTTGCCATTCATCACCAGAGGGCTCTTTATGACAGCCATAATCATAAAGCATGGAGTGTGTGTGTGTGTGTGTGGTCAAAAGTAGTTCACTATGTGTGGAATAGGCTGCCATTAGGGACGTACCTAGTGTTATGTTTTTCTATTAGATTTAGTCACAGTCCCCTACCCATCTGCTCAGGTTAGTGACACTGTAGCACCGTTTGTACTTTGTCTTAATACACTTAAAGAGCACCCCTTGTCCGGGCAAGTTAAAAGAGCAATTTGTTCTTTTTTCTCCCTCTGTTTGCTTTTACAGCGTTCTGGCTTTGTGCTCAGAGAACAGCTAACCTTACATAAAATTACAGGCCGGCCCTATGAAAATGTCAATGAGACATGGCTCCCCGTGAGAGAGAGAGAGAGAGCGAGAGAGACAGGTGGCCATGCCAGTTTGGACGAGGATGGTTGTGAACATGTCTTTCACGCTCCTTTCACATTGAGTGGCCTGATTCATATCTCTGCGTTCGCTTTGTCATCCTTTAGAGATCAGAAATACTCTTCCCCTCCAACAGATACATCACTGGGAGAAATCTGTTGATCTGGCCTGGTCTGAGCACAGCAGTGTGCCATAGGGCTGGCTGTAGGTTCAGAGTCTGTGTCACTGATTCTCCCTCTGTGTGTGTGTGTGTGTGTGCATGGGCTGTGTGTGCACCATTTTTTTTTTTAAATCAAATCTATTTTAAAGAGGGAGGGAGAGAGAAAGAAGAGAGAGACAGGGAGAAAGAAAGAAGAGAGAGATGTAGACAGCCAGGCAGAGACACACTCCCTCCTCCCTATCATGGATCATAATTCAAATTGTATCTAATACCGCAGCAATTAGCAAAATGGAGGACCGAGGCCCCTGCCCACACACCCGCTTTCATCACACTAATCACCATAGGGAGTGTGTGTGTGTAAATATATATATATATATACAGTGGGGAGAACAAGTATTTGATACACTGACAATTTTGCAGGTTTTCCTACTTACAAAGCATGTAGAGGTCTGTAATTTTTATCATAGGTACACTTCAACTGTGAGAGAAGGAATCTAAAACAAAAATCCAGAAAATCACATTGTATGATTTTTAATTAATTAATTTGCATTTTATTGCATGACATAAGTATTTGATACATCAGAAAAGCAGAACTGAATATTTGGTACAGAAACCTTAGTTTGCAATTACAGAGATCATACGTTTCCTGTAGTTCTTGACCAGGTTTGCACACACTGCAGCAGGGATTTTGGCCCACTCCTCCATACAGACCTTCTCCAGATCCTTCAGGTTTCGGGGCTGTCGCTGGGCAATACGGACTTTCGGCTCCCTCCAAAGATTTTCTATTGGGTTCAGGTCTGGAGACTGGCTAGGCCACTCCAGGACCTTGAGATGCTTCTTACGGAGCCACTCCTTAGTTGCCCTGGCTGTGTGTTTCGGGTCGTTGTCATGCTGGAAGACCCAGCCACGACCCATCTTCAATGCTCTTACTGAGGGAAGGAGGTTGTTGGTCAAGATCTCGCGATACATGGCCCCATCCATCCTCCCTTCAATACGGTGCAGTCGTCCTGTCCCCTTTGCAGAAAAGCATCCCCAAAGAATGATGTTTCCACCTCCATGCTTCACGGTTGGGATGGTGTTCTTGGGGTTGTACTCATCCTTCTATTCCTCCAAACACGGCGAGTGGAGTTTAGAGCAAAAAGCTCTATTTTTGTCTCATCAGACCACATGACCTTCTCCCATTCCTCCTCTGGATCATCCAGATGGTCATTGGCAAACTTCAGACGGGCCTGGACATGCGCTGGCTTGAGCAGGGGGACCTTGCGTGCGCTGCAGGATTTTAATCCATGACGGCGTAGTGTGTTACTAATGGTTTTCTTTGAGACTGTGGTCCCAGCTCTCTTCAGGTCATTGACCAGGTCCTGCCGTGTAGTTCTGGGCTGATCCCTCACATTCCTCATGATCATTGATGCCCCACGAGGTGAGATCTTGCATGGAGCCCCAGACCGAGGGTGATTGACCGTCATCTTGAACTTCTTCCATTTTCTAATAATTGTGCCAACAGTTGTTGCCTTCTCACCAAGCTGCTTGGCTATTGTCCTGTAGCCCATCCCAGCCTTGTACAGGTCTACAATTTATCCCTGATGTCCTTACACAGCTCTCTGGTCTTGGCCATTGTGGAGAGGTTGGAGTCTGTTTGATTGAGTGTGTGGACAGGTGTCTTTTATACAGGTAACGAGTTCAAACAGGTGCAGTTAATACAGGTAATGAGTGGAGAACAGGAGGGCTTCTTAAAGAAAAACTAACAGGTCTGTGAGAGCCGGAATTCTTACTGGTTGGTAGGTGATCAAATACTTATGTCATGCAATAAAATGCAAATTAATTACTTAAAAATCATACAATGTGATTTTCTGGATTTTTGTTTTAGATTCCGTCTCTCACAGTTGAAGTGTACCTATGATAAAAATGACAGACCTCTACATGCTTTGTAAGTAGGAAAACCTGCAAAATCGGCAGTGTATCAAATACTTGTTCTCCCCACTGTATATCGGTGCGGCAGGTAGCCTAGTGGTTAGAGTGTTGGACTTGCAACCAAGAGGTTGCAAGATCAAATCCCCGAGCTGACAAAGTAACAGTCTTTCTTCCACTGAACAAAGCAGCTAACCCACTGTTCCTAGGCTGTCATTGAAAATAAGAATTTGTTCTTAACTTACTTGCCTAGTTAAGTAAAATAAAAAAATATATATACAGTTGAAGTCGGAAGTTTAGATACGCCTTATCCATTTAAACTGTTTCACAATTCCTGACATTTAATCCTAGTAAAAATTCCCTGTCTTAGGTCAATTAGGATCACCACTTTATTATAAGAATGTGAAATGTCAGAATAAGAGAGAGAATGATATATTTCAGCTTTTATTTCTTTCATCACATTCCCAATGGGTCAGAAGTTAACATAAACAATTTAAAGGCAATGCTACTTGAGTGTAACTCGGGTCAAACGTTTTAGGTAGCGTTCTACAAGCCTCCCACAATAAGTTGGGTGAATTTTGGCCTATTCCTCCTGACAGAGCAGGTGTAACTGAGTCAGGTTTGTAGGCCTCCTTGCTCGCAAACGCTTTTTCAGTTCTGCCCACAAATTTTCTATAGGATTGAGGTCAGGGCTTTGTGATGGCCACTGCAATACCTTGACTTCGTTGTCCTTAAGCCATTTTGCCAGAACTTCAGAGGTATGCTTGGGGTCATTGTCCATTTGGAAGACCCATTTGCGACCAAGCTTTAACTTCCTGACTGATGTCTTGAGATGTTGCTTCAATATATCCACATAATTTTTCTATCCTCATGATGCCATCTATTTTGTGAAGGGAATTCTTAGTCTGGCAAGCCTCCCCCTTTTTCCTCCAAACATAACGGTCATTATGGCCAAACAGTTCTATTTTGTTTCATCAGACCAGAGGACATTTCTCCAAAAAGTATTATCTTTGTCCCCATGTGCAGTTGCAAACCGTAGTCTGGCTTTTTTATTGCGGTTTTGGAGCAGTGGCTTCTTCCTTGCTGAGCGGCCTTTCAGGTTATGTCGATATAGGATTTGTTTTACTGTAGATATAGATACTTTTGTACCGGTTTCCTCCAGCATCTTCACAAGGTCCTTTGCTGTTGTTATGGGATTGAGTGCACTTTTCGCACCAAAGTATGTGTCACGACTTCAACCGAGGCAGGCTCTCCTTCCCGTTCGGGTGGCGCTCGGCGGTCGTCGTCACCGGCCTACTAGCTGCCACTGACTCTTTTTCCTCCCCCTCCTTATGTGTTAATTTGTATCACCTGTGTTTAGGTAATTGGTAATTAGTGTGGCTTTATTAGTCAGCCAGCCCGTACGCTTCTTTGTGCGGGATTGTTCATTTGTAGCTTTGGATTTCTGGAGTGGTTTATGTATTGTGGACTGGGTTTGCCTCCCGTGTTTTTGGACAGTTGTTTATGACACCCAGTAAGTCTGTGTTGGACATTTTGTTTGCCAGTTGGGCATTAAAGAATCAACGTATTGAAGCTCTGCTGTTCCTGCGTCTGACTTCACACCCCCCGACACCCAGGTCGTTACAGTATGTTCATCTCTAGGAGACAGAACGCATCTCCTTCCTGAGCGGTATGACAGCTGCGTGGTCCCATGGTGTTTATACTTGCCTACTATTGTTTGTACAGATGAATGTGGTACCTTCAGGCATTTGGAAATTGCTTCCAAAGATGAACCAGACTTGTGGAGGTCTACAATTGTTTTTTTCTGAGGTCTTAGCTGATTTCTTTAGATTCTCCCATGATGTCAAGCAAAGAGGCACTGAGTTTGAAGGTAGACCTTGAAATCCATCCACAGGTACACCTCCAATTGACTCAAATTATGTCAATTAGCCTGTCAGAAGCGTCTAAAGCCATGACATCATTTTCTGGAAAGTTGGGCATCTTTTGAGTTCAATGTCATTACAGTGCTATTGTGAGTGAGTGCTATTGTAATGACATTGAACTCAAAAGATGCCCAACGATTGAACAGAGCAGTAGCTGAGTTTGTGTATAGATCAAGTGTCATTCTGTGCCTATTTTGCAGTGGCATTGTTTTGGTAGTGAGTATTGTGATGATATAAGTAATTGTGATACTAAACCTGGTATGGAAGTCAGTTTGGGTATTGTGACAACACTACTGGCCACACATGCAAAAATACGCACGCACAAACCAGAAACCTGCTATTTTGGCAACGCACACAATGAAGCATCCTTTGGGATCATGATAGTGTGAAAACAATGCACAATGCATTCATGTGCAATGCATTCATGTGCGATGTTGGGCTCGTACCATAAGCAAGGTTGTTGAGTGGAATTTCCATGATATAGGGCTGCGTCCCAAATGTCATCCTATTCCATACGCAGTGCCCTGCTTTTGACCAGGGTCCATAGGGCTCAGGTCAAAGTTAGTGCACTATGTAGGGAATAAGGTGCCATTTGGGACACAAGCCTACAGTGGAAGATGGACTGCTTGGGTCCAGGGAGTCTAGCGTGCAGGATGAGTGGGATTGTTACTTTTAAAAACGCCTTAATTCTATCTTGCGAGTACAAACACAAAACATCTGCTACAGCAGGGTATGCATTACAGATATGTATGTGCATATACACACACACACCAAGACCCAGCAGGAGTAGGACATGGATGAGCAAACGTGATGCAGAGCCTCCATCTCACACTGTGTGGGCGTGTCGACTGCTGACATGTGCTAAGCACAGCCTGCACTCTATCCCTTCTCTAATGCTTCTCTCATATCCAATCACAGGACAGAATTAGATCCCACCCGTGGCGAGGAGACTGTTCACGTCGTCCGGGTCGCTGGTCAGTCAGGTGGTGTTTACAGGAACAAGGAAGTGGCGTTTGACTTGGTTGGATGGAGGTGGTAAGCTGCAGTGAGTGCTATATTTAGTTGTATCTTTATTTAACTAGGACTGTCAGTTAAGAACAAATAATTATTTACAATGATGGCCTACCCCTAACCCGGATGATTCTGGGCCAATTGTGCGCCGCCCTATGGGACTCCCAATCACGGCCGGTGGTGATACAGCCTGGAATCGAACAAGGGTCTGTAGTGATGCCTCGGACTGAGATGCAGTGCCTTAGACCGCTGCACCACAATGGGAGCCTCCCACTACCTGAGACAAGGGTCCAATCCAGCAAAGTGTTAAGTATGGTCCTAATTCAGCTGTGCACTTTAATTAGGGCTAGTTTCCCAACAATGGTACAGACTAACACCTCTCACTACAGGCTACATGAACAGCAGGTTCTAAGGGATCACCTTAGGCAAGGCACAGATTTTAGCGACATGAGTAGATGTTTAGGATACAAGGTGATGTACAGCAGTAATTCTACCCAGCACTTTTCTCAGGCCAATCCCCTTAAACGCAAAGTTTCTCCCTCACATCACGTGACTCAGGATTCCTCCGTACCTAATCATGGATTGTGTTTGAGAACGACTACATTGCAGTCTGACTGCGCAGGATCAGTGATTTCACAAAACACCTTGCACAACTATTCCTAATGTGATCAAGATGATGGGAGTGTGGTGGGAGTGATTCAGCATTTGCACACGGGTAGAACAGCACCAATTGACTCAGATGTAAATTAACGCAAAATGAAATCAGACAAAAGTGCTAGCTAATTATTCATAATAGCAGGTATTTAATTAAAACCGGAGACGAAGCTCCCAACCAATATACAGTTGAAGTCGGAAGTTTACATACACTTAGGTTGGAGTCATTAAAACTCATTTTTCAACCACTCCACAAATTTCTTGTAAACAAACTATAGTTTTGGCAAGTCGGGTAGGACATCTACTTTATGCATGACAAGTAATTTTTCCAACAATTGTTTACAGACAGATTATTTCACTTATAATTCACTGTATCACAATTACAGTCAGACGTTTACATACACTAAGTTGACTGACTTTAACCAGCTTGGAAAATTCCATAAAATGATGTCAGGGCTTTAGAAGCTTCTGATAAAGGATGTCAATTAGCCTGAGTCAATTGGAGGTGTACCTGTGGATGTATTTCAAGTCCTACCTTCAAACTCAGTGCCTCTTTGCTTGACATCATGGGAAAATCAAAAGAAATCAGCCAAGACCGCAGAAAATAAATTGTAGACCACAAGTCTGGTTCATCCTTGGGAGCAATTTCCAAACGCCTGAAGGTACAACGCTCATCTGTACAAACAATAGTACGCAAGTATAAACACCATGGGGCCACGCAGCCGTCATACAGCCCAGGAAGGAGACGCGTTCTGGGTCCTAGAGTTGAACGTACTTTGGTGCAAAAAGGGCAAATCAATCCCAGAACAACAGCAAAGGACCAAGATACTGGAGAAAACAGGTAGAAAAGTATCTATATCCACAGTAAAACGAGTCCTATATCAACATAACCTGAAAGGCCGCTCAGCAAGGAAGAAGCCACTGCTCCAAAACCGCCATAAAAAAGCCAGACTACGGTTTGCAACTGCACATGGGGACAAAGATGGTACTTTTTGGAGAAATGTCCTCTGGTCTGATGAAACAAAAATAGAACTGTTTGGCCATAATGACTATCGTTATGTTTGGAGGAAAAAGAGGGAGGCTTGCAAGCCGAAGAACACCATCCCAACCGTGAAGCACGGGGGTGGCAGCATCATGTTGTGGGGGTGCTTTTCTGCAAGAGGGACTGGTGCACTTCACAAAATAGATGGCATCATGAGGATGGAAAATTATGTGGATATATTGAAGAAACATCTCAAGACATCAGTCAGGAAGTTAAAGTTTGGTCGCAAATTGGTCTTCCAAATGGACAATGACCCCAAGCATCCCTCTGAAGTTCTGGCAAAATGGCTTAAGGACAACAAAGTCAAGGTATTGCAGTGGCCATCACAAAGCCCTGACCTCAATCCTATAGAAAATTTGTGGGCAGAACTGAAGAAGCGTGTGCGAGCAAGGAGGCCTACAAACCTGACTCAGTTACACCTGCTCTGTCAGGAGGAATGGAACAAAATTCACTCAACTTATTCTGGAAGGCTACCTGAAACGTTTGACCCAAGTTAAACAATTTAAAGGCGATGCTACCAAATACTACTTGAGTGTATGTAAACTTCTGACCCACTGGGAATGTGTTGAAATAAATAAAAGCTGAAATATATTATTCTCTCTACTATTATTTTGACATTTCACATTCTTAAAATAAAGTGGTGATCCTAACTGACCTAAGACAGGGATTTTTTACTAGGAATAAATGTCAGGAATTGTGAAAACTGAGTTTAAATATATTTGGCTAAGGTGTATGTAAACTTCCGACTTCAACTGTAGCTATCTGAACATTTGTTTGTGGCTGAATGAGTCGCAGAACAAAAAAAAGACATAATTAAAAGTTAACGGTCTGAACTCTTTTCTTTCTCCGAGACACACACTCACACACAGTACACGTACACAATGGTGCAGCGCTGGCACCCCTGCGGAGAGTATCAGTGCAGCAGCTGGCATAGCCCTGGGCAGTGGAACTCCTCTTTGGCTCGCAGCGCTGTATTTAAGACTCATCGCCTCGGGGTCTTGCCAGGATCTGTCTATCACTGACTGGGCTGGGACTAGACACACAAGGGTTTATTTTAGCCGGTAATAGCTGGCTTTTGTTCAATAAAAAAATGAAAAGGCAATAAAATTGGCACTGGACAATTGTTTGGGATTAGAAAAAAAATCCCATTGTGAAATAATGCATTTTAGCCAACTCATTGATTGAAATACCAGTCGATGTAGCACGAGAGGTGATACAGCTCAAACAGCTGTTTGTTGCTGCTGGAGTGAAACATGTGCTTTAATAAGCCAAATAATTGCGCAACAATTTTAAAGGCAATCACGTGTAAAAAGAAAAAAAGAAACTATGGCCACGATTTAAAAATAGCTACTATTTTTTACGTCTTGAGGAAACCTGGCACCATCCCTACATGAAGCATGTGTCACGCCCTGGCCTTAGTTATCTTTGTTTTCTTTATTATTTTAGTTAGGTCAGGGTGTGACATGGGGGAAGTATGTGTTTTGTATTGTCTAGGTTTTTTTTTTATATTTATGGGGCAGTGTTTAGTCTAGGTGTATGTATGTCTATGGTTGCCTAGATTGGTTCTCAATTAGAGACAGCTGTCTATCGTTGTCTCTGATTGGGAGCCATATTTAGGCAACCATAGTCATTAGGTAGTTTGTGGGTGATTGTCTATGTGTAAGTTGCCTGTCTGCACTTGTCATTATATAGCTTCATGTTCGTCGGTTTGTTGTTTTGTTGAGTTTGCAAATGTTCTTCGTCTTCGTTGATTAAATATGTGTTCATTTCACGCTGCGCCTTGGTCCTCCTCTCTTTCACGTAACGACGATCGTGACAGCATGGTGGTGGCAGCATCATGCTGTGGGGATGTTTTTCAGCGACAAGGACTTTGAGATTAGCCAGGATTGAGGGAAAGATGAACGGAGCAAAGTACAGAGAGATCCTTGATGAAAACCTGCTCCAGAGTGCTCAGGACCTCAGACTAGGGCGAAGGTTCACCTTCCAACAGGACAATGACCCTGAGCACACAGCCAAGACAACGCTGGAGTGGCTTCGGGACAAGTCTCTGAATGTCCTTGAGTGGCCCAACAAGAGCCCTGACTTGACCATCTCTGGATAGACATGAAAATAGCTGTGCAGCAATGTTCCCCATCCAACCTGTCAGCGCTTGAGAGGATCTGCAGAGAAGAATGGGAGAAACTCCACAAGCACAGGTGTGACAAGGTTGTAGCGTCATACCCAAAAAGACTCGAGGCTGAAATCTCTGCCAAAGGTGCTTCAACAAAGTAGAGTAAAGGGTCTGAAAACGTAGGTAAATTTGATATTTCCGAGTATGATTTATTTATATTTTTATGTTATCTAAAAAAAACTTTTGGCTTTGTCATTATTGGGTATTGTGTGTAGAATGATGAGGAAAAAGAAACGATTTAATCAATTTTAGAATAAAAGGTTGTAAAGTAACAATGTGGAAAAAATAAAAGGGTCAGAATACTTTCCAAATGCACTAGTCATAATTTAGGCTAAAAACATCAAATCAACCACTGTTTGCAAAAAAGAGTTGTCCTTTCTTTGCGATTTAAAACAATCCACTTTTTTTACGTTCATGATCCTCTGTGGCCAAATCATGCTTTCTGATCTAGTAGCCTATTTTGAATGATTTTATTAAATGTTTGTATAGACAGGAGTAAACTAATTTTGGCTATATAATTTAGCAATTTAATTGAATTTACTTTAGGGAAAGCTTAGCTTCCCCTAGCTTCATAGACATGCCACCGATGTATTCTAACATCTTCAATTGCTCATCAGAATATGGCACGAATGACGCACGCCGTTGCATCCGAATTTGCATGTTCTGTTACGAACAAGTACCATAAACGAAATGTGATTTCTGTCATTCTGAGGACCGTGGGTAGACGCCCTAATCAGGTTACGCAACCAATGCATATGGGTCCGGTAAATTTCTTAAATGTCTGGTAAATTAAAATGCTGCTGGTCAAATGACCGGCGCCACATTTTCCTAATGGAAACCCTGACACACATACACAGGAGAGGAGACTGCTCACTACACTATCTGCCTATGGGATGAGGGGAGGGAGAACATTTATGCAAGTAAGCATTTCATTGGACAATGTATACCATGCGTATCCTGTACATACAACTTAATACCTTGAAGAATGTGCTGGAATATTTCCCAATGTGCAACCTGAAGTAAGTGTACAGTACATGTCCGCACACATACACATTGAAAGGTTCTCTGATTAGGCCCCACAACTGTGGTTTTATCCAGTGAGGTTATATGACCCCCGAACCCCCCCACCCCACACCAAGTAAAGTATGTGCTAGCTCCCCCCAAATCCCGTGTCATAAAGCACTAAGAGTGATTCTAAGGAATGTTATATAACTTTCTAATTTCCATCTAGTCAACTTCCAATGTAACACTGTCCCTCCGGGACAAATAAAGACCCTTTGTCTGGCACATCTGCTGCGGGAGCCACTCAAACACGCACCGATGAGAAAAGAGAGAAAGCGCGTCTCAAATATTGATGTTTTAAAACCACGAGTGAGAATGTTCTTTTGAAAAATACATGGTTGTGTGCTTGTGCGTGGAGTAAATTTCAGCACCCCTCTTAATGCTTACACTTTTAGCCATGTTGTTAAAAGTTTACTTATTTTTATTCTGTCAGTTTTGCTTTGTTCACACTGTCCATGTTTGCCAGTTGACCTCTAACCTTTCAACCATCCCTCAATGTCCTCTGATGCTTGTACTGAAGAGAGGAAGAGGCAAAGCGAGAGTCAACTTCAACCAAAATCTCTCAGCGTGAAAATAAGGGTTAAGTGAACCAAGTGAATCGCTATTTTGTTAGGTGAGGCTTATTTGATCGAATAGACGTTTCATAATGGTTAGTGTTATGAGTGTGCTGATATAAGTGTAATGAACGTGATATTCCGGCAACTTTGAGAAAAAATATTTTATATTGGAGTTGTGCCTCACTTGCGTATCTGCACTCTTATTGGCTGTTCCCACCTGAACTCGCCTCCTAATGCCTGTCACCTTTGCAGACATGTTTTTCCATTGCTGGAGCGGTCAGTCAACCATCTTATCAATATAATAGATAATCTTTCCTACATGGCACATTCCATGCTCTTCCTGCTTATACCGCCGGTGACCTTGTGTTGTTTGTTGATGGGAGGAATGTTTGTATTCTGAAAAACAGCACCTTCTGTTTGTGTCAATGGATAATAGGAAAAAAAAGTATTCACACAAACATCTCAATTCAAGCCGAGTGTAGGCTATCGTATTCCTCCCCATATTGTTAGCAACAAAATGTTGTCAAATACCAAGGCAGGGTGAGACAATCCCTTCTCTTATCTTGGACTAACAAAATTATTGAAAGGAGGCGAGTTATCGGTTAAAATTATGATAAAAAAATGTATACGCTTCCTGAGTAGTGCAATGGTCTAAGGCACTGCATCGCAGTGCTAGCTGTGCCACTAGAGATTCTGGGTTCGAGTCCAGGCTCTGTTGCAGCCGTCCGCAACCTGGGAGACTCATGGGGCGGTGCACAATTGGCCCAGCGTCGTCCAGAATAGGGGAAGGTTTGGCCGGCAGGGATGTCCTTGTCTCATCGCGCACCAGCGACTCCTGTGGCGGGCCGGGCACAGCGCAAGCTGATGCGGTTGCCAGGGGAACAGTGTTTCCTCTGATACATTGGTGCGGCTAGCTTCCGGGTTAAGTGGGCATTGTGTCAAGAAGCAGTGTGGCTTGGTTGGGTTGTGTTGTGTTTCGGAGGAGGCACAGCTCTTGACCTTCGCCTCTCCCGAGTCCGTACGGGAGTTGCAGGGATGAGACAAGTCTGTAACTACCAATTGGATGCCACAAAATTGGGTCGAAAAAGGGGTAAAAGAACAAATGTACACACACACACAAACCTATATTGTTGCCTACAAAAAAGCCCACGGCATGGTGAGACAGTCAGAGTGAAAGGATGAACAGAATGAGTGAAAGGAGGAGAGAAAGGTACAAGGCCTAGCTGAGAGTAAACAGAAGGCGGGCGATGAAGGAGTGCTTGCTCGGGGCCATCCTGTCATCTCTATTCAAGAGAAAAGACAGGATGAACAGAACAGGGGAAAGGATGAGAGAAAGGTACAGGTGGATGCCCTAGCTTAGAATGAACAGAACGGAAAGTCAGTGGATGGAGGGAGCGCTCGCTCAGGGTCATCTTATCATCGTAGTCTTTCCTCCAATCAGACCATCTGCTCGCGGTCTCCCACAGTGCACTTGGGCTAGGCCTCCTCCTATTAGAGAAAAAAGTTGGCATCTGCCTTTGCCTCTAACCAGCAGTCAGGCTGTCAGACTAAATAGCAGCCAACAAATACAGTTAAAAACGGTAGCTTGGCTCACTGCCCTATCACTGTGGGTAGACTGGACTTCACTAAATACATGTGAACATTTGGACCACTGAAGGAAGAGAACTGTTTTTGGGCTTCATAAAAGTTTGGGCCAAATTTGGAAAAGTGTTTGCCTCTTTTGCATCTGTCAATGCTATTTCCCCCCAGAGGGAATTCAACATTGAAGGAATAAGCCATCCAACCATCTTGGTCAAAATATACAAACACTGTTTGAAATAAACATTTACTGTACATTCCCCTAGGATTTAATGCTCTTTACTATAGGCATGTTATTTTAAACATGTACAAATCATGCATACAGACAGAGAGCCTTCAAAGCTCTATAGTATAGGCATCCAGTAAGCAGTCAACAATCAGCTCGCTCAAAGGACAACAACAAGAACTTGCCAAGGTCCATTATATGGTGAGCAGCGAAGGTCAAATGACATCCCAGTGGTCGAAGGTCAACGTATCTTCATAACTCACACCATTACAGTCCAGAGAGACCCTGGGGTTATTTGATTTATAACACAACTAATTAGGTCATAGAGACAGAGAGATGGAAGAGGGGCAAACATTTAATCTAAGGAAGGAGAGAAAGAGTTATGCGGCAGGAGGAAACATGTCTTCCCGGGCTTGCCAGCATAAGTAACTTGAATCTAATAATAATCTGTACCAAACAGTTAATCTGATAAAACATAAAAATACTTGCTTGATATAAGTTTTCCAGTTTCTTGAAATACTTTGCAACGGCAAATTACTTCTATGTGAAAACTGAAATGGTCTGTTCATTCCTTTTTCATTTTTGTAGACACTTATCCAGAGCAACTTAGTGAGTGCATACATTTTTCATACTTTTTCGCACTGGTCCTCTGTGGGAATTGACCCCACAACCTTTACCAACTAAGCCACATCATATACCACTTGATGTCTCAATGTACTTAATTACTGTGATGTGCATTGCTTTCCTTCATGTTGGAAAGTCTACAGGTACAACCCTAGATGACCAGCCTATGTACAATACAGTAATGTATGTTTACATTAAGTGGTTTGTAAGCATGGTAAATTAATACTGAGGGGGAAAAAATGTCAAATTTTGATCAAGAAAAATATTTAATTTGATGTGGATGTTTTGAGTCTTTGCCTATAACTTTGCACATTTTGATGTAAATGGGTTTTGTTCTTTCTAGATTCCATTAGAATAACAAAATCGCAGAGAAAGGGACAGGGCAATAACTCTTACAATTCCTCTTACAATTCCAACGGACTCCTGGAATCTCCAAAGCAGAGATGCAGATTTTTTTACCCCCTGCTACCGATGTCGATATCAGTCCGCTAATAGTGGTAAAGGACCAGTGCACTACATTTGTGATATTTCTTTTTTTTTTTTTTTCAGGTGGTGCTACAGCACCCCTACTTCCCGTGGCTATGTGTCTCCCTCCACGTCTCTCTCCCTCCGATGTTAATATGCATTAGCTCTTTGTGCTGCGCTACGCTAGCTGAAGAAGTGAGCATTTACGATGATGATAATATATGGGGATCTTCATCATACATATGGAAGTGTATGCTAATTGGAAACTAAAGCCAGCAATTACAGTATTAACGGGTTTCCAAAACAAATCAATGTTGCGTCTAAACAGTGTGTGTGTGTGTGTGTCCTAAATGGCACCCTATTCCCTATAGTGCACTACTTCTGACCAAAAGCACTACATAATGAATAGCGTGCCATTAGGGACGGATCCCAGTAATGACCCTGGCGATGAGCTTCTGCTCCAGGAGCCAGCATATCGTGGCCGCGTGGTTAAATCATGTATGAGGTAGAGCATATGGAAGGGCTGTGCTGTGGCTGTGGGTCGATGCTTCCATTACACACTCATTGTATGTGTAAGAGAGAGAGCAAGAGAGAGATGTTGTGATTACAAACTCATTCAGGAGATTGTATGCCGCGAACAGAGTAGTAAGAAAGGGAGCTAAGAGTGAATTGTCAAAAGATACAATGTTGGATCAAATCCTATTCTTTAGGTTGTATACAAGTGGTAAGAAAGTATGGTATGTGCAGTGGTCAACAGGAGTTCTGTTAGGAAATTTACCGGCCATTTAAAAGATTCACCAGACCCATATGCATTGGGTGCATAGCCAATTAGGGCATACACCCACAATGATCAGAATGACAAATCACGTTTAGATTATGGTAATGCATCATAATAGAACATGCAACTCATGAAAGGAAGCAGCCAATAAAACATTTTCAAACATCTGCCAAAATGCAATTTGTGGGAAAACACCATCCTTAACAGCGCACCTGATAGCGGTTCCATATGTGACAGAGATGAGAAATCTCTTAGAAACTTAGAAAGAGGGGGAATCTAAAGATGGGTGGGTTGATTATATGACTAGGATTGTGTCTTTGGCTTCTGAACAACGAAAGAAAGTTGATAAAAATGGCATAGTGGTGGGTCCAATAGTAGAGTAAATGGAAATAATGTGCCAAAATTGTCTATACAGAAACAAATAAAATAATGAAATAGCTGTGATTGCTTCTAATCACAAGCTCGTAGGCTTATTTGAGAAGACTGCGATTTGGGCAGCACGGGTGGCAATAAGCCTAGCTGATTATTGAGTTGCAGCTGTCAGTGAAAAGCATCACATTTGTTTTGAAGATAATGCGTCTTGGGTGTAATGTTGACAAGAAGAAGGGAAGGGGGGTGTGGTGAAGATATAGGCGGGTCTCTCTCCAGAATGGCTCTGCTGTCTCCCGACAATTCTTGCGCATACATTGTTTCATTGTGTGAATTGCTTGCCCTTTGATAAAAACTTTTTTTTATCAATTTCCCATTACATACACTACGTGACCAAAAGTATGTGGACATCTGCTTGTCGAACATCTCGTTCCAAAATCATTGGCATTGCGCATGGTGATCTTAGGCTTGTGTGCGGCTGCTCGGCAATGGAAACACATTTCACGAAGCTCCCGACGAACAGTTATTGTGCTGACGTTGCTTCCAGAGGCAGTTTTGAACTTAGTGAGTGTTGCAATTGAGGACAGACGATTTGTACGCACTACGCGCTTCAGCACTCGGCAGTCCCGTTCTGTGAGCTTGTGTGGGCTACCAATTTGCGGCTTAGCCGTTGTTGCTCTTAGATGTTTCCACTTCACAATAATAGCACTTACAGTTGACCAGGGCAGCTCTAGCAGGGCAGACATTTTATGAACTGACTTATTGGAAATGTGGCATCTTATGAAGGTGCCACGTTGAATGTCACTGAGCTCTTCAGTAAGGCCATTCTACCAATGAAATAGCCAAATCCACAAATTTGAAGGGGTGTCCACATACTTTAGTGTATGTAGTGTGTCACCAGTAGTAAAATGTACCGTTAATCCTGTCATTTGGTTACATTCATGTCTGTTAATCCATGCATTAATTACAGTCATTTAACGTTCTCATCCGTGGAGTGCAAATGTTGTTTGCAGAGTTTACAACCTGCTACACTTATGAGACACAATTTTTGGTTAATTTCATAACCATAACTTATGAGATTTCTAAATGTTTTATTGTCTTTTGTTTGCAGTTCACCATATGAACAATGAGCATGTTTCTGGTTTCTCGGTCCTGATAATGTCGAGGGAGCACGAGCACCTGAGAATGCATAGAAGTATCTGGCCTGCTGTGCAGAAATTTAGAAAAGTGTTTTAACATTCATTGCGAATGATAATATACTGATCAAAAATATAAACGCTACATTGAACAATTTTAATGAGTTACAAGTCATAAGAAAATCTGTCAATTGAAATGAATTATGCCCTAATCTATTGATTTCCCATGATTGGGCAGGGGTGCAGCCATGCCTGTGAGGGCATAGGGCCTCCCACTTGGGAGCAAGGCCCACCCACTGGGGAGCCAGGCCCTGCCAATCAGAATTCGTTTTTTTCCCCCACAAAAGGTCTTTTTTACAGACAGAAATACTCTGTTTCATCAGCTGTCCAGGTGGCTGGTCTCAGACAATCCCGCAGGTGAAGAAGATGGATGTGGAGGTCCTGGGCTGGCGCGGATACACGTGGTCTGCGGTTGTGAGGCCGGATGGACGGACTGCCAAATTCTCTAAAACGACGTTGGAGGCTGCTTATGGTAGATGAATGAACACTCAATTATGAATGAACATTCAATTCTCTGGCAACAGCTCTGGTACACATTCCTGCAGTCAGCATACCAATTGTATGCTCCCTCAAAACCTGAGACATCTGTGGCAATGTGGCCTTTTATTGTCCAAGCATAAGGTGCACCTGTGTAATGATCATGCTGTTTAATCAGCTTCTTGATATGTCAGGTGGATGGATTATCTTGGCAAAGGAGAAATGCTCACTAACAGGAATGTAAACAAATGTGTGCACAACATTTTAGAGAAATAAGCTTTTTGTGCATATGGAACATTTCTGGGATCTTTTATTTCAGCTCATGAAACATGGGACCAACACTTTACATGTTGCATTTATATTTTTGTTCAGTGTATATTAAAACTATAGTTCCTCACAGCAAGCTACTTGAAAAATCTTTCCAACAATCACCCTCTCGATAATCACCAATCCTTGGTGTGAAAGAGCAATGGAAATTATAGGCCTACTACTGCATTGGCCTATAAGTTATGAGTTCCATTCGCACAATTGGCCCAGCATTGTCCAGGTTAGGGGAGGGTTTGGCCGGCCGGGATGTCCTAGTCCCATCGCGCTCTTGTGGCAGGCCGGGCGCATGCACGCTGGCACGGTCGCCAGATGTACAGTGTTTCCTCCAACACATTGGTGCGGCTGGCTTCCGGGTTTAGCGAGCAGCGTATCAAGAAGCAGTGCGGCTTGACAAGGTCATGTTTCAGAGGACGCATGGCTCTCGACCTTCGCCTCTCCCGAGTCCATATGGGAGTTGCAGCAATGGGACAAGATGGCAACTACCATTTGGGGAGAAAATAAATATTTTATATAACTTTTATTTTACAAAAATTATATTTTCTAAATGCATACTGCCTCCAGCTGACATGGTAAAGTGGTGGGTGATGCGCTGATTGCCTGTTGCCTGCACTAGAATGGTTTGAGAAATGAAAACAGGCATTTTTAATCGTGCGCCAAAACTGTTATCACACATTTAGAATTGTTACGCACTGAATGGGCTTATAAAAGCTCATGTTTTACTCCAGCAGCAATCAGCTGAGGAGCTACAGGAGAAATCCCACTCAAAATAGGCTCTGTATGCTGTAATTGTATGATAGTTGTGTTGGATAAATAAAATTACATGATGACTAACGAAAATACACTGGCCAATTTAATTTAACTAAATTATGCAAATGAACCTATAGACCGACAAGCATGATGGTCAAAAGTATTTCTATAATTTGGTATTTCCATCAATTAATAAAAAGCATTATTTTGCAATGGGATTTCCCCCCCCCCCCAGTCAGTTTGGGCAGCAACAGTTTTAATTATCGGCTTTAAAAAAAATTGGTGGGGTCAAAAGAGGGCATTTTCTGGCTAATGAAAACGCAGATTGTCAAGAAATACAATGTTGAACATATCCCTATTCTACAGCATACAGAGTTGTAAAAAAGGATGGTAAGAGTGAAACGCCAAGAGATACAATGTTGGAACAAATAATATTGGTGGGACCCGAATGCCATATTTGAGGAAACACATAGTCTTAAGACTGATGATTCTTTAGATAAAATGTGTGTGAGTGAAAACAAGATTACATTTGGGTGTGAGTTGTGTTGGAAATATAAGTAGATACTGTACGTGTGTGTGTGCTGTAGAACTGATGAAATGGGGATCCAACCGCGGCAGCAGCAGGTCCCCTGTCCTGTGATGAGGCAAGGGCTGATCCTATCACTGCTCCTGTGAAGGGCCATCAATAACCCAGCCATGAGCAGCCAGAGGGGAGGGGGAGAGAGCAGGGGGGAGCCAGGGGGCACATGCCCTTCACTCTGGTTCTACTGACGAGGGGTGGGGTGTGTGTGTGCATGGGTGAACAGTGCCTTGCAAAAGTATTCTCTCCCCTTGGCGTTTTTCCAATTTTGTTGCGTTACAACCTGTAATGTAAATTGATTTTTATTTGGATTTCATGTAATGGACATACACAAAATAGTCAACAACAAAAAAAAACGGAAAAGTGGTGTGTGCATATGTATTTACCCCCTTGCTAGGAAGCCCCTAAATAAGACCTTGTGCAACCACTTACCTTCAGAAGTCACATAATTAGTTAAATAATGTCCACCTGTGTGCAATCTAAGTGTCACATGATCTCAGTATATATACACACACACACTTGTTCTGAAAGGCCCCAGAGTCAACACCACAAAGCAAGGGGCACCACCAAGCAAGGGGCACCACCAAGCCAAAGTTGTGGAGAAGTTCAGTTCAGGGTTGGATTCTAAAAAAATATCCAAAACTTTGAACATCCTACGGAGCACCATTAAATTCATTATTAAAACATGGAAAGAATATGGCACCACAACAAATCTGCCAAGAGAGGGCCGCCCACCAAAACTCATGGACGCAAGGAGGGCATTAATCAGAGAGGCAACAAAGAGACCAATGATAACCCTGAAGGACCACAGTGGAGATTGGAGTCTGTCCATAGGACCACTTTAAGCCGTACACTCCATAGAGCTGGGCTATACGGAAAAGTGGCCATATAAAAATAAGCAAAAAGGCATGTGGGAGACTCCCCAAACATATAGAAGAAGGTACTCTGTTCAGATGAGACAAAAGTTGAGCTTTTTGGCCATCAAGGAAAATGCTATGTATGGCGCAAACCCATCACCTCTCATCACCCGAGAACACCATCCCCACAGTGAAGCACGGTGGTGGCAGCATCATGCTGTGGGGATGTTATTCATCGGCAGGGACTGAGAAACTGGTCAGAATTGAAGGAATGATGGATGGCGCTAAATACAGGGAAATTGAGGGAAACCTGTTTCAGTCTTCCAGAGATTTGAGACTGGGACGGAGGTTCACCTTCCAGCAGGACAATGACCCTATAGGAGTGGCCTAGCCAGTCTCCAGACCTGAACCCAATAGAAAATCTTTGGAGGGAGCTGAAAGTCCGTATTGCCCAGCGACAGCCCCGAAACCTGAAGGATCTGGAGAAGGTCTGTATGGAGAAGTGGGCCAAAATCCCTGCTGCAGTGTGTGCAAACCTGGTCAAGAACTACAGGAAACGTATGATCTCTGTAATTGCAAACAAAGGTTTCTGTACCAAATATTAAGTTCTGCTTTTCTAATGTATCAAATACTTATGTCATGCAATAAAATGCAAATTAATGACTTAAAAATCATACAATGTGATTTTCTGGATTTTTGTTTTAGATTCCGTCTCTCACAGTTGAAGTGTACCTATGAAAATAATTACAGACCTCTACATGCTTTGTAAGTAGGAAAACCTGCAAAATCGGCAGTGTTTCAAATACTTGTTCTCCCCACTGTATGTGTGTGCCTGCGTGAGTGTGTGGCGACAGGGACAGCCAACCAGTGAGCATAAACTGATGGCTGAGAATGGTAAGAACCTGCAATATGTATGATATATTAATTGTGAAGGAAACAACTTAACGCAAATAAATCAAAATATTTCATCAGCATAGTAAAGGAGAAGCTATTAATTACACAATCCACCTCCCAAGATACCTGAACCACCAGATTTGAGATGGAGGGGGAAAAGCATGGAGACATGATGTGCATCCCAAATGGCACCATATTCCCTATATATTGAACTACTTTTAGAAACTAGAGAGAGGAGGTCATAGGAAGGAGATGTGAAGTTACCCCAGTGGGCAAGCAGCTTTGATGGGTCTTATGTGGCCTCCTTTTTCTCCCTTCATCCAGGGTACCATTTCCTTAGGCGGATGTAGTAGCATAATGCTATCCTCTGATTGTATCCCAAATGGCATCCTGTTCTCTATATAGTGCTCTACTTTTGACCAGCGCTAGTTTACATTTACATTTAAGTCATTTAGCAGACGCTCTTATCCAGAGCGACTTACAAATTGGAAAGTTCATACATATTCATCCTGGTCCCCCCGTGGGGAATGAACCCACAACCCTGGCGTTGCAAGCGCCATGCTCTACCAACTGAGCCACAGTGGTCCCGTGTGGGGGGTGTAGGAGTTCCCTCCTACACCCCCCCCCCCCCCCCCCTCATTGTACTCTTGTACTCCTTCCCTCTCTTTTTCTTCCCCTTGAGCCCTCATTTCTTCCCTCATTTTCTTGTCAGCCTGGGTGGGTGGCCAACGTTCCCCACAGAGACAGAGAGAGAGCGAGGCAGAGAGAAAAGAAGGGAGGGAAATCCCACTGTAGATGAGTTAACATAGTCAGAAAGTGTAACTAGCTGCATAATATCTCCTATTCCCTTTCAAAGAAAGCCTCCCTGCTCCTCCGATAGAAATTGAGAGAGAAAAAGTGAGAGACAGCAAGAGAACACATCACTGCTACGATAGAAGTTCTCAGAGCAAGGGTGTCCAGAGATCTGAGAACAACCAAACTGCAAAGGGGGGGGGGGGGGGGGGGAAACTGAGCTAGAGCGCATCTGAGCTTGTTTGACCGCGCGAGTCCGTTAAGCCATAACCGTTAGCCTCCGGGGAGAGTCGGCACCAGAGGGACCGGCTAACTGGTTGGCTGAAGTACTATCCATTATTTATGATATAATGGCCATTTACAGCTTTGTGATGTTTCGCAGCTGAGAACAGAGCTTTTGTTTTCCAAGCCTGTGGCAAAGCTTGGCTGTGTTAGCTGTGCTGTAGTATTGTATTATCCATTATGTTTTTTTCTTCAGTGTATTCACAGGTCAGAAGTAAGCTGGTGTCCAAAGTCTTAAATGTGGCTTTTATTTTTTAGTCTTAGGCAGCCATTTTGGATTAGCAGTGTTAGCCTCACACGTTCAAAACAGGCTTAATTACCATCATCCCTAAACAATGAAAAAGTACAATATGTCTTCAATAAATAATGATATATGTTACAACAACCCAGATGATTGGAGTTGTTTGAGGTGACATCCTTGAACTCTGTCATAGCCTCTAAACAAAAATCATGACTAACATGGAAAGCTATTTGTTTTATTGATGAATGTAAGACCTTCAAAATGGAACACCGCTCTAAATTAGCCTACGTTTCACATTGCCTATATTTCCCATCCATTACATTTACAACTTTACCTGACACCTCCATTGCTTTATCAAATAAAAATTGATCAATTGATTGATATGGCCCTGTCAGGGAAAATATATTGACCTTGACGTGGATGATGGCTAATTTCATCTAGGCTCTAATTACAGTGTTGGTAGCCAAGGGAATGCCAAGGACCAAGGGTCCTCTTACTGTCTAAGGGTAGGTACTGTAGATAGACGATGTTGTTTTTGTCTGACTTGAACAGCGACGACTTTGGGCAGACGTGTGACTTTGTAGCGTCCTCCCGCGTCCTCGCCGTCCTTCATTGTCGTACGCAGTTGTCGGAAACGACAACAGCTTGTCTGGGCCTGTCGATCAGCTTATCAACCACTCACCTGCACATCAATAGGTAGCCTTCAATGGCGCCATCAATGCAACAAAACCGATTCAACCCAACACCTACCCACTGCTCTCACACCCCATAAACCCCCCCCAATGGGATCGCATGTCTCCAACAGCCCACATACGGATCGAACCATCCCGAACCATCCCCAATCCAGCTGATAAACTCTTTACCCTTCAATACACAATCCTTACCCTGCTGCAGAGAATATGAGCAAAGTTATCTTCCTTTTTGAAGTGTTAGACTTTGCAGGGATTGACCTTCACCAAGCCAGAGAAAACAGTACAGAGAACAGCACGGCAGAGGATGACACGCCAACCGAGTAGTCAATCAATAGTGTACCTGGGGAACAGGGGAGGGATAAATGGCTTCCTGCTGTGTGTGTGTGTGTGTGTGTGTGTGTGTGTGTGTGTGTGTGTGCGCATAGGTGTTTGTGAGCGCGTGTGTTGCCTCAAAAGCAGAAACACCGTAGCTTGTCAGTAACCTTCATCTCGTAATGAGAAAGCATGAGGCCAGTTATGGATATACTGTACACGTGGATCCTCTGGGACCCTGAATTGTGATTACATTATTTGTCGTAGGCTACCTGGTTAAAAACAGTGATTCCCAGTAGGCAAAACGTATCATGGGTCATCATGAAGACTTCGTTATTTGGTTGGCATAATCATTTTCTGGTTGAACACTGATTTGAGTGGAAGAAAAGGACACTGGGTTATGTGTGATTGGTTGGTTCTATTTCCTGGCACAGCAACAATCATTCACACTCAAACTCATCATTGATTCATAGGACTGCTGGTTTTGATCATTGCTACATTTGGTCTCACTGATTCATAAACGGCAGGATCAGACCGGCTGCTTCCAGACACTGTTGCTATATTTTCTCCCTCTTCTGTGTTTTTTTCCCAAATGGTACCCTATTCCCTATGTATTGCACTACTTTTGACCAGGGCCTATAGGGCTCTGGTCAAAAGAAGTGCAAATAAAAGGCAATAGGGTGCCATTTGGAACACAACCCTTTTCATTTCCAGCAGAGGCTGGCTCTGTGTGATTGAGCCAGTGCTTTCATCACATAATCAAGGCATTCAAGGAGACTCCGGAATCTTCTGCCCTCTGTCTGCCAACATCTCCATCAGTACGAGCTGAATATGAGACGAGAGCCTAGATGAGCTTCAATCTAAGGAGAGGGACGACTGCCAAACCACCGACGCCAAACACCAAGCACAACCCGATTCCATTCCTTCTTAATATTGATATCAAAGGTGCAATAAGGACTCTTTACGAGAGCACATTGCCGTTTTATGCATTCACACAAACATGATAAAGACACTAAAAAAGATGAGACGAGAGTAGAGTGTTCAAAAAAAATACAGGAGATAAAACATTGACAGAGATTTGTGGAGAGAGAAAGGAGAGAGGAGAGGTAGTTACGGACACATCCTTAAACGCCCTACTACTTAGAAAAAGGCTTTTAATATATCGGCGGGCAGGTTTAAGCTTGGGCGATGGCAGGGAGGCCGTTAAAAAAAAGCACTTAGCGTGGTAATGTGCGATCTTTGGGGATAAAAGGTAACCTTTCGAACCCCCGAAGAACAGCATTACACTGGAAAAGTATAAATTCTAAAGGCTGGTGCGAGACTCGGGGGGGGGAGGGCATGTGTTCCAAATGGCACCCTATTGCCCATATGGATCTCCCTATGGGCCCTGATCAAAAGTAGTGGCACTATAAAGGGAATAGGGTACCATTTGCGGCTCAGCCTGGTTGCAGGTGCCATTAGGGTGGCTGCGTTTAAGCAAGGTATTAAAAGAGACTGATGGAGAAGGATGTCTCGGGTGACTGACTACAGTAGAGGCATTGTATTGTAGCCCATCTCTAATAGACAGGTACATAAACCTGTCTATAAAATAACAAGTCGAATCAGAATGGTCCTCTCAGTGAGTTCATAATGGCTTCTGGATCTAATTATGTACAGTGCCATGAAAAAGTATTTTCCCCCTTTCTGATTTTCTATATTTTTGCATATTTTTGAAAGTGGATGGTATCAGATCTTTAAACAAAACCTAATATTAGATAAAGGGAACCTGCGTTGATACTTATTTGATTTATTTAAATCAACAAAGTTATGCAACATCCAATTCCCCTGTGTGAAAAAGTAGTTGCCCCCTTATACTCAATAACTATTTGTCCCACCTTTAGCTGCAATGACTGCAACCAAATGACTCCTGTAGTTGATGATCAGTTTCATATCGCTGTGGAGGAATTTTGGCCCACTCGTACATGCAGATCTGATTTAACTCAGCGACATTTGTAGATTTTCAAGCATGAACTGCTCATTTCAAGTCCTGCCACAACATTAGGTCTGGACTTTGACTAGGCCATTCCAAAACTTGAAATGTGTTGCTGTTTAGCCATTCTCAGATACACAATCAAGTCTGTCTTGGATCATTGTCTTGCTGCATGACCCAGCTGCGCTTCAGCTCACAGACGGATGGCCTGACATTCTCCTGTAGAATTCTCAGATATAAAGCAGAAATCATGGTTCCTTCTATTAAGGCATGTCATCCAGGTCCCGAGGCAGCAAACCATCCCCAAACCATCACACTATCACTACCATCATGCTGGACCGTTGATATGAGGTTCTTACTGTGGAATGCAGAGTTTGGTAGATCGCCAGGCATAAATGGGACCCATGTCGTCCAAAAAGTTGTACTTTTGAATCATCTGTCCATAGAACATTCTTCCAAGAGTCTTGATGATCATCCATGTACTTCATAGGGGCTTTTTGGACTACATCTGGTGACCGACAACAAATGGCTTTGGAACAGCTTGTGGTCCATCCAAGCATATTATGGGCCAATGAGAGAGCCTGGTGCTGCCGGTGCCGAGCTAACTGATTGGTGTTATTAGCAGGGTAAGTTCCACACTGCACTGTTGCAGAAGGAAGAAGAAATCTACATTTTCCCATGGCCACATAGCAGACAACATTACCCTGTGTATATTAGGGAAAATGATCTAAGACTAATGGTAGCCTTGAAATGGTAGCCAGAGTGAGAGACCTAAATGGTGCTCGGCCTAGTTCCAAGGAACATTTCATGAGATGAGGGGGGGGGGGAGAAAGTAAGTTTCTCTCCTAAAAAACACACTTCTGAATGATCACTCCAAACCCAGGCCGAAGGGGTTAATGACCCCCAGTGTACAATATAATCTACAGCTCTGGGCATTAAAAAGTTAAGCTTTACTACAGCGAAGTAAAAAACCAACAACCAAACTTGCTTCAAAGTAGTTGAAAATGAACCGTCAATGCTCCCCGTCTCAAATGAAATCCCTATAGTCTCAAAGCAGAATAAATTCAGTCACAATAGAAATATTTTACATCCCAGACAGTGCCGTCATTATTAGTGACAGCAAGAAAAACACTAGTCGCATGCCTCAAATTAATATTCTGTTTAACACTGGAATCAATCATTATGAAGGGGGGTGTGTGTGTGTGTGTGTCCATGTGAGAAGAAAAAGTGCAACTACCAGGAATCGTGACACACAATGGAGGCCGTAACAATAACCAAAACATGTACTAATTTCTAACGCACATGCAGGAAAGCCAGTGTACAGTAGAGCAGTTGATGTCGAATCTCTCATCAAACTTTTCTGATGCGAGCAATATTGTGAAGAAACACACATACACATTATGGACACACTCATGTGCACTGGACACACGCATATGCACATAGATACATACAGTTGAAGTCGGAAGTTTACATACACTTAGGTTGGAGTCATTTAAATTTATTTTTCAACCACTCCATGAATTTCTTGTTAACAAACTATAGTTTTGGCAAGTCGGTTAGGACATCTACTTTGTGCATGACACAAGTAATTGTTCCAACAATTGTTTACAGACAGATTATTTCACTTATAATTCACTGTATCAAAATTCCAGTGGGTCAGAAGTTAACATATACTAAATTGACTGTGCCTTTAAACAGCTAGGAACATTTCAGAAAATTATGTCACAGCTTTAGAAGCTTCTGATAGGCTAATTGACATCATTTGAGTCAATTGGAGATCATTTGAGTCAATTGGAGGTGTACCTGTGAATGTATTTCAAGGCCTACCTTCAAACTCAGTGCCTCTGCTTGACATCATGGGAAATTCAAAAGAAAATCAGCCAAGACCTCAGAAAAGAAATTGTAGACCTCCACAAGTCTGGTTCATCCTTGGAAGCAATTTCCAAATGCCTGAAGGTACCACGTTCATCTGTACAAACAATCGTACGCAAGTATAAATACCATGGGACCACGCAGCCGTCATACCGCTCAGGAAGGAGACGCGTTGTCTTAGAGATTAACATACTTTGGGGCGAAAAGTGCAAATCAATCCCAGAACAACAGCAAAAGACCTTGTGAAGATGCTGGAAGAAACAGGTACAAAAGTATATATATCCAGAGTAAAACGAGTCCTATATCAACGTAACCTGAAAGGCCGCTCAGCAAGGAAGAAGCCACTGCTCCAAATCCACCATAAAAAACAGACTACTGTTTGCAACTGCACATGGGGACAAAGATGGTACTTTTTGGAGAAATGTCCTCTGATCAAATGAAACAAAAATAGAACTGTTTGGCCATAATGACCATCGTTATGTTTGGAGAAAAAAGGGGGATGCTTGCAAGCCGAAGAACACCATCCCAATCATGAAGCACGGGGGTGGCAGCACCATGTGGTGGGGATGCTTTTCTGCAGGAGGGACGGGTGCACTTCACAAAATAGATGGCGTCATGAGGATGGAAAATTATGTGGATGTATTGAAGCAATATCTCAAGACAGTCAGGAAGTTAAATCTTGGTCGCAAATGGATCTTCCAAATGGACAATGACCCCAAGCATACTTTCAAAGTCGTGGCAAAATGGCTTAAGGACAACAAAGTCAAGATATTGGAGTGGCCATCACAAAGCCCTGACCTCAATCCCATAGAAAATTTCTGGGCAGAACTGAAAAAGTGTGTGCGAGCAAGGAGGCCTACAAACCTGACTCAGTTACACCAGCTCTGTCAGGAGGAAAGGGCCAGAATTCACCCAACTTATTGTGGGAAGCTTGTGGAAGGCTACCTGAAACGTTTGACCCAAGTTTAAATTGTTTAAAGGCAATGCTACCAAATACTAATTGAGTGTATGTAAACTTCTGACCCACTGGGAATATGATGAAAGAAATAAAAGCTAAAATAAAAAAAATTATCCACTATTATTCTGACATTTCAAATTCTTAGAATAAAATGGTGATCCAGCTGACCTGAAGCAGGGAATTCTTACTAGGATTAAATGTCAGGAATTGTGAAAAACTGAGTTTAAATGAATTTGGCTAAGGTGTATGTACCTTTCTGACTTCAACTGTACATTAATAAATATGCACGCACACACAGACACACACACATGCAAACATGCACACGCAAACAAATCACTTCTGCGTATGGAACCTCTTTCACACGAACAGGCAACAGCATCCGCCGTCTCTAAGTGATAAATGGTTTTCTTCATGCATTCTAAATACACCACACACTCCTGCGGCAGTTCAAACACAATCTGTCAGATTTAATATGTAACAACAAATCTCTTCTTTGTTATGAGCCATATGTTGCTCTCACTTTGCAGAGAGGTGTAACACTGCAGGTGGGTCCATTCATCTGAGTGCAAAATAGATATTAATGCTATTACTGGTGTGTGTGTGTGTGTGTGTATGTAGACAGGGGTACTGGGGTGATCAGAGCCAATAATTGCCAGCAGGAAAGTTTTTGTACGTGTAGGCAAAGGAAAGAATCATGGTTGACTTACCTATGTAGACAGATCCATGACCATCAGCAAGCATGATGGAGGGAGAAAGAGATAAAGACATTCATTAGTTCAACGGCAATCTGATCCAGGTAGCGTACAAATCAAAGGGATGCTATGATGTTTCTTTAGCACCACTTTTTTTCATTATAGAAAGAAACAAACACTAATATTGCCATGACTTCATATTTTTTAATTTGTGCTGGATCTTCACCGACTCATTTGAATATGTTGAGCAAAACTTTCCACCCTCAGACGCACTGGTGTACAAGCAAGCAACAGCAACCAGCAACACCCCTCCCTCTGACAACCTGAGTTCCCCCCTGGGCTCCTACAGTTCTCCTTAATGATTTCCTTCTCCAGTCGAGGTCTAATTAGCATCTCCGCTAACGTTCTCGTAATCAGGCTTCTGCTCACTGACACTGCTCATCAGGGTGCTACTGGGAATCGCCAAGATGGCGGGGGTAAAAAAAAGAAGAGAGCGAAAAAGTTTACTTCGGCGGTTGGCGGAGAGTCTGATCGATGGATGGAGGGAAAGGAAGAAAAGAGGTGGGGACGTGAGAGAGGGGGGAGATTACTAGGGTCCCTAGGATAAGGCGAGGTGCTGTAATTCGTTAAAGAAGGAGAAACTTTAATGGAACCGAGGGGGGGTGGGGGGGGGTGTTAGTGATTGCCGATATGCCTTTGATGTCCTTTTCAGGCAGCTCTGAAGGATGCTTAGAGGAAAAGGAGGTAAGCAGGGGAAGTGAAGGTGTGTGTGTGTGTGTGTGTGTGTGGGGGGGGGGGGGGGGGCTTGGATATCCTTGGGCAGATCAAACCGTGTGAGCCCCTAGACTCAGATCCATACAGGTCCCGATGAGAGCGTATGTGGGTGTAAGAGAGTGCAGTAGACAAATGACACCGACCTAATATCTACAATATCCCAGCAGCAGAGTGTGTCTGGCAGATGAGCAATTTCTGTGTTTCACAATGCTTTATGTCCACCTTTTACATTGAGGGAAATGTAGTCTTTCATGAGCCACCATGTGCTATACCCTCCAAAACGCCATGAAAACATTGCCACTTGGTACCACATGGTTCGGTTGACACCAACGCCATGACTGAACATGCACCATTCTCCACATCAATGCTACATTTGCAAACCTTGAGACAAAACCCAATCAATAAGAGTTTCTCTCAACAACACACCTGCCAGATGTCGATTTTTCCCTAAAGAGGAAATTAAAAAATTATTGAAAAGCTATGGGGTTGGTTGGTTAGGTGTGACTCACATTGCATGCCTTTGTAGCTATGTGGGAGGAAGCCTCATGAACACTCCAGAATAGAATGAAACAGCATGTGACATGGCTTTCAGCCATCACGCAGTAGATGGCTATACTCGCATAGAGATGATCTGCTGTGGCCAACGTTAGCTTAATCAGAATGGGTGACTATCATAGCTCTACCAAGCACTTCAACACATGGAGTGGAAGGAATGAGCACAAGGCATATGAAAAAAGTGATATTTTGAAAGAGAGAGGAGTAGGGCTGGGGTGGTCATGACATTGTCAGCAAGTTATTGTCATACAAAAAAACTGCCAGTCTCACAGTAATTGACCGTTAATTAACATACAAATGTTGAGCATCTCCAGGCTGCAATACAAGCCGCTGGTGCGCGTCCTTGGAACATCTAAAAAAAATGTAAAGTCTTATAAATCAATTGAATATACACCATCACAATAAATCCATGATTTATTTTAGGCAGGTCTAAAGAAACATGATATGAAGAAAATGTATTTCAGATGAACAGAATGAGTTGGCCTACTTATCTCGCTATGCACCATGCCATAGGCTTGTTCATTTAGCAAACAAGATAAGCTTATAAGTCCCGTGACATTATTTTATATACTATGATTTTATAGCAAGAAGAATATAAATTTAACTTAGCTGAATAAAATAGAAAGCGAGTGTGCATATGAAGTGGCTATGTTGAGCGTAAAAAGTGATCATTTGAAACAGGTCCTATACGTTAGAGTTATTTGGCAACTTTAGCTGTAAATGATAAAAACCTTTGAATGCCTTAGCAAATCAAAAGATA
Organism: Salvelinus alpinus; assembly: GCF_045679555.1. Classification (NCBI taxonomy): domain Eukaryota; kingdom Metazoa; phylum Chordata; class Actinopteri; order Salmoniformes; family Salmonidae; genus Salvelinus; species Salvelinus alpinus. Next base: position 12,539,192 of record NC_092123.1, read on the forward strand.
TATGGGATGCATGATGCGACTATAGGCTATTGATGATTGGAGAAAGTCGCAAAGAAAAAGCTTGCCCTCCTTGCCTCATGCAGCACCCGCAGTTCTCTCATCAAGTGATCATATAGTCACCCATCATACTATTCTCAATTTAATATGGTCTTTACTGATATATCAAATTAGTTTACAATAAAAATGGCCCATTATCAAATGGGCAGGAACGGTTATTTCACTCCACACGTCAACCACTGTTTGAGGAGCATGCAGCCTCTCGCCTCACCGCGTGACAGGTGATATTCCGCCCAAACTCTGTATGCCATGGGCTCTCCTACCCTGTTCCTGTAGCTACCCAGTGATTAATTTGGGAAACCAAGTGAAATCTGTTTTGGAACATTGATAGTAACATGTTTTCACAATGAAACATTTTTCATTAAACTGTTGACAGCCTCCCTCTCTGATCACATGAGAAAATAATGGAGAGAGGGAAGGATAGGCCTATGGATATTAGGGTTTAATATTTTCCCGGTATTATATAAATGTTCCATCGCGAGAATAAATCATTTTTCTCCCGGTATTTCCGCCAAAATTGGAAGTGTCATTCAAAAGCATATACAGTGGCAAGAAAAAGTATGTGAACCCTTTGGAATTACCTGGATTTCTGCATAGATTGGTCATCACATTTGATCTGATCTTCACCTAAGTCACAACAATAGACAACAGTGTGCTTAAACTAATAACACAAATTGTATTTTTCTTGTCTATATTGAATACACAATTTAAACATTCACAGTGTAGGTTGGAAAAAGTATAGCCCCTAGGCTGACTTCTCCAAAAGCTAATTGGAGTCAGGAGTCAGCTAATTGATTGATTGAAGTCCAATCAATGAGACGAGATTGGAGATATTTGTTAGAGCTCCCTTGCCCTGTATATATATATATATATATATATTTTAAAACACCAAATTTGAGTTTGCTATTCACAAGAAGCATTGCCTGATGTGAGCCATGCCTTGAACAAAAGAGATCTCAGAAGACCTACGATTAAGAATTGTTGACCTGCATAAAGCTGGAAACGGTTACAAAAGTATCTCTAAAAGCATTGATGTTCATCAGCCCACAGTAAGACAAATTGTCTATAAATGGAGAAAGTTCAGCACTGTTGCTACTCTCCCTAGGTGTGGCCGTCCTGCAAAGATGACTGCAAGAGCACTGCGCAGAATGAGGTCTTAGAATCTTAGTGTCAGCTAAAGACTTACAGAAATCTCTGGAACATGCTAACATCTGTTGACAAGTCTACGACTGTAACGGTCCTGACCTGTTTTATGTTGTTTTTGTATGTGTTTAGGTCAGGGCATGTGTTTTGGGTGGGCAGTCTATGTTATCTGTTTCTATGTTGGTTGTGGTTGCCTGGTATGGCTCTTAATTAGAGGCAGGTGTTTTGCGTTCTCCTCTAATTAAGAGTCATATTTAGGTAGGGTGTTCTCACTGTTTGTTTGTGGGTGATTGTCTCCTGTGTCGTCGAATGTATGTACCATACGGGACTGTTTGGCTGTTCGTTTATTTTGATGTCGTCTGTTTCCTGTCCGTGAGTTTACGTTTAGTTATGTAAGTTTATGTTCAGGTTTCGTCAACGTCGTTTTCTTGTTTTGTATATTTGAAAGTGTTTTGTTTCGTGTTGCCATCGTCGTGTTAAATAAAAAGATGACTTATTTCCCGAAAGCTGCATTTTGGTCTGATGATCCTTCTCTCCTCTCCTCGTCCGAGGATGAGGAGAGAGACAGCCCTTACAACGACATGTAAAACACTAAACAACAATGGTGTTCATGGGAGGACACCACAGAAGAAGCCACTGCTGTCCAAAAAAAACAACATTGCTGCACGTCTGAAGTTTACAAAAGTGCAAAAGGGATGTTCCACAGCGCTACTGGCAAAATATTCTGTGGACAGATGATACTACAGTTGAGTTGTTTGGAAGGAACACACAACACTGTGTGGGGGGGAAAAAAGGCACAGAACACCAACATCAAAACCTCATCCCAACTGTAAAGTATGGTGGAGGGAGCATAATGGTTTGGGGCTGCTTTGGTGCCTCAGGGCCTGGACAGCTTGCTATCATCAACAGAAAAATGATTTCCCAAGTGTATCAAGACGTTTTGCAGGAGAATTTTAGGGTTTCCAAAAATTGAATATCAACAGAAGTTGGGTAATGCAACAGGACAACAACCCAAAACACAGAATGGCTTTAACAGAAGAAAAAGGCCTTCTGGAGTGGCCCAAGTCAGTGTCCTGACCTCAACCCGATTGAGATGCTGTGGAATGACCTCGAGAGCAGTTCACACCAGACATCCCAAGAATATTGTTGAACTGAAACAGTTTGGTAAACAGGAATGGTCCAAAATTTCTCCTGACTGTTGTGCAGGTCTGATCCGCAACTACAGAAGACATTTGGTTGAGGTTATTGCTGCCAAAGGAGGGTCAACCTGTTATAAAATCCAAGGGTTCACATATTTTTTCCACCCTGCACTGTGAATGTTTACACGGTGTGTTCAATAAAGACATACAAAATTATAATTGTGTGTTATGTGTTTAAGCAGACTATGTTTGTTTATTGTTGTGACCTTAGATGAAGATCAGATCAAATTTTAAGACCGATTTATGCAGAAATCCAGGTATTTCCAAAGGGTTCACATACTTTCTCTTGCCACTAAGTGTCCAGACCCTTTATTATGAGACTCAAAATTGAGCTCAGGTGCATCCTGTTTCCATTGATCATCCTTGAGAGGTTTCTACAAATTGATTGGAGTCCACCTGTGGTAAATTCAATTGATTGGACACGATTTGGAAAGGCACACACACTTGTCTAAATAAGGTCCCACAGTTGACAGTGCATGTCAGGGCAAAAACCAAGCCATGAGGTTGAAGGAGTTGTCCGTAGAACTCCGAGACAGGATTGTGTTGAGGCACAGATCTGGGGAAGGGTTCAGAAAAAATGTCCGCAGCATTGAAGGTCCCCAAGAACACAGTGTCCTCCACCATTTTTAAATGGAAGAAGTTTGGATTCACCAAGACTCTTCCTAGAGCTGGCCGCCCAGGCCAAACTGAGCAATCGGGGGAGAAGGGCCTTGGTCAGGGATGTGCAGTTCATTCTATTGAACTTATCCTCTGCAGCAGAGGTAACTCTGGGTCTTCCTTTCCTGTGGCGGTCCTCATGAGAGCCACTTTCATCACAGCACTTGATGGTTTTTGTGACTGCACTTGAAACTTCAAAAACTTTAAAAGTTCTTGACATTTTCCAGATTGACTGACCTTCATGTCTTAAAGTAATGCACTGTCGTTTCTCTTTGCTTATTTGAGCTGTTCTTGTCATAATATGGACTCTGTCTTTTAACAAATAGGGCTATCATCTGTATACCACCCCTACCTTGTCACAACACAACTGATTGGCTCAAACACATTAAGAAGGAAAGAAATTCCACAAACAATGCACACCTGTTAATTGAAATGCATTCCAGGTGACTACGTCATGAAGCTGGTTGAGAGAATGCCAAGAGTGCGCAAAGCTGTCATCAAGGCAAAGGGTGGCTACTTTGAAGAATCTCAAATATGAAAAATATTTTGATTTGTTAAACTCTTTTTGTTTACTACATGATTCAATATGTGTTATTTCATAGTTTGTGTCTTCACTATTATTCTACAATGTAGAAAATATATATTTTTTTAAAGAAAACCCTTGAATGAGTAGGTGTGTCTAAACATTTGACTAGTACTGTATATAGTATGTATAAGCTGGAAGTAGAAGCGTAATTGTTGTTGTCCATTAGTTTATTCCATTTAGGTGAGGGGTGGTAGGGTTAGGGGAAAGGAAAATATATATTTATATTTTTAGGCCCGCTCCCCTCTTTCTTTCTCGTTCTGTGTCTTGCTCCCTCTCTCACTCACTCTCTCTCTCTCTCTCTCTCCAGATGGACCATTTGAAAATTGGGAGAGGAATTATCTATGATACTGACATCTAATATTTAAAAAAAATATATAATTATCCAATAGTAGGCCAAATGCTCCGTGCCCAGGGTCTAATATATCCATCAGGCCTTCGTCCAAAGGCCCAAGCTTATCCATAATCAACAACTTTACGTGGGTAGAAGGATAAGCAATTTGTCTGTGTCTGTGTGTGTGTGTATGCGCCTGTCTACACGTGTGTATGTGCATGTGTCAGATTGTAAAATGTCAAGTACATGGCCTAACTTCAATGGTATCTAAAATGTACAAGAATATACCTAAACAAGACCTGAAGCGATACAATACAACTAACACCATCAGCATAGACGTATCAATGACAGTCGCTTCAAACTCGGCACCACACTACACATCCAGAAGATGCAGCCATTTTCCAACTCATCACTCAATCCAAAAGCCCCTCAATCTCCCTTGATGAATCATGAAAATGCTAATCATTCTCCCTCAGTACTCCCCATATTAAGGAGTACAAAAGTACTCCCAATTCTGACTCCTCTATTACCGCAGTTAGAGAAGGTTTATATTCGTGATAATGTTAATGCCCGCCCGGGGCCACTGGTGGCCTTTTTCAATGGAACCGGGCCTTCATTGTGTTATACACCGAGGCAATTTAGCATTCTGAATAGGATCCCGTCATATTCAGAGACTGTCAGGGTCTGTGAGTCCATACTAACTGAGGGTGTGTCTCAAATGGCACCCTAGTCCATGTAGAGTAATACTTTTGACCAGGGCCCATATGGCTCTGGTCACAAGTAGTGCACTATGTAGGGAATAGGGTACCATTCGGGACTCAATCTTTGAGTCAGAGAGACCATGAGTCAATACTCCTAGGGCAGAGTCACTGATAATGTGATATCTGGTGAAAGTGGGAGGGAAGACGATAAGCATTGGTACACTGTTAAGAGAGTCCAATTGAAATGGGAGAACGTTGTCGGGTTTTGAAAGGGAATTTAATACTGTGACTCGAGTAGAGAAATAGAGGGTTGGCGCCTGAGAAAGTGAGGGGAGGAGAGATTGACGTGGTTGAAAAGGAGGGATGGGGGGAATTTAGAAAAAAGAGACAAGGAGAGCGAGAAAGAGAGCGATATCGAGAGAGAGAGAGCGAGAGATATGTGCTAGGTGTTCGGAGGAGACGGAAACAATGATGGATCGGGCTCAAGCTTATAGCTTTTGGATGTGGGACAGAAACAGTGAGAATTCAAATGAGCGATGGCGAGAATTCTAATGACTTTGTCCTTTGTTACAGCTTTGCAGTCGACAGACAACCAGCCGAGGCCATGCCGCCCCAAAAAGCAGCGAGGACAGTTACATTAAGTATTAACACATGCCTGTCGTTGCACGTGAATACTTTTGCCCCGGTCTCCATGTCTCACATGCAAATTCCATTCCAGCTGTGCATATATGACATATTTGTATGCAAATGAGTGTTTTGTAAAGGCATAAGTGAATGATGGTCTTTCCGCCCCGCCATGCCTGCATGTGGTGGGTACTGGGTAGGACTGACGTTGATCCAACGCTATTTCAACGTTGTGTTGTTGCCCGACTTGTCAGGGTGTTAATACACAGTAGTTCAACAGGGCTCTGCACCCAGTCTTTGGCCTCTCGCTGGGGATTGTGTTTGGCTTGGTGTGTTTGTGTGCATGTGCGCGGCTCGGTGTGTTGGGTCACTGTTTAATATACGGCAGAGGCGGGTGAACATGTCAATCTTCACCTGCATACATACACAAAACACACAACCTCAATACACCCACCCACTCATCTCTGCATCTCTTCTTCGTTGTTTTGAAAGCCCTGTACAGTAATTGCTTGTAATTTTATTCTCTCTCTCTCTCTCTCCAGTCTCTATCGACTGCATACTAACTCACTCAATTTTACTCAAGCTAAGGTAGAGTTGGAAGTGTGTTTGCATCCTAAAAATGGCACCCTATTCCTTACATAGTGCACTACTTTTGACCAGGTCCCCTATAGGGACCTTATAATAATTAAGTTGGGTGCACAATAGGGTTAGCCAGTTACTGGCCATGGATCTGTGTTAGATGTTCACGGCCCAGACCCAGACAGCCTTTGTCTACAGGTTCGCTACCCTGATCAAAGGAGCAGTATTCTATCAACTACACAGTCATCTGTATGGTCTTCAGTGTTGAGAACTCCTTTGTCTGTGTCTATGGGCTGAATCCTAATTGTTCATGTGGATCCTTCTTACCTTAAGATAAATTCATAGTAATGCTATTGCCATGCATGAAATGTGTTCTGGATAGTTTTAAGGTAGCTACCAAAACATCTCAGATTGTGTGGGCAGGGGGGCTTGTAAAAGTTTTCAAACTAGAATGCCTCATTCCTTGTTTCCAGGGAAACAGAAATGATCCTCTGGTGGTGAAAGATTACAGACAGGCGTAGGGTTTTCTCTTTCTCTGTAGGTGGTAAAACAAATACAAATGACACCTCTTCTACACTCCATTCCCTCTCTTTTTTCCTCCCTCGCTCTCTAATTTCTCTCTTAGATGAGCCGCGGCTTTGCAAGCGATCTGGCTAATTACGCTAACAAGTCAATTTCTCCCTTGCACCTGAATGGCTTGTTTCAATGGAAGACTTTTCATCTCTCTCGCGTATCTAATTAGCCACATTGTGGCTTTGCTCATACCCTGTGTTCCTTTATTATTATTTTTTACTCAAGTAAGCTATCAAAATTAATGGTGGCAGCGACCACCTGTAACCAACACTATTGTCCGAGTCCACTTACCCGTGACACAAACGGTGTGTGTCTGAAGAAGAGGACCATGGTGCAGTGTGGTAAGCGTACATACTTTATTTTAATGATGTCGCCAACAAAACAATAAACATACAGAAACGACTGTGAAGCTTAACTCGGCTATAATGCCGCTAACAAAGATAACTTCCCACAAAGACAGATGGGGAAAAAGGGATACCTAAGTATGGTTCTCAGAGACAACGATAGACAGCTGCCTCTGATTGAGAACCACACCCCGCCAAAATCAAAGAAATAGAAAACATAGAAATAAAGAAACTAGAATGCCCACCCTAGTCACACCCTGGCCTAACCAAAACAGAGAATAAAAGCCTCTATGGCCAGGGCGTGACAGTTTGTAAATGTTTAACTATCAAACTGTTCACCTGACCTATTACAATTTACATTTAGGTTATTTTGCAGATGCTCTTATCCAAAACAATCTGTGCATTCAACTAAGTAAGGTAAGACAACCACAAATTCCGTCAGAATTAGGAACAGCATTGAGTTTCTTTGCACCCTCTCTGCTGAGGAATGTGGTTGTTTTTCTTGAGTGTGTATGTATTTGATTATTTTGTCAATTGTGTGTAATTGTAAAATGCAGGGCTAAATGGTCTCGATGGGACTCAATGTTGAAATAAAGGTAAAATATTGGTAAACTTTCATCAATAAAACAGCTATCAGGGAAATCTCTGCTTGTAAGAAAAGACAAGTGAGCGGGTTAAGTACAAGACAGACAAGTACAGGACTATCCACTAACCCAGGTTGTGGGCAATACATTGTGATTTCAAAACTCAGCGAAAGGCCCACACACATTTTTGGGGGACTGATTTGTTCGTCAAAAGCAATTTGCGGGCCATTATAATTCCTACATACTTTATATATAGTTTTAGACGTTCTAGAATGGCCTGGAGTGTATTTATTTTATTTTTTACTTAAATCTCCCACGGGCCAGATTGAATGGCCGTATGTTGCCTAGCCCTGCACTAACACTTCCCCAATGTTTTGACAGTGCTTGACAATTTAGAGTAAAATATTTAGAGTTGCTGCTGTTATTCAAAAGGTCTTTCTAACTTCAGTCCTATAATGGAATCATTATTTAGTGCCACTTGTCAACCACTTCAATACATCCTGCTAATGTATGAAGACATGGCGTCATCAAACACAGAGTAAACAAGGGGAGAGAAGATGAAATGGGAAGTTTTCAAAAGTGTAAACAACATCGCATCAACAACAGATGTGCACAGACCAAGCACACACACACACACTAAAGTCAGGAAGAGCTCTGACTGGATTTCTGATTAGGCATCTCAGACAACAGTCTAGTGCTACCTTTGATCCTACAATGACTGCCGTCTCATCCTCACAACTCAGGAAGAAGAAAGAGACTGAAACCGGAGTCTCAATACCAGCAGCTAGCAAAGAAACGAGAATCCATATTACACCACTAGAGATGCAGCTACTGCATTCAATTCTCTCATTTGCAATCTTGGTACGGTAGAGATACTCCACTTGATCCATAACACAGGTCTGCAATCAAGCTAAAGCTAAAACAACACTTGAGATCATAGTGTCGTTTTGAAGTTAGCTGAAGTGTAAATAGACATAGTCCAAAGTGGCAATGCCCCATCTCAGTTTTACAGACAGTAAGTAACTGGTGACTGTTAGTGAGAGGCATCCTCTCTTCCTCCTCGTTCTTCGTCTACCTTTCATTTCCTCCCTCCCCCAACTCTCTCTCTGTGTGTACATCTACATCTATCTCTCTCATCCTTCCTTCTTCTCTTCCCTCCCAACAATGTTTCTCTGTTTCAAGGCCATTAGACGGTGTCCCTCTATCTCCCTCCCTCTCTCCCCCGAGACTCTTGGTACAGTGACTATCATTGCTCTAATTTATCGGATGCTGACCAGCCCTGATCCAGTCCCCGTGGTGTGGACGATGCGGGGCAGAGTGGAGAAGATTGGAAAAGGTAGTGAAATGGCCTGGGATACACTAAACCAAGCAGTGCATTATTAGATATTGGACCCTTCAGTCAATGGAAGTGACATAGAATAACATATAGTTTAATAATTTAATAGGATCTCTATGGGAAGTGATTCCCCGTGACTTCAATATAGAGTGAACAAGCCCGGGATAAACTAAACGACACTACACCCAGCGGTGCATTTACAGTTCAGGAGTGAAGATACTGGATCCTGTCGTGGAAATTCAGTACTAAGAGAGACTTGGTCATTGCTTCAAACAATCATCTTTATTTAATACCGATTAATAATTAAACCGTCAGCCCAGCAGTCTTGTTCTGACTGTTAGGCTGAGAGCCTACCCTTTACAAACAATGCACAGTTTATATAGCTAATACCCAGAATGCTTGGTTCCACCCCTCCCATATAGATTGGGGGGCACCATAAGCCATTTTGGGCTCATCATGTCTTTATCTGCCCCTGGCGTCATCTTAACCCTCGACCCTGGCCTAATTTCCCAGGCCAGGATGTCTAAGAACCATTGAGGCCTTTGTTCTACTCCTCTCTATCCCAGTCACAACCACCCCACATCCTGTCACTGGAAGGCCAGCTGTAGGTTATCACCAGGAAGCTAGAGTGGACACCATAAAACTCAGCATTAGCAGGACAGAAATATCTCACTGTTTAGGTAAATAACTGTTACATATCCAACAAATAAGGTGAATACCTCATTCTTCTGTCACAATCCCCCAGTCAAAAATGATTCCCATGATTCCAACATGGAGTGAACAGGCATGGGATACGTTCAATTACATTACACCTAGCAGTGCTTTTTACAGCAATGGGGTGTTGTGTAAATATTGGACCCCTTCTAGTCAATGTAAGCGATCCCTCATGATTCCAACATAGATCAATGATATGCTAAATTGTTGTTTCCAAAAGGTAGCAGTTTCCAAAGTTTGCTATGAAATCTACGTTGACACATGTCAAGATGGTTTATGTAATATTGCTGTTGATGCACTTTGAATTCCCTTGTCTTAAATTACACAAACGCTGCAACAGATAATTGAATCAGTTTTAACTCTCTGATCGACAACAAGGAAAGCCACGTCTAATCCTGAAGAACAAGTCAGAACTTATTAGCCCTAACCCGACGCAACTGGTTACGACAGTGTGGACGTTTGTGATCGAAAACATTTTTTATTAAATGTTTTACTCACGTTAAACACCTTTTGTCTCCTTCCATCGTGTGTCTCTGTATGTGTGAAAGAGTTCCAGGCCTGTCCCGACCCGTCTTATCAGCAAAGAGGCCACTAGCTGGGGCTCTACTCGGTCGCTAGCTGTCACTTCTCATCACGCTAATTGACTGTCAGTTTGGCGGAGGACCACACACACACAATAGCATGCATGGGTCTCCCCTAGCAGAACGCATTACCTCGCTTTCTCAGCTGGGAAAACATAGCAACAACAGGAGAGAGAAAAATAAAAAGAGAGAGATTTACATTGTTTATTAATGAAGAAAGGCGGGAATGGTATTTATTTTGGTGCTACTCAAGGATAGCTTCAGTTAACAGCTTGACAGCTCTGGCGGGTTGGTGGTTGATATGGGCATGTGTGAGATGGAGGGTGGGAAGATGTTGAGTGGGTGGGGGGGGGTATTGAGATTGAGTTCAGTAACATCTCCCTCTCTCTCTCTCCATCTTCCTCTCCCTCACATTATCTCTCCATCTCTCGCTCACCCTCTCAATTTCCATCTCCTTCTCTCCCTCTCTAAATCTGTCTCTCTTTATCTCACTCTCTATCCTTCTCTATTCGTCTTGCTTTCCAGCAGGCTGGTGTTTCTGCCACGTGGCAGAGGGAGCCCAACTCAATTCATCTGAATCATTCACACTTGTCATGTCTCATATGCACAAGTGTGCAGGTGTGGAAGCAAACCACGACAGCCACAGAGGTAGAGAGAGCGGTAGAGAGTAGAGCGAGAGGGCGAGAACGATAATAGAGAGGTTATAGAGAGGACAAAGAGAGGAGTAAATGAGGACAGAAAAAACAAGTGTGCGCGCATGCATCCGCTTGTCATGGTACAATTTTAAAGTATACATTTAGAAATAAGAGCCTCTTTCTGTCTAACCACTACTCTAAGCATCATCCAATAGTCCCATGTTTATTAGGACCTGGAGAAATATGACCACCCACTAAAACTCTCAGCAGAGCTTCCCTGGTCACCTCTTATGCAAAGAGACCATTTGTATAGGTCTACTTCTCTGTGTCATCACACCGCTGATGAGGCACTCTGTGCCTCTGCGCTGTAACATTATACAGGTATCATCTCTTGCTCTGTTAGATGCACTCATCCACTCTGGCCTTAAAAGGTTTAGGTTAGCTTAGCTCAGATATGTTAAAATAGCTTGTGTGGATCCTCTCCTCCCATGTCCAGCTACTGTTAGCTGTACAGCAGGGCTATCAACTCAAGACCTGGAGGAGTGCTACACTAATGGCTTTCATTCTCTCCTTCTAATCAAGGAGTGGCCAAGTGGCCAATCAGTGACTTTAAATCACTATTTACCAGAGAGATAAGAGCCTTACTGTACTGTAGTAGTCATACAACCTTGTTAAAAAGCAGGGGTAGTATATAACCACTATATGGGGCGGCAGGGTAGCCTAGTGCTGAGAGCGTTGGACTAGTAACCGAAAGGTTGCAAGTTCAAATCCCCGAGCTGAGAAGGTACAAATCTGTCATTCTGCCTCTGAACAGGCAGTTAACCCACTAGGCCGTCATTGAAAATAAGAATGTGTTCTTAACTGACTTGCCTAGTTAAATCTCTGCTCTCATCCTTCTAGACCTATCAGCTGCCTTTGATACTGTGAACCATCAGATCCTCCTCTCCACCCTCTCCGAGCTGGGCATCTCCGGCGCGGCCCACGCTTGGATTGCGTCCTACCTGACAGGTCGCTCCTACCAGGTGGCGTGGCGAGAATCTGTCTCCGCACCACGTGCTCTCACCACTGGTGTCCCCCAGGGCTCTGTTCTAGGCCCTCTCCTATTCTCGCTATACACCAAGTCACTTGGCTCTGTCATATCCTCACATGGTCTCTCCTATCATTGCTATGCAGACGACACACAATTAATCTTCTCCTTTCCCCCCTCTGATAACCAGGTGGTGAATCGCATCTCTGCATGTCTGGCAGACATATCAGTGTGGATGACGGATCACCACCTCAAGCTGAACCTCGGCAAGACGGAGCTGCTCTTCCTCCCGGGGAAGGACTGCCCGTTCCATGATCTCGCCATCACGGTTGACAACTCCATTGTGTCCTCCTCCCAGAGTGCTAAGAACCTTGGCGTGATCCTGGACAACACCCTGTCGTTCTCAACTAACATCAAGGCGGTGACCCGTTCCTGTAGGTTCATGCTCTACAACATTCGCAGAGTACGACCCTGCCTCACGCAGGAAGCGGCGCAGGTCCTAATCCAGGCACTTGTCATCTCCCGTCTGGATTACTGCAACTCGCTGTTGGCTGGGCTCCCTGCCTGTGCCATTAAACCCCTACAACTCATCCAGAACGCCGCAGCCCGTCTGGTGTTCAACTTTCCCAAGTTCTCTCACGTCACCCCGCTCCTCCGCTCTCTCCACTGGCTTCCAGTTGAAGCTCGCATCCGCTACAAGACCATGGTGCTTGCCTACGGAGCTGTGAGGGGAACGGCACCTCCGTACCTTCAGGCTCTGATCAGGCCCTACACCCAAACAAGGGCACTGCGTTCATCCACCTCTGGCCTGCCCGCCTCCCTACCTCTGAGGAAGTACAGTTCCCGCTCAGCCCAGTCAAAACTGTTCGCTGCTCTGGCACCCCAATGGTGGAACAAACTCCCTCACGTCGCCAGGTCAGCGGAGTCAATCACCACCTTCCGGAGACACCTGAAACCCCACCTCTTTAAGGAATACCTAGGATAGGATAAAGTAATCCTTCTAACCCCCCCCCCCCCCTTAAAAGAGTTAGATGCACTATTGTAAAGTGGTTGTTCCACTGGATATCATAAGGTGAATGCACCAATTTGTAAGTCGCTCTGGATAAGAGCGTCTGCTAAATGACTTAAATGTAAATGTTAAATAAAGATAAAATAAAAAAATGAATAAATATATCTAGTTGAAACAACCACAATCTTACATTAAACCAGAAGCTCCCAATCATTTTTTAAATATTTTACCAGATGGCCCGCCAGCCCATGTATAGTTCAGTATGCCCAATGGACATATTGAAAGACCATTGTAGTAATTGCTGCTGTACTAACTATGCTGAAGTAATATCACCTGCATACAATGCTCTAGGTGACATTGGTCGTATATGGGTGGGAAAACTCTATCTTATCATATCCTGTGAGTGGAGGACACTACTTTAAACCTGGAGTTTATTGTAATGCAATTGTATGTCTGTGTGTGTGTGTGTGTGTAGAACTCGGTTTGTTTATGTGTGTTTGCACGCTTGAGAGTCTGTGTGTGTGCATGTATCCCTGCATGTTTGTGTCGTCTGTGTGACTGTGCATGTCTAAGAGGGACATTGACAAAAACAAAGCACTTTAGGGTCACAAGAGAGCTGTTTATAAACTGTCCCCTTATCAAAGCCTCTCCCTCGAGGCCCATTCTAATGACTTGGCCACGCACACTATAGAAGCCCACATGCCACACATATTATTCCAACCCCCACCACACACAAACAATGTGTAGAATCAGGTTAGAGACAAAGAGTGTGTGCGCGTGCGTGTTCGAGATTGTGAGATTCTGTGAATGTGACATGAGATGAAACCCAATTTGTAGCATTTGCCCAGAGCTCTGTGTATAATGTTTTATATGTATGAGCCTATTGCTGTAGCAGCAATACAATGAATATGCATCTGGCCCAGATGGCAGGAAGTGGAGCATTACTAAGATATTTTGTTCTATTTAACTATCTGAGGTGAAGTAAAATTTCCTCTCATATAATGTGTGTGTGTGTGTGTGTCAGAGAGAGCAAAAAATAGATATCTTCTCACCCCAACTTCCCACTGTGATCTCTCTTAGATGCCCATCAATGTCACCGTCAAGTATTAAATGTGCAATCAGCAGTAGAAACAATAACAAAGCAGACTCTCCGCCCCTGGTCGGTAAAAAGAAACGAGGGGTGGGGCTGGAGAAACATAACCACTCTTGAATTCATAGACAGCACTATGGATGCAAGGACCGATTTATAATTTTAACCATGTGTTGGGGCTATATAGTGTTTGTTTACATTTTCTTTATTTTACAAAAGGTTGGAGTAAAACAAGTTCATATTTTGGGTTCTGATGGGGTACGACAGTTGAACTAAGCTCATGAGGCATTTCTAAGTTATAATCTTTAAGAACCAAATGGGTACATATCTTTAATTTAGAAGTCCAAAATGGTTGTAGCAAATGCTGATTGCCCCTTTTAAAGGGAATTGTCAGTGACACCCACACCACACCCTTCCCCGTCACAGCTTTACAGTGCAACTTTCACACTGTTACAGTATGTCCATGTGAGTAATCTCTACACAGTCTATCCCATATGGACATTGGACACTTCTGGTTATGTTTAACAAACATTCAACAACTCTGACTGGACAATAATGTTTGTATTGTATGTACTGTACATCTACTCACATTGGCCTTGACTGACATAACCCATAGGAACATCTTACTGTCACACCCTGATCTGTTTCACCTGTCTTGTGCCACCCCACCAGGTGTCTCCCATTTCTCACCATTATCTCCGGGGTATTTATACCTGCACTTTCTGTTTGTCTACACCAGTTGGTCTTGTCAGGTCTAACCAGCGTGTTTCCAGTTTCTCAAGTTTGTTTTTCTAGTCTTCCCGGATCTGACCTCTGCCTGTCCTGAGCCTAAACCTGCCGTTCTGTCCCTGTTTGACCCTGCCTTGCATTACGAACCTCTGCCTGCTCTTTGCATAATAAATATTCAGAGTATCAAAATATCCGCCTCCTGTGTCCGCATCTAGGTCATATCCCGAGTCGTGATGGAGTTCACTAGTGAAAAAACCCACTTCAAATAGATCCATCCATTCAATGTATTGTATTTTGGGTACTATACATCTACTCACATTGTCCCTAACATGACCCACAGTACATATGCATCCATTCAAGTCTGCTCTGTCAGAACCCTCTATTAACCCTGAATACATACATGTGAGAGTAGTAGCTTTCGCACTCTTCCATAGCAGGCTGAATAAAGGCCTGTATGGCATACTCAATGAATGACTAGCGGGCAGGAAAGGCCTCCTGTTGGTGAATAAAGCAGGTGTGCAGTCCTCACTGTTAGGGCGGTTCTACCTATTAACTCTACCCCCTCCATCTGTCTTTTGCCGTTTTGCTCGCTCACTCCATCTCTCCACAGGTGTTGCCCTCCCTACCTCTTACTCAACAGCCTGTTCCCCCTCTCTCCCTTCCTGCCTCCCTCCCTACCTCTTTCCCCCTCTCTTTAACCATCTCTCTATCCCCCCCTCCATCTCTCCTCTCTCCTCATGTGCCGTCTCTCAACCCTTTCACATACAGCCAACACCTCCATTGAAGCCAGCTTGAATGGCAGCTCCTTTCATCTTTCCTTCCCTCAAACATCCCTTTCTCCTTAAAGAAGAAAGAAAGAGGAAGAGAGCCGAGCCCTAACTTAATGCCACATCTTCCTCTTGAGCTGGGTGAAAAAGAAAAAAGCCTTGGTTCTTAATGCCATCCCACTGGGCACACACACTGGTTGAATCAATGTTGTTTTCACGTCATTTCAATGGGAAAAAAATTGACGTGTGTGCTTAGTGGGCCAGCAACAGCACTAACCCCTGCGGTTGCTAACAAGCAGATGGATATACTGCCGGTTGTGACATTTGAAGTCTCTGCCCCTTGCTTGTGTTATTATCGAGCTGGAGCCAGGAAGAGTGCTTTTTATTTCACATGATTACTGGGCTCGTCTTAGCACTCAGTACTGTTGGACGTAGGGATGTGACAAATGGACAATTTTGCTTAACGTTTAAATTGCCTGTTTTTTGGGGGGGGGGGGGATTTTGTTAAAATGATAAGAAAACAATCATAAAATTCCACGCCAATTCACAATGCAGAATAATGGCCCTATTACCCATTTATAACTGATAGATATAACTTATTTGCCCGGTCCTACCACAGTCATATGCCATTGAAAGCGCTTCGGCTACGGCCTGTTTGTCTGTAAGGGTACACAACGGCTTCTTAACACTAGAACCATCTGGCCTTTCAGTATATAAGTACCCGCTAAAGAACGTTGAGAACGTCCCACGGGCGTCCTCTTTAGCATACGCATCAGATGCATATAAACCCACAAGGTGCACAAACATTAGCACCAACACTTGATAAATAGAGCATAAACAATTGTAAAGGATGAATTACATGAAGAAATATTAGTGGAAATATATCCACGTAAAAATATAAGAACATTAGATATTTGTTTAGATAAAGTCAAGGATATGTTTTGTATAATTCTACAAAGACCTCGTAAAAAAACGTAGGTCTACAGCCTATTATCGACACCACTTTCTGCCAATGACACATCCAAATTCTTGAACCCATACATTTCATATATGCTATCAGATGAATAATAATTTGGTTGTGTTTATGAAGGTCTTAGAATGAAGGTCTTAGAAAACATAAGAATACAAAAAAAATGATTATTTCAAAAGACCATAAGTATTCATTAGTTTGTTACTCTAGGCTAAAAGAAAAAAAGAAAAACCACTAGTTCAAGAGTTAAAAATCACAAATATACATTTATAAATAAACTTTATAAACTTTATAAATAAAGTTTTAAAAAAACATGGAAATAACAAAATGTATTGTAAATGTAAATAAATGTAAATAAATAAAAATAGCCTATTTTCAGTTTGTTATGTTAGTGGTCTTTGCTTAGTAGCTAGAGCAATGTTACTGCGCGAGTGGTTAGGCGCTTAACGCATGGACAGTGTGGATATTCTTGGAAAGAAGATATTTGGAAATAGCACTGCACCTCTTGAATTGAGAGTTATTTGACAAAGGTAAGTGTCCAAGAAACAGCGGTACACACACACACACACAGTTGAAGTCGGAAGTTTACATACACTTAGGTTGGAGTCACTAAAACTCGTTTTTCAAACACTCCACAAATTTCTTGTTAACAAACTAGAGTTTTGGAAAGTCAGTTAGGACATCTACTTTGTGCATGACACAAGTAATTTTTCCAACAATTGTTTCCAGACAGATTATTTCACTGTATCACAATTCCAGTGGGTCAGAAGTTTACATACACTAAGTTGACTGTGCCTTTATACAGCTTGGAAAACTCCAGAAAATGATGTCATTGCTTTAGAAGCTTCTGATAGGCTAATTGACATCATTTGAGTCAAATGGAGGTGTACCAGTGGATGTATTTCAAGGCCTACTTTCAAACTCATTGCTTGACATCATGGGAAAATCAAAAGAAATCAACCAATCAGAAAATAAATTGTTGACCTCCACAAGTCTGATTCATCCTTGGGAGCAATTTCCAAACGCCGGAGGGTACCACGTTCATTTGTACAATACAATAGTACACAAGTATAAACACCATGGGACCACGCAGCTGTCATACCGCTCAGGAAGGAGACGTGTTCTGTCTCCTAGAGATGAACATACTTTGGTGCAAAAAGCGCAAATCAATCCCAGAACAACAGCAAAGGACCTTGTGAAGATGCTGGAGGAAACGGGTACAAAAGTATCTATATCCACAGTAAAACGAGTCCTATATCGACATAACCTGAAAGGCCGCTCAGTAAGGAAGAAGCCACTGCTCCAAACCCGCTATAAAAAAGCCAGACTACGGTTTGCAACTGCACATGGGGACAAAGATTGTACTTTTTGGAGAAATGTCCTCTGGTCTGATGAAACAAAAATAGAACTGTTTGGCCATAATGACCATCGTTATGTTTGGAGGAAAAAGGGGGAGGCTTGCAAGCTGAAGAACATCATCCCAACTGTGAAGCAGCGGAGTGGCAGCATCATGTTGTGGGGGTGCTTTGCTGCAGGAGGGACTGGTGCACTTCACAAAATAGATGGCATCATGAGGTAGGAAAATTATGTGGATATATTGAAGAAACATCAAGACATCAGTCAGGAAGTTAAAGCTTGGTCGCAAATGGGTCTTCCAAATCGACAATGACCCCAAGCATACTTCTAAAGTTGTGGCAAAATGGCTTAAGGACAACAAAGTCAAGGTATTGGAGTGGCCATCACAAAGCCCTGACCTCAATCCTATAGAAAATTTGTGGGCAGAACTGAAAAAGCGTGTGCGAGCAAGGAGGCCTACAAACCTGACTCAGTTACACCAACTCTGTCAGGAGGAATGGGTCACAATTCCCCCAGCTTATTGTGTGAAGCTTGTGGAAAGTTACCCGAAACGTTTGACCCAAGTTAAACAATTTAAAGGCAATGCTAGCAAATACTACTTGAGTGTATGTAAACTTCTGACCCACTGGGAATGTGATGAAAGAAATAAAAGCTGAAATAAATCACTCTACTATTATTCTGACATTTCACATTCTTAAAATAAAGTGGTGATCCTAACTGACCTAAAACAGGGAATTTTTAATAGGTTTAAATGTCAGGAATTGTGAAAAAAACAGAGTTTAAATGTATTTGGCTGAGGTATATGTAAACTTCCGACTTCAACTGTATACACACACACAGTGCAGTCGGGAAGTATTCAGACCCTTCCCTTTTCCACTCAGTAAAAAAGGCACATGACAGCCCTCTTGGAGTTTGGCACCTAAAGGACTCTCAGACCATAAGAAACAAGATTCTCTGGTCTGATGCCAAGCGTCATGTTTGGAGGAAACCTGGCACCATCCCTTCCGTGAAGCATGGTGGTGACAGCATCATGCTGTGGGGATGTTTTTCAGCGGCAGGGACTGGGAGACTAGTCAGGATAGAGGAACAGAGCAAACCACAGAAGCATATGCGCATAGCTTTGCTAAAGTGCTGCTCCTTTCACTGCCTTTGTCAATTCCATGCTCTCTCTAAATGTACAATTTGACAACTGATAATATTGTCACTTAGATTGTGAATGTAATTTTGTCTTTAGTTTTGGCTAACTTTAGTCTTGGCTAACTTTTATGTGTGAAATGAGTTTCCAATAGCCAGCTGTGCAGGCTGACTGGCATCGTTTGTGTCCCTTTACTCATCAACTAGGAGAGAGTCAAAGACGTTTCCGTTTCCCTGACAAGATATTTGATTAGTAATATAATTATAGTAAATAAAAAAAAGTCCTGTAAATGCTTCTTTTTACAAAGTAAAATGTAAAAGAGAATGATATCAACCCGAAAGGCGCTGTGTCAAATTCTTTGCTATAAACATGAGCGCCAACGCTGACAAATAGGCATAAACTCATCATTACACTATTGCTTTCTAAATTAAATCGACCTCTTCACCCTTTAATTGTCAAGTAACGTGGACAATAAACTGCCCATTCATCATTCATTCAGTGAGGAGAGAGAGACATTAGCGCCTGGCTGGGTACATTGTCTTGGCTGGTTAAGTTGTGAATAGGTACACATGACCAAAAGCATGTGGACACCTGCTCGTCAAACATCTTATTCCAAAAATCATGGGCCCCCTTTGTTGCTATAAACAGCCTCCACTCTTCTGGGATGGCTTTCCGCTAGATGTTGGAACATTGCTGCGGGGACTTGCTTTCCACTTCACAATAACAGCACTTACTGTTGACCAGGGCAGCTCTAGCAGGGCAGAAATATAACAAACTGACTTGTTGGAAAGGTGGCATCCTATGACGGTGCCACGTTGAAAGTCACTGAGATCGTTAGTGAGGGCATTCTACTGCCAATGTTTGTCTATGGAGATGGCATGGCTGTGTGATCGATTATATACACCTGTCAGCAACGGGTATGGCTGAAATGGCTGAATCCATTCATTTTAAAAGGGTGCCCACATATATGTGTACACACACACAAAAAAAAAGCTTTTTTTGATAGGAATCGTCCGCTAGGAATCGACTCCTAAGATTCAGTATTTTTGGAACGGAGGAGACTGATTAGTTGCCATACTTCCGAGAACAAAAAAACTCTGATCTTTCATAGCGAGCTAGGGAGGGACGGAGCAAGCGGGGAGGGGCAAGGATAGGCAGGTCATAACTCTACTTTAGGCATATCTATTGGCAATCTAAAGCTGCATCTTGCAATGTCTTGCCTTGGAATGTCTCGCAACTTCAGTAAAGCAGGGCCCATCACCAATGAATAGGCTAGGATATTCTACACGCAACAGACCCAACACTGCTTTTGATGCGAGTGTGTGTTCAATGAGCAAGAGCAGGCGAGCCACCTGCACTGTGATAAACATTTTATGGGGAACCCCCCCCAAAGAACATTATTTTTCCATTACAGATTTTGCTTAACGTTAAGGATCCCAATATTCACAACCCTAAATGGTCCATATTGTGAAGATAATAGTAGACGCAAAAACACACCCACAAAAGGAGATCCAAGGGGCCTGCAGGGACACCAGTTGAATTTCAGGACAACCAATTTACAATTGCGAGAAGTAATACAAAAAACGTAACCAGATACATCTAGGTTCATACATAACAGAAAAGATGTATGTAGTATAAAACTATAAATAACTGCATTTATCACATATTTCACTTGGGTAAAGCAACAATTACAGAGAGCTCCAGGGTCACCATGCAATCCCTTAAGTTAAAGGCAGCTTTCTGAAGTGAACATGCAGCCAGATACATATTTATGGGTACATGTAAGTTAATTTATATTCTTGAACTTGGAAGCTATGCGCATATGCTAATGAGGTTTCTGAGAGCGCCCAGATTCCCGGTTTCCCTGGCGACCACATGCAGGTGTTTAAATTCCGCTGAATGTGAATGAGTGCCCTTGAACAGGCCAAGGTTGGCCGTGTGTTTAACATCCACAGCAGCGCTCCATTCATTCACTCACACACACACACATAAAGGAACACATCATGCGTGAGAAACACACACACATACACGCTTGAAGACAAAAACACATGGGCATGCAGGTACGGACACACCACACACAGAGACAGAGGATGCCAACATTAGCGCAGAGCAGAGGCTTCTACATAAATGAAGACCTGCTTTGCTACAGCAGGTACTACAATCAGCAAGTCACTGATTGGATGACAGCTGATCAGATATTCAAATTAACTCTGTCTGTATCCAATCAGTGCCATGCCAGGGTTACAAAGAGGGACAAGAGATTGTGAGAACAGGGCGGTCTCATTTTCAAAGGATCAGTTGTCACTCACTGGAGTGCAAGGCAAAAGGAAAGACAGAACCTTTTGTTTTGTGTCTTCTATTTAAAATCTCAGAAAGTAGGCCTATATTCAGACATCATGGAGTTCCAAGCCAATGATCTATTATCTTTATTTTAAAACAATTGTACTACGGAAAGGAATAGAATGGAAGAAGGACCGTACCACGTATAATTTTTTTTATTTCAATGATTTAGATATACACTGAGTATGGTAAACATTACGAACACCTTCCTTGAGTTGAGATGACTTCCTCACGGTTTCAGTATTCTGGAATTACAAGTCTGTCCAGCAAAAAGGGGCATCAATATTATTTTTGTTACTTTGTCCACTGATTTCCTCGCCGTCTCAACGTTCTTTGTCTGGCCATCATCAGCGACTGAGCACGCAGACACCAATTGAGTTGCGTTGTCATTTGTTCATTTTCCAAAGGTACTTTTGAGTAGATAATCAACAGGGGGAAAACAGAGTGTTTGCTGTGTTGAAGTAGTTAATTGCTATTGTCATGCCACCACCATTTGTAAAATCACAAAATGTCACTAAACCTAGTTAAAGGTCAGATAGCAATTAACAACTAAATTAGGGACGCATATAAAACAGAGAGAAATACTGAAAATGCAAACAAACAATAACAAATCAACAATGCAGGGTTGAAATTGTGACTTTGTAGTGTTTTTATAAAGCCTCCTAGTCCCCTCAAAAGTCCAAAAAGGTTTGAAATGTTTGTCGGGATAACAACGGGAGAGTGATCAATTCCGAGTTTGTTGTTTTGATCACGATTATGCTGAAGATGAGGTGGATGAGGAGGACCTATTCAATATTAGTGGCCACTCTTGTGGTTTTGCTGTTGTTGTTTATGCATGCATACTTCCTACGACTTTTAAGAGACACTTTTAGTGTTCATCTTCACTGGCCAGGTGGGAGGGAGGAAGATGGAAAACCACACACACCCAAATGAACAACGAGAGATCATTCTATCCCTTTACCATATGACGAGATGAAATAAAACCTATAAAATAAAAATGATTAAAGTCGACGTGTTATAGCGAGACACCCAGAGTCATTGCCGGCGGTAGTGACGTTTATTACATCTGTTTAAAGTGGCATTCGATAAAATAAAACAGCTTTTTGCATTGTGCTGACATGTGCGTCAGAGGAACAGAGTGCTAGATGAACGTTGTGAAAGTTAAGAGCTCGGGAAATCACTGAGGCTTATAATTAAACGTTCAAACAGGATATTTAATATTAATGAACTCTCAACTCCTGCCATCCTTCTCTCTGTTCTCCCTCTCAATCATCTACCCTCCTCTCTTCATCTCCTTCTTGCTCTCATTCCTCACCCCTCCTCTCCTGCCCTTAATTTCTGGCTCTACCTCACCCCCACTCTCTCTATCAAAGTCTCCATATCAGCTATTTCTTCCCTATCTCTTTCCCCTACTAGTTTTTTCTCCTTACCTCTTCATTGAACTCAACATGAGGGAAAACATTAGCTAACTAGAGGCAATGTGGGTGATGTCATGACCCCAAACTATGTATAGGCTACCTCTCTCAAAGATACTTAATGATTATTGGAAGAGGTAAGGTGTGTGTGTTCGTATGTGTGTGTGTGTGTGAACGCTTACAAGCCTACATGCATGAGTGTGTGCGCTTACATTCCATGAGTTTGTGTAACACACAGGCGTATGCATGTAATGTAAGCGCACACTCATGTGTGTTACACAAACTCATGGAAGTTACACAGATCAGCAATAACAATTACTAATGGGTTACTTCTGCTGAGTCCCGAATAGCTTCTCAAATGGCACCCTATAATATTTTTGGTGCACTACTTTTGACCTGGGTCATTATGGCTCTGGGCAAAAGTAGTGCCCTTTATAGGCAATAGAGTGCTATTTAAGACACAGATACAGTTTGTAGGGAGAAGCAGCTATAACTGGTTTGAAACAGCCTAAATCTCAGCTCCACTTGATCTTGATTAAACATCTTATCAGATTAGTGTCGTTAAATGCTGCTCGATGGTACATTTTCGAAACATTATGTCTCGTGAAAACCCCAATGCCACACTGTAATCGGCATCAAATAGAGCAAGACGATTATTTGACGCCGACATTCCTTGAAGACTAGCATAGCACATATTCCAATTGGTGGTTCAGGACCTGTATTCATAAAGAGTGCTAGGATCTAGGATCAGGTCAACCCTCTGCATTCATTAGAATTTAAAATGCAAAACTGATTATAGATCAGCACTCTACTGTGAGAATCTTTACGAATACGGGCAACAGAACAAAGTCAAACCCTTTAAGACCAATATATGCCATTTACTGCTGTTTTGATCATTTAAATTAATCATGTATACATTGGTGATTGATAAAAACCCACCTGCTGTTATGTTGTTTTTCCATATACTCAAAATGGCTCTAGTTCCGATTCTAGCATAGAATCAGAAAACGTCTCTATGGATTTTATTACATCATAGTGTTACATCTCTGTGGAGATAGAGGATATATCATTGCTGTATTTCCCACAGTGGGGAGATGTTGCCGTGTGAGCCTATTGAGACCCGAGGCACTAGGCACCCCTGCTGTGTGGAGCACATCTTTGAACCACAGTCACACACACAGAGACAGAGTTCACTTCATTTTACATTCTCACAACACTGATTCCCCTCCCTACCATCTTTATGTTTTCTCTCTATAGTCTAGATAAATCCTTTTGAGAGTGCAATCCCAAGAGATGAGCTTCTGGTCCTCTTCGCGTGAGAGATGTGATTACGGAATGCTTAAAGGACCAGTGCAGTCAAAAACATGATATTCATGTGTTTTACATATTTTTCCACAAAATGGGGTTGTAATAATACTGTGAAAATGATGATATTGCCCTTTTAGTGTAAGAGCTGTTTGAAAAGACCGCCTGAAATTTCAGCCTGTAAATGCGATGCAGTAAATTAGTTAGACCAATAAGAAAGTTCCACACCTCATTGCTAATAACAGCTAGATTTCATTTTTCCATTCCCCACTCATGCCACTACTAAACAATCACAGTAAGGTACTTACAGTAATTGTTAACCAGAAACAATTTGATATTGAGATAAAAAAGTGACATACTGTACGTAATTATACAATCCCTGAAGGAGTTTGTTGTTGCAAAGCCTGGCTTGTATTTTCCTCTTTCACTCTCATTCATGCTCTCTCTGAAGCTCTATCGCTTGCTTCCTGTCTCCCTGTCACTCTGGCTCTTTCACACACACCCTCTTATTCTCTATATCTCTCTTCTTCTGTCTAAAAAACGCCCACCTGTAAATATGCCACTACTAAAATCAAGCAATCACATCAACATCCCTATCAAAACGGGAACGTCTCCACCTACTTACAATGGGAGAAACAGGACCCATTGCTAAAATAGCAAGCAGCACAGATTAAGCTAGTTATCCTTGCTAACTATATTCAGCACCATGGACAGCACTAGAGTAGCACTAGAGTGGAGCTCCTTAGAGCCACAATTCAGCCCTGGCAGCTGGACAGCTCCCTCCTAGCTCCCTCAGAGTGGTGAGGGGTAGCTGGGGAAGCGTATCAACTGTAATCACACACCAGGGGCAGGGCTAGGACTGGAGGCTCATGAGACAGGACCCAGCCAGATAGAGTAAGACAGAAAGTGAGAGAGTGAATGCAGTGACAGAAAGCCAGAGGCAAAAGTACACACACACACAGAGAGAGAGAGAAAGGAGGAACAAAGACTAGGGACGTTATTATGGAGACGCCTTTGAGGAATGACTTGGGAGTGTGTGTGTGCTGGCCTGGTGACTGCATTATGGTAGCCATTTGATAGCCCTGTAATAGTCCAGTGGTTGGGAAACGACTGCAGTTTGACAGGATGATGACTTCCTACCTTAACTTTACACTGATCTCTGTCATACACACATACAACCCCCCCCCACCAAAACACTCACACATAGGTTCACAAAGATGCACAAGCACACACACACACACACGGTGTATAGCGTGGCTCCCCCCTCTCTCACATCAGGTTTTACAATGGTCATAAATACCTGGTAGAAACTGCCATGCAGTATTGAGGGAGAGAATCTATGAAGAACAAAGAGCTTCTCTTGCCAAAACTCATAATTCTCTTGCCAAAACTCCCCAGAATGGGAGAATTAAACAATATTTCTATTTTTGAGAACGTGGGAATGGTCCGTGGACACTTAAGGAACAGTCATGTCGAGTGTGTTTCATTTGGCGACCTCATGGATAGGAAACACACAACCACATCTCTTAATGTGTACATTTCCTAGCTGTCAGGTTTACATCGGAAGGTTGTATGAGATGAATTAGAATACTTTTGAAAAGATAATGTGATTTAGTCTTCTAAATGAGAATTGGTTGTTTTATTGTAACTCAAGCACAGTCAGTAGCCACGTCCGGGTGGGCGTAAACATGAGACGCCCTTTTCTACCCAAGTATAAAAGCCCATGTGACGCAA
Source organism: Salvelinus alpinus (assembly GCF_045679555.1). NCBI lineage: Eukaryota > Metazoa > Chordata > Actinopteri > Salmoniformes > Salmonidae > Salvelinus > Salvelinus alpinus. Next base: position 12,564,713 of record NC_092123.1, read on the forward strand.
TTCACACCAGACCACGCAAACCACGGTGTAAGCTAAGGTTACAAATGGTTGAATTTCTAAGACCAGAAAATATAAAGAGGTAGGTACATGTTTAAATGGTTGGCACTACAACTCTACCAAAGGACAAGACCATACAGCGTTGTCTACATGGCTGGAAATGGTTAAAAAGAAAGAAATCCTAGGACGTTGAACTACCTGTCTGCAGCCGGAAATGTACGAAGCCTAGGACAAGAATACCGACAATCGCCGAAACATCTATTCCATGCGAAAATGGATACGTCAGGCGTACCAAAGGTTATGAACACAACCGGAGACTTGTCGACTGACTCTCTCCAGCAGATGGACCAGCGACCACAGAGAGACAACAAGATATACACTCGTAAATATGTAAATTGCAATTTCTTTTCGAATGAGCGGTTGTTCATATTCAAAGTATTAGCAATTTCTATGAGTGTAGTTATCAGCTATGAGTCTCCCGCTCTTGAGCAGTCCCCACCACCTTTCCTTTGTCAACCAAGCCGTCATATCATTTTCATCTGCTAGGGACTTTTTCTTTGTATCATGTAATACCAAATGTATTAACTAATTGTGTGTGTGTGTGTGCAAGTGATTTTGTGATTAAGTTAGTAAATAAATAATTAAGCCAATTTGTATATTGCAGATTCATGATTCTATGCTACGATTCGTGTAGATATCCAAGGGTTTGCGAACTGATGAGGTAAAATTCATTAATAAGCAACTGTTTTGATAAGATATGAACATTTATATTCAGAGTTATTTGGGAAATTGACACTCTATAAAGAACATTTTTCCGTGGTGCCCGACTTCCTAGTTAACTTTAATTATGACTAGTTTAATCGCGTAATTAAATTACACTGAGAACTGACTTGATAATATACAATCTTCATATTTAATGATAGTCAACGACACGACAATATACTTTTGGGACAACTTAGTACTTTTCTAGTTACTCTGTGGGCTGTACTTGTACTATTTCTGAAGGAAGTAACTTTAGTTGCATAGATTTTTATGATTATATCGTAGCTGTCGGATGAAAAGCTTGTTACTCCAAATTTTATAATTTTTTTCATGAATCGATACCATTGGTTCCCACTTACGTCTGTAAAATGTTTCAGGACCCATTGACTAATAAAATGTATTATAAATATCATTATCAAAACTCTTGTCCATTGCCTCGAGTCTTCTTGGGTATGACGCTACAAGCTTGGCACACCTGTATTTGGGGAGTTTCTCCCATTCTTCTCTGCAGATCCTCTCAAGCACTGTCGGGTAGGATGGGGAGCGTTGCTGCACAGCTATTTCCAGGTCTCTCCAGAGATGTTTGATCGGGTTCAAGTCCGAGCTCTGGCTGGGCCACTCAAGGACATTTAGTTACTTGTCCCTAAACCACTCCTGCATTGTCATGACTTAGGGTCAGTGTCCTGTTGGAAGGTAACCCGTCACCCCAGTCTGATGTCCTGAGCGCTCTGGAGCAGGTTATCGTCAAGTATTTCTCTGTACTTTGCTCTGTTCATCTTTGCCTCGATCCTGACTATTCTCCTAGTCCATGCCGCTGAAAAACATCCCCACAGCATCGCTTCCAGCATCATGCTTCACCGTAGTAGATGGTGCCAGGTTTCCTCCAAATGTGACGCTTGGCATTCAGACCAAAGAGTTCAATCTTGGTTTCATCAGACCAGAGAATCTTGTTTCTCATGGTCTGATCGTCCTTTAGGTGCCTTTTGGCAAACTCCAAGTGCCTTTTACTGAGTAGTGGCTGATTGGTGGAGTGCTACAGGCCTGATTGGTGGAGTGCTACAGAGATGGTTGTCCTTCTGGAAGTTTCTCCCATCTCCACAGAGGAACTCTGGAGCTCTGTCAGAGCGACCACCGGGTTCTTGGTCACCTCCCTGACCAAGACCCTTCTCCCCCGATTGCTCTGTTTGGCCAGGCGGCCAGCTCTAGGAAGAGTCTTGGTTGGTCCAAACTTCTTCCATGTAAGAATGATGAGGCCACTGTGTTCTTTGGGACCTTCAATGCTGCATAACCTTTTTTGGTACCCATTCCCAGATCTGTGCCTCGACACAATCCTGTCTTGGAGCTCTACGGACAATTCCTTTGATAATCAGATGTGCGGCAATAGCCAACGAGCTAACATTTATTGTAATTACTGCTAATTAATGCTATTGAAATTCCAATGTCTGGATGGAATTGAGCACATTAGCTAGGTTTCAATCCAATTTGTGACAGATTTTCATGCTCATATTCTAAAATCTGCATAAAGAAAAGATGTGCATTTTCCCACCAGTGGTGTCTTTCCACCAAACTGACTTGTTGCAGATAAAATTCAGAGCGTGATGACGTAGTGCACGCTTTTCCGCTCCCATGAACCAAATAAAAATCTCAGGTTCAGTGTTTCAATCGCATTTACTCTGGTCTTGGCACTTGCACAGCTGGCAGATACAGTGTGGGTAGGCTCTGCGGGGATGCTAGTCTACATGAGATTATAAATAAGAGCAAGAATGTTTTTGTCAAAACGGCAGTCAAGCATCCTTCATCATGTCAGCAGAATAAGGCCCTCGAAATTTATTGGAAAGAGGCATGAAGCTTAAACATTATGAACTTTGTGGTTCACCACAGTGTGGTGAAAGTGTAATTTATTTAATCTGTAACCTAATAAACTGCATGGTTCCCCGAGTCGTAGTGGAAGGACCACACACACCATGTCATCACAGGACAAGTTTATTTCGATATGGTTATTAAATCAATATTTGCACATAAAAAGGCATTTCCACCACCATTTCTCAGCTGAGAAATATGGTTTGACTTTACATCACATGAAAACTGTGGATGGAAACGTGGTTTCTGATAGATAAGTCACCTTTGACTAATTGAAACTGTACAGCCTACAGACTTTGATGTCAGTCTTCATTGGAGACTACCCGTGTTGCAGGACATCTGCAAGATGGTGCTGGCAGGCTTAACAAATAAATTAATGTAAAATCAATTGCATTAAGTTGTTATTTTTGTTTGCGTTCATAATAAGGTGTAAAAAATAATCCAATATATCCATTAATGAATCAATTATACCACGTGTCAAACTCATTCCACAGAGGGCTAAGTGTCTGCGTTTTCACTCCTCCGTTGTACTTGATTGATGAATTAAGGTCACTGGTTAGTAAGGAACTCCACTCCTCTGGTTGTCTATGTCTTAATTTAATAAAAATATAAAACACAACAATTTCAACAATTTTACTAAGTTACAGTTCATATATGGACATCAATCAATTGAAATAAATTCATTAGGCCCTAATCTATGGATTCCCATGACTGGGCAGGGGTGCAGCCATTGCTGGGTCTGGCTTTAATACAGACAGAAATACTTCTGTTTCATCAGCTGTCCGGGTGGCTGGTCTCAGACGATCCCACAAGTGAAGAAGCCGGATGTGGAGATCCTGGGCTGGTGTGGTTAAACGTGGTCTACGGATAGAGAGGCCAGTTGTACATTTTGCCAATTTCTCTCAAACAACGTAATGGTAGAGAAATGAACATTCAATTATCTGGCAACAGCTCTAGTGGACATTCCTGCAGTCAGTATGCCAATTGCACGCTCCCTCAAAACATCTGTGGCATTGTGTTGTGTGACAAAACTGCACATTTTAGAGAGGCCTTTTATTGTGTAATGATCATTCTGTTCAATCAGCATCTTGATATGCCACCCTGTCAGGTGTATGGGTTATCTTGGCAAAGGGCAAATGCTCACTGACAAGGATGTAAACATTTGTGCACAACATTTGAGAGAAATACGCTTTTAGTGCATATGGAATATATCATTTTAGCTCATGAAACATGGGACCAACACTTTACATGTTGTGTTTATATTTTTGTTCAGTATACACTACCATTCAAAAGTTTGGGGTCACTTAGAAATGTCCTTGTTTAAAAAAAAAGAAAAAAGAAAGTGTCCATTAAAAGAACAGCAAATTGATCAGAAATAGTGTAGACACTGTTAATGTTGTAAATGACAATTGTAGCTGGAAATGGCTGATTTTAGGCGTACAGAGGCCCATTATCAGCAACCATCACTCCTGTTTCCAGTGGCACGTTGTGTAAGCTAATCCAAGATTATAATTTTAAAAGGCTAATTGATCATTAGAAAATCCTTTTGAAATGACGTTAGCACAGCTGAAAACTGTTGTACTGATAAAAGAAGAAAGAAAACTTCTTTCGACTAGTTGAGTATCTGGAGCATCAGCATTTCTGGGTTCGATTACAGGCTCAAAGGCCAGAAAGAACTTTCTTCTGTAACTCGTCAGTCTATTCTTGTTCTGAGAAATGAAGGCTATTCCATGTGAGAAATTTCCAAGAAACGGAAGATCTCGTACAACGTCGTGTACTACTCCCTTCACAGAACAGCACAAACTGGCTCGAACCAGAATAGAAAGAGTGGGAGGCCCCGGTGCACAACTGAGCAAGAGGCCAAGTACATTAGAGTGTCTAGTTTGAGAAATAGATGCCTCACAAGTCCTCAACTGGCAGCTTCATTAAATAGAACCCACAAACACCAGGCTCAACATCAACAGTGAAGAGGCGACTCCGGGATGCTGGCCTTCTAGGCAGAGTTGCAAAGAAAAAGCCATATCTCAGACTGGCCAATAAAAAGAAAAAAGATTAAGATGTGCAAAAGAACACAGACACTGGACAGAGGAACCAACAGGCCAGCATCTCGAAGTCGCCTTTTCACTGTTGATGTTGAGACTGGTGTTTTGCGGGTACTATTTCAATTAGCCTTTCAAAATGATAAACTTGGATTAGCTAATACAATGTGCCATTGGAACACAGGAGTGATGGTTGCTGATAATGGGCCTCTGTACGCCTACGTAGATATTCCATAAGAATCTAACGTTTCCAGCTACAATTGTCATTTACAACATTAACAATATCCACACTGTATTTCTGATCAATTATATGTTATTTTAATGGACAAAACCTTGATTATTTTAAAAACAAGGACATTTTTAAGTGACCCCAAACTTTTGAACGGTAGTGTACATAACATAATGCTAATCACTTATTTGAATGGTAAATATCTATCAATAAACTGGGTAAATCAAAATGTACTGTAGCTTAGGCCTATTCACAATACAGGTGAATACATATTTCAATAGGATTATGTGCATGCATTAAGTTATTGAACTTGTTTTGGCTGATTTCAGTAGAGTCATGGGGCTACATTTGACAAACAGTTTCCCTTCCATTTGGGACTTATTGTACTGATCAACAACATTTGCATAGAAGTAGACCTCTCTTATGTTATAAAAGTACTCGCTGTCTATTCACAAGGCACATGCACACAGTCAGTTCATGTGACAAAGAGACGTAAGGGAGAGACCAAGTCCGGTTCTGGCCGTTTTGAAACTCTAGGCTAGACAAATATAAAATTGCCACCCTCCTGTCCCTGCAAATCTAGTGTAGTTCCATCCATGTGGTAGGCCTACTATTTGTAAAAAAAAAACAGGCAGTTGCATTGGCTATATTAGTCCTGATTCCTGACAAAGGCTTAACACTAACCATTTTGATTATTTAAGATCTGAATATCAGCTACAGAGTTGTCTTGAGCCTATTTACAATGAGAATCAACATAGCGGGAAATTATTTTCATCTTTGCCATGACCAGCTCATCAAAAATGGACAAATACAAACTTAGCCCCACAGAGTGAAACTCCCCGAAGGCAGTCGTGAGTGGTAATTTCATCCCATATAGTCCATTTTATTATTTTGACCTGTCCTGTTTTTTATGGTAGGGTGCCATTTGATTGGAGGTGCGTAAAAAGTGTCTCTCATAACATTGTAATAATTTTGGTCTCCAGTCTGTAGGCTACAGAAAAAGAAATAGGCTAACTTTGTCATGTGGAGTGCTATTTTGCAATTTATGCTACCATTTCTACCGATCAAGAGGCATGGAGAGGCAGCATGAGTGGGGAGCTAACATGATGCAGCCCAGACTCCCAGGTTCCTCAGGATGGACTAGCTAGCAATGAATAAGTGGAGCAGGCAAGAAGCATGCTCACACTGTCAATGGGACAATGGCTACACTGAAAGACTTGATCTTCTTCATCAGTATAGGACGTGAGACCTATTTGACAGAAGAACGGTTTACTGTGCACACACTTCCACTGAGATCAAAACAGAGCTGTCGAAAAACACACCCCCATGAAGAATAAAGTGGTTTCAAGAGATGCTCTTTCCATGACAGACTGACCAGGTCAATCCAGGTGATACCTTATTGATGTCACTTGTTAAAGACTATTCAAATCAGTGTTAATGAACAGGAGGAGAAAGGTTAAAGAATCATTTTTAAGCTCTGAGACATGGATTATGTACAGTGGGGCAAAAAAAGTATTTAGTCAGCCACCAATTGTGCAAGTTCTCCCACTTAAAAAGATGAGAGAGGCCTGTAATTTTCATCATAGGTACACTTCAACTATGACAGACAAAATGAGGGAAAAAAATCCAGAAAATCACATTGTAGGATTTTTTATGAATTTATTTGCAAATTATGGTGGAAAATAAGTATTTGGTCACCTTCAAACAAGCAAGATTTCTGGCTCTCACAGACCTGTAACTTCTTCTTTAAGAGGATCCTCTGTTCTCCACTCGTTACCTGTATTAATGGCACCTGTTTGAACTTGTTATCAGTATAAAAGACCTGTCCACAACCTCAAACAGTTACACTTTAAACTCTACTATGGCCAAGACCAAAGAGCTGTCAAAGGACACCAGAAACAAAATTGTAGACCTGCACCAGGCTGGGAAGACTGAATCTGCAATAGGTAAGCAGCTTGGTTTGAAGAAACCAACTGTGGGAGCAATTATTAGGAAATGGAAGACATACAAGACCACTGATAATCTCCCTCGGTCCACCACCCAAAGACATCCAGCCAACTTGACACAATTGTGTGAAGCATTGCCGTCAACATGGGCCAGCATCCCTGTGGAACACTTTCGACACCTTGTAGAGTCCATGGCCCGACAAATTCAGGCTGTTCTGAGGGCAAAAGGGGGGTGTGCAACTCAATATTAGGAAGGCGTCCTAATGTTTGGCATACTCAGTGTACAGAGCCATGACAAACTCCTAAAGTAACAACGACAAATTGCATTGAATGAAAGAGGACAGCGAGATGGAGAGAGAGAAAATAAAGAGAGAAAAATAACTAAAGAAAGAGAGAGGGATAGCGAGAGAGGGATAGCGAGAGAGACTCTTGGAGAGCCGCTGACGCGTAATCATCAAAGGCATGCAGACGGAGGGAGTCCTTGCATGTTTTGATGTGATCAGACAGGTCGTTCTCACAGACATTCAGATGCATTAGGATCAGGACTCTGCCACCACCTGTTTCCTCTGTCTAAGCTCACAACTACACTGACTCCAGGGCTCCCCACACATACACACAGAGAGAACTAAGCCTCTCTTATATACTGAACAAAAATATAAAACACAACAATTTAAAATACTTCGCTGAGTTACAGTTCATATAAGAGGAAATCTGTCAATTTAAATAAATTAATTTGTCCCTTATCTATGAATTTAACAACTAGGCAGGAGCCCACCCACTTGGGAGCCAGGCCAACCCACTGAGGAGCCAGGCCCAGCCAATCAGAATGAGTTTCCCAACAATAAGGTCCTTATTACAGACAGAAACACTCCTACGAGCGCTGAAGTGCGTAGCATGTAAAAAATGTCTGTCTTCGGTTGCAACACTCACCACCGAGTAACAAACTGCCTCTGGAAGCAACGTCAGCACAAGAACTGTTTGTCGGGAGCTTCATGAAATGGGTTTCCATGGCCGAGCAGTCACTCACAAGCCTAAGATCACCTTGCACAATGCCAAGTGTCAGCTGGAGTGGTGTAAATCTCGCCGCCATTGGACTCTGGAGCAGTGGAAACGCGTTCTCTGGAGTGATGAATCACGCTTCACCAGCTGGCAGTCCGATGGACGAACCTGGGTTTGGCGGATGCCAGGAGAACAATACCTGACCGAATGCATAGTGCCAACTGTAAAGTTTGGTGGAGGAGGAATAATGGTCTGGGGCTGTTTTTCATGGTTCGGGCTAGGATGAATTGGAATGCCGACTGCAAGCCAGGCCTTAATTACCCAACATCAGTAGCCGACCTAACTAATGCTCTTGTGGCTGAATGTAAACAATTCCCCGCAGCGCTGCTCCAACATCTAGTTGAAAGCCTTCCCAGAAGAGTGGAGGGTGTTATAGCTGCAAAGTGGGGACCAACTCCATATTAATGCCCATGATTTTGGAATGAGATGTTTGACAAGTATTTGTCCACACAATTTTGCCCATGTAGTATATGTCAAGTCTAATGGTCAATTATCTGATGAATAGACAGATCATTTAAGTTGGAGCTTGTTTTGAAAGGCGTTCATTTGCTGCCGTTAACGTGCTCCAGCACCACAAGCTTCCGTTAATTGAAATGGAAATCACTTTCTCCCACCACGAGCCTGACAGTTTGTCTGACGTATTGCCAACGATAGAAAACGAGGGAGTGAATAGGAGAGAGAGAGAGAGGAGCAGATGGGTAAATAAGGCTAGAATGGTGTGAGAAAAAAACAAGTAGATTTGTTTTTGTCAAAGCTGACAGCGAGAGGAGAACCATGCATGGTAGCTAACTTCATTAGCAGGAGGCAGTCCTCCTTCCCACCATGCACTTCACAGCGCAATCGCTGACATCCCGTTGGCTTCCTGTCACGGACAGGCGCACGCACGCACACATCCTCAGTGTCTAAACGCTATCGAGTGGCCGCGGTGCATGAAGCAGAAAATACAGGCGGTATTGGATTCTAACGCTTTAGATTAAACTGATCAATAAAGCCCATTTGAGTTCTGGTGAAGAGAGAGAGAAAGAAGGGAAGGGGGAGGAGGTGGGAGGATGGTAGTGTGAAAGATAAACACTAGGGGATAGAGCTTGAGAGAGACAGAGCTGGTGTGGTTTGAGTGATGAGAGAGAGAAGAAAAAACTGTGTGTGCAGGTAGATTGCTGTGCAGCTGCAGGGGTTGTGGGAGGGAACAGGTGGTAAGCATGTGTGTGTGTGTTTCGTAATACAGTTGTGGCAAAACGTTTTGAAAATGACATTAATTAACTTCCAAAGTTTGCCGCGTCAGTGTCTTTAGATATTTCTGTCAGATGTAATTATACTTCAGTATTCCATAGTAACAAGTATTTAATAAGTGTCAAAGGCTTTTATTGACAATTACATGAAGTTGATGCAAAGAGTCAATATTTGCAGTGTTGACCCATCTTTTTCAAGACCTCTGCAATCTGCCCTGGCATGCTGTCAATTAACTTCTGGGCCACATCCTGACTGGTGGCAGCTCATTCTTGCATAATCGATGCTTGGAGTTTGTCAGAATTTGTGGGTTTTTGTTTGTCCACCCGCCTCTTGAGGATTGACCACAAGTTCTCAATGGGATTAAGGTCTGGGTAGTTTCCTGGCCATGGACCCAAAATATCGATGTTTTGTTCCGAGCCACTTAGTTATCACTTTTGCCTTATGGCAAGGTGCTCCATCATGCTGTTAAAGGCATTGTTCGTCACCAAACTGTTCCTTGATGGTTGGGAGAAGTTGCTCTCGGAGGATGTGTTGGTACCATTCTTTATTCATGGCTGTGTTCTTAGGCAAAATTGAGAGTGAGCCCACTCCCTTGTCTGAGAAGCAACCCCACACATGAATGGTCTCAGGATGCTTTACTGTTGGCATGACACAGGACTGATGATAGCGCTCACCTTGTCTTCTCCGGACAAGCTTTTTTGCGGATGCCCCAAACAATCGGAAATGGGATTCAGAGAAAATGACTTTACCCCAGTCCTCAGCAGTCCAATCCCTGTACCTTTTGCAGAATATCAGTCTGTCCCTGATGTTTTTCCTGGAGAGAAGTGGCTTCTTTGCTGCCCTTCTTGACACCAGGCCATCCTCCAAAAGTCTTTGCCTCACTGTGCGTGCAGATGCACTCACACCTGCCTGATGCCATTCCTGAGCAAGCTCTGTACTGGTGGTGACCTGATTCCACAGCGGAATCAACTTTAGGAGACGGTCCTGGCGCTTGCTAGACTTTCTTGGGCGCCCTGAAGCCTTCTTCACAACAATTGAACCGCTCTCCTTGAAGTTCTTGATGATCCGATAAATGGTTGATTTACGTGCAATATTACTGGCAGCAATATCCTTGCCTGTGAAGCCCTTTTTGTGCAAAGCAATGATGACGGCACATGTTTCCTTGCAGGTAACCATGGTTGACAGAGGAAGAACAATGATTCCAAGCACCACCCTACTTTTGAAGCTTCCAGTCTGTTATTCGAACTCAATCAGCATGACAGAGTGATCTCCAGCCTTGTCCTCGTCAACTCTCACACCTGTGTTAACGAGAGAATCACTGACATGTCAGCTGGTCCTTTTGTGGCAGGGCTGAAATGCAGTGTAAATGTTTTTTGGGGATTCAGTTCATTCATGGCAAAGAGGGACTTTGCAATTAATTGCAATTCATCTGATCACGCTTCATAACATTCTGGAGTATATGCAAATTGACATCATACAAACTGAGGCAGCAGACTATGGGAAAAATATATACATTTGTGTCATTCAAAACTTTTGGCCACGACTGTACAGTGTGAACATCAGAGCGCGAGAGATATCGAGAGAGATCGAGAGAGAGCGAGAGATAGAGAAAGAGCGCGATCGAGAGAGAGATCGAGGGGGAAGGAGAGCGATGGAGAGGGAAGGAGAGCTGCAGCAGGGTCTAGAACAGCAGTCGTGGGAAAAGAAAATCTCATCCAGCCTCTGATTTAACCAGAGAAAAGGGAGAGAGGGGGGGAGGAGCGGTAGTGGGGAATGGAAAATTGTAGAGAAATACAACTAGTCTTATCTTCACCACTCCAATCCTGTTACTAACCTTACTGCATCTCTCTCTACAAGTCTCCACTCAAATCGCTTCGATCTAATGTGTCCCTATGAGGCTAGTTTTTAAACCGAGGCTATTACAGGTATGAAATAATGATCAGCAAATGTCTGTTCCACATCTCTCAAAGGAACAAACCCAGTTAATAATGTAAATATTAGAGGGAGATTAAGCCTGAGGCCTTATACCTTGTGACAAGAGTTTTACAGGCACAGTGAAATTAGACCAAGGGAATCAATGTAAGCTGTGTGTGTGTGTGTCCATCCTGCTGTATCCCAAACGATTACATATCTCATTACCCCAAAATCTACAAAACACTGGGTCAAAGCCAGGAGAGCAAACACAAAACCAGACAGAGTGTGCAGATAAGCAAACACTCTCCAATCCCCACCTAGAACCAGACACACACGAGCACATGCAAGATGGCAACACGTACACACAATCGCACGCTAACATACACAAGACGCTACACATTAGAAGGTAAACGCGCACATACACACACACACACACACACATCACAGGGCTCTGGCACATCCCAGCAGTGGTGCAGGCTGATGGCATTAGTGCCTTATCTCTTTAAATAAATTATGCTCTGCGCACATGATGAACAGCTGCAAATGAAATTAGCCTGTGTTCCTCCGCTGTGCTTCATCTCTCCCTCCCTCCTTCTCTCCCCCTCCCAGATGGAGGAGAGGAGCAACTGAATCCTAGAGCGTTAAAAAGGCTTACAGGCGCACGGTCACTCACTCGTGATGTGTCACGGTACCAGCAGCAGGGTCGATGAGTGGCTAACATACACACACACAAAACACTTGTGTGTGTGTGTCCAGTATATGCACGCATGCACACACACTGCGTAGATAGAGAAACCAACACACACAGCAACAAGTGTTCCAGATGGGGGGGGGGATTTGTGAACATGGTGGAACGGTTGGAGCTAATGAAGGCTCTGTTTGTGTTCCGGACTTTGAGAGTTCCATGTGTGCCATTACCATCTTCCCCGGAGTAGATACAAAAGGACATGATACAGTGAGTGGGTAAAGTAGGACAAAAACAGCCTAAAATGGTGCCCCAGAATAGAAAAAGTCAAACTTTTACAAGTTTGAATGTAAAACTGACAACCAGTTTTACTATACAACGCACTACTTTCCATAGCCCTAGAATTTGGAGGTTCACAATCTAGACAGAAATTGAATGCTATTCACATTTACATATTATCAGAATTATATCCCAGCTACAGGCACACAAGCAGACTAGAGTTCAGTGCAGACTTAAGTCCACACTATTCATGGGTTGCACATTCCGTCACTATTGTTTTGAATATTAGTTTTAGGACTGATGCCCGACTGAGTATTCTGAATATTGTCAATGAGCGCTGAGGAAGATTATCAAAAGTGCATAACAGTGGCTTGGAAATACAATTACATTTTTCAAAAGGGGACAAATAATTAGTAGGAAAACCTTTTGTCATAATTTTGATGTTGCATATTTACTTTTTATGCAGTATATCGTTAGCTAGCTAGCTAAGATTGAGGGGAGACCACCGGATTTTAGCTAGCTGACGATAGCACTGCTAGCTATTTTGGACTAAATTAGCTAGCTAATGAAAACATTTCCATCTGTCTAAAGTACATTATGACTTGATAACGATAGCAAAGTTGTCTCCTAAATATTTGCATAATTTAGCAATGTCATAGTATTTCCAGGCGACTAGTGTAATTGACGAAACAGTCATTAGCCTCAATTCAAATTGTCCCGGCTTATCACAAATTTTGGGCAGCACAATGGCGGAAGACAACTTGTGAACGTTCATAACAGTGACGAAGGTGCAACCTCTGCTTTACAGTGCATTTGTGAAGTCTCGCCATCACATGGATCAAATAGGGACAGTTGCCCCAGCAAACATCCCATTCTCACAGGTAATGCCATCCCTGTTGTATCACTCCTTCATGGCGGAATCCATGTAACACTGTCACAGTACAGCCATGCCTGACAAGTTCACAATCTCTCCAACACTGCTGGGCTAGGGGACAACCAACCCTGGTGGTTTTCACACTGTTAAGATACAGTTGTTAGGTGCTGAGAGACCTCAAAACACAAGAAAATAGAAGGTCCCTGGTACGTCGAGATCTGTTGTGGTGACACACACCGCTCTCTAAAAGCACAGTGGTGGCCTGGGGGCTGGCACAGATGGCATTTAACAGGAAACTTTACAATCGTGCCTGCCATGTGCCACCCTCTGGGAGACACAGACAACATTAACGAGGCAGTGAAAGTCTGTTGTGCTGGGGTGTGAGTGAGTGAGAAAATGGTGGGAGAGAGAGAAAGAGCATAAGAGAAGAGCAAAAGAAATTGCCTGTGGATGAGGTGTGTGTTTTGCATGCAACTAGGCCTACCTCTTTCTTCCCCTTTTGTTTGTAATCTCTCTCCCTTTCCCCCCTCTCCTTGTCTCCCTACCCCTTTTCCCTCTCCTCCATCCATTGATCTATAGATCCAGGATTAATCTATTCTCCCTCTGATAGACACCATCTGCATCCCGTTTCAGTACCTTCAAATTGTGTTAGAAGAATAAAACAAGCTCACCCCTTGAGCAAGATCAGTGTGCTCAGCACTGCTCACTGATAAAACAAGTGTGGATCAGACCAACACTGCATGCAAAATAGGGCTGGGAATTGCGATACTTTGATGCCGATATACAGTTCTTCAGAAAGTATTCATACCCCTGGACTTATTCCACATTTTGTTGTGTTACAGCCTGAATTAAAAATGTATGAATAATGTTCTCACACATCTGCACACAATATTCCATGATGATAACGTGAAAACATGTTTTTAGAAATGTTAGCAAATTTATTGAAAACGAAATAAAGAAATATATAATTGACATAAGCATTCACACCGCTTTGTAGAAGCACCTTTGGCAGTGATTACAGCTGTGAGTTATTTCTGGGTAAGTCTAAGAGCTTTCCACACCTGGATTGTTCATCATTTGCCCATTATTATTTTCAGAACTCTTCAAGGTCTATCAAATCAGTTGTTGATCATTGCTAGACAGCTGTTTTCAGATCTTGCCATAGATATAAATAGATTTCATAAAAATGTTTAACCCCTTTTTCATGGTATCAAGACGGGACAGTCTTGTCTCATCGCTGCAACTCCCGTACGAACTCAGGAGGCGAAGGTCGAGGGCCGTGCATCCTCCGCAACTCAACCTAGCCGCACTGCTTGTTGCACAATGCCCACTTAACCCGGAAGCCAGCCGCACCAATGTGTCAGAGGAAACATTGTACACCTGGCAACCGCATCAGCGTGCACTGCGCCCGGCCCGCCACAGGAGTCGCTAATGCAAGATGGGACAAGGACATCCCTGCCGGCCAAACCCTCCCCTAACCCGGACTAGGCTGGGCCAATTGTGTGCCGCCCCATTGGTCTCCCGGTTGCAGATAGCTGCGACAGAGCCTGGACTCGAACCCATAATCTCTAGTGGCACAGCTACTGCGCAGCTATCTGGGGCAGCCCAGGATTTAAGTCAATTTAAGTCAAAACTAACTCGGCCACTCAGGAAACTCACTCTTGGTAAGCAACTCCAGTGTTTTAGGTTATTGTGCTGAATTCATCTCGAAATGTTCGGTGGAAAGCAGACTGAATCAGGTTTTCCTTTAGGATTTTGCATGGGTTTAGCTCCATTTCGGGTTTTTTGTTTATCCTGAAAAACTCCCCATTCCTTAAAGATTACAAGCATACCAATAACATGATGCAGTCACCACTATGCTTGAAAATATGGAGTGGTACTCAGTAATGTGTTTTTTTGGATTTGCCACAAAACACTTTGTATTCAGGACAAAAAGTGAATTACTTTGCCAAACGTTTTACAGTATTGCCTTGTTGCAAACAAGATGCATGTTTGCAATATTTTTATTCTGTACAGGTATGCTTCATTTCACTGTCAATTAGGTTAGTATTGTGGAGTAACTACAATGTTGTTGATCCATCCTCGGTTTTCTTCTATCACAGCCATTAAACTCTTTAGCTGTTAAAGTCACCATTGGCCTCATGCTGAAATCCCTGAGCGATTTCCTTCCTCTCCGGCACGGAGTTAGGAAAGACGCCTGTAGTGACTGATACACCATCCAAAGTGTAATTAAATACTTCACCATGCTCAAAGGGATATAAAATGTTGGCATTTAAAAAGAAAAATATCTACCAATAGTGGCCCTTTTCTTTGGGAGGCATTGGAAAACTTCCCTGTTCTTGATGGTTGAATCTGTAATTCACTGCTCGACAGAGGGGCCTTAAAGATTGTATCTACAGTGGCTTGCGAAAGTATTCACCCCCCCCTTGGCATTTTTCCTATTTTGTTTCCTTACAACCTGGAATTAACAAATTTTTTGGGGGGGTTGTATCATTTGATTTACACAACATGCCTATCACTTTGAAGATGCAAAATATTTGTGTGAAACTGACAAGAAATAAGACCACAACAAAAACTTGAGCATGCATAACTATTCACCCCCCCAAAGTCAATAGTTTGTAGAGCCACCTTTTGCAGCAGTTACAGCTGCAAGTCTCTTGGGGTATGTCTCTATAAGCTTGGCACATCTAGCCACTGGGATTTTTGCCCATTCTTCAAGGCAAAACTGCTCCAGCTCCTTCAAGTAGGATGGGTTCTGCTGGTGTACAGCAATCTTAAAGTCATACCACATATTCTCAATTGGATTGAGGGCTGGGCTTTGACTAGGCCAATACAAGACATTAAATGTTTCCCCTTAAACTCCTTGAGTGTTACCTTAGCAGTATGCTTAGGATCGTTGTCCTGCTGGAAGGTGAACCTCCCCCCCAGTCTCAAATCTCTGGAAGACTGAAAGAGTTTGAAAGAGCCCTCTCTTGGCAGGTTTGTTGTGGTGCCATATTCGTCCATTTTTGTAGTAATGGATTTAAATGGTGCTCCGTGGGATGTTCAAAGTTTCTGATATTTTTTTATAACCCAACCCTGATCTGTACTTCTCCACAACTACACTCTGGGGCCTTTCAGAACAGGTATATATATATATATATATATATATATATATATATATATATATATATATATATATATATATATATATATATACACACACACACACACCGAGATCATATGACACTTAAATAAAGTCCCTGTGTGCAATCTAACTAATTATGTGACTTCTGGAGGTAATTGGTTGCACCATATCTTATTTAGGGGCTTCATAGCAAAGGAGGTTAATGCATATGTACGCACCACTTTTCCGTTATTTATTTTCTAGAATTTTTTGAAACAAGTAATTTTTTTAATTTCTTGAATTACAGGTTGTAATGCAACAAAATAGGAAAAATGCCAAGGGGGGTGAATACTTTTGCAAGGCACTGTATGGGGTACAGTGATGAGATAGTCATTCAAAAATCACATTAAACACTATTATTGCACAGTGAGCCCATGCAAATTATGTGACTTAAGCACTTTTTTTACTCCTGAACTTATTTAGGCTTGCCATAAAAAAAGGGATTGAATACTTATTGACTTTAGATATTTCAGCTTCTCATTTTTCAAAAAAAATTATTCCACTTTGAAATTATGGGGTATTGTGTGTAGGCCAATTTAATCTGTGGAACAAGTCAAAGGGTGTGAATACTTTAAGGCACTATGTGTGGTGATTCTTATGATTGTCACAATTCTATATGCATTGCGATTCGATACTGTGATTTTATGGTGATTCGATGTTTCAAACATATTGCTCATCATATGTCGGCTCCCTATTTAAAAAGACGGAACACAAGCTAATGTATGAAGGAAAAATAAATGGAGTTTTGGAACAGTTACAGCCAAATAGCTCAGAAAAAATATTGTGATATTGTCAAAACGTTACGATGTACAGTCAAAAATAAAATCCCAATATTTAACTTTCGATATCCCCCCCCCATCACTAATGTTAACACGGCACTTAGGCAACTAATGTTCTTACTGATCCACATGTATTTATCTGCACCAGGTAGCCTAGCGGTTAAGAGCCTTGGGCCAGTAACCAAGAGGTTGCTGGTTCGAATCCCCCAGCCAACAAGGTGAAAAATCTGTCACTGAATAAGAGTGTCTGCTAAATTAATTAAGTGTCTAATAAAATTGGATTGATGTCAATTTGAAACAGATTCCTTACAGCTGAAACAGTGACTAGAATTGAGTCAAATTACAGTTTATAAATGACAAAATAATTTAGAAAGGTAAACCATTTATTTTGTTCAAACTGTCTTAGATGTTTAGGCAGGCAACTGCTTTTTGTAACAGTGACTAAAATCCTGGCAGGGACAGGGACAGAGAGAGAGAGACAGAGACACATACACACACTGGTTGGTGTAAGCACAATGCATACACTCGGTTTGCCAACAGAAGAGCTTGCGGCTGGCTGATGCTCAATTATGCTGTGCTGTGACAGCCAGAATTGAGAAATTTCACATGCTGAAGCAGGAACACAAACACAGTGAAGACAACAGCCAGATATGCACGATCCATTTACAGTCAAACAAACCAAGAAATACACACAAAACAAACATGTACTCCCCCACACACAAGCAAACAATCAGGTACACCCCCCCCCCCAAACACACACACACACTAGAGCGACAGGTAAATCAAAACAGTGAGGAGTTAGTTAATAATTAAATGATCTTCTCCTGGACTGTCAACAGCATTAGGAGATTGGAGACTGCAGTGTGTGCGAGCGCTGTTCTCTCCTGTCATGCTGTTACGCTCCCAGGCGAGGCCAGTGGCAGCAGCACTGACGTCAGAGAGCTGAGCACAAGCCAGAGGTATCCACCATCACTACAGCACAGCAAACTGCTCTAAGGTGCAATGACAGGGCATGGGTGCCCACTCCTGTATACCATCTGCATATCCCCTTGACACCCACAACGCAGCATCTATCAAGACTCACTACTTTTACTGTCCTTTCTTCCCTCTCTGTCATATGTCATGCACCAGCGCCACGTTTTTTTTTTTTTAACTAGTCAAGTCAGTTAAGAAGAAATTCTTATTTACAATGGATGGCCTACTCCGGCCAAACTCGGACAACGCTGGGCCAATTGTGCACTGCCCTATGGGACTACCAATCACGGCCGGATGTGGATTCGAACCAGGGTGTCGCACAGTTCCATGCACTGAGATGCAGTGCCTTAGATCGCTGCGCCACTCGGGAGCCGCCTTTGTTTCTTACCTCCATGTGCTACCCCCTTCCTCCATCAATCCCTACCGCTGCAGATAATTCACCAATACAACACGTTCACAGCTCCTACCCTCCCCATCCCTCCCTTCCTCCCTCCCGTGGCTCACTAACAGGTGATCTCCAGGACTAACTACCAATGGCTATCCCAGAGTGCCATTGTGGCAGTTTCATTTCCAGGTGGTGAGGAGGGTGCGGGTTGGGGTGAGCTGTTTCTAATAACATTTTCTGCGGGCTGATTAAAAGCAGGTCGTAAATCAATGTCTCCTCCTTACATCCCCCTTCTGCCTTACTCAGTCCCCCCTCAGTCCCTGTCGACGCTCTCCTAACACACAAATAGACACATCAGCAACAGCCAAATAACTACACACACACTACTGTTTAAAGATTCTAAGGGACACACACACACTGCTTAAAGGGGCTAGGTATCCATACACACCTCAGCATTCGCATGCCACTCCACAGAGATTAAGAGGGACCCACTCCAGTAAGGCTACCAGTACGTTAGTTGAATTTGTTTACTTTTATTTTAATATCCTGCATGCAACTTGAATGTGCTGTGTGTGCCCGCGTGCGTGTGCGTCTAGAGCTCGTACTCTATGGGGTGGAAAGGCTTCATCTCTCAGGTTGACAGGCCACTGCTCTTTGCATATCTGTGGAAAAACTCACTTGTATGGATAACTGGAAATCAATAGGTGGGAGCATGTATTTGCACATGCAACACAGACGGACACACACACAGCCGTACAAAAAAAACACACTGCCCCACCATGTATCTCCTCACTCACTTGTCCTCTATAATTGCTGCAGTGCCTGGGGACGCAGGGGTAACTATAGGTCATCACTGATAGTGATCTTACTGGGGCCAGTGCACATAAACACATGCACAGTGACACACTGGGAGTGCTACACACACCCACTCACACAGACCCAGAGATCCAGAGACATGGACCCCCTCTCTCCACCCCAGTAGCTCCCTGTAGAGGGAGATGAAGTGGAGCCGACTCATCTATTAGCTCACAGCACAATCCCACTACCGGCAGATTAGCTGCGATAGCATCACTGGCCCAGCAGTACAAACAAAAGCTCCCCTCTGTGCATGACTCACATACAGTTGAAGTCAGAAGTTTACATACACTTAGGTTGGAGTCATTAAAACTCGTTTTTCAACCACTCCACAAATTTCTTGATAACAAACTATAGTTTTGGCAAGTCAGTTAGGACATCTACTTTGTGCATGAAACAAGTAATTTTTTCAACAATTGTTACAGACAGATATAATTCACTGTATCACAATTCCAGTGGGTCAGAAGTTTACATACACTAAGTTGACTGTGCCTTTAAACAGCTTGGAAAATTCCGAAAAATGATGTCATGGCTTTAGAAGCTTCTGATAGGCTAATTGACATCATTTGAGTCAATTTGGAGGTGTACCTGTGGATATATTTCAAGGCCTACCTTCAAACCCAGTGCCTCTTTGCTTGACATCATGGGAAAATCAAAAGAAAATCAGCCAAGACCTCAGAAAATAAATTGTAGACCTCCACAAGTCTGGTTCATCCTTGGGAGCAATTTCCAAACGCCTGAAGGCACCACGTTCATCTGTACAAACAATAGTACGCGAGTATAAACACCATGGGACCACATAGCCGTCATACCACTCTGGAAGGAGATGTGTTCTGTCTCCTAGAGATGAATGTACTTTGGTGCGAAAAGTGCAAATCAATCCCAGAACAGCAAAGGATCTTGTGAAGATGTATCTATATCCACAGTAAAACAAGTCCTATATTGACAACTTGAAAGGCCGCTAAGTAAGGAAAAAGCCACTGTTTCTTGTGAGGGTGCTTTGCTGCAGGAGGGACTGGTGCACTTCACAAAATAGATGGCGTCATGAGGATGGAAAATTATGTGGATATATTGAAGTAACATCTCAAGACATCAGTCGGAAAGTTAAAGCTTGGTCGCAAATGGGTCTTCCAAATGTACATCGACCCCAAGCATACTTCCAAAGTTGTGGCAAAATGGCTTAAGGACAACAAAGTCAAGGTATTGGAGTGTCCATCAAAAAGCCCTGACCTCAATCCTATAGAAAATTTGTGGGCAGAACTGAAAAAGTGTGTGCGAGCAAGGAGGCCTACAAACCTGACTCAGTTACACTAGCTCTGTCAGGAGGAATGGGCCAAAATCCACCCAATTTATTGTGGGAAGCTTGTGGAAGGCTACCCGAAATGTTTAACCCAAGTTAATCAATTATAAAGGCAATGCTACCAAATACTAATTGAGTGTATGTAAACTTCTGACCCACTGGGAATGTGATGAAAGAAATAAAAGCTGAAATAAATCACTCTACTTTTATTCTGACATTTCACATTCTTTAAATAACGTGGTGATCCTAACTGACCTAAGACAGGGAATTTTTGCTTGGATTTAATGTCAGGAATTGTGAAAAAACAGAGTTTAAATGTATTTGGCTAAGGTGTATGTAAACTTCCGACTTCAACTGTACACTCGGGCACACATGTGCGCGCACACACACACGAATGTAAATACACACATGCTTGCAGACAAGATACATTCAATCTGTAAATCAGTGAATGTGTTAATGCTTTGTAGAAGTTAGTGGTGGTGGTAGAAATCAATCTCATCGAAGGCAATTATCTACACAGACACCATTATTTACTTCACAGTAGGGCTCTTTAGAATTTATTAACTCAGTTTGGCACTGTTCACATTCTTAAAAACGTTCACAAGACCTTGAAGCTTAAATTTAGGTGGTATACCAGGTCATATTCTGGATCCAAACTGGTTCTAGAGATTAACAAATCTGCTCAATTAGGTTGTATTTATACATCTCCGATTGGCACCAAGGCATGTTTAGCGCAAAAGTCTGAGTTGCATAAATCAAGTTAGAATGTAGCCCTCTGATCATACAGTACATGGCCAAAAGTATGTGGACATTATTTCAGCCACACCCGATGCTGACAGGTGTATCAAATCGAGCACACAGGCATGCAATCTCCATAAACAAACACTGGCAGTAGAATGGCCAGTACTGAAGAGCTCAGTGACTTTAAACGTGGCACCGTCATAGGATGTTATTGTGAAGTGGAAATGTCTAGGAGCAACAACGGCTAAGTTGCAAAGTGGTAGGCCACACAAGCTCACAGAACGGGGCCGACGAGTGCTGAAGGGTGTAGAATGTTAAAATCGTCTGTCTTTGGTTGCAACACTCACTACCGAGTTTCAAACTGCCTCTGCAAGCAACGACAGCACAATAACTGTTCGTTGGGAGCTTCATGAGCAGCCGCTCACAAGCCTAAGTTCACCATGCACAATGCCAAGCGTAGGCTGGAGTGGTGTAAAGCTCATCGCCATTGGACTCTGGAGCAGTGGAAACGCGTTGTCTGGAGTGATGAATCACACTTCACCATCTGGCAGTCCAGTCCGATGTACGAATCTGGGTTTGGCGGATGCCAGGAGAACGCTACCTGCCCCAATGCATAGTGCCAACTGTAAAGTTTGGTGGATGAGGAATAATGGTCTGGGGATGTTTTACATGGTTCGGGCCTAGGCCCCTTAGTTCCATTGAAGGGAAAAATCTTGATGCAACAGCATAAAATTACATTCTCAACAATTCTGTGCTTCCAACTTTGTGGTAACAGTTTGGGGAAGGCCCTTTCCCGTTTCAGCATGACAATGGCCCTGTGCACAAAGCGTGGTCCATACAGAAATGTTTTGTCGAGATCGGTGTGGAAGAACTTGACTGGCCTGCAAAGAGCCCTGACCTCAAATCCATTGAACACCTTTGGGATGATTTGGAACGCCGACTGCGAGCCAGGCCTAATCCCCCAACATCAGTGCCCAACCTCGCTAATGCTCTTGTGGCTTAGTGAAAGCAAGTCCCTGAAGCAATGTTCCAACATCTAGTGGAAAGCCTTCCCAGAAGGGTGGAGGCTGTTATAGCAGCAAAGGGTGACCAACTCCATATTAATGCCTATGATTTTGGAATGAGATGTTCGACAAGCAGGTGTCCACATACCTTTGGCCATGTATTGTATATATTACACTATGCTTGTGTGTACTGGTATGTCTGCTGATACTAAGGCTATATGTTAGTGTGTGGTGGTATATCTAGCTGAACAACATTTAGCCAACAAAGGGGTGATAGATTGATGACATCTGGAGGAGAGCAGTACAGCTAATGACTAATGACGGAGTGGGATCCAGGAACAGATAATGTCAGCGTGTGGACTGTTTTGCATGCCGTTTTGCTGATGCCGTAAGATGTGACAGCAGCATCGTGAGTCAATACTCAGGAACACCAGCCATAGAGCAATTTGACACATTGAGAACCAGAGAGTAAGCAAAAAGCAAAATTCCCAGATAAAAACACACATTAAAAACATCTCGAACACGCGCACACAAACACAGCGGTACGTACACACAGCTTGGTTTTCACCCTAACACTAATATCAACTCTCTCCCTTGTACTGTCTCACTTCATCTCATGTTCCACCTTATGGATGAGATTTGGATAGCCATCACATTTGATCTACACAGAAACGGTGTCAAATTTCACAGAATGATGGCCGAAGCGGTGTATTCAGTATAACCAATCATTTCAGCAGCACTCATAATCACAGCCTGCTTAGCGTAGGTGGGCCCATCTGTGCATCTCAGCGCTCAGGGGATGTATATATATCAGACATCTCAAAATAAGAGTGCTGATCTCGGATCCATGTAATCGTATTCATTGGGATCTACAAGACAAAACCGATCATAAATAAGCCCTCTTACTCTCAGATGCTTGATACATTGGGCCCCAGGTGCTACAGTACAGTAGGAGAGTCTGAACTGTTTCCAATCTATTACAGGTAAACTGGTCCCTTCAGCAGCAGGGAGACGGAGCATCCTCCGACGCCATGGTGATGCCTCACCCGGCTTAACACGACACACTTCATCACGGCATACACTTTTGGTCTCATCACCTCTCATCTTACAGGACACTTGCACCCCCAAACGAATGGACCTCTCAAGAGGTGCAATGCACACTGTCAGTGACAAGAGGGAGTATCGCTTGTCTTTCTCAAAGTGTTTCCTTGTAAAGTGTTGCGGAAATCAGTAGGGCGGTAGAACTAGGGCGAAGTTAGGTAAGCCCGCCTATAAAAGATAAGAGGGGGAAATTCTAGACTCTGGAGGAAGATTCTAGAAAGCACATCATCAGTGGCGCGCTGTTAGGTAAGAGTTTATAAATAAGCATAATAAGCATCCTCTATCCACCAACATATTGCAGACTGTCATGCACACAGAAGCAGCAGCCAATGGGGATCCTAATAAATACAAAATATATTAAAGAAGTGTTATGTCTGCTGAAAGATAGTGATGACAGTAAAAATATGCTACTGTAAATGCATGATGCCAAACAATAAAAAAAGGTTGAAATAACCATTATCCTCAAATGTTTGATTCGATTTTTGTATTTTTAAACATAATGACACTCATTCAGCATTCAATTCCAACGTGTGGAACTGTAGTCCTACCAATAGAATTCTCCATTGAACTATGACTATTATTTCTGCTAAAGACCAGGCAGGCAGAGGTCATGCGTGTTCATAAGCCGACAAAAGAAACCATTCATATCTTATAAGTGGTGCCAGGTGCCGAGCTCAGAAATGGCTATAGAAAAGCATAGGTATTCACTCTGCTGTCCATGTTCACTCAAATAGCACAAAGAAGTAGGTTGTGATTGCCACTTTGCATGAGGGAGAGGTGTGGGACTGTAGCACTTGAAGCAGATGTTGTACTTTCTGTACAGTTTTAGGAGTAGTCATTCTGTTAACACTTCCTTCCCACAAGTGTGTGTGTGTGTGTGTGTGTGAGAGAGAGAGAAACAGACAAAGAAAGAAAGAGCAAGAGAGGAGAGAGAGAGATGACAAGAAAGAGTAAATCTAATATGCATGCAGTCTGGTGAGCGTTAATGACAGCGTGGAGAATAGCACACACTATCAGCCCTACTAGTCTTCATAGTAACCCCAGGAGGTCCAGTAGGAGAGTGAAAATGTGGAGAGAAAAGGAGAAAGAGTGTGAGAAATAGAGATTGAGTCCCATCTCCCCAAAAAAGCAGGGAAATGAGGTCTGAATTCCAGGGTCAGGTGGTGCCTCTGTGTAGCTGTATCTTTGTCATCGTATGATTAAGTCAGACCGGGCATCATACCCCTCAGGGGAGAGGGACAAAGGAGAATGGGTGGGTGGGTGGCCGTGAGTGCGCGCGCACACACACACACACAATCCCAGTATCACCCAGGTAATTCCATTCCAGGACTGCCAGTGAAGTCCAAGGCCTACTGAGAGCCTAACCATTTCTACTTGGGCTTTATGTTGCGTGACTGTTTCAAATGAAACTGCCCTATCTGAGAAACTCTATTAAATGTGGCTCTGACCACCACCACCTCTTAGGCTGTGTCCAACTTGCACCCTATTCCCTATATAGCACACCACTTTTAAGAGCCCTATGTGTCCTTGTCAAATGTAGTACACTATAAAGGGAATAGGGTGCCATTTGGGAACCAGCCTCAAGGGCGCTCTAGCTGGCTACATCCTCCCCTTGGCAGTCTGGCTGTATGTTGATATTGTTCTTATTGACTCCAGAGTGGCGCTGCAGAGCATTTCTTTTGTCCATTTGTTGCTCTGATTTCAGCCCGGAGTCCAGAAATGATGTCTCATTCCCCATGTTGCTTACCACTGCCATGTGGATAGGGAGCAGGAAGCTTAAAATACATATTTCCTAAAAGCCACAGAAATGATGGACTACGGTCTAAATGCTAGTGCTGATCTAGGATCAGGTTCCCTCTCATTATGATTTAAAGGGCAAAACTGATTATTGATCAGCACTCCTACCCCTACCGAGACTCAGATGGTTACATGGACAGTGCTCTATCCACATCACTTTGTTGGTGAACTGCCCCTCAAAAGTACCAATTGGATTGATCCTGTTATTCTGTCCAAATCAAGTTAGAACTGCCAGTCTTGGATATTTGACGGATCCTCCATTTTGGCTTTGTGTGCGTTTGCTGTGGTTGCTCAGTTGCTAAGCTGGCCCAGGTCCCTGTGGGGTTCTTTAAACCAGTGCGTCAGTACAACAGCCATCAACAAGGGGTTTATGTACATGAGAGGGATGTGGGCATGCACGGTATCCAAGACCCTTCGAGAGGCTTGCGTCGCTCTCTCCCTTCCTCCATCATTTGAAAGTCAAATCATTTCAAACCTACTTTAGTGGCTTGCGCGTACACTTTATTGGCAAGACCATAAATATAAAAGTATCAGACAAATGAATATCAACTGGATACAGAAATAATTCCGTTGACAGGATTCCAATCTGTTCTTTCTACCTTCTAGTTCTTAACTCCAGAGAATAGTCCTCAGATGAACATGTACACAGTGTCTGAGCATTGGAGGACTTACCAACATATTCCAAAAAATATATATATTTTGATTAATTTATTCATACTATTTCATTCTTCCACAAGGTATAGTCCCGACGCAAATTTAGGGTTGCTACCTAAGCCGGCTGGTCGTTCGTTCTATTGGTTCGGTTGCCAGAGACGTAATTCGTTCTAAATGTCCCATTGTCATACTGGCTGGCAACGTTCTTATCTCTTGCTTGCTAGCTAGCCATCAACGGCTAACTTAGTCACGTCAATAACAGCAAAGTAGCTGCATTTGCGTTTGTTTAAGCTGTTTTCTAGTTACATTTATTTGGATATATCCATAGTAACGAGCTAATGATGCACAATTTTGCCTGGCATAGAAAATGTGCTCTCGTCTGGATACTGTTGTTCAGAGGAGCTAGCCAACAACACAACTAACACGATCACTTCAAACTGAATCTGGAAACACAGCAAACTAGCTGCACTTGCGGATCCATGATTTTGACTAGCTGAGAAAAGCTGCATGCCTGTCTGATCCCGACACTAAATGTTAGTCTAAACGAAATATGAGATAATATCTAGATGCTTTTATAGTGGAGATCAAGTTTATAAATTGCCTGGCTGGGCTGACGAGACAGTGGATTGCACAGTCAGATGGAACAGAGTAAATAGGCATTTTAATGTCATAGATTTAGCCGGTGGTAATCAGCATTAGACCCTTCCATTGTATAAACAGGGAATAACACATTCTCATGAATTCAATTTTTTTTCTTGCAAGAATAGCTTGCAGAACTAGCACCTGAGGGAGAGGGGGAAGTCAGGTATATCTACAAAGCTAATCTATCAGGTGTACCAGTGGCATGCTATGGCCCAGCTGCATTCTACCAGGAAAATAGAGAGAGGGAGAGAGTTAGATCGACACCTGGGGAGAAGCTGCTATTCCATCTGGAGCAGCAATATGTGCATAAACAGGACTAGCACACACACACACAGCTAAGTAAATACTGGATGAGAATTAATGAATTGTATTCTCACGGAAGAGGTGCATGCACCATCGTCCATGGTTACGCATCCACGCGTTGTTGGCGGAAAGAGAAACTCAATCCCAGTGGTGCCCCCGTAACGGGAGCAGGGGAAAATATGTATTCTGGGGACTAACGGAGGAGGGGTAGAAAAATAAGAGATGCATGTCAAAGATAAGGTGTAAATAAAAAAATTAAAAAAATTGAAATAACGCCCACTGTCTGCCCGACACACCTGGCGAGGCCGCCCCGTTGGATTGTAGAAAGACTAATGAGAGAAGTCGAGTAGACACTAAACAGCGAGAGAATGTTGCCCCCAGCTTCACCTGGAAGATCCCAGAGGCATTGTGGGAAAATAGAGAAAATGTAAAAAGTCAAACTAAATCCTTATCTACTGTATTAATATGTGTAATGAGTCTCAGCAATAACAAACATCATTAACTTCCTCTGTGAAGAAAAACAGACTGTTTTAGAAACCGTTCACGTAGGGAGAATCGAGATATCTCCTCTCTGCGGACCTCAAGAACTGAGACGAGAGTAGCAGGACCATGAAGAGTACGAGAGTGAACCTCAGTGGAATGCCCAGTCGTGTTACACAGCCTTACCCACACGTACAGGGGGATTTTGTTTAAAGTCCCTGCACAGTGGCAGAAGATACTGGACTTCTGAGAAGTTTCTCTGAAGCAGGGCATGGCTTGTATCAAGTGTCCTCCCTCCCTCCATCTTCTCTCCCCTCATAAAGCACTTCCCATAAACAAGACGCTTGGCACTGGGCATGAAATTTGAGAATCTGTAAATATGACCAGACTCCATCTCTAGTCTTTCTTCAGCTCCATTTCAGCAGGAAGTGAGGGGACCACAGGCCAAAAATAAGAAATCAAACAGACACGAGGATTGGTCCATAACACGGGGACACCCGGCCCTATTATATAGCACCAGGTCTGGGTATGGTTCATTAGGCACCAAGCAGAAGAAAACAGACTGAAACAGGGATGGACTACCTAGAATTGTCCAATGAGAAACACTAGCTTTCAATTTCTGTTGCAAAACTGTTTTAAATGCTCGTCTGTTGAGTGCCGTAATGAACACAACCCAGGTGTTAGGCCTATACAATGAGAAACACTTACTTTCCATTGCAAAACGTTTTAAATAATCATATTTTGCATGCCATAATGAACACAAACCAGCTGTAGACAGCCTATGTCTCTGTTGGGACATGCCAAAGTGAGGCGGTGGTGGGCTAAGTTTACGCCCCATTAGTAATGCTGAGCTGTGATTGGCAGACTGGGGCCGTGTTCCCGGGCAGGTCAATGGCAGGCGGCCCGCGGCACTCGCTGGAGAGCCCATCAATCACAGTTTGGGTTAATTAACCAGCAGGAGACGAGCCAGGAGCTCCTTGTTCTGTTCCCCCACACTGAGGGAGGGAGGTAAAGAGAGGAGGGAAGAGAGATTAGGTTGGGATAGGCAAGAGATAGGGAGACTGAAGAGACAGAAAATGGAAAGAGAGGGAGAGAGACCGACAGAGAAAGAGTGCATACATTAACCCCATACTCATAGCCGAGTCCAAATATCCCTTCGAGAGAGTTACTTATCCGGAAGACATAGAGAAAGCATTTTCACATCAACCTGAAACCAAGAGAAACAATATTCTACCCAGTGATTATCAACTAATACAAAGAACATGAATCCTAACAGAAAAACCGATTCCCTTAATGATTGGGAGAGAAGCCACATTGTGCTATGTTGGCAGGCCAACATGTGGCTTCCTGCCACAAGCTAAAGGACAGTGACCGGAACAATAGGTATAAATAAAATGTATGCCGTTATTTCTGTTTTGTTATTGCTCTCATTACTGTGAAGTTAATTAGGATAATTGTTATTTGTAGTACAGCAGGATTATATTTTATCCCTGTTGCTATTGATTTAAAATGTTCCTGTGTAAATTACTGAGTTATCATGCCAATAAAGCAAATTTAATTGAAACAGTCGAGAAGGGGAGAGCGCAAGAGACAACAGGAGAAAGCGATACATGTTTTGAATGTATGTGTATCTACAATTGTGAATGTGTGCAATACCTGCATATGTGTGTGTGTGTGTGTTTCTGCCTGCATGCGAATTTCATAGATCATGCACGTGCAACACGACACTTCCTTTCTCTCCTTCTCTCGCCTCTTCATTATGATGGGTGTGTAGTGAGGCTGTCTGGGTCTGGGTGACTGAGTAAGGGGGAAATCAATGCAGAAACTTGCACCAGCTCTTTAGTGTCTGCTAGCCCAACACTGCCATCATTAGCATCAGTCTCATTCTCCATCTCCTTGATTGACCGTCCAATAACAAAGCACTTTATTTGCTTACGCCACAC
This sequence comes from Salvelinus alpinus, assembly GCF_045679555.1. NCBI lineage: Eukaryota > Metazoa > Chordata > Actinopteri > Salmoniformes > Salmonidae > Salvelinus > Salvelinus alpinus. The sequence continues at coordinate 12,593,712 of NC_092123.1, forward strand.
TTTTACTGGATAAGGCCTGGCATCAGCTCTAAAAGGCGGGATGGTATGGTTTCTCTTTGCCAGTCGATATACACTTCCCAACGATGTTACAGTACTGTAGCCTATAATCTCTCTGCCATTGTCTCAATCTATCTGCCCTGGCAGGTTGTCAGTGTCTGAGGTTGTCAGTCTCTTTGGCTTTCCATCTGTCAATTGGTTTTACCACTCCGCTGTCGATACGGTTCCGTTTGCTTTGGGACCAATCTATTTTACAACCTGCAGGACTTCAGTGTGACGCTTTTTTCTCGTCAAGATAAACTTGTTTTTGAAATGAATCGACAACGCTTGTTTTATGCTTGTCTGTCTCCGGTGTCTGTCCACACTCCCCGTCTTTCCACCTCTCTGGGAAAGTTATATTTTTTTGCAGAGCTTTAGGCGTGTCCATTGCCAGTGTCCAAAAAACGTTAAAAAAAAATATTGTACACAATAACTTTTATCTTGTATATTTTTATTATCCAAATGGAAAGAGGGCACATGCCCCGTCAGTTTCAATGGGCATGACCCCTCTGCTCTGACAATGGTCCAGTGTGGATCCTCCAGTTATAAAGTTATTAATACTATCTAACTGGGTCATCCCTACACAGTCCCATTGTGAAGCTGCACTGCCATCCTTACCGCCCTCAATGCTTCATTTAATCATGCCCGCCAGTGCCATGCCCCGGCCTACAACACAGTGGACCCCAAGAGTGGGACAAGAGAGATGTAGGCCTAAAGGCATTGGATTGATGGCCAGTGCGTGTGTGTGTGTGTGCCCAAGTCTGAGTTAGTCCATCCCATCTTCCTCTGTGCCCCCGTCAGGGGGACCAGTCCCTGCCTCCCACTCAGTCTATAATAAGGAGCCCGGGGCATAACCCTGCCGCCTCTGCGGTGCCCATTAGACTGCCTGACTATAAGACAAAGCCAGACCCAAGAACCCCTGTTGAGGACAGAAGAAACCACGGGAACATGTTAAAACGTAACATGCAGCTGCCTCTTCCAATCACGTCAGTCTGTCCTAATACAGTTCTGTCCCGGCAGGATTCAATTACTTTTGATTAATTTTGGCACAGCCAGACTCCATTCTGCCGAATGCAATTTGACTAGATGCAATGGGATTCACTTCAATTGAATGAATGTTAACTTAATACCTCTTCTATCCCTCACTCTTAGCCTCCCTCTTGCTTTTTTTACCCCTGCTTTCCCGTTCATATTTCACACAGACGTTTTGCTTGTTACTGAACTCACATGCAGTATATAACATACAGTTGAAGTTGGAAATTTACATAGACCTTAGCCAAATACATTTAAACTCAGTTTCACAATTCCTGATATTTAATCGTAGTAAAAATTCCCTGTCTTAGGTCAGTTAGGATCACCACTTTATTTTAAGAATGTGAAATGTCAGAATAAAAGAGAATGATTTATACAGCTTTTATCTCTTTCATCACATTCCCAGTGGGTCAGAAGTTTACATGCACTCAAGTAGTATTTGCTAGCATTGCCTTTAAATTGTTTAACTTGGGTCAAATGTTTCAGGTAGCCTTCCACAAGCTTCCCACAATAAGTTGGGTGAATTTTGGCCCATTCCTCCTGAAAGAGCTGGTGTAACTGAGTCAGCCATGTAGGCCTCCTTGCTCGCACACGCTTTTTCAGTTCTGCCCAGAAATTTTCTATAGGATTGAGGTCAGGGCTTACATTTTTTTTACCTTTATTTAACTAGGCAAGTCAGTTAACTTCTTATGGCTGATATCCCGTAAACGGGATCGACTTGACAACAGCCAGTGAAAGTATTTCACACCATTTTAAAGATAAACTTGTAAATCCAGCCACAGTGTCCGATTTCAAAAAGGATTTACAACGAAAGCACACCAAACGAATATGTTAGGTCAGTACCTATTCACCGAAAAACACAGCCATTTTTCCAGCCAAAGAGAGGAGTCACAAAAAGCAGAAATAGAGATCAAATTAATCACTAACCTTTGATGATCTTCATCAGATGGCACTCATAGGACTTCATGTTACACAATACATGTAGGTTTGGTTCGATAAAGGTAATATTTATATCTGAAAATCTTAGTTTACATTGGCGCTTTATGTTCAGTTATGTTTTGCCTCCAAAACATCCGGTGATTTTGCAGAGAGCCACATCAATTTACAGAAATACTCATAATAAACATTGATAAAAGATACAAATATTATACATGGAACTTTAGATAAACTTCTCCTTAATGCAACTGCTGTGTCAGATTTAAAAAAAACTTTATGGAAAACGCATACCATGCTATAATCTGAGTACAGCGCTCAGAGCCCAAACAAGCCATATAGATATCCGCCATGTTGTGGAGTCAGAAGCCAGAAATAGTATTATAAATATTCACTTACCTTTGATGATCTTCATCAGAATGCACTCCCAGGAATCCCAGTTCCACAATAAATGTTTGTTTTGTTCGATAACATCCATAATTTGTCCAAATACCTCCTTTTTGTTTGCGCGTTTAGTACAGTAATCCAAATGCGCAGGCATTAGGTCCAGACAAAGTAAAAAAATTCCATTACAGTTCGTAGAAACATATCAAACGATGTATAGAATCAATCTTTAAGATGTTTTTAACATAAATCTTCAATAATGTTTCAACCGGAGAATTCCTTTGTCTTCAGAAATTTGATGGAATGCAGGTCGCTCTCACGGGAGCGCACGTGGTCAGCTCATGCCAGACACCTGACTCAAAGAGCCCTCCTTCCCTCATTCTTCACAGTAGAAGCACAAACTAGGTTCTAAAGACTGTTGACATCTAGTGGAAGCCTTAGGAAGTGCAATATGACCAATATGACACTATATATTGGATAGGCAAACCTACAAACCTCAGATTTCCCACTTCCTGGTTGGATTTTTTCTCAAGTTTTTGCCTGCCATTATACTCAGGCATCATTCAAACAGTTTTAGAAACATCAGTGTGTTTTCTATCCAAATCTACTAATAATATACATATCTTAGCTTCTGGGACTGAGTAGCAGGCAGTTTACTCTGGGCACCTTATTCATCCAAGCTACTCAATACTGCCCCCAGCCATAAGTTAAGAACAAAATCATATTTTCAATGACAGCCTAGGAACAGTGGGTTAACTGCTTTATTCAGGGGCAGAACAACAGATTTTTACCTTGTCAGCTCTGGGATTCGATCTTGCAACCTTGCGGTTACTAGTCCACCGCTCTAACCACTAGGCTACACTGCCACTCAGCTTTGTGATATCCACTCCAATACCTTGACTGTTGTCCTTAAGCCATTATGCCACAACTTTGGAAGTATGCTTAGGGTCATTGTCCATTTGGAAGACCCATTTGCGACCAAGCTTTAACTTCCTGACTGATGTCTTGAGATGTTGCGTGAGTATATCCAAATGTTGCGTCAATATATCCAAATAATTTTCGTTCCTCATGATGCCATCTATTTTGTGAAGTGCACCAGTCCCTCCTGCAGCAAAGCATCCCCGCATGATGCTGCCACCCCCGTGCTTAGTGTATGTAAACTTCTGACCCACTGGAATTGTGATAGTGAAATAATCTGTTTGTAAACAATTGTTGGAAAAATGACTTGTGTCATGCAAAGTAGATGTCCTAACTGACTTGCCAAAACTATAGTTTGTTAAAAAGAAATTTGTGGAGTGGTTGAAAAACAAGTTTAAAAGACTCCAACCTAAGTGTATGTAAACTTCCGACTTCAACTGTATGTACAAGCAGGGGGGAAAAAGCTGGGAAGAAAGAGTTTTACCTGTAACTCAAAAGCAAACAATCTGCAAGATCCCAATGCAATGCAATGTTCAAACACACAGCGAATATACACTACATGACCAAATGTATGTGGACACCTACACGTCAAACATCTCATTCCAAAATCATGGGTATTAATAGGGATTTGGTCACCCTCATTGCTGCTATAACAGCCTTCACTCCTCTGGGAAGGCTTTCCACTAGACGTTCGAACATTGCTGCGGGGAGTTGTTTCCATTCAGCCACAAGCACATTAGTGAGGTTGGGCCCTCACTGACGTTGGGTGATTAGGCCTGGCTCGCAATCGGCGTTCCAATTCATCCCAAAGGTGTTCAATGGGGTTGAAGTCAGGGCTCTGTGCAGGCCAGTCAAGTTCTTTCACACCAATCTCAACAAACCATTTCTGTATGGACCTCGCTTTGTGCACTGGGCCATTGTCATGCTGAAACAGGGAAGGGCCTTCCCCAAACTGTTACCACAAAGTTGGCAGCACAGAGTCCTCTAGAATGTTATTGTATTCTGAATGGACTTTTTCAAAAGGTGACATCCTATGACAGTGCCAGGTTGAAAGTCACTGAGCTCTTCAGCCATTCTACTGCCAATGTTTTTCTATGGAGATTACGTAGCTGTATGCTCAATTTGATACACCTGTCAGCAACGGTAGTGGCTGAAAAATCAAAATCCCCTAATTTGAAGGGGTGTCCACACTTTTGTATATATAGTGTTTATGTTAGATCTGTGTGTCAATGTATTGAACCCCGGTAGAATGACTCAGTCGTTGCATAGCATGTGGCTCAAAGAAACAGATTTACTAATCATTAACATAAGTACAAAGTTTGAAGCTGTCCATTATCAATGTCGAATCCAACAAATTGATTCCCAAACATTTCTGGCAGCTTTATGTTCTCCCGTTATGCTACATTGCCACTTACTCCCTACAGGTGCAAACTGCACTATAGTACCAATACTTTATAGATCTTCCACATGTATACCCACACATACTGTATCTCAAGAGTGCCGATTTTTTCCTCACTTATCTATGCAAATTCCGCCCCCCGATTCTAAAACATTACGGGATTGACTGCTAAAGGGCACATGAAAAATCAAAAAGGAGCTAAGAAAGGGTGAAATAAATAGCATATCCATAACATTGAGATTGGCCTTTGTACGATTTCGGAGACCCTGCTGACTCCAGTCGTTCTTTAAATTGATTTTTCATATGCGATTCCCCTCCGGGGGCCATTCCATTTTCATATGCACGTCTGTATGTGTTCCCCCCCTTCCCACTCTATTAATCAAATAATGCAATCAATTCCTGTGTGCGCCGAGCGAAGACACGGGCCATTCCTTATGTGAACAGCTTTTGCATGTCTTTAATGGGACTTTGAGTGGTGTTACATAATGTAAAAGGATTGTGTGTGCTCAACTATTCCCGGAGAATGTTAGCCTAATACGTTCACGCAGAAATTAATATGGTGTGATTTTTGCTAGGAAAGCATTGGAAAAGGTGTTGGTTCAGCTTGAGGCTCTGACGACGAGACTGTGTGTGTGTGTGTGTGTGTGTGTGTGTATATACACAGAGTTTACAAAACATTAGGAACACCTTCCTAACATTGAGTTGCACCCCTTTTGCCCTCAGAACAGCCTTAATTCGTCGGGCATGGACTCTATAAGGTGTCAAACGCGTTCCACAGGGATGCTGGCCCATGTTGACTCCAATGCTTCCCACAGGTGTGTCAAGTTGGCTGGATGTCCTCTGGGTGGTGGACCATTCCTAATACACACGAGAAGCTGTTGAGCACTAAAAACCAAGCAACGTTGCAGTTCTTGACACAAACCGGTTCACCTATATGTGCATGTAATATAACACACACACACACACAACCGAGAGGACAGCACACACAGATACAGGAGCATGTATATACACTGAGTGTACAAAACATTAGGAACACCATGACAGCCTGACCAGGTGAATCCAGGTGAAAGCTATGATGCATTGTTGATGTCACTTGCTAAATCCACTTCAATCAGTGTAGATGAAGACATACGTCTGTGCACGTATGTCTCCACAGTGCAAAGAGTGCACAGGGGCATAAATCTTTTAAATCCTCTGCCGCTGACATGTCTCCTAGTGAATCAAAGAAATATCTTAATTATGCCACTTAACATCTCACTGGATGGTCTCTGGGCGAGCACGGAGGAGCATAGAATTCATTTCACTGAGCACCGGAAAAACTCAAAATACATAAACCTTCAAGGATGCATAACAGATGACCTGCCGAGAGGAAGCCTCGCTGTGATTTCATAATGCTAATGTTGCTCTAACAGAGAGAACTCTGCCCAGGCAAAAAAAATAAAACATCTGTCAAATGGCATAGCGAACAAATAGCTAACTTAATTCCTGAAAGGTTGTAAAAGCCGAAAGTGCATCGTAAGGTGGGTTGGATAGAGCTAGAGGGAACAGGGGGATCTCTGTTGAGACATTGTGACAATGTGAGGTTTTGTCAATGTCAGAGGTACCAGGGAACGGGAGTTTTATTTGTCAACTGTAAAATATGTTTAAAGCACACACAGGCAACTATAATATACCATTTAGTTCAGAGTCAGAAGAAAGCCAACTGATATAATGAAGTCTGTACAGCAGGGATCATCAACTAGATTCAGCCACGGGCTGATATTTTCTTGAGGGGGATGGTCGGGGTACGGAACATAATTACAAATAATTTGTGGACTGCAAATTGACCGCAATAAACCCAAACAGATCATATTTAATTAAAACATAATTTCGAACCTTGCTTACGACCACGTGTCAATTATACATCGGAATACTTGGGAACAGATTTCCAAAATTCGAAATAATTTAAAGCCGTTTTCCTGGTGTTAATACTTATATAAAATCTATTTAGTATAAAATAATGAAACATGTTCAATTTGGTTTAAATAATGCAAAGTGTTGGAGAAGAAAGTAAAAGTGCAATATGTGCCATGTAAAAAAGCTAACGTTTAAGTTCCTTGCTCAGAACATTAGAACATATTCCCAGTTAAGAAGTTTTAGGTTGTAGTTATTATAGGAATTATGACGCATCAACTATTTCTCTAAACCATTTGTATTTCATATACATTTGACTATTGGATGTTTTTATAGGCACTGTAGTATTGCCAGCCTAATCTCGGGAGTTGATAGGCTTGAAGTCACAAACAGTGCTGTGCTTCAAGCATTGCTAAGAGCTGCTGGCAAACGCAGTAAAGTGCTGTTTGAATTCATGCTTACGAGCCTCCTGCTGCCTACCACCGCTCAGTCAGACTGCTCTATCAAATCATAGACTTAATTATAATATAATAAACAGAAATACGAGCCTTTGGTCATTATCATGGTCAAATCCGGAAACTATCATTTCGAAAACAAAACTTTTATTCTTTCAGTGAAATATGGAACCGTTACGTATTTTATGAAACGGGTGGCAACCCTAAGTCTAAATATATATACCTTCAATGTTGTCATAATTATGTAAAATTCTGGCAAATTAGTTCACAGTTAACATGAATTTCTTTTAAATAATTATGCAGGTTTAAAAAAATATATACTTCTGTGTATTGATTTTAAGAAAGGCATTGATGTTTATGGTTAGGTACATTTTTCGCGAATGCGCTTTTGTCAAATCTTCACCCGTTTAGTGAAGTTGAAATGATTCGATGATAAATTAACAGGCACCGCATTGATTATATGCAACACAGGACAAGCTAGTTAACCTAGTAATATCATCAACCATGTGTAGTTAACTAGTGATTGTGAAGATTGATTGTTTTTTTATAAGATAAGTCTAAATGCTAGCTAGCAACTTAACTTGGCTCATTGCAGCCACAAGGTCCTTATGACACTGCACTCACGTAACAGGTGGTCAGCCTGCCACGCAGTTTCGTTGTGGATTGCAATGTAATCGGCCATAATCAGCGTCCAAAAAGGCTGATTACCGATTGTTATTTAAACTTGAAAATCGGCCCTGACGATTAATCGGTCGACCTCTAAAACAAAGTAGCCAATAGTGGTTGTAGTTATGGGGCCTGAACAGGTTGCACAGCTAACTGTTCTTTCTGGGCAAACTGCAGCAACAAGGGCAGTATCCTTCCTGTATGACTGGCAGGGTATTCAGGGCTGGGTGGTAATCGGTTGGGTACAGGCACTCAGCAGATGCAGCTGCAGATGCAGCATGCCAACAAGACCCATTGACTAACTGGAATGTTATCTCAGCCTGAATAATGCCGGGGACTCTCCAGTAGTGGAATGGTTGTGAAGGAGAGTCTGTGAAGGGGCTGTCTGTCACAAACAGACCTGCCCTTAGATCTTTCCAACTCCTAATTGATGAGTGGTTGTAGTTATGTTGAATGTGGCAATAAGTCTTGCAGGTCACGTCCTACATATTCCTTTAGAAGTCGGGTAGGATGCATATTTGGTCGATATTTACTGTGGATAGTTGGCTGTGATTACGGTCTGGACCCAACAGGAGATGAGGAGAGTGACAGAAGCTGTGAGGGTGACCTCAGGTTAATTAGAGTGTAGGTCATAGTGTAGGTCATAGACTACGACGATGAAGCATTGGTTATGAGGGACATAGCCCAGCTCCACACACATACATTTGAAGAGATCCATAGGCATTGATGGAAAGTAAAAGGGTTGAAGAGGAGGTGGAACTGATAGTCAATCCTCAACCACCATGCACAATTGCCAGTCAACATATACAATCAGGTACAGCATTTTTGTTTAAGTTTGACCATCCTAAGGGACCTCTAGTTTGCCATAGATGGCATTATGTCCTTATAGGGATGACTGAACAGTTTCAGACCAATGCTCATTCTTCACATGCAAGTCCAGTTCATGTGTCACATGGGCTGGCTAGCCACGGGTGGTAGCAAAATAGGTGCATGTGAGGGCAATGCACGGCAGCACTTTCCAGATGGCATTTCGGCTGTTGAACGGCATACTGACATGTGGCAGTCCAGTTCCATGGTGTCTGTCTTTATTAACTGCCAGAGGGGGGACTGATGATGGAGTGGGCCTATTGAGGACAGTTCTGGGAGAATCAGGATGGCATTGAAACGGTGTGTTGGTTCAATGTGGTGAAAACCTGCCTTATGAGCTTGCCATCCTATGTGATTGCATCCTCCCCATACACAATAGTTACACACATTGAAATGCTAGTTGGCTTCAGCTATTCAAACACGAGGCATGGCAGTGCCACTCATAGTCCTAGTTAAACCAAAAGCTGTATGAAACCATTTTAATTAAGACAGAATAACACAATACAAAATAAACTAGGGCAATTTATATCCAGGCAACGGTGTCTGGGTGTAATTATGTTGTCCATATTGAGTTCGGGAAAAAAACAATTTAAACAAAAACAGTCTTTATGCGCATGAGTGTTGTACACTAAAAAAAGCCTCATATACACAAGATTCATATTTACACATGATGTGACCTTCATCAAATGGCATTATGGTAGCTATTTGGATTTTGGACACCATATCAGATTTGAGGCTAAATCCAGGGTGCCCCCAAAGATTATCTGTGGTGGCCCCCTGACTAAATTGCACGAGTAGAAGCTAAAGATACATAATCTGTCAAGGAACCTTGGATCCCCAAAAAATGTAATTGATATCTGAGCCCACTTGTTTTCTTTAGAGCTGATTACAATAGCCACAACATCAAAACACATGGAACAGTAGGCCTATGTATTTTTGCCAGGCAACGGTGCTGAAAGGGAGCACATTTGACTTGGAAAGTTGTCTATTAAATCACCAAAAAGTAAACCTCACCATTATCATAAATATTAATAGTTAATATTTCTGCCTATTGTATCTATGTTTCCAGGTCTATATTTCCAATATGCATTAAGATATCCTAATGTTTTTTGTTTGTGTATGTAGGGCGTACACCTGACTACTCGTATCCCACATTTTGTGCAATATCAGAGCTTGCAATATTGGGTTACATGAGTTTGTGGCCAATCCTCCCTCCAGCCAGGCATTATTCTGCACATTTTGAGTTTAGGGGGAGTGTCACAATATCTATAAATATAACCACTTTTGCAGTAAAATATTTTTTTCACAACCATACATTTCATAAATGGGAGACAGAGATTTGGAAAATACATAGCCTGTGGTAGAGGCATCTCAAAAACGAAGGCCCTTCTCGGATTGGCCACTAGCCTCATTTTACAATCATATAAAGCCTATCCGCTGACTGAATATTAATTTGCAGCTCTCTACCCCCACCTGCCGCTCCACGTCAGAAAACGAATGTGGCCAAACGTAATGCTTGACTGCCCGCAATTGGATGCTAACTTCAGAGGTACCTTTTGGACACTAAAAAGCCAAGCATGATAATGTAACCGGGTTTAATATGTCCCTTGATTCGCCAGTGACATGCAATCGCTCTCATGGGTGAGCGATCCTTCTCGCCATTCATATATGTCCACGCGTCCAATTCTGGGATTACATTTTCACCCAAAACTAACCCATGTACAGTTTTAGTCTATACCTACTCAGTTCTTGTTAAATCATCGATACTCTGTCACTGTGAAAAATGCTAATTCTGCGCCGAATCCCCTTCACCCATTCGAAAGCTTAGGATATAAATTAATGCATTTTAAATGATAAACACTTGAGGGTAATGACGCCTTTGAATTGTTCCACAAAAGCGTCGTTATTTATCAATCAAATAAACCGTTTGAATTTAAATAACTGTCCCTGAGGTTGTTGTCTTATGACGCGCTGTATGTTAACAAAATACAGCCAAATAATCAGCGCATTGCCAACTGCATGCCACGGACACCTTCTGTTATCCCTAGACAATCACCCATATCATAACACTGCTTTTTGCGATTTGTTGTTCTCCTTGAACAAAAAAACGAAACAAAGCACATCCTATTGATGTCGTTCCACAGCCACATGCATCTATCCACAAATCTTTCTCTCCTATTGATGATTTTTCTCTACCAATCGATGGATATCACATTCAATGTCTGAATAAAAACACCAGAACAGTTCAGTGAAGTCAAAGGGGTCTTGATAATCCCCTTCTCAAAAAGCAAGCATTCCAATCTTTGGAAGACGTGCTAAAACTACAAAACACCAGCGGTCAAACAATCCGCCCCTCTCTCTCTTGCTCGCTCTCTGCGGTCCTTCTCCCACATCTCCCTAATATAACTGTTCCCGCAGATAGGGATATGGACAAGTGTAGGCGAATACAGCAACTTATCCACGAAGTCCACAACGCCAAGAAACAATTCTCCCTACCTTGACTGCCGCAGACAAGAAACCATAGGAGTTGGAGAATCATTTTGAGCAGGTTTGGCTGACGGACTGCTTCCAGCCTTCGCTGTTAGTGGAGGTTTTTAGTAGCTCTTATTATAGGAGGAACCGTGACACTCCGTTCGCCCTCCGTCTTGAGGTCCGCTGGCGTTCTCTCGCTCCCTCTCTGACGCGCGCGCTCGCTTCCCAGCTCGCGCTTACTTTTTACTCCTTCGTTGCCTGACTCAACTGAGCAGTCCGCATTTATACAGCATCACTCACTATACCCCTCGAGAAAAAAAGGAAGTCACTTTCATTTAAAGGTCCAGATCACTCCAATAATTGTTTCACTATGGTTTATAAAAAATATTCAGTTTAAATTATTGTTCAATAATTAGTGAGGGAGCTATGTTTTAAAAGTCAATCTAACGGATGATGGACTGTGCAACTTGCAATGTCACATCTTATTGAATAAATCCGTGTGACATGAACCGTTTCATTTTTTTACGGGTTGTGGAGAGCACTGTCCCGACTGCAGGTCTCTTCTCCCTATCCTCTCTCTCTCTCTCTATCAGGCACGCGCGCGCACACACGAGAACAGCGAATGACTGGCTGTATGTTTGTACGAATGATATGCACATTCAGCTTGAAAAAAAGCTTTTTCTTTTTTATTTTCATTTTCTTTCTTGGCACACACCTAGTAACTCACTTGCAGTATGCTATCCAAACTAAATCTGCATGATACATTGAACATCTCATTCCAAAATAATGAGCATTAATATAGAGTTGGTCCCTCCTTTGCTGCTATAACAGCCTCCACTCTTTTTAGAAGGCTTTCCTAGATGTTGGAACATGTTGGAACATTGCTGCAGAGACATTCAGCCACAAGAGCATTAGTGAGGTCGGGCACTGTTGTTGGGTGATTAGGCCTGGCTCGCAATCGGCGTCCAATTCATACCAAAGGTGTTGAATGGGGTTGAGGTCAGGGCTCTGTGCAGGCCAAGTCAAGTTCTTCCACACCAATCTTGACAAACCATTTCTGTATGGACCTCATTTTGTGCATGGGGCATTGTCATGCTGAAATAGGAAAGGGCCTTCCCCAAACTGTTGCCACAAAGTTGGAAGCACAGAATCATCTAAAATGTTATTGTATGCTGTAGCATTAAGGTTTCCCTTCTCTCGAACTAAGGGACCTAGCCCAAACCATGAAAAACAGCCCCAGACCATTGTTCCTCTTCCACCAAACTTCACAGTTGACACTAAATTTGACGAATTAACTGTGTATGTGGATATGATTGACATTGGAGTCTGACATTCATAGGATAGTGACCCCACATGTATCATGCCCCCTCCTCACCACAAACACTCTCTCTCCCACACACACAGGTAGTCTTGATCAATTAATTTATGTATTCTACACCAGTCTATTGTAGTTCTTTCATCTGGCAGTGCATGCTAACAACCCAAGACACATCCAACGGTAGTATGAACACAAATGTAGCTGAGGAAAGGTGTGACAGTGACATCGTGTAAGTGAGCAGATTCCTCACTATATTTAGGCGTTATCAAGATGCTATTTGAGATGTGTGACAATAACAATATCAAAGCACTTGACACACTTCACCATTCTCCTCAGAACAATTTGTTGTGGTTTCTGCCTCAAAAATGAGAGGTATGCAACTTAACCGCTGCCACTGCCACTGTCATGGTGTCTAAGGCTAAATCACTCTTTAAACGGTTGGTAATTGTGTTGCATCCCTTTGCCCACTGAGCTCTTAAAGTTCAAAGCCATTCAGCCCAGAAGAATGTAAAACATATCTCTGCCCTCTAACAATATAAGGTAGTAAAGAGACACAAAACGCAGGCATTCAGCCTCTTGTCTCAAAGGAATAGCCGTGACGTCCATTGACTCCATTGACATTTATGCACCAGGGTCAAATCAAATCAAATCAAGTTTATTTTATATAGCCCTTCGTACATCAGCTAATATCTCGAAGTGCTGTACAGAAACCCAGCCTAAAACCCCAAACAGCAAGCAATGCAGGTGTAGAAGCACGGTGGCTGGGAAAAACTCCCTAGAAAGGCCAAAACCTAGGAAGAAACCTAGAGAGGAACCAGGCTATGAGGGGTGGCCAGTCCTCTTCTGGCTGTGCCGGGTGGAGATTATAACAGAACATGGCCAAGATGTTCAAAATGTTCATAAATGACCAGCATGGTCAAATAATAATCAGGAATAAATGTCAGTTGGCTTTTCATAGCCGATCATTAAGAGTTGAAAACAGCAGGTCTGGGACAGGTAGCACGTCTGGTGGACAGGTCAGGGTTCCATAACCGCAGGCAGAACAGTTGAAACTGGAACAGCAGCAAGGCCAGGTGGACTGGGGACAGCAAGGAGTCATCATGCCCGGTCGTCCTGACGCATGGTCCTAGGGCTCAGGTCCTCCGAGAGAGAGAAAGAAAGAGAGAAGGAGAGAATTAGAGAGAGCATACTTAAATTCACACAGGACACTGGATAAGACAGGAGAAGTACTCCAGATATAACCAACTGACCCTAGCCCCCCGACACACAAACTACTGCAGCATAAATACTGGAGGCTGAGACAGGAGGGGTCAGGAGACACTGTGGCCCCATCCGATGATACCCCCGGACAGGGCCAAACAGAAAGGATATAACCCCACCCACTTTGCCAAAGCACAGCCCCCGCACCACTAGAGGGATATCTTCAACCACCAACTTACAATCCTGAGACAAGGCCGAGTATAGCACACAAAGATCTCCACCACAGCACAACCCAAGGGGGGGGCGCCAACCCAGACAGGAAGATCACGTCAGTAACTCAACCCACTCAAGTGACGCACCCCTCCTAGGGACGGCATGAAAGAGCACCAGTAAGTCAGTGACTCAGCCCCTGTAATAGGGTTAGCGGCAGAGAATCCCAGTGGAGAGAGGGGAACCGGCCAGGCAGAGACAGCAAGGGCGGTTCATTGCTCCAGAGCCTTTCCGTTCACCTTCACACTCCTGGGCCAGACTACACTCAATCATATGACCTACTGAAGAGATAAGTCTTCAGTAAAGACTTAAAGGTTGAGACCGAGTCTGCGTCTCTCACATGGGTAGGCAGACCATTCCATAAAAATGGAGATCTATAGGAGAAAGCCCTGCCTCCAGCTGTTTGCTTAGAAATTCTAGGGACAATTAGGAGGCCTGCGTCTTGTGACCGTAGCGTACGTGTAGGTATGTACGGCAGGACCAACTCGGAAAGATAGGTAGGAGCAAGCCCATGTAACGCTTTATAGGTTAACAGTAAAACCTTGAAATCAGCCCTTGCCTTAACAGGAAGCCAGTGTAGGGAAGCTAGCACTGGAGTAATATGATCAAATTTCTTGGTTCTAGTCAGGATTCTAGCAGCCGTATTTAGCACTAACTGAAGTTTATTTAGTGCTTTATCCGGGTAGCCGGAAAGTAGAGCATTGCAGTAGTCTAACCTAGAAGTAACAAATGCATGGATAATTCTTTTTGCATCATTTTTGGACAGAAAATTTCTGATTTTTGCAATGTTACGTAGATGGGTCGCACTGTGAAAACATTCTGTTGTCTTTGTACTGTGGGAAAGAGGCCATTTTTATGTTCATGTTGTCTCTCTAAATATCTGGGTTGGAACATGCTTTCAAGGAAATGTAGCAGAAGTTGAACAAGAATAGAAACATTGTCATGCTAGCTTTTGTCACGCAAAATGACGCTGGAGAGACGAAGCAGGTACGGGGAGTAACATTTAATAAATGACGGACATATAACGAGACAAGCGCAGCGTCAGCAAACAAAAACTTAGACAAGAAACAATCAATGCAGCAGCAGGGAACCGAGCAAGGGAACAGACAAATATAGGGGAGGAAATTAACATGTAATAAGTGAGTCCAGGTGAGTCCATTAACGCTGATGCGAGTGACGAGAGAAGGCAGGTGTGGGTGATGGATGGCAGGAGCGTGTGATGCAGGGTAATCTGGCGCCCTCAAGCGCCAGGGGAAGGGAAGAGCGGGAGCAAACATGACAGTACCCCTCCCTCTTGGGACGCCACCCGGCGTCCCACCTGGGCAAACCGGCCGAGACATGGGCGCAGGGCAAGCCAGTTGGGGCGTGAAAGCCCGACGAACCGGCAGGAGCGTGGGAGCCTGGCGAGCCGGCTCAGGCATAGGAGCCTGACGATCCGGCTGAGGCAAAACGCCTGTCGATCCCGCTGAAGGGGAGCCCGATGATCCAGTGGAGTGTGACGTGGGATGGGAAACCGCCGAGCCAGGAAAACCTCTCGAGCCAGCCAGGGCGTGAAAGCCTGAAGGGCTAGCTTAGGCACCCCGGTTCCATCGGCAGCGGAATCCACCAACGTCACCAACAAAACACAAGACAAACAACAACAAAAAACTCCTGGACCGGCTGGGCAAGCAAAAACTGACGATCCAGCTGAGGCCCGAAGTGGGATGAGCGCCATCCGAGTCAACCGGGGCAAGGAAACCTCTCGAGCCTGCTAGGGCGCGAAAGCCCGATAAGCTGGCTAGGCATCCCCGGTTCCATTGGTGGCGACCCCGAACCGCTGCCACCATTCCAACCAGAACGCCAGTACTCCCCGATGCTTCGTATGATGGCTGCTGCATTCTGTCACGCAAAATGACGCTGGAGAGACGAAGCAGGTACGGGGAGTAACATTTAATAAATGACGGACATATAACGAGACAAGCACAGCGTCAGCAAACAAAAACTTAGACAAGAAACAATCAATGCAGCAGCAGGGAACCGAGCAAGGGAACAGACAAATATAGGGGAGGAAATTAACATGTAATAAGTGAGTCCAGGTGAGTCCATTAACGCTGATGCGAGTGACGAGAGAAGGCAGGTGTGGGTGATGGATGGCAGGAGCGTGTGATGCAGGGTAATCTGGCGCCCTCAAGCGCCAGGGGAAGGGAAGAGCGGGAGCAAACATGACAGCTTTATGTTGTGCCTGAGCCGTTTTCTTTTAGACATAGCGACTTTATCATGCTGTAATAGAATATGGAGAACTGGGGCCTGTCTGGTGGTGGGGGTGGTGAGGCGGGGGGGTTATATAGAAACGGGCTCCTCTAACACCTTTTGCCACTATTAGGGACATGGGTGTGACTGAAGAGCATCCATTTCAGCACCATAGACAACTCCACTCACTACAGTATGGCTGGCCTATGACACAGCAGCACCGCTCATTCAACAACACACCCTTGCAGCATCACTAGTCAAAACACCTAAGCCATTCTGGTTTATATCTAATCGATCCAGTAGCTTAAGAGAACAACCCGATGGTCCCAACACACTGCCAGAGCAAAGTCATTCAGATGGCACACACTGGCACAAGCATGTGGTGTCAGCCAAAGGTTACACATGCAACAAGTAGATCTGATCGCTACTCGTCATGCAAGCAGATGGCTTAGTGATGATTGGATCAAATATGTCCATAAATTAAGCTGTGCAATGACATTATCGCCCTTGTTTCAGTCCAGCGATGACGACAGAGGGGATGTCAATCAGACAGCAAGCATGTGCCCTAAAAAACACCCAGAATGTGGACAAGAAAACCTTCCAGCACAGAGTTCACTGGAGATGCACCGTTGAGGCCCTTTGCTCCACTAGGAGCTGAAGGGAACAAGCCAAATCAAGTCTAAAATTCAGTATCTCTGACACATCCTCAAAGATATAATCCACCAGGGCTTCAGGCTTTAGGAAAATAAATCTCTCCTTTATTTACCTGACTTCTAGTTCTTTTAGCCCACACAACTGCTGGGATGCCCCTCATGTTCGTTCCAATTAGAGCCGCTCAATGAGTGTGTCCTAAATGGCACTATTGGGCTCTATGGTCTCTGGTCAAAAGTAGTGCACTATAAAGGGTGCCATTTGGGAAGCAGAGATGTGTTTTGGTGACCAAACACACACGCTGGGTTGTTTCTCCTCATGGGGATCTGCCTTGGAAGAAGTCAAAGCAGTACCTTGATGCTTTCTAGAGCTGCTGGAAGGCGATAGTATGGTAACTAGATCTCCACAGCCACAATCATCACAAGGGATCTGTTTACTGGCTCATCAACAGTGTCCCCCCAGAAACTCGGCTGTTGCCCCGGCAACCCATTTTGTGATAGTCTGTAATCAATAGCATTGTGTGTACGTCAGAGAGAGTATGTGTGTGTGTGTGTGTGTGTGTGTGCGCATGTGTGCTACTCCCTTCCTTTCTACACTTTCTTGTTCACTAGCTCCATCTCTTTATTCCCCTGGCCAGCGGTTATTGACTGGAATTTGTCGGATACAATGTGTGTGTGTGTGTGTGTGTGTGTGTTTGCGTGTGTGTGTGTGTGTGTTTGCGTGTGTGTGTGTGTGTGTGTGTGTGTGTGTGTGTGTGTGTGTGTGTGTGTGTGTGTGTGTGTGTGTGTGTGTGTGTGTGTGTGTGTGTGTGTGTGTGTGTGTGTAAATGGAGGCTTGTGTAGGGTGAAACTGTGTGTGTGTGTGCATGTTTGTGTGTGTTCATTTGCATGCATGTGTGTGTGGTGCCAGAAAATGTACAAAACACTGATATAACACCCTGTCGCGAATCGTGACTAACAAGAGAACATTTGGTGATGATGACATACTGTATAGTGGCACCGGTCAACTGCACAAGCGATGCATGAAGACTGCTGTTACAATGTAACACAGATTCATAACACAGCCACATACTCACACAGAATATAGCTAGATACATTTAATTTCACTTCACAGTTTATTTCTGTTGACTGTAATGTCATAAAGTAAATATTGTGAATGACTCATTCTTGCCAAATTCATCTACCCTCTTCATCTAATTCAAACACACCACCTCCTAGGAATGAAATGAAAATCCCTAGGAAAGGAAGATCCTCTCCGTAGCCTGTATACACAAGATAAACGTCACTTAATTGCTCCCAATATTCCGTTCAGCATGTTCAGCATGACAGCGGGTAAATGATAAGTACTCCATACTGATCTAGCTAAACAGTTATGAGTCATCATGCATCAGGAGGAAGCTGAGATTGAACAGAATTGTCTTTCCTTCTTGTGTTCTGTGGCAAAATAACAGTGGACTCTGTGATAAACTGTCAGAAGGTCAAAAACAGAGTTCAACAGTGTATGCCCTCCTGACTTTATTCTGTTTCTTTATTCTGTGAAAAATCTGTAAAATAATATTTGACTTTCCCACTAAGCCAAGGCTTAACAGATGAGTAGATGAGTAGATCCCACACCATAGCCCTTATGCACTATTCCACCTTGGTGTTGTTCTCCATCTCCTTGATTTACCTATATTTATTGAGAAATTATTTGCACCAGTACTGACCCACTGGGCACAGATGTCAATTCAACATCTAAGTCACTTTGGTTCAATGTAATTCAATTGAAATAACCTGGAAACAACATTGATTCAACCAGTGTGTGCCCAGTGGGGAGCTTTAAAGGATCAACTGAGACTGGTCTCTATTGCAAAATAGATTTGAATGTTAATGAGACTGATCTGTATAAACAAACTTCGGCTGGTCAAGCAAAAGGCGTCTTTAGATACTTCCAACACCTGTTTCGTATGCAACCTCTGGCATGCAGGAATGACTAAACACAAAGATTATTCGGTTCACACACGCAGCCCAGTCCTTTGACTCTGACATTCAACCCCAGTACTGACAGTGTCAGCTAGCAGAGGCGTCACGCAGCTAACTTTTTGAAGGACCAAAAGTCCTTCAAAAGACTCAATGAACATGACACCCCCGTTAGCCATGTTGGGAAGGGCATTCCTTTCACTGATTTCCCAGAATGTTGACGTCAGCAAGAGGCGACGGTCCACGGATCCACGCCCGAGTCCCGATCCCATCTGCTATACGTACGATAAGGATCTGTGTGTGCCTCCGGGCTGCCATCCAAATGGAGCTCGGTTTGAGGGCCATCGACATGTTATTAGCAAACCATGGGAAGCCGTGCTCTTCAGCTTCAACATCGATCTTCTGGGATGACTGAGGAAGTGGAGGAGAGAGGTTGGAGACAGGTCATTCAGCATATGTGAGGCTGGATAAGGATAGGGCTGGGGATGTTTGTGCTCTATCTGTGCTGACATGGGGCCTTGGGGAGTGTCCACTCATCATGTTACTTACTGAGATTGAGCAGATTGTTGGACTGAATTTTTAAACCACAAGGAGATTTTCTATTTACAGTTATGTATGAGGGTCCTGTGTGGCTCAATTGGCAAGTGCGTAGCACTAACAATGCCAATGAGCATTTAATTCCTGCAAGAATTACATAAAACCACTACAAATATATAAATTCACTGTACTGTAAATTGCTTCATAAAGCATCTGCAAAGTGGCACGTGATATTATATTTGACTGTGTAGCACAAACAATACATTTATCCATGTGAACTTTCAACATTTCAGTGGCTTAATGTTACAGTAACTTCACAAAGTGGGATAAAAAGTCAACTTTTAGCATATTTATTTGCAGACAATTAAAATGGTTGATAATAACTGCATAACAGAGAGAAAGGTGCTGTTTGTGCGTATCATACCAATTAAGATGGCAAGTACTTTAGAGAAAGCCTGTGTCATTATACATGTGATAAACTCCAACACCCAATTCATTAATGATTATATTTTGTTATTTTAATTAAAGTTGCTTTTATTTTGAATGCATGAACATCAGTGCAGGAATGTAGGTGTTGATCTCATGCTATATTTTTAATCTGTAATGTTTGGTGAGGATCAGAAAACAGAGCCACAGCACAGTACTAAGTCATCAAGCAATGTGGGAAGGATTTGAAGGAGTCCCCGAGGCTCTCACTAATAAAACACATACAGTACACACACAGACAGACGCGGACACGTGTGCATGCAAACATATATAAACACACACACGCACACAATCAGACACACGCACTCAAACGCACTCATAAACTGTCAGACAAAAATATGAACACACACACACAAACACGCACGCACTCACACTCTCATACACACACCAGATGTTTCCATTTCTTTTCAGGAATGGCTGAGTAAACTGTTGTCTCTAAGAAAACGTTCACCAGTCACCACACATATTACTCATTTGACCTTGCTGTGGTTACTCTAGACCTTGGAAGTGTCTTGTGTTCAATAGTATACAGTACTAACCTCTTTCCCTTACCTTTAATGTCTGAGATGGCATGTGTGATTCTAGGGCCCCCAGCAATTGTTACATTGTAAAGAGCTAATTGGCTGATGTTGAAGAGAGGATGCCTGTAGCAGATCCATTGACTGCAATATGAAGGCTGACGTTTTGTTATCATTTATCTATTACTGACCTTAACACTGTCCCTTTACGTTGTATGATGTGGTTATTGAATAGTTATTGCAAGAATGGTCTTGCAACACAGACGCCGAACCACTGACTCACGCATTCAACCTGTAACCTTTAACCTTGCCGTGCACAACTGATAGTGTTGTCCCTTCTCAGCAGATATGCTGAATGCGTCAGAAAGAAACGCTTACTACAGACAACCAACAACCCTATCCATTTTCAGATGCTCATGTGAAATGCATCAAAGAGAAACTTGAAGATGGCAATTGTCTAATCTTAAAATTAGACATACAGTATATGCTCACTGTTCCCTGAGTTTATTTTTAGACTTTAGCTCAACGGGCTAACAACCCCAAAACCCAAACAGTCACATATGTCCCCGTTAGACAGATGCTCTGTAGCTCGGCTGATGCTGAAAAGTTACTGTAAAGTACCAGGCCCTAGTATATGTACTGTAAATCGGCAGATGTTGACTACATGAGCTGTAACCTTCCTCATCCAATTCTAGGTTTCCACGGTAACCTCACAGGAAGTAATCCCCGGTGACACAGAGAGGCGCGAAGATCCATGGAGTCGGCTCAGCGGAGACATTCTGGTCAAAGCCCCCGTCGGCTTTCGTTGGTTCTCTCATTTTAAACCCCATTTTCCATTTCTCGCTCCCTCATACTGGGTTAGGGTCGAGGGGTCAACCAGATTATCTCCTAATCCCGTTAATCCATCCTCACATCAGTCTAGGATTACGGGCCATTGTAATTGAAGGAGCCACCGCCTCAATTAAAAAAAGACAGGAAGGCTGATGGTTGAGGAAATGCTGTGAAATGAGGAGAGGGAGAAATGATGGTATATTATTTTTATTTTTTTATTGATTTAACCTTTTATTTAACTAGGCAAGTCAGTTAAGAACAAATGCTTATTTACAATGATGGCCTACACCGGCCAAAGGCCTACGACGCAGGGCCAATTGTGTGCCGCCCTATGGAACTCCCAATTACAGCCTGTTGTGATACAGCCTGGATTCGAACCAGGGTGTCTGTAGTGACACCTCTAGCACTGAGATGCAGTACCTTAGACCGCTGTGCCACTGTGTGTGTGGGTCAGGGGTGTGGGGGAGATAGTTGGAAGACTGACAGATAGTTGGACAGATGGATGGACAATGTGTGTGTATGTGTATGTGTGTATGTGTGTGTATGACTTTTCAGATGTTAGTGTCTGTGTGTGTATGCGTCTGTGTATCAATGTGAGTTTTCAAGACTTGAAAACTCACATTGATACACACACACACACACACTAACATATGCAAAGTCACACACACACACACTCATGTGTGAGTTTTCACGTGTGAGTCTGTGTGTGTGTGTATGGCTTCCATATGCAGCTTTCATTTGCCCTCTCATATTAGGGCTGTTAGTGTTAGGCGTCAGAGGTCACTGCCTCCTGATCTGTGGACATTTTGTTGATAAGACATCTATTAGTACTCTGTCAGATTAGTGGATTTAGAGGTCTGTGGCCATGCAGGGTCACAGAGCAGCAGGCCTCTCTGCTGGATCCCTCAAAAGTTTGACTCTAAGAAGCTCCTATAATCTCCAAACACTAGTTCAAGTTCTCTTTCCGCTTGGGAAATTAAGCTCTTGGTAGAACTTGATACTCTGCAATCTATGAGGTGTACGCTGAATTTAGATCGAAATGGTACCTTATTCTCTGAGGTCATTGGGGCGGCAGGTAGCCTAGTGGTTAGAGCGTTGGACTAGTAACCGGAATAATTTGTTCAAAACTGACTTGACTAGTAAAATCAAAAATTAAAACATTTAAAATGATCTTTGAGTAGCTCTATTGAGGGCAACTTTGTTCGCTAACTGTGAGATCAAGATAATAGCAGGTAGATTCATGGACTGAAAGATAGTCATAAATGTATCGTTCCATACATCCTCTGTTAGTAGTACCCTTCTTTAGCTATTTTAACTATAGCAGTATACAATACATGAGAGTGATTTTACATTTTCAAAAGTAATCTGGTGCAGTACTATTGTTTTCAAGGAAATTCAATCAAATCAAAGTTTATTTGTCACGAATACAACAGTGAAATGCTTACTTACAGGCTCTAACCAATAATGCAAAAAAGGTATTAGGTGAACAATAGGTAAGTAAAGTAAAAACAACAGTAAAGAGACAGTGAAAAATAACAGTAGCGAGGCTATAAAAGTAACGAGGCTACATACAGACACCGGTTAGTCAGTGAGGTAGTATGTACATGAATGTATAGATAAAGTGACTATGCATATATGATAAACAGAGAGCAGCAGCAGCGTAAAATATGGGTTGGGGGGGGGCACACAATGCAAATAGTCCGGGTAGCCATTTGATTACCTGTTCAGGAGTCTTATGGCTTGGTGGTAAAAACTGTTGAGAAGCCTTTTTGTCCTAGACTTGGCACTCCAGTACCGCTTGCCATGCGGTAGTAGAGAGAACAGTCTATGACTGGGGTGGCTGGGGTCAATTTTTAGGGCCTTCCTCTGACACCGCCTGGTGTAGAGGTCCTGGATGGCAGGCAGCTTAGCCCCAGTGATGTACTGGGCCGTACGCACTACCCTCTGTAGTGCCTTGCGGTCAGAGGCCAAGCAATTGTCGTACCAGGCAGTGATGCAAAGGAGATGATTGTGGACTTCAGGAAACAGCAGAGGGAGCTCCCCCCTATCCACATCGACGGGTCAGTAGTGGAGAAGGTGGAAAGTTTTAAGTTCCTCGGTGTACACATCACGGACAAACTGAATTGGTCCACCCACACAGACAGCGTTGTGAAGAAGGCGCAGCAGCGCCTCTTCAACCTCAGGAGGCTGAAGAAATTCGGCTTGTCACCAAAAGCACTCACAAACTTCTACAGATGCACAATCGAGAGCATCCTGTCGGGCTGTATCACCGCCTGGTACGGCAACTGCTCCGCACACAACCGTAAGGCTCTCCAGAGGGTAGTGAGGTCGGCAGAACGCATCACCCGGGGCAAACTACCTGCCCTCCAGGACACCTACACCACCCGATGTCACAGGAAGGCCATAAAGATCATCAAGGACAACAACCACCCAAGCCACTACCTGTTCACCCCGCTATCATCCAGAAGGCGAGGTCAGTACAGGTGCATCCAAGCAGGGACCGAGAGACTGAAAAACAGCTTCTATCTCAAGGCCATCAGACTGTTAAACAGCCACCACTAACATTTAGCGGCCGCTGCCAACAAACTGACTCAGCTCCAGCCACCTTAAAAATGGGAATTGATGGAAATTATGTAAAAATGTACCACCAGCCACTTTAAACAATGCCACCTAATATAATGTTTACATACCCTACATTACACATCTCTTATGTATATGTATATACTGTACTCTATATCATCTACTGCATCTTGCCATCTTATGTAATACATGGACCACTAGCCACTTTAAACTATGCCACTTTATGTTTACATACCCTACAGTACTCATCTCATAGGTATATACCGTACTCTATACCATCTACTGCACCTTGCCTATGCCGTCTGTACCATCACTCATTCATATATCTTTATGTACATATTCTTTATCCCTTTACACTTGCGTGTATAAGGTAGTAGTTGCGGAATTGTTAGGTTAGATTACTTGTTGTTATTACTGCATTGTCGGAACTAGAAGCACAAGCATTTCGCTACACTCGCATTAACATCTGCTAACCATGTGTATGTGACTAATAAATTTGATTTGATTTGATTTTGATTTGATTTGATGCAACCAGTCAGGATGCTCTCGATGTTGCAGCTGTAGAACCTTTTGAGGATCTCAGGACCCATGCCAAATCCTTTTAGTTTCCTGAGGGGGAATAGGCTTTGTCGTGCCCTCTTCACGACTGCCTTGGTGTGTTTTGACCATTCTAGTTTGTTGTTGATGTGGACAGCAAGGAACTTGAAGCTCTCAACCTGCTCCACAACAGCCCCGTCGATGAGAATGGGGGCGAGTTCGGTCCTCCTTTTCCTGTAGTCCACAATCATCTCTATTAGTCTTGGTTACGTTGAGGGATAGGTTGTTATTCTGGCACCACCTGGCCAGGTCTCTGACCTCCTCCCTATAGGCTGTCTCGTCGTTGTCGGTGATCAGGCCTTCCACTGTTGTGTCGTCTGCAAACTTAATGCAAACTTAATGATGGTGTTGGAGTCGTGCCAGGCAATGCAGTCGTGGGTGAACAGGGAGTACAGGAGGGGACCGAATCAACCCAATTAAACGGTGGGTGCGGATGTCATTCACCTGAATGGATCACCCCGTCAATCTCCCTGACCTTCAAAGCTTCCCCCTGCCAGTCTGAAGGGTAGCCTGTGTGACCTTTCATTCTGCTCCACGTTCCCCCTTTTATTCTTATCTTCTGCGTGGGCCGATAATGCCTCTTTTCCCCTTCACTCCTTCTGATGTAATTTAAACAGGATTTTCTTCATATCAGGATCTGGGGATAAGAAAGATAGCAGGGCTAGGATGGAGGGAGAGAGGGAGGGAGAGGAGGGGGAAGGCGAGAGTGAGGTGACAGAAATGTCTGGACTAGGCTGAGATTTGGACTGTGACAACCATAAGTACCTAATGTATCTGTGGTCCTGTTGTGTAGAATAAAACTGTCTCACAGCATCTTCATAATGTTCTAAAGGATGAATGTGTTAAACCTACCAGTGAATCTAACTTTAATGATTGACTACCTTAATATGTGTGTGTATGTGTGTGTGTGTGTGTGTGTGTGTGTGTGTGTGTGTGTGTGTGTGTGTGTGTGTGTGTGTGTGTGTGTGTGTGTGTGTGTGTGTGTGTGTGTGTGTGTGTGTGTGTGTGTGTGTGTACGTGTCAGTACACGTTCCCGCACACGACTACAGTATGTGTCACAGCACCTACCTGTGACACTCGCAACAATCTTGACCTTGATTTAAGACTGTCATCGATCACCCTCCCACAATTTCCACCAACTTCTAAAATATGTTGTTATTATTGATGTAGGACTCGTGCCTCCTGGGCCCTTTGCGAGAGAGGGATGCAGAGAGAGAGAGAGAGAGAGAGAGATGTGCAGAGATATGCAGAAACAGAGATAGAGAGAGGAGGAGGCAGTTTTGATACTTCCCTGATTACATCCCTCCCTACATCGCTTCTGCCCCAAACAAGAAACACAAGTGAACAGGGATGAAATACTGTACCGTGGGGCCTGGCCCCTTCGTAACCTTCTAAAGCCATCCATCTCACTCCCCTGCCTCAGCAGTGGCCAATGGATCTCCCTGATTGAATTCCCGCTGTCCTTAACTGATCCGGGGGTGTTATCCTGCAACAGACTGGCCATATATTCCTCAGGCTAGAGGGTCGGCAAAGCGTGTTTGTTGATAGTTTCATGACATCTTTCATAGATACTAGTTTGTAAAAAAATCCTCAGGAATAATTACTTACTGTGTTACCAACAATATCAGCCTTTCATGTGTGTATCAGACTTACACTACAACATACCGGCCACAATAATTTCTGACATATCACTCACAGCAATTCTACCAGGTGTTCAGTGTTATTTTGACAGCATACTCACACACTGAGTAGTCCGGGAAAAGGGTATTTTCTCCTCTCTTGTCTCTCTCCTTACTGGTTGGCTCTCTTTGTGTGTGTGTGTGTGTGTGTGTGTGTGTGTGTGTGTGTGTGTGTGTGTGTGTGTGTGTGTGTGTGTGTGTGTGTGTGTGTGTGTGTGTGTGTGTGTGTGTGTGTGTGTGTGTGTGTGTGTGTGTGTGTGTGTGTGTGTGTGTGTGTGTGTGTGTTTGTGCTCCTGTGTCAAACCCTCTTCCGGATAGCCAATACTCCTGCTCCCTGCCCAACCCTGATTTATCTAACGCTAAAACATTTGTTATGCAAAGCGCTAATTAAACCTGCGAAGAGAAGGATCAATAAAGCGTTCTTTATGGCTACTGCTTAAGAAAATGTGGTGTGGGAGAGACAATGGGCAGGATCTCTTGTGATTTACCGCCTCCCAGGGTCAAAATTAATTTACTGATGCGGACATGAGAAACACCAGAACCCGATAAAAGGGCAGGATGGGTGATTATGAATCAGACTGCGATGCTGCTCGTAGCCATACATTTTAAACATATCATTAAAGGCTTAAAGAGGGATACATTAATTATAATGATTATTGGCTCGGGAGATATACAAGACTATGGGGATGTAGGGAGAGGAGAGGCTGGAGGATGGTTCTATAATGACAGGGAGGAAGGGGTGTGTATGTGTGTGTGAGTAAGAGTGTGTGTCTGTTTTAACACCGTTTCACATGCACGCAAACTCCCATATGTGACAGTTCTGGAATAGATTAACAACCTCAATCACAGATATCTGTGCATGTTGTGATTGTAGAATCATATACAGTGGGGAGAACAAGTATTTGATACACTGCCGATTTTGCAGGTTTTCCTACTTACAAAGCATGTAGAGGTCTGTAATTATTATCATAGGTACACTTCAACTATGAGAGACAGATTCTAAAACAAAAATCCAGAAAATCACATTGTATGATTTTTAAGTAATTAATTTGCATTTTATTGCATGACATAAGTATTTGATACATCAGAAAAGCAGAACTTAATATTTGGTACAGAAACCTTTGTTTGCAATTACAGAGATCATACGTTTCCTGTAGTTCTTGACTAGGTTTGCACACACTGCAGCAGGGATTTTGGCCCACTCCTCCCTACAGATCTTCTCCAGATCCTTCAGGTTTCGGGGCTGTCGCTGGGCAATACGGACTTTCGGCTCCCTCCAAAGATTTTCTATTGGGTTCAGGTCTGGAGACTGGCTAGGCCACTCCAGGACCTTGAGATGCTTCTTACGGAGCCACTCCTTAGTTGCCCTGGCTGTGTGCTTCGTGTCGTTGTCATGCTGGAAGACCCAGCCACGACCCATCTTCAATGCTCTTACTGAGGGAAGGAGGTTGTTGGCCAAGATCTCGCGATACATGGCCCCATCCATCCTCCCCTCAATACGGTGCAGTCGTCCTGTCCCCTTTGCAGAAAAGCATCCCCAAAGAATGATGTTTCCACCTCCATGCTTCACGGTTGGGATGGTGTTCTTGGGGTTGTACTCATACTTCTTCTTCCTCCAAACACGGCGAGTGGAGTTAGACCAAAAAGCTCTATTTTTGTCTCATCAGACCACATGACCTTCTCCCATTCCTCCTCTGGATCATCCAGATGGTCATTGGCAAACTTCAGACAGGCCTGGACATGCACTGGCTTAAGCAGGGGGACCTTGCGTGCGCTGCAGGATTTTAATCCATGACGGCGTAGTGTGTTACTAATGGTTTTCTTTGAGACTGTGGTCCCAGCTCTCTTCAGGTCATTGACCAGGTCCTGCCGTGTAGTTCTGGGCTGATCCCTCACCTTCCTCATGATCATTGATGCCCCACGAGGTGAAATCTTGCATGGAGCCCCAGACCGAGGGTGATTGACCATCATCTTGAACTTCTTCCATTTTCTAATAATTGCGCCAACAGTTGTTTCCTTCTCACCAAGCTGCTTGCCTATTGTCCTGTAGCCCATCCCAGCCTTGTGCAGGTCTACAATTTTATCCCTGATGTCCTTACACAGCTCTCTGGTCTTGGCCATTGTGGAGAGGTTGGAATCTGTTTGATTGTGTGTGGACAGGTGTCTTTTATACAGGTAACGAGTTCAAACAGGTGCAGTTAATACAGGTAATGAGTGGAGAACAGGAGGGCTTCTTAAAGAAAAACTAACAGGTCTGTGAGAGCCGGAATTCTTACTGGTTGGTAGGTGATCAAATACTTATGTCATGCAATAAAATGCAAATTAATTATTTAAAAGTCATACAATATGATTTTCTGGATTTTTGTTTTAGATTCCGTCTCTCACAGTTGAAGTGTACCTATGATAAAAATTACAGACCTCTACATGCTTTGTAAGTAGGAAAACCTGCAAAATCGGCAGTGTATCAAATACTTGTTCTCCCCACTGTAAATAGATATAAAATATCAAAATGATGAATACACCGCTGTAGGAACAGGGGCAGTGGTGAGGGAATGAAGGAAAGTCACTAACAATCATATATCCATGCAGAGTACAATGACTCAGAGTGATAATTGGATCCATTATAAACTCCAATTTCATCAAGTGCCAATATAGGCTTTTAATGGTGAAGTGCTCTGCTCAAAATGCATTTAGCTTTTTTTTTTTTTTTTTACAGTTACTCGTTATTATTTCACCCAGAGATTTTGTTATTCAAGCTTTTGGTGTTTTATTCTAGAAATGGGATTCTGGGTCTTGGAGTTTGGTATTTGTTATGTTATTAGGATCCCCATTAGCTGTTGCAAAAGCAGCAGCTACTCTTCCTGGGGTCAACACAAAACGTGAAACATAATACAGAATGACATAATACAGAACATCAATAGACAAGAAGAGCTCAAGGACAGAACTACATAAATGTTTTAAAAAGGCACACGTAGCCTACATATTAATGCATACACACAAACTATCTAGGTCAAATAGGGGAGAGGCGTTGTGCGGTGAGGTGTTGCTTTATCTGTTTTTTTAATCCTGGTTTGCTGTTTATGTGAACAATATGAGATGGAAGGAAGTTCTATGCAATAAGGGCTCTATATAATACTGTACGCTTTCTTACTGTGAAAAGACCCCTGGTGTCATGTCTGGTGGGATAAGTGTGTGTGTCAGAGCTGTGTGTAAGTTGACTATACAAACAATTTGGGATTTTCAACACAATAATGTTTCTTATAAAAAGAAGAAGTGATGCAGTCAGTCTCTCATCAACTCCTAGCCAAGAGAGACTGGCATGCATAGTATTTATATCAGCCCTCTGATCACAATTAAGAGGCAGAACGTGCCGCTCTGTTCTGGGCAGGCTGCAGCTTAACTAGGTCTTTCCTTGCAGCGCTGGACCACACAACTGGACAATAATCAAGATTAGACGAAACTAGAGCCTGCAGAACTTGCTTTTTGGAGTATGGTGTTAAAAAAAACAGACCATCTCTATATTAAAGCCATCCCTCTGCCCAACTTTACAACAATTGAATCTATATGTTTTGACCATGACAGTCAACTTGTTCAACAGCCACACCATTCATTACCAGATTCAGTTGAGGTCTAGAACTTAAGGAATGATTTGTACCAAATACAATGCTCTTAGTTTTAGAGATGTTCAGGACCAGTTTATTACTGGCCACCCATTCCAAAACAGACTGCAACTCTTTGTTAAGGGCTCCAGTGACTTCCTTATCTGTGGTTGCTGATGCTTATATGGTTGAATCATCATCATACATGGACACACATGCTTTATTTAATGCAAGTGTGCAGATCATTGGAAAAAATAGAAAAGAGTAGAGAGCCTAGAGAGCTGCCCTGTGGTACACCACACTTTACATGTTTGACATTAGAGAAGCTTCCATTAAAGAAAACCCTTTGAGTTCTATTAGATAGATAGCTCTAAATCCACAATATGGCAGAGGTTGAAAAGCCATAACACATACGTTTTTTAAATAACAGGTTATGGTCAATAATATCAAAACTGCACTGAAATCTCACAGTACAGCTCCCACAATCTTCTAATTATCAATTTCTTTCAACAAATCATCAGTCATTTGTGTCAGTGCAGTACATGTTGAGTGCCCTTCTCTATAAGCATGCTGAGTCTGTTGTTAATTTGTTTACAGAGAAATAGCATTGTATTTGGTCAAACACAATTTTTTCCAACAGTTTGCTAAGAGCTGGCAGTAAGCTTATATGTCTGCTGTTAGAACCAGTAAATGTCGCTTTACCACTCTTGGGTAGCGGAATAACTTTGGCTTCCCTCCAGGCTTGAGGACAAAGACTTTCCTCTAGGCTCAGATTAAAAATATGACAGATTAGAGTGGCTATAGAGTCAGCTACCGTCCTCAGTAGCTTTCCATCTAAGTTGTTAATGCCAGGAGGTTTGTCATTATTGATCGATAATACTTTTTCTACCTTTCCCACACTAACTTTACAAAATTCAAACTTACAATGCTTTTCTTTCATTATTTGTTTTTTTATGCCTGAATACAATTGCTCACTGTTTGTTATTGGCATTTCCTGCCTAAGTTTGCCCACTTTGCCAATGAAATAATCATTAAAATAATTGGCAACATCAAATGGTTTTGTGATGAATTAGCTATCTGATTAGATGAAAGATGGAGTTGAATTTGTCTTTCTGCCCATAATTTCCTTTTAAGTAATCCAAAGTTTTTCCATCATTCTTTATATCATTGATCTTGGCTTCATAACACAGTTTCTTCTTCTTTTTGTTGAGTTTAGTCACATACTGTAATTTCTCAATTTGCAGTAAGTAAGTAAGTCAGAAGTGCAGCCAGACTTAAGCCACTCATTTTGCCCCATCTCTTTCAACCATACAGCGTCTGGATGCTCCTCATTAATAACATCAGACCAACAAATATTTTTAACATCATCCACATATGAGTCACAGCAAAATCTTTTGCATGGTCTGTTATATACTATTTTAGGCCCAGCTGTTGGATCTTTGGCTTTTCTGGATATAGCCACTGTGATCACTGCATCCATGGAGTACAGATACAGCTTTAGAACAAAGTTCTACAGTATTAGTAAAAATGTGATCGATATATGTGGATGATCTTGTTCCTGTAGTGTTTGTAAACACCATGGTAGGTTGATTAATAGGGAACCTGCAACCACAGCACTTCAATAACACTTGACATAAGATCTTCTCTAAGCATTACAGGGATATGGCTCAGAATATATACAGCAACACCTCCCCCATAAGCATTACTGTCTCTTCTATAGATGTTCTATCCCTGTATTGCTACTGCTGTGTCATCAAATTAATTA
Organism: Salvelinus alpinus; assembly: GCF_045679555.1. NCBI lineage: Eukaryota > Metazoa > Chordata > Actinopteri > Salmoniformes > Salmonidae > Salvelinus > Salvelinus alpinus. The sequence goes on from NC_092123.1 coordinate 12,624,985, forward strand.
TCTAAGTGAGTCTCAGAAATGGCTAATATATGAATGTTATCTGATGTTTGCAAGTTATTGATTTCAATTAACCTTATTTCTAAGGATACATATAGAGATACTCTTAATGATCGGCTATGAAAAGCCAACTGACATTTACTCCTGATTATTATTTGACCATGCTGGTCATTTATGAACATTTGAACATCTTGGCCATGTTCTGTTATAATCTCCACCCGGCACAGCCAGAAGAGGACTGGCCACCCCTCATAGCCTGGTTCCTCTCTAGGTTTCTTCCTAGGTTTTGGCCTTTCTAGGGAGTTTTTCCTAGCCGCCGTGCTTCTACACCTGCATTGCTTGCTGTTTGGGGTTTTAGGCTGGGTTTCTGTACAGCACTTCGAGATATTAGCTGATGTACGAAGGGCTATATAAAATAAACTTGATTTGATATATGAATATGGGCTATTTTCAGCCCTTTCCTGGGTAGCTTATCAGAGATAGACATGATACTGAAAAGAGCAAACAAAGCAAGAGAAAAAACTAGAATTTCAGCAGTCCATTAATCAATTGGTGTGTGTGCTGCGGGGTTGAAGCTACGAACCCATAGGCTTGGCTCTCTCATCCCTTACAGGCTTCTGGGAGGGAGGGTGGACAATAAGCCTGTCATAGCAGATGTAAGCAATGTCACCACGTACTCTGGTAGCTTTCATGGCTGGGATCAGTTCTTTCCTCTTCTTCACAGCTTCGGAACAGTACTCGTTGTGGAAGATATATGTTCCTCTCAAGTTCTTGGCTCTTTCCAGAACAGCTACCTTGTCCTTGAACCTCAGGATCTTGACCACTATTGGCCTGGGCCTATCACCTGGGCCGGTGGTGAGTTTTCCAGTCCTGTGGGCGTGCTCCACCTCAATCGTCCTGTGGTCCATCTTCAATTTCTCAGAGTTCATTTCCCTCACTTTGTCCTCAGATGGATCCAGGTCTCATGTGGAGATTCTTCAATTCCGTCCACAACCATGATGTTCCGCCTTGATTGTCCCTTGAGAGTCGGATTTATCTGTCATTGCTATCATGGATTCACACACAGAACTGATGTCCTCTCTCAATGAATTACAGATTGCTGTCATATTGCCTTCTCCTGTTTCAACTCATCAAGCTGACCCTGGGAGTACAGCAAACTGTTCTTCAGGTCCAGGATCTCTCTGGTCAAGTCGTCCATTCTTTTATTAGTAGAATCTACAAGTATTTGGACAAAACCCTTGAAGCTATTTTCTTGTAACAACTGCTTGTAGGTCTCTTTTTGTTTGTTTAAAAGATCCTTCATGTGTGAGTACCGCCGGCTTTGGTCTTTGTCACGGTAGCTAGCAATGTAGGTTACGCTGTTACTCCTCGCAGTTCCAGACAGGGCAGGTCACAGGGAAGATTGAAAACATTAAACAGCAGGGATCTATACAGCCACAAACCCGGGACAATCTGCCGTCCCAGCCACAATGGATAACCGTGTTGCGGGCTGCGTTCAAGAAAACTCTGCTAGCTTGATATGCAGCTAGCTAGCAGCTAGGCTAGCTGCGACGCCAAATAGCACCACAGACCTGTCCTTCGTCAGCAGGATCACTGGAAAGAGACAAGCAGTCCCAGCAACTGATGCCAACTGCGTACCGGGATCCAAACTAAGAAGCTAGCAAGCTACCAAGAACTTTCCAATACACTTTCACACAACAAACGTTGTACACAAACAAAACCGAGCTCTGGTGGTTGAGGGTGGGGGAGACATTGAAAGATTTGAGAACATTTTAGTTCGAAAACGTGCCGATCAAACTGCCATGGCAAAATTCTATTGCTGTTCTATTGCTGTGACATATGCCATCCTGCCCCTTTTTACCTTCCGAATGTCACTCATTACATTTTCATTATGCCAAAGAGTACAGATCTGTAAAACTCATCATATTCCGCAGCTTCTGAGTATAGTCAACTGTGAGATACATGCAATGCACGTCGTGCATCATGAGTTTCAGTACATGCATGGAGCTCTCATTGGATAGCATGTCTTCCATTTAAAAATGTTTTTTATGATATGGTTATTTTGGTCACTGCTCACAAAATATGCAATATCTGACAGTCCGGCTCAAATCGGGCTTATGTAGCACAGTTTGAATTACAACTCATGACATTACTACCGTGCATGAATTTGCAGGTAACTAACCAACCAGGTTCAATGTTAGCTAGCTAACATTAGGCTATAACTAGTCAAAGCAAATGTGTCTGAGATACGAAGAATAAGATCATACACATAACTTTAGCTAGCGAGCCAACCAGCTAAGGTTAGCTAACTAACAGTACACTTTAACTTGAAATGAAACCACTTTCTGTCAAAATTAGAAATGTGTAATATCTGAAAATGTAACCAGGTGGACTATATTACCCGAATATATCATGGTTGGACGCGTTTCCTGTCGGATGCCATGGTTGCCCTTTTCTTTTATAATCTAGACAGGTGTTTTCTCCATCTCCTTAGCTATCATTCTTGAATTCCACTGATTTCAAAACTCAGTCCTCCAGAAAGTGGAGAACATACACATAACATTAGCTAGCGAGCCAGCCAGCCAGCTAACGTTAGCTAGCTAACAGTACACTTAAACTTGACATTAAGTTTATGCAGTTTTGCTATGAGATAATGCGATATTTTTTTTTTTAAGTCGTGTTCAACAGGATTACATAGACATACTAACCAGCTCAAATAGACAGACACGTGCAATATGGCAGACTAATCAAAACTCATCTCCCGGCTTGTCCAGCCCATTCATTATCTTAGCCAATCATGGCTAGCGGGAAGGTTGCTGGACTTTTTCTCTGGCTAAACTAGGCTTGTAATTTAACAATTGTATTTGTAGGTCTCTTTTTGTTTGTTTAAAAGATCCTTCATGTGTGAGTACCGCCGGCTTTGGTCTTTGTCACGGTAGCTAGCAATGTAGGTTACGCTGTATTTACAGATGGCAGACACGTTTGTTATTAAGGCACATGAAAGTTCATATGTTCGAGAAGGCACTTCTGCCCAAAAACGCATTTTAATTTAAAAAAAAGTTTACGTTCACACAGCTCTCCTTTGAAGTAGTGACCCGCGACATACGCCTAGTTTCTTGAAACGGGTCACATATGTCACCCGTAATGTTTTGAACTAGTACAGGTTTATCGATCTTCAGTTCTCATTAGAGCAGTTAAACTTTGGTTAGGTTAGGTTAACAAAGAGCTATGGGTGTTGTAAGTGCCTATTAGAAGAGCATGAATGAATAACTGCAAATTCAAGGCACTTAAATGATTTGGCACACCAAAAGAGTAAAGTACCAACACCACTTTGCACCTTGAAAGAGGCTGAAGAAGCCCCTTCATTTTCTCACTTGTCTCGATGCTCACACATAGCCTAATTAAAGTTCAATTGAGTCATTTTAGTTAAGAAAAAGTAGAACTCTTCAATAGAGTGTTGTCGAATTTCGTAATCTAGGCAACCCAGAATCTCACGTAAACACTCCAGATTCGATTGTGGAGGGAGAGATATGAGATGTGAGACTAGTGTGAGTGGAGAAACCAGGGCAGATCCTCTTTGGTAGCTCCACCCCCCTCTTGCTGCAAGTGTCGGGCAAGTCTATGGGCCAAATGTCCCTTCCCCTTCCGAAGTTCAAAAGATGCCAAGTACAGTAGAAATTTTAATTCCTTCTTATAACATAGTGACACAAAACCAGTGCATCGGAACAACTGTTCCTCATTATTCGTCAGATCTCACAGACTTTACATTTATGTTAGTCCGTCCATGAGAGATTAAGATTTTCTCAGAATGCTACAAGTTCCTGACCTTAGAATTAAAAACAAAATCGTCACAATCATTCATAGGTTTTACATACAGAAAACTACAGGTGACCAGCTGCATGTGCAGCACCCAAGCAAACCTATTAAAAATGTCAGATCAGAACATTTTACAATTAATACGTCATGCTAATTGACAGCTTCAAAGTGGATGCATTGGACTAAGTGTGTAGGTAAGAGGAACACAAAGTGTGTCAGTGTCATTGGTTTGACAGCCACTCAGACCCTCTACGCTGCCCTTCAACCAGAAGGTTTGTGAGGCTACGACATGTGTAAACATACTGTATTTTAGATCCTCTCTCCTTCAGTGAGGATAATTGGTCATTGGACCCTGTCATGGCGGCAAATTGTAGCTATGTGATTAAATATTATTTTAAGTGACGCTAGGTGAAGTGGGATGGATACTTTGATTACTAAATATTTCCAGTCTCTTTTGCAGGATGACATTTTTAATGGCATCAAAAGGAGTTGAAAGGTTCCATTGAAAACATCTGAATATTAATGTCTCCCTAATGGCGCAGTAGGGGGGAAAGTTTTTTTAAATCTACGCGTAGACTTTTCGAAAAAAAGGGCTCTAACTAGAACCATAAAGGGTTCTTTGGCTTGTCCCTGTGGAAGAAAGGGTCCATCGGCTTGTCCCTTTATGGTTCTAGTCAGATGTCGTCAACCTTTTCTTGCCCTGGCAAACCAGGGACCCTATATATTGATATTATTCCATCACATCCCATCACTTTTTCTTTTTAGGACTATATGACGTTACCCAGATGAGCACCCTATTCCATAGAGGGTCAGCATACTTAAACCGCTATGTTTAAAAAAAAAAAGGAAGAATCTTGGTAGAACCCTACCTCTCGCCAAATAACCTTTTTGAACCCTTTTTTCAAATGTCTGAGAGAGACATGAATGGGTTTTTCCAGACAGGCTACTTTGTAAAAACAAGGATTCCTATGACACAGCAACTTGTGACCTTTTCATGTTTGCCTCCGTTAAATAACGCTGAATGAGCCAAACAAGCAGATGTGTGTGGAGCATCACCATAAAGATGTGACAATATACAAGGTCATGAGTGTTTTCCTTAATGTATGTGTGACCAACGGGGTTCGAACGCGTGTTTTCTGAGCGCCAGAGGAGTACAAATGTTAAATATTACAATGTAAATGGCTGTGAGTGTTTTCCTAGATGCATTGTGAAATGGAGCATATGTGTTTTCTCTCTCTTATAGAATGTACAGGCAGCAAACTGGGAACTTGCCTAGAACATTAGCTAAGTTTTAGTTAGGGTATTATCTAACATTAGGACGATAACATCCCAAAAACATTAAAAGAAAGACATTGTTTAAAATGAAATATTAATATATTTAATTTAACATATACTGTAATTCATAATATACACTTAGTGTTCAAAACATGAAGAACACCATCCTAATATTGAGTTCCACTTCCTGTTTTGCCCTCAGAACAGCCTCAATTTGTTGGTATCGAAAGAATTCCACAGGGATGCTGGCCCATGTTCACTTTAATGCTTCTCACAATTGTATCAAGTTGGCTGCATGTCCTTTCGGTGGTGGAACATTCTTGAAACACACGGCAAACTGTTGAGCATGAAAAACCCAGCAGTGTTGCAGTTCTTGACAACATTCAAAGGCACTTCAATCTTTTGTCTTGCCCATTCCCCCTCTGAATGGCACACATGCACAATCCATGTCTCAATTGTCTCAAGGCTTAAAAATCCTTATTTAACCTGTCTCCTCCCCTTCATCTACACTGATTAAAGTGGATTTAACAAGTGACATCAATAAGGGATCATAGCTTTCACCGGGATTCAGCTGGTCAGTCTGTCATGGAAGGAGCAGTTCATAATGTTTTGTACACTCAATGTATCATTTCTATTATATACCATTTATATATAATATATGATTTATATTATATTATATCTCCTAACATTCACTAAAATGTTGTGCACACCATCTGTAACTACCACCACAGAACATTCCCCAAACGTGACATGTGCCCTCTGCAACCAAATTTAGTTGTCTTCACAAACCAATAAATAGGTCCCTACAAACACCGTCACCGCAAAGCACAACAGAAAATCAGCTTTCCTCATTAACTTGCTGCACAAACTGAATAACGTGAATGTTTATTACTTCAAAGATGGAGGTTAGTTGCTTTTCCCTACGAGCCTACGGAAGGTTGATAAAACCGCAAGCGTTCGGCCAGACTGCCGTTTTTTCCCCCCCAAATGGTAATAAAGAGATGGAAATGGTATTCATGGGACACTGTGCCTGAGCCACTGTTCCTTAAAGGAGGCATTGAAATGACTGGCAAGGCAGAGAGTGGAATAGATTGTCCTGTATGATTAAGTTCCTTCTCGGCGAGGCATGTCAACAGACACGCTCTCCTTATCTACACGTGGCTAGCGGTTAGCCATCCGCACACATTTATGCTGAGGTCCTGCCTTTCAAAGGCGGCCAGACCGAGACAAAATCACTCAATCCGAATAGGGAGATGTCATTGCCTGATCTCTCTCTGTCTTTCTTTAATGTGGATAGACAATGGCGAATGATGATCAAGGTGAAAAGATGGAACCGCAACCTGTTTTTTTAGGAGATGGTTAAAGGCTTTGACATTTGTAAATTAACATTGTTCTTTCTGAATTTTTGTATTAATTGCATCTGTACCCATCACTAAGAATATTTAGCAGAGGTCAAAGGTTTCAATATGCCTCAGCATGTTGCTCAGTCAATTCACAGCATGTTATAGACCTAAGTTAATCATCAGGAAGGGTCTCCAATTAAGTCTCCATATTCCTTTTGGTTGTTATTAACTTAAAAGAGACAGTAGCAGCGGCTTATATTTGTTTGGAACAGAAATGTACTTTTGTATTAATCAAAGCTTAATCAAAGCGTATCATGTCAAGGTACACCTGATAAAGTTATGTGCAGCTAATTGATTGGACATGTATATCACTAAAACACAGTGATGTACAATCTAACAATGAATTAAATACAACGAGTGTCCAAAAAAGCCCGGCGAGTAACATTCCTTATTATGAGCACCTTCCAAATTGCATCAGAATATAATTTTACAAAGTGCTCGTTACCTTCTAAATTCCCCCTAGAGAAGCTGCAATATGTGCAAAACCTGCAGATGAATAATTAAAATCTGGCATATAGGATTGTTATGTGTAGCTCATAAAAACTTGCCGCCTGTGTGCCTTTGTTTACTTTGGTTTGCTGCTTGGGCAGAGAGGGACGTGATACTAGGGGCATTACGGTAACAGTTTACCTGAAGGGTACCTAGATAAGGAATTTATGTCACATTCATAACCCATGCACGTGGCATTCACAAGCAGTACATAATCAGTTTGTGAATGTTCATGTCAATTTATATCCACAATCTCAAGTTGTTGACCAAATCAATTACAAAATACTAATGTACTGGTTATGAATGTAGCATGTATAGGTTATGAGTGTGTTATGAAGTGTTACCGGGGATTACATGGCCAATGTTTAAACCCAACAACAAATGTTGACGCTAGCAGGAAACAGTGGTTGGAGGGATTTTTATAGAGGCAAAATAAAGAGGGGGTAGGGTAGGTTAGCTACCAAGAGAACCTCGATACATTTATGAGAAAACACAGTCCACTAATGGGCAATGGCAGTACATTGTGAGTAGAAGAACAAGACAAATATAAAGAAAGGTAAAGGGAAAGAAATTAGAATAGATACAAACATGACTGTACTCAAAACTGATCAGACAACCCTGATTTGATACCTTTCTAATGCTATGAATATTTAGTAGCAATTTGTTAAATGAATGTTTAAGTGTTAATTGGATCGGTAATGATATGAGCTGATTTGAGGGTAAAGTTGAGTCAATCAGCAGTGTTCGTGAGAGTAATTTTATGTGTTGGGTTGTTGTTTTTTAATGACATGTGCTTAGTAAACACATTTGATTTTACGTGCATTGTAGATATGAGCTCCATATCATGTAGACCTTGTTTTTATCGCCAACACTAATGTCTTCTCCTAACCGGCCATATTGGGCTTATTTGCATTTTGCAATCTCTTTTCATCATCCCTAATACTTTTCCCCTCACTGTGTTCACCCTAATAGCATTTCCACACCCTGCGGTGTGGGTTAGAGTCCATCTGTATAGTTGTATTGCAAACAAGGCGTACAAAAATATGTACATATTTATTTTCCAAGCAGTTGCCACATTAGGTAGAAATCCAGCAAAATCCCACTTTAGCTCATGTGGGACACTGAAACACTGAAGCTATTCAAAGGATAACGATTGAATCTCGCCGTCCTTTTCCATCAATGGTTTTCATCCTCAACACCTCATAAAACCGCCTTTGGTTCCCGTTTCGAGGAAATGTCATTGTATCAGATAAGAGTTTTGATTTATCATAAAATCAAATGGACAATGTTTATGAATGCTAAAGAACATCTGCATCGCTTGTTGAGAGTGAAATTAGCTCAGTGTGAATATAACCCGAAAGGTCATGCAAGGTCATACACAGAAACATGCTGCTACCTGGGTGGGTGGGTGGGTGGGTGGCTGTTGGTGAGTGTATGTCCCCCTGTTTACTTTTAATATGCCAGTCAAGGTTGTGCCAGTCAAGGTTGTGCCAATCTGGATGCCCGTGGTCATGTTTGTCACCTAGCTGACTAGGGGTCCCTCTAGATAGCCCATGGGAGACGCTTCGATGTCAGATGCAGGTGTGTAATTGACCAGTGAGCCTGAAGACATGCCTGTGGGTTCCTGAAGCTAGATGGGAGACCGTCCAGTTTGATGAAGTGCCTGGCTCCAACATCCTGGGTTATGTTCAGTATGTATGAAATTTAAAATATATTTTTTTTAAACAGTGATATGGGGACAGTTGTCCAATAATAAACCACATTTTCTGTTGTAAAACTATCTAAAACATTTTGTTACAGTGTGCCCTAATGACCATAAGTCAAGTCACTTTATTGGACCTATTTTGTATTGTATATGCTGATTTTGGAAATCAACTCAACCAAATAGCTGAATGACCAAACAACGCTCGAGCTGGCCTGCCCAGATGGTCAACGCTGCTGGTCCAAGGTCAGAAGCTGGAGGAGGAGGCCTGCCTACTTTGGGGCACAACACCTGTCTGCTTGCAATTACACCTTTGTACATACAGTTGAAGTCGGAAGTTTACATACACCTTAGCCAAATACATTTAAACTCAGTTTTTCACATTTCCTGACATTTAATCCGAGTAAAAATTCCCTGTCTTAGGTCAGTTAGGATCACCACTTTATTTTAAGAATGTGAAATGTCAGAATAATAGCAGAGAGAATTATTTATTTCAGCTTTTATTTCTTTCATCACAATCCCAGTGGGTCAGAAGTGTACATACACTCAATTAGTATTTGGTAGCATTTCCTTTAAATTGTTTAACTTCAAACGTTTCGGCTAGCCTTCCACAAGCTTCCCACAATAAGTTGGGTGAATTTTGGCCCATTCCTCCTGACAGAGCTGGTGTAACTGAGTCAGGTTTGTAGGCCTCCTTGCTCGCACACGCTTTTTCAGTTCTGCCAACAAATGTTCTATAGGATTGAGGTCAGGGCTTTGTGATGGCCACTCCAATACCCTGACTTTGTTGTCCTTAAGCCATTTTGCCACAACTTTGGAATTATGCTTGGGGTCATTGTCCATTTGGAAGACCGATTTGCGACCAAGCTTTAACTTCCTGACTGATGTTTTGAGATGTTGCTTCAATATATCCACATAATTTTCCATCCTCATGATGCCATCTATTTTGTGAAGTGCACCAGTCCCTCCTGCAGCAAAGCACCCCCACAACATGATGCTGTCACCCCGGTGATTCATGGTTGGGATGGAGTTCTTCAGCTTGCAAGCATCCCCCTTTTTCCTCCAAACATAATGATGGTAATTTTAGCCAAAAATCATCAGACCAGAAGTTATTTCTCCAAAAAGTACGATCTTTGTCCCCATGTGCAGTTGCAAACAGTAGTCTGGCTTTTTTATAGCGGTTTTGGAGCAGTGCCTTCTTCCTTGCTGAGCGGCCTTCAGGTTATGTTGATATAGGACTCGTTTTACTGTGGATATAGATACTTTTGTACCTGTTTCCTCCAGCATCTTCACAAGGTCCTTTGCTGTTGTTCTGGGATTGATTTGCACTTTTCGCACCAAAGTACGTTCATCTCTAGGTGACGGAACGTGTCTCCTTCCTGAGCAGTTTGACGGCTGCGTGGTCCCATGGTGTTTATACTTGCGTACTATTGTTTGTACAGATGAACATGGTACCTTCAAGCATTTGAAAATTGCACCCAAGGATGAACCAGACTTGTGGAAGTCTACCATTTCTTTCTGAGGTCTTGGCTGATTTAATTTGATTTTCCCATGATGTCAAGCAAAGAGGCACTGAGTTTGAAGGTAGGCCTTGAAATACGTCCACAGGTACACATCCAATTGACTCAAATGATGTCAATTAGCCTATCAGAATCTTCTAAAGCCTTTACATACTTTTCTGGAATTTTCCAAGCTGTTTAAAGGCACAGTCTACTTAGTGTATGTAAACTTCTGACCCACTGGAATTGTGATACAGTGAATTATAAGTGAAATAATCTTTTTTTTTTATTACTTGTGTCATGCACAAAGTAGATGTCCAAACCAACCTTCCAAAACTATAGTTTGTTAACAAGAAGTTTGTGGAGTGGTTGAAAAACGAGATTTAATGACTCCAACGTAAGCGTATGTAAACTTCCGACTTCAACTATATACCATGTTGTGAACCTGTTAAGCAGGCCTTAGGACACTAGACAAAGTGAGTAAAGGCTTTCAGTTGTCTGGGTAACTGGTAGGGATTTTGGTCCTGTCTGGTCTTTTGCTGGGCCTGGTTTCCCAAAAGCATCTTAAGGCTAAGTTCATTGTTATAACCTTCGTAAGAGCTTCGTTAAATCTCCGTGCTGTTGACCAAAACCATTGTCACTAGTTGCACTTGAAGATATTGTTATTTACCGACTGCCTCGGACCACTCAGAGCAGCTAAGTGCATTGTTATGTGCTTCAAATGAACCGAGATGACTGAATTATAAGATAAATACAGTAGGCATGTAGGCTACATAGGCATATATAGGTAAATGCCAAAATAATGGAAACACTTGAGTAAATGAGGGATACAAAGTATATTGAAAGCAGATGCTTCCACATAAGTGTGGTTTACATTTAAGTCATTTAGCAGACGCTCTTATCCAGAGCGACTTACAAAGTTCATACATATTCATCCTGGTCCCCCCCGTGGGGAATGAACCCACAACCCTGACGTTGCAAGCGCCATGCTCTACCAACTGAGCCACACGGGAGTTAATTAAGCAATTAACATCCTATCATGCTTAGGGTCAGGTATGAAAATGCTATGCAGTCCATTATTTTGGCTATCATGGCTATGCCCCCATAGGATGACAATCAATCAATCAAATGTATTTATTAAGCCCTTCTTACATCAGCTGATGTCACAAAGTGTTGTACAGAAGCCAAGCCTAAAACCCCAAATAGCAAGCAATGCAGGTGTAGAAGCATAATGTCCCCATAGGATAACAATGCCCCCATCCACAGGGCACGAGTGGTTCCTGAATGGTTTGATGAGCATGAAAACAATGCAAACTGTATGCCATGGCCATTTCAGTCACCAGATCTCAACCCAATTGAACACGTATGGGAGATTCTGGAGCGCCGCCTGAGAAAGCGTTTTCCCACCACCATCAACAAATCATTAAACTATGGAATTTCTCATGGAAGAATGGTGTCACATCCCTCCAATAGAATTCTAGACACTTGTAGAATCCATGCCATGGTGCATTGAAGCTGTTCTGGCTCGTGGTGGCCCAACACCCTATTAAGAATCTTTATGTTGAGGTTTTCTTTATTGGGCATGTTTCATAAGAGCTTTGCATACCTGTATTGTGCAAAATTTGCCCATTATTCTTTTCAAAATTCTTCAAGATCTGTCAAGTTGTTGGGAATGGCTAGACAGCTATTTTCAATTCTTGCCATAGATTTTCAAGCAGATTTAAGTCATAACTGTAACTTGGTCACACAGGAACATTCACAATCTTCTTGGTAATCAACTCCAATGTCTGTTTGGCTTTGTGTTGTCGGTTATTGTACTGCTGAAATGGGAATTCCTCTTCCAGTGTCTGGTGTAAAGCTGAAGCAGGTTTTCCTCTAGGATTTTGCCTGTGCTTAGCTCCATCCCATTTCTTTTCATCCTGAAAAACTCCCCAGTCTTTGCTGATGTCAAGCATAACCATACCATGATGCAACCACCAACATGCTTGAAAATAAGGAAGCAGTTACTCAATGATGTGTTCTGTTGGATTTGCCCCAAACATAAAGCTTTAGGCCAAAAAGTGTATTCCTTTGTCAAGTTTTTTTGCAGTATTACTTTAGTGCCTTGTTGCAAACATATGCATGTTTCAGAACTTTTTTATTCTGTATATTTGTATTATTCTAGTAGCTATGTTGTTGACTTTACGTTAGCTAATATGGTTCCAACGATGTAGGCTGTGTGTAGCGGTTAGGGTTTATGATATTAAGGTTTGACTTGGAAACAGCTGATGTGTTGTGCACTGAAGTCCACAAGCGAAGGGTAAAAGTGAGAGGAGGAGAGAGCTTAGATGCGAGAAGGAATTAAACAACGATCCTGCTCCTGTGAAAGTGAACTGCTTTTGCGTGTGATCAGGGCTGTATTCATTCAATGTTTCTTAAACGGAAGCAAATTAAACTAAACGCGGATAAACATACCTGAATTTGTCCAATAGAATCTCTTGTTTGCAACTGTTGGACTAATAATTACACTCTAGATCAGCTAGATGTAGGCAACGTTGTGCAAGGCGATATTGAATGTGTCAATGTCACCTTCATTACACACATTTCTGTCAACCTGTGCACCTACGTTATGAACTTTCATTAATAGGCTAGGTTGTAGCAACCTCATGATGGGTATAGGGGAAATTTGAGTATCATCTAGTAAGTAGACTAAACATATCCATGTTACATTGAGCTGGGTGAACGGAATATGAATGACTGCATCCAATATGCTGTAACAGAAATAAGGCCATGCTCCCCCCCCCCAAAAAAAAAAATGTGTCCTCCCTCATCTTAAACGGCTCTGACCGCTACTGATATACACACAGTACATTCCCAAAACATGTGACAGGGATAACACATTAAAGTCAAAGACTTAATTCCATGCACGAAGAAAAACAAACAAGTAACACAATAAAATAAAGACGAAGGAGATGACGATTGAATGTCTCTAATTGGCTTCAGATGATGAAAAGGCTGGGACTTGAGGAAGTTTGGATTGGAAATCTAGGACAGCTTCAATGGAGGGGGCAACGACGATACAGCCGGAGAGAAAGTCTGACAAACACGCCCGTAGCTCTTCATCAGTGCACCACACCTGCTTCTCCGACGGTCAGTCCCGCTATAGGAGCTACTTCTCCATAGTTACTTGTCCTCCATTGCCGAACATGTTGCACCTGCCTGGGTGATGCCATGGCTGCTGAAAAGCGCACAAAAAAAGACACTACATCCTGGCAGTGGTTAAGATCAGTCCCTGAGCCTCTGCCATCTCTGGACACAGCATGCAGTCCTTGATTGTTATTCTTCCCGACAGATTAAACAAAAAAGCCAGGGCTGCATTATTATAATCCAAACAGCCAGATAGCTAGCTAGCTAGCTATAAGCCATATAGATAGTATCGATGTGGCATATATTATTAAATTAGTATGATAGTGTAACACAGAGAGTGGTTTAACATGATTCACAATCTTGGAGAAACATTTAATCTGAATGTGACTCACAGTATGGACACAAAGAGAACAAACTAGATGAACTGTGTGGGCTTACATATTAGACGTGACTCTCAGTATGGACATGACACGGGTTGAGTGTTAAGGCAGGCTGAACAGTGACTCACAGCGGGGAACACACAGGTTGACTGTGCTTTCCACCCTGTACAGCCAGGACTAGACTCCTGGTGCATGTTAGGAGGGTGAGTCACTGGAATAATTCCCATGTGCTGTAGAGAATGATTAGTCCTCTGTACCATCTCTCTCTCTCAGCCAGAGGGACGAGAGGGTCACAAATGACTGCCGTCACAAGACGCTCGTATTTCACCTTCTCATTAGCAGTAAAGGAGGATGTGGTAATTACTCTGCCAGAGTGGCAGAACCCTGCTCTGAGGTATAAGCTTACAAATGATGAGATGTGTATTTTACAAGGGCTAAACTCTGGACAGTGCGCTTGGGAATGTGGGTATGTGTGTGTGTATGTGGGTATGTGGGTACGTGGGGGGGGTGTGTGTCAGGTGTGTGTGGGTTTGTGTGTGTGGAGGCCTACGGGAGGATTCATTTGGCCCCATACGTTTTCTGAGCACAACAATTTAGTTTTTTTGTTGTTGGACATAAAAGACTGTAAAATCATCAGGAAATCAGCTCCAAGTGATTTTAATGTAAGACATCTGTTCCCAATTATTCCCATACATAATAGAGAGACCTGATTGTATACAAATGTAAGCAAGGTTTGAAATAATTGTGTTTTAGTCAAAAAATATATCTGTTATATTTGCAGTTTTAAAAATGATTTGTAATTATGTCCCGGCACCCCGACCATCCGCTCGGGAAAAAATCGCCGCGCAGCTGAATCTAGTTGATGATCCCTGGCGTATGCCTTTTAGGTGTTGAACTAAAACATGCCTACATGTGTATAGGGGGATATTTTTCTGTCACTGGTCGTGTCCGAAATCTGTCTTTTCTACTACTTACTAAAACGACATACTGTGTGTCTAATCATACTACATACTTTCTAGAACGCACTGTTTAGTGGAAAGATATGCAGTAACCAACAAATATCAACATACTAGACTCACCCACACTGAGAATGCCTCATCTAATGTGCAATTGAGTTGCTTTCCACCAGTTGTTCATTTTCCTATAACGCCTCCTCTTCTCTGATTATCAGCTGATTATAAGCTGTTGTCAAACACACATCGGTCGGAAAAGCCAATTCTCCTTCTCAATAGCACGCAGCGAATTCTACTACATGTAAAGCCTGAAATGAGTATGACATCCTGGCATTTAATGCATACAGTACAATCAAAAAGCCTACTACTTACTGGTATTCGGACACTGCCTATATGTTTACCTGTCCCTTACACACCAAAAGGAGAGATATATAATGATCAAACATCTGCCTTCATAGAGCACATCAATGGATCTGCAGACATCTTCTCTTCGACATCAGCCAATTAGCTCTGCACAGCCGCCTAAAGTAAATATAGCTGGGGCCCTAGAATCAGACATGGGCTGCTTCCCAAATTGCACCCAATTCCCTATTCAGTTGACTACTTTTGACCGGAGCCCTATTGGTAGGTCCTGGGCCCTGGTCAAAAGTACTGCACTATAGAGATTTTCTTTTGCCATTTGAGACGCAACCATGCTATCTCAGACATCAAAGGTAGGGGAAGAGGAGTGATTTAAACCCAGCACGGTCCTGTACTTCCTCACATAACACGACCACCACAGACATAATCTATTTTAGGTCTGATATGGCATCCTGTAGTGCTAAGCGTTAGCATTTAACCACATGTTATGTTTACCCCACACAAAGAATTGTCTAGATGTTTCCCCCCAGTGTTAATAATGCATTATGGAGAATAAACAGCATTTAGCCTATCACTCAGTAGCAGTAGAACATTTGGCACTATTGCTCCCTGATAATATATCTGAGATGTATCCTGTGGATAGCGAGCAATCATTACATACCAAAGTGTTATCGTGAGAGAAAAAAAAGTGAGCAAATGTCACCAGCTAAATGTCACATGCTAATACAACGTTATGTAGTTCTAGCGTTTGTGTGGTGAGAGAGATAGAGAGAGAAAGATGGAGGGAAAGAGAGAGGGATGGTGTGAGAGAGATGAGGGAGCGAGAGTGAAAGGGAAAGGGAGAGAGAGAGAGGTACAGGAAATGGAGAGGGATAGAGAGAGCGAAGTAGAGAGAAAGGGAGAGAAGGAGAGAAAGAGGGAGAGGGAAAGAAAATGAGAGGGAAAGAGAGAGGGGCTGAGATATAGGGATGTTGGAACACTCGTCTGTCTGTTAATCATCTCTCTGTCTTCCTGCTAGTCTTTTTTTAAGGAACAATCCTCTGACAGCTAAATAATGTGTGTTTGTTCTCCGTGGCTTAATTATACATATTCCAATAAGAGCTGCCTGCCAAGAAGCCGAATGGGAGAGATATTTTACCCTCCACAGTTATTCCGCAGTCACTTTACAGACAGAATAGCGGGAGTAAAAGACTCTAGCTAAACTGAGTCCTGCAGGTCCTCACAGGAAGCCACAGGGAGGACACAGGAAGTGTCACATTTAGTGTCTTCCTGACTGACCTTGTCACTGCTTAGGTAGGGTTGTCACTACTTACCACAGCAGTAAAAATTAATTTAAGGTTAGGGTTAGACATACGGTTAGCAGTGTGGTTAAGGTTAGGGTTCAAATCAGATTTTTAGAAGATAAATTGCAGAAATAGGTGGGATTTAGCCATTTGTGGCTGTGATAACTAGTGATCCGTAGGCAGGGGAACTTTCTACGTGGCGCACAATCTCACTAATGCTATCATTATCATTATTAATGGCACTTGACACAAGCCATTGCCACACATGACAATCATCCTCAGTTAGTTGACAAATGGCCTCCCACTGTTGAAATTGTTACGGCTCCGTAGTTGACTTGCCATGAAGTCAAGTGTTTCCATTGGATGGCATGCTGATATGTGTCTTGACATTGCAGGGTTGTTTGACATGAATTTTCAGACCAGCAAGTATAAGTACAAATCAGGGTAGTGTTCAGTAGGGAGCACAATCAAATCTTTTTTTTTTTTTTTACAGAAACATTTATTAAACATTTCTTATTGGATAATTAAGTCCAGGAAGTCCCTCACTGTTTCAGATTTTTTTCTCTCAATTTGGTGCCTAATAGACATGACCCTGGCGTATTAAGAAGGGTTCAAATGAAGAGTTAAAGCATGTCTTATGCCCAATTAGATGGCAAATGGTGATACATTGGGTAAATGTTAAAGAGCAAGTAAAAATAACACTGAAAGTGATCATGTGAAGAAGAATTTCCCTGATATTAATGGCTTGTTTGAAACTTGTAAGAGGATTTGACAAAGGACATGGAGTGGAGTCAAACTGACCTTTAACAGGTCAAAGTAAAATGTTCTAAGCCAAGCCTGAGCAAGGAAAAAAAATACCCATAGAAACTGTTTCTAGGCAGGGGAGAGATTCTGCTTATACAATAGATTACTCAAATCTAAATATAAATGTGTATCTTCGTCATACAGACTTGTAATCTATTAGTGTTTATTCCCCATAAGAGCATACATTACTCACGCTATAAATAAAAAAGTACACAGACATTTGCTGAAAGGATAGTGTCAAAAATGTATATTGGGTACAGGTATCCTAATATTTTGATGGTAATGAGATGCTTGTCAAAACGTTTTTGCATATGTAACGGATGTGAAATGGCTAGCTAGTTAGCGGGTACGCGCTAGTAGCATTTCAATCAGTTACGTCACTTGCTCTGAGACTTTAAGTAGGGTTTCCCCTTGCTCTGCAAGGGCCGCGGCTTTTGTGGAGCGATGGGTAACGACGCTTCGTGGGCGACTGTTGTTGATGTGTGCAGAAGGTCCCTGGTTCGCGCCCGTGTCGGGGCGAGGGGACGGTCTAAAGTTATACTGTTACATTGATGCTGTTGACCCGGATCACTGGTTGCTGCGGAAAAGGAGGAGGTTGAAAGGGGGGTGAGTGTAACGGATGTGAAATGGCTAGCTAGTTAGCGGGTACGCGCTAGTAGCATTTCAATCAGTTACGTCACTTGCTCTGAGACTTTAAGTAGGGTTTCCCCTTGCTTTGCAAGGGCCGCGGCTTTTGTGGAGCGATGGGTAACGACGCTTCGTGGGTGTCAGTTGTCGATGTGTGCAGAGGGTCCCTGGTTCGCGCCCGTGTCGGGGCGAGGGGACGGTTTAAAGTTATACTGTTACACATACAGTGTGTATCTACACATAATAGCAGATAAGTACAGTATTTTGGGTCTATGCCCTGTAGCTTTAACACAACACAAACATTATGCTTATAATAGATCCAATTAAGATTAAGTGCTTTTCTAACAGCTGTATAAGTTTGTCTTAGATTTCTGAAAAATATTTTTAACATGTTTCCAGAAATCGAACATGTTTTCAAATATATAACACAATCTGGTAGACAACCACTAATTCTTAATCTATCTTGGATCTTTTGGATGCATACGCACTTTATGTATGGTACACAGGGTTGCGTGCTTAGTCCCCTCCTGTAGTCCCTGTTAACCCACGACTGCATGGTCAAGCACGACTCCAACACCATCATTAAGTTTGCTGACAACACAACAGTGATCACCGACAACGATGAGACAGCCTATAGGGAGGAGGTCAGAGACCTGTCAGTGTGGTGCCAGGACAACAACCTCTCCCTCAATGTGAGCAAGACAAAGGTACTGATCGTGGACTACAGGAAAAGGCTGGCCGAACAGGCCCCTATTAACATGGACAGGGCTGTAGTTGAGCAGGTTGAGAGCTTCACGTTCCTTGGTGTCCACATCAACAACGAACTATCATCGTCCAAACACACCAAGACAGGAGACTGAAAAGATTTGGCATGGGTACCCAGATTGTCAAAAAGTTCTACAACTGCACCATCGAGAGCATCCTGACCGGTTGCATCACCGCCTGGTATGGCAACTGCTCGGCATCTGACCGTCAGACGCTACAGAGAGTAGTGCGTACGACCCAGTACATAACTGGGGCCAAGCGTCCTGTCATCCAGGACCTATATACTAGACGATGCCAGAGGATGGCCCAAAAAATTGTCAAAGACTCCAGTCACCCAAGTCATAGACTGTTCTCTCTGCTACTGCAAGGCAAGCGGTACCGGAGCACCAAGTCTAGGTCTAAAAGGCTCCTTAACAACTTTTACCCCCAAGCCATAAGACTGCTGAACAATTAATCAAATGGCCATGTCTTCTTAAGTGCCGTTTACCCCCTTAACTATATACTTAAAAAAGGTACGGAAAGTTGTTATTCAAAGCAGATGTGAATCTGGGATCAGGTAAACACTGATGGAAGCAATAACGTAAAATAAAGCACGACCACCATTTCTATCCCAGACAGATGGTGCAGCACCTATAAAAGTACAATACCTATTCTTAAGGACAGTAGTCGCAGCTGTGTCTGTCTGATTGAGTGAGAGTGATACTGACCTTCAGCCGTTTCACCGAGACAGTATTAAAAAGCCCCAGCCAGCCCCTCTATTAAGGCCTGACCTTGCCAAGGTTCCACTGACCTGAGGGATATTACTGGGATAAATCAAACTTTCATGCCATGTTCACTCGTCCACTACAGGGGAAAGATATGGCTTTCTGAGTTAAACTGAAGAGAAATGGATGATCTGTCTGTGTGTGGGGTGGGGTTGTTGGTGTGTGTAGATTCTTATTTTCATTTCATTTTATTTATTTAGCCAGGATAGTCCACTCAGTAACAATTGCCACTGGTTCCCAGGGAGTCCTGGGTCCAATAAGAACATACACATCCTCATAAAAGTTGTCTAAATAAAAACCATACACAGAAGCATATACAGCATGCTCATTAGCATACGGTACACACAAAGGCACAAAAGCACAAAATCACAACATACACGGAAGCAGACGCGCATGCAGCAGCATACATACAAAATCATGCTCATTATTACATCTGTCTGGATCTGTGTACAGCTCGTTTGAAGGCAGACATGCTAGCTAGGTTTGTGTGGAGAAGTTCAGCTTGTTCTAGAGCAGTGGTCCAAAGAACTACAGAATGTCTTGGAAGACCCCCCCCCCCCCCGCTAAAGGTTGTGCCAGCAAGTGCGGGTCCCTTGTTCATAGGCTTTGACTGCTGCTCTGGTACACCCCCGGTCTGACATGTATTCAGGCAGTTTATGCTGTGAAAACAATCTCTAGGGTGTTGTAAATGGTTCAATTCCAGTTTTTTGTAGAAGAACCCCTGTCTTTATGTGTTACCTCCGTGAACGCCCGGTCATGATACGAGCAGCCCTGTTGATGATATGCTGTAACTGGTTAAGACGTGTCTTATTGCACTGATGTAGGGTCGGAAGCCATAGGCCTACAGTGGCACAGTAGTCCAGGTGAGTTGTTATCATGCTGTGGTAGATTGTCAGAAAGATATCTTTGGATGTGTGCGTGTGTGTGTGTATCTGTGTGTGTGTGTGTGTGTGTGTGTGTCTGTGTATGAGTGCGTGCTAGAGAGAGTGAGTTTGTGTGTGTGTGTGTGTTCGTGATTGAGTTAACACAAAATAGGTGAACCATGTATGAGCAATAACTCTAAATTACTAATCTCTTCTGACAATTTCATCAAATACCAATTTGACTTATAGTTATAAGCAGATCAAACATAGCCCCCTAATATGACAGCCTTGAGATCTATAAAATGACTGCAATACCTGCTACAAATACACATGGGGTGCGCTAAATGTCGTTCTAACTGAACTCGGGTGTTCAAAATTGAAACAGATCAGTATAAGCATTGTTAATACACTGTAAACTGTAACAACAAATCAATCAATCACTCCGTCTGGATTTGATATCAAACCCATTAAAGGTGAACTTCCGCTGGTCGTCTACTATCGCAAAGAAAAATGGGAAGCAAAGATTCTTCATAAATTCATAAGAATCTAAAAATAAATAATTCAATTGTACACGGCACGCCCCACTGAAATGGTCCTCTTGGTCACGTTGTAAACTGTTATGCCATCACCTACAGTGAGACAAGGACCACATGCATGTCGCAGGGTTGAGAATAGCTCCTCTGATACGGACTGGCATTGCGAAGCTATGCTATGGAGTGGACGTCAACCGAGAGTTTACCATGTACAACAGTGGAGGCTGGTGACTTGAACAATTTAGGAGGATGGAAGACCAACAGTATAGGCGCGGACCAAACAACAAAAAGCATTTGAAAAATCATGAACGATTTTAACCTAAAATGTTTAATAAAGACGTTTATAGTAAAATATTATGGGGAAAAGAATAAGAAGGCTACTGACAGTGTTGGGAAGGGCAGCAGTGATTAAATGAGGGTATGAGGCATGAGTAAAGGTGTTCAGAGGCTTGACTTCCATGCAGGACTGGGGTTGAGGTGGTCAGAGGCTTCAGTGCGGAAAAAGGTTCATCATGGATGGATGGATGGTGCTGGAGAAGAGCCCAACTCCTCCACTAAGGGCAGGACAGAATTTGGCTGGGAAGGCAAACAAAAAATAAGACACAGTTCGACAAAAGAGCTAAGAATGAGTTAGTGCAAGGAATCACACTTATGTGTAATAATGTGATTGTGTTCGTGTATAGTAATGAAAGAAAATGTATTGGGACACTCAGAGTGCTTGGAGAGGAAACATTCAATGTGCCAGTGGATGAAAGGGCATATGGGAAATGGGGAATAACAGACAGCAGGGGACCAGGGGGTTCAGTTCTTCAGAGGGCCACAGACGGTTCAGTTCTTCAGAGGGTACAGGGCTGTTCAGTTCTTCAGAGGGTACAGGGCTGTTCAGTTCTTCAGAGGACACAGGGCTGTTCAGTTCTTCAGAGGAGCATAGGGCTGTTCAGTTCTTCAGAGGGTACAGGGCTGTTCAGTTCTTCAGAGGAGCACAGGGCTGTTCAGTTCTTCAGAGGGGCACAGACGGTTCAGTTCTTCAGAGGGTACAGGGCTGTTCAGTTCTTCAGAGGACACAGGGCTGTTCAGTTCTTCAGAGGGTACAGGGCTATTCAGTTCTTCAGAGGAGCACAGGGCTGTTCAGTTCTTCAGAGGGTACAGGGCTGTTCAGTTCTTCAGAGGACACAGGGCTATTCAGTTCTTCAGAGGAGCACAGGGCTGTTCAGTTCTTCAGAGGGTACAGGGCTGTTCAGTTCTTCAGAGGGTACAGGGCTGTTCAGTTCTTCAGAGGGTACAGGGCAGTTCAGTTCTTCAGAGGGTACAGGGCAGTTCAGTTCTTCAGAGGGGCACAGGGCTGTTCAGTTCTTCAGAGGGTACAGGGCTGTTCAGTTCTTCAGAGGGTACAGGGCTATTCAGTTCTTCAGATGGTACAGGGCAGTTCAGTTCTTCAGAGGGTACAGGGCAGTTCAGTTCTTCAGAGGGGCATAGACGGTTCAGTTCTTCAGAGGGGCACAGGGCTGTTCAGTTCTTCAGAGGGGCACATGCCTGTTCAGTTCTTCAGAGGGGCACAGGGCTGTTCAGTTCTTCAGAGGGGAACAGGGCTTTTCAGTTCTTCAGAGGGGCACAGGGCTGTTCAGTTCTTCAGAGGGCACAGGGCAGTTCAGTTCTTCAGAGGGCACAGGGCTGTTCACATCTTCAGAGGGCCATGGAGCATGGGGGTATTACTGTTGAAAACCACATTTTAATTAATATTAATTCAATACAAAATTGGTAACAATTTCATTAACAATTAAACTAATTTAAACTTTAGTATAATGGGGAAAAACATGTTAAAGCCTTACGTTAAAGATGAAATCCATTCTTATCACAGTCTGGTTGGCAAACTGGTCGATGGCCTTCTCGTGCCAGTAAGGATTTTTCTGCAGTGATTTAAGAATTCTCCTATCTATGGATACGATTGCAGTCTCTCTTGTCCCATAGTGTTCCGAGAGTAGCTCTTCAGGTTCTTAAGGCAGGAGAAGCTTTGCTCCACCCCAGCTGATGTTGCCCCCATAGTAGCAACTAGGCACATGAGCCTGTACAGCTCAGGCATCGCTTCATCAAGTCCACTGCTCTTATAGAGCAGGATTGTGTCACACAGCTTTGCAATGTTCTCTTGAATCTCCTCGTTACAGTAAATCACGTTCAGCTCAGTTTTCAGTGTTTCCTGATCCAAAAAATGGCCATAGGTCTGCAATAGGCTTGTCAGAGCATCATCTGACAGTTTTCTCTTGAATTAATCAAATGTACTACCATCTAACAACTCCAGGAATTGCACGCTGTCCAGGCTTCTGTACCTCTGTGCTATCTGAGACTTGATGTTATCATGAACTGAGTCATACAGTGCCTTGTAGGTGTGCCTTACATCCTAAGTGCCCAGACGACGCTTCCTCCTGTGCATGATCTCTGGATCCTCTGTCATGCTTGCTGCCTTCTCGTATATGGCACTGAATGCTACATCAGACTTGTGCTCCTCCATTCTGCTAGTCAGATTCTCTATTATTCTCTTGCAGTAGGCTACATCCATGGCTTTCTGCTGCGCTATGTTAAACACAACATTTGTGTGAGCAAATATCTCCTCAAAAGTTAGAAGTAAAAAAATACATTAAAGAATCTTCCAGCTTTACCTTGAACACATCTGCACATGACACAGTATCATCATCCATGGTAGGGTGCTCTGTCTTATGGGTGAAGATGTCCTTCAGTTAGTCATAGTTTTTTGCCACAGTGTTGACAGTTCTAGAAGTGAAACTCCAATGTCGGTGCGTTTTTCGCGCAAGCGCGCACATCCAGTCTGTTCAAGCAACATCACCCTCTTGGTCGACTGTGATGAAGCCGCTCAGTGTCGCGTCGCAAAGAAAACCTTAACTTTGGGAATTAACTTCGTGCTCTGACTAAGAACTAAATTGAGCCAGTGTGGATAGCAATGCACAGAAGTGGCCCTCTGAGCTAGTTCTCTTACTTTTGCATGCAGGCCATTTAAAAGGATCAGACCCTTTTTATCAATATTCGCCTAAAATGACATACCCAAATCTAACAGCCTGTAGCTCAGGACCTGAAGCAAGGATATTGTCACGCTTGTGATAATGGACGGACCAAGGCGCAGCGTGATTAGAGTTCCACATCTTTTATTTTGTGAAACTTAAACAAAAAACAATAAACAAACAATGACCGTGAAGTAACGTAGTGCTATAAAACACAAACACAAACAATGTCCCACAAATGCAGGTGGGAACAGGGACACCTTAAGTATGATCCCCAATTAGAGACAACGATAATCAGCTGCCTCTAATTGGGAACCATACTCAAACCCAAACATAGAAATATATCGACTAGAACACCCCCTAGTCACGCCCTGACCTACAACACCATAGAGAACCAAGGGCTCTCTATGGTCAGGGTGTGACAGGAACCCCCCCCCCCCCCCCTCCAAAAGTGCAGACTCCGGCTGCAGAACCTGAAACCAAATGGGGAGGGTAGGGGTTGACTAGTGTCGGTGGCGGCTCCGGTGTGGGTCGTAGCCCCCGCCCAGACCTCGGATCCGGCCAGGGCGTGACAGATATGCATATTCTTGATACCATTTGAAAGGAAACACTTTGAAGTTTGTGGAAATGTTAAATTAATGTAGGAGAATACAACACATTAGATCTGGTAAAAGATAATAAATTAAAAAAAACGTAGGTCTGTAGCAGTTTGGGTCAAGAGTGTCTCCCCCTTTGAAGAAGGGGATGACCGCAGCTGCTTTCCATTCTTTGGGAATCTCAGACGACACAAAAGAGAGGTTGAACATGCTAGTAATAGGGGTTGCAACAATTTCGGCAGATCATTTTAGAAAGAAAGGGTCCAGATTGTCTAGCCCGGCTGATTTGTAGGGGTCCAGATTTTGCAACTCTTTCAGAACATCAGCTAACTGGATTTGGGAGAAGGAGAAATGGGGGAGGCTTGGGCGAGTTGCTGTGGGGGGTGCAGGGCTGTTGAACGGGGTAGCGGTATCCAGGTGGAAAGCATGGCCAGCCGTAGAAAAAAGCTTATTGAAATTCTCAATTATAGTGGATTTATCGGTGGTGACGGAGTTTCCTATCCTCAATGCAGTGGGCAGCTGGGAGGAGGTGTTCTTATTCTCCATGGACTTTACAGTGTCCCAGAACTTTTTGAGTTTGTGTTGCAGGAAGCAAATTTCTGCTTGAAAAAGTTAGCCTTGGCTTTCCTAACTGCCTGTGTATATTGGTTCTTTATTTCCCTGAAAAGTTGCATATTACGGGGGCTTTTCGATGCTAATGCAGAACGCCACAGGATGTTTTTGTGCTGGTCAAGGGCAGTCAAGTTTGGGTTGAACCAAGGGCTATATCTGTTCTTAGTTCTACATTTTTTTAATGGGGCATGCTTATTTACGATGGTGAGGAAACACTTTTGAAGAGCAACCAAGCATCCTCTCCTGACGGGATGAGGTCAATATCCTTCCAGGAAACCTGGGCCAGGTCGACTAGGCCTGCTTGCTGAAGTGTTTGAGGGAGTGTTTGACAGTGATGAGGGATGGTCATTTGACCAATTATGCATGCAGGCAATGAGGCAGTGATCGCTGAGATCCTGGTTGAAGACAGCAGAGGTGTATTTAGAGGGCAAGTTGGTCAGGATGATATCTAAGAGGGTGCCCATGGTGACGGATTTAGTGTTGTACCTGGTAGGTTCCTTGATAATTTGTGTGAGATTGAGGGCATCTAGCTTAGATTGTAGGACGGCCGGGCTGTTAAGCATGTCCCAGTTTAGGTCACCTAATAGTACGAACTCTGAAGATAGATGGGGGGCGATCAATTCACATATGGTGTCCAGGGCACAGCTGGGGGTTGAGGGGTGTCTATAGCAAGCGGCAACGGTGAGAGACGTGTTTCTGGAAAGGTGGCTTTTTAAAAGTAGAAGCTCAAATTGTTTCTGCAGAGACCTGGATATTATGACAGAACTCTGCAGGCTCTCTCTGCAATAGATTGCAACTCCGCCCCCTTTGGCAGTTCTATCGTGTCGGAAAATGTTATAGTTAGGGATGAACATTTCTGGATTTTTGGTGGCCTTCCTAAACCAGGATTCAGACACGGCTAGGACATCGTGGTTGGCGGAGTGTGCTAAAGCAGTGAGTAAAACAAACTTAGTGAGGCGGCTTTTAATGTTAACATGCATGAAACCAAGGCTTTTACAGTTACAAAAGTCAACAAATGAGAGCCCCTGGCAAATGGGAGTGATGCTGGGGGCTGCAGTGCCTGGGTTAACCTCTACATCACCAGAGGAACAGAGGAGGAGTAGGATAAGGGTACGGCTGAAGGCTATAAGAACTGGTCGTCTATTGCGTTCGGAACAGAGAGTAAAAGGAGCAGATTTCTGGGCACGGAAGAATAGATTCAAGGCATAATGTTCAGACAAGGGTATGGTAAGATGTGAGTACAGTGGAGGTAAACCTAGGCTTTGAGTGACGATGAGAGAGGTTTTGTCTCTAGAGTCACCATTTAAGACAGGTGAGGGGGGTAGAACAAAAGGGCTAGCTAAGGCATATTGAGCTGGGCTGGAGGCTCGACAGTGAAACAAGACAATAATCACTAACCAAAACAGCGATAGACAAGGCATATTGCCATTAGGGAGAGGAATGTGTAGCCAAGTGATCATAGGGTCCAGTGAGTAGCTAGGCGAGCTGGAGACACGGCGATTCAGACAGCTAGCAGATGTGCATCAGGGGGACGTCGTAATGGGAGAGCCTGTTGAAACCCCCTCGAACGGTTACGTTGGCAGACCAGTCGTGATGGATCGTTAGGGCTCCGTGTCAGGAGCAAAGGGTTCAGGCTAATTGGCAAAAGAGGTATTGAGGCCCAGGAATAGTCTGATGGATCTCTTCGGGTAGCCGGGAGATGGGCCTAGCTCCAGGCTAACAGGTGCTTGCTTCGGGACAGAGACGTTAGCCAGGAGTAGCCACTCGGATAGCACCAAGCTAGCTGCGACGATCCGGTGTAAAGGTTCAGAGCTGGCGGTAGGAATCCGGAGATGTGTTAGAGAAAAAGTAGTTGGATATGCTCTGGGTTAATATCGCGCTGTGCAGACTGGCAGGAATTGACCGGCTGAGGCTGGCTGATGTCCGAATTAACTGTGATGACCGCTAGCAGTGGCTAACTGACTACTTGCTAGTTAGCTGGCTAGCTTCTGTTGGGGGTTCCGGTTCTAAAGTATAAAAAATAGCAGATCCATACCACATTGGGGGAGGTGTGTTGCAGGAGAGTATGTTGAAATTGAGATTAAAAATATAAAAAATATATAAGAAATATATACGAAGAAAAACTATATATACACGGGACGGGACAAGACAAGACAAAGACGTCTGACTGCTGCGCCATCTTGGATTTTAGATCCAATCATCTTTGAAATGCAAGAGAAAGGCCATAATGTATTATTCCAGCCCATGCGCAATTTAGATTTTGGCCACCAGATGGCAGTAGTGTATGTGCAAAGTGTTAGACTGATCCATAGAACCATTGCATTTATGTTCAAAATGGTGTATCAAGACTGCCTAAATGTGCCTAATTGGTTTATTAATACATTTAAGTTCATAACTGTGCACTCTCCTCAAACAATAGCATGGTATTATTTCACTGTAATAGCTACTGTAAATTGGACAGTGCAGTTAGATTAACAAGAATTTTTAATTTCTGCCAATATCAGATATGTCTATGTCCTGGAAAATGTTCTTGTTGCTTACAACCTCATGCTAATCACATTAGCCTACGTTAGCTCAACTGTCCCGCAGGTAACCCATCGATCTTGTAGAGGCTCTTAAAGATCTCTACAGATCGGTGTCCCACCCTCGGGACGGTTGAGCTAATGTGCGCTAATGTGAATAGCATGACGTTGTAAGTAACAAGAACATTTCCCAGGACATAGACATATCTTATATGGGCAGAAAGCTTAAATGGCCATTTAGGCACATTTTGAACAGAAATGCAATGGTTCATCAGATCAGTCTAAAACTTTGCACATACACTGCTGCCATCTAGTGTCCAAAATCTAAATTGTGCCTGGAGTCCTAAGTCAGATAATGGCATTTCTCTTGCATTTCATATATAAAACATATGTTTTTTTTCTTTGTATTATCTTTTTACCATATCTAATGTGTTATATTCTCCTACATTCATTTAACATTTCCACAACCTTCAAAGTGTTTCCTTTTAAATGGTATCAGGAATATGCATATCCTTGCTTCAGGTCCTGAGCTACAGGCAGTTAGATTTGGGTGTCATTTTAGGCGAAAATTGAAAAAAAGTCTCCAATCCCAAAGGGGTTGAATATTGATTGACTCAAGACATTTCAGCTTGTCATTTTTTATTAATTTGTAAAAAAATGTCTAAAACATAATTCCACTTTTTCATTCTGGGGTATTGTGTGTAGATCAGCGCCGCCCTATGGATGTAATCAGGACCCTTTCAAAATACACATTTCCATCACTGACCACTGTTGGCAGTTCTAAAAAACCGATTAGTCTATTGGACCCTGCATTGGACCCTGCAACAGTTGGAAGGAGTTAGCGTAAGACTTTTACGCTAACTCCTTCAAACTGTTGCAGGGTCCAATTTACAAAGGCTGAACATTATAGGTTATTAAATGTGACGTTTGTACATCGCAAATTCGCAGACACCTAGTAAGAGTGTAAAGTACAATAGTACTTTATTGATCCCAAGTTGGGAAATTATTTTATCACTTGGCATCACCAATAAATTACAAGGACAACATAACTATCAATGACAAACACATGATAAAAATCACATATGAAGGTTCATGCATCTTAGCCATAGAAGATAGAGACCAATTTAAAAAAGGTGAGACGTGCTGTTGTCTATCCTACTGGGGAAACAAGCAACAACAACGTCCTACAAAAAGGCATCATACATCCATGAATCATTACACGCATTAAAAAGTCTCATAGCTATGGGTTAAAATGACCGTCTAAACTTCTCAGTGGAGATTCTGGACAGGATGAACACGCTGTTGAAGCTGCTTCTCTGCTGCATTAAAGTGCTATGAAGTGGGTGTCTGTCATGGGCCATGATCATGTGTGTCTGATAGCGTTCAGCCTTTTTATGACCATAAAGTCTATCCACTGGGCACAGACATCAATTCAATGTCTATTTCACGTTGGTTCAACGTAAATTAATGTGGACACAACGTTGATTCAACCAGTGTGTGCCCGCCCAGTGACTATTTTCTACCTGTGTGGTACATGTGTGAAGTCCCGACACAAGCTGTCCCCTCCCTCTTCCTGTTTATAGAATAATGCATTCTGGGATCTAACGCCCCTCACAGTTTGGTTTGTATTAATACATTCAAACGGAAAGGTCATTGGGCCATTGTGTTCAGAATTATTCACACTTTAAAGCAATTACGCTTCATTTCTCTCTCTTCAATCCCGGGCTCGGACTCTGATAAAAAAATAAAAGAGAGAAAAGAAGAGAGAGTCTAAAGGAAGCTAATTACTTCCCAGGGTTTGAACCTGTTGACTCCCATTAAAGCTCAGCCGGGGTGCAAATTGAGGTCGGGTATCAGAGAGAAACAGGCGGCCGCCCTGTCACTTCACTCTATGGTGTTTATATGATGGCTGGTCGAGAGGGTTAGGCGGGTGAGGAGATGGTGGAGGTGGAAGGTCAGGAGTGGATGTAGAGGCTACTTCTGTCATTCCTACACTATAGATGTGACTTGTTTTTATATGGCATCTGGTCAAGAGGGTGAGGAGATGGTGGAGGTAGAAGGCACTAACTTCTGAGTTAGTTTTGAGTCTGACAGCAGGGTGTAAGCATGTGTCTTGACAACAAATGGGTTACCACTGTTCTCATATACTTCCAATAAGATAATGAAGAAAACTTTATCACCAATCACAATGTCTTTTCACAATTTCTCTTTCTCTGTCCTTTTCTCTCTTGCTTTAAAGCTGCAAAATGTAACTTTTTGGGATACCAAACAAATTCACATAGAAAGGTATCTGTCATTCTCATTGAAACAAGTCTAAGATGTCGTAGATCTGACCCACATGTGCTATTTCTATGCTTCCCATTCTTAAGTTTTGTTTTTGTGTCTTTTGCTTTCGGGTTTGTACACTAGCTTCAAACAGCGGAAAATACAATATTGTTGGTTATGGAAAATATATTTCACAGCGGTTTAGATGGTACAATGATTCTCTACACTATTCTACTTGCTTATTTGTCACATAAACTGAAATTAGCCAAATTATTAGAATTTTAGCAACCAGGAAATGGCGGAGCGATTTCTGCATAGTGCATCTCTATGACAACGATTTCCCTCTTAATCTCATTAGTTCATAAATCCTCCTTTAACTCTGCGGAGAAGCTGTCCTTTCCCATTTGGCAAATCCACAACAATCCATCTCTCACTAACACAGAGCTAGCATTACAAGCAATATGGAACTACAAATGGAGATTAACAGGATTAGCTGTCCTCATAACGCATGTCCAATTGATGCACAGGCATAAGTGTGAATTGTTTTAATAGTGGATCATCCCTCTACCTGTGTTTTGGTGAAGTTGTAATGGAGGTGGTTCTGTAATAACTAGGCTTTAGCTCAGTGGGCTTAGTCTTGTGGTGCATTACCCGGGTTCAACCCTGGCCGGTCACAGAGAAAGGGTAACGGGTCACCAAAAGCTAATGATTCCTACTTGAGTTTTCCATCCATCCAACAGTTAGTTGCCATAAAGCTCAAACACCTTTGTATCTCTGAACCCGTGAAGTCGCCATATTGGTCACCACTGAATTGGGAATGATAGACAGGGTTTAAGGCTGGACTGGATGGATGAGGAAACACACTGCACCTGGCCTATGTATTATGCATAGTGATATCTCCCTGAAGCATGCTTTAGTCTTTCTACTAATTGCTCTGTATAGTGAGGGAGAGAGGGAGGGGGAGAAAAAGCGGGACGGGGAGAAAGAAAAATATAATCGCCCATCTGTCGTCAAGGTCACTTGCGAACATTACAAATACATTTTTCAGGACTAAAAAGCTACACACTCCGGGGTACGAATTGAATTGTTATATTTTTATCGACAAGGATTTTATTCACTGGTAATTGTTGCAATGTCATAGAAAATGTCTCCGAACTGTGACAATGTGTCACGCCCTGACCTTAGAGATCCTTATTATTCTCTATGTTTGGTTAGGTCAAGGTGTGACTCGGGTGGGAGAGTCTATGTTTTCTCTTTCTTTGTATTTGGCCTCGTGTGGTTCCCAATCAGAGGCAGCTGTCTATCGTTGTCTCTGATTGGGGATCATATATAAGTTGTCATTTTCCTTTTGGGCTTTGTGGGATCTTGTTTTCTGTTTAGTTTCTTAGCCTTACAGAACTGTGTGCTTTCGTTTTTTTTTTTACTTTGTTATTTTGTTTGGTGTCATCAATACAGTTACAATGTACGCCTACCACGCTGCGCCTTGGTCCACTCTTCATCATTCTACAACCGAGAACCGTTAAGCAATGTGACTTTACAAGTGCAGTAGTTAGTAGTAAAATTAAAGCATTCAGTGTATACAATCGACACATCCATTTTGGCACAATAGAACCATAACTTGAACATGGACTTTCCATTTCTGAAACCTTGAGTCTTATCTTACACGACACTTAACTAGTAAGCTACAAGTGTAAGCAATTGACAAATGGACTGTTGGCATAATGGTTATGTTTTATAGTCACTTGAATATACAGTACTGTAGGTAATTTCCATTTGATCCTGATTCAGTTATTACAACCGTATTCTTCCAAGTTTCTTACACAATACTTTTATTTATTCTGTAAGGATGAGGTTGGATTCATATCATCAATGAAAAAAATATATTTATCTTCATATAAGCTCAAATATTGTTGTTATAGTGTACAGGAAACCTTGTTTTAGCCTTGGGGTGACATTTGTGAAAGCAAATAGCAATGAGATCTGACTACACTCACCGTAGCTTTTGAAATGGAACACTCTTTAAGGTAAATTCAGAATACTCCAACTCGTGATTGCATGCCAAACATCATGCTGTTTTTTAATAAGGATCTCCTCTACATGCACATTATTAAAGTGCTTTTTTGCATGAGAAAAATGTTGCCCTTTAGCTCTGAAGAAAGAATGGAGAAAAGGAAGGAAAGATGGGTGCCCATGTGTCACAGGCAGGCAACATAGAGAGACTGATTGGTATCAATGTTAGGTAATGACAGTTCACTGGGTGTCATCCTTTTGCCAGCATGCCGCCCAAGACAAAGTGACCTCCAATTTTCTCTGATTGTTTCGAGAAAGAACAGATATCTGTAGACAAAGGTTTGACGCACACACATGCACATACACACAAAAACACAGGCACATAAATGCATGTGCACACACCTACACAAACAAATATACAATCACACACACAAGCACATTTCATCTCTCACACACACACACACACACACACACACACACACACACACACACACACACACACACACACACACACACACACACACACACACACACACACACACACACACACACACACACACACACACACACACACGCCTGAAAGGAATGCACCCTGAATGCACCCTGCTTCAACACGTACAACCTGCTAACCTACACATTTTCCAAACATGTTCACTTCTGTCACAGCTGCAAACCACACATTTCCTCAATCGATCCTAGGGACCGACAGCTGGGAAACAGGCTTTGAAAAACAAATGGTGCAACAATGGACTGCGGGATGCATTATCTATTATCTCTGGCTCTTTTAGCCTTTTCAGGGAGAGGAAATCGAATGAGAATATACAGACCGTAATATGCAGACCATAACAAAGCTGCCTATCAGTGTAACAGCCTCTCGTTTGTAGAATGAAGAGTGGACCAAGGCGCAGCGTGGTAGGCGTACATCGTGACTTTATTGAGGACACCAAACAAAATAACAAAGTAAAAAAAAAGAAAAAACGCACAGTTCTGTAAGGCTAAGAAACTAAACAGAAAACAAGATCCCACAAAGCCCAAAAGGAAAATGACAACTTATATATGATCCCCAATCAGAGACAACGATAGACAGCTGCCTCTGATTGGGAACCACACTCGGCCAAAAACAAAAAAATAGAAAACATAGACTTTCCCACCCGAGTCACACCCTGACCTAACCAAACATAGAGAATAAAAAGGTTCTCTAAGGTCAGGGCGTGACAGTAACCTCCCCCCCCCCCCAAGGTGCGGACTCCGGACGCAAACCTGAACCCATAGGGGAGGGTCCGGGTGGGCATCTACTCTCGGTGGAGGCTCCGGTGCGGGACGCAGACCCCGCTCCGCTTGAGGCTCCCCCCACTTCGGTGGCGCCTCTGGTGCAGGGATCGTCGCCGGGACCTCCGTCGGGGGCTCCAGGCTAGGAACCCCTCCTGTAAGCTCCGGACTAGAGACCCTCGCTGGAGGCTCTGGACCGGGGACCGTCGCTGGAGGCTCCGGACCGGGGACCCGTCGCTGCAGGCTCCGTGCCATGGATCGTCACTACAGGCTCCGGGCCATGGATCATCACTGGAGGCTTCGTGACCTGGATTTGCACTGCAGGCTCCGGGCCATATATCTTCACTGGAGGCTTCGTGCCATGGATTATCACTACAGGCTCCGGGCCATGGATCATCACTGGATGCTTCGTGCCATGGATCATCACTGGAGGCTCCGGGCCATGGATTATCACTGGAGGCTTCGTGCCATGGATCATCACTACAGGCTCCGGGCCTTGGATCATCACTGGAGGCTTCGTGCCATGGATCATCACTGGAGGCTTCGGACCATGGATCATCACTGGAGGCTTCGTACGTGTAGCCGGAACAAGTCTCACCAGACTGAGGAGATGTACTGGAAGCCTGGTGCGTGGAGCTGCCACAGGGCTTACAAGGCTGGGGAGACACACTGGAGGCCTGGTACGTGGAACCGGAACAGGTCTCACCGGACTGGGGAGATGCACTGGAAGCCTGGTGCGTGGAGCAGGCACCGGATACACTGGGCCGTGGAGGCGCACTGGAGGTCTCGAGCGTAGAGCCGGCACAATCCGTCCTGGCTGAATGCCCACTGTAGCACGGCAAATGCTGGGAGCTAGCACAGAGCGCACCGGGCTGTGAATGCGCACTGTAGACACAGTGTGCATCACCACATAACACGGTGCCTGACCGGTCACTCGCTTCCCACGGTAAGCGCGGGGAGTTGGCTCAGGTCTAAACCCTGACTCCGCCAATCTCCCCGTGTGCCACCCCAAAAAAATGTTTTGGGGGCTGCCTCTCGTGCTTGCTTCGAGGTCGCGAACCCCGGTGTCAACGTTGTTCCTCCCTCGCTGCCTCCGTCTGCTCCCATGGAAGGCGATCCATTCCGGCCTGTATCTCCTCCCACGTCCAGGATCCTTTCCCGTCTAAGATGTCCTCTCATGTCCAGTCCTCCTGGCCACGCTGCTCGGTCCGTTTTTGGTGGGATCTTCTGTGACTGCTCTCGTTTGTAGAATGAAGAGTGGACCAAGGCGCAGCGTGGTAGTTGTACATCGTAACTTTATTGATGACACCAAACAAAATAACAAAGTCAAAAAACGAAAGCGCACAGTTCTGTAAGGCTAAGAAACTAAACAGAAAACAAGATCCCACAAACCCCCAAAAGGAAAATGACAACTTATATATGATCCCCAATCAGAGACAACGATAGACAGCTGCCTCTGATTGGGAACCACACTCAAAGAAATAAAACAAAGAAATAGAAAACATAGACTTTCCCACCCGAGTCACACCTTGACCTAACCAAACATAGAGAATAATAAGGATCTCTAAGGTCAGGGCGTGACAATCAGATGGAGCATTATTCCTACATAGAGACACGGAAGCATAGATCATTCAGAGAAGATTGCATTTGACGGTCCTTAGAAACAGGTAGAATTATTGAGATTGTATGGCAAGAGCATACAAAAGACAATACTAGAAAAGGGATGTTGTTATTTTCTGGCTACAACAGATTGTTATCACATCATGCCAGTATGCCCACAAGTCACCACAGTCATATTCATTAGTGCACACCGTAGCAAACCTTTGTGCAATGAAAAACATTTTGCAATGAAATTTTGAGTTTCTTAAAGAACAAGTACAGGTAATCCTTCGCATTTCGGTTGGTTTTCTTCTGTTTGGTTTCTAGGGAATACGACTCCGAAAGAACAGATCAGTTTTGACTTAAACATCACTGAAATTGGCATTACCAATAGTTAGGTGTTCAGGTGTTTTGAGGAGAAAAGAGCTGTAATTAATAAATTCTGAGGACTCAATTCTGAATGACAATCAGTACAATTCACTAATTAAGCAACATGACAGTATATAGTGGCTTGCGAAAGTATTCACCACCATGGCATTTTTCCTATTTTGTTGCCTTACAACCTGGAATTAAAATGGATTTTGATGGGGTTTGTATCATTTGATTTACACAACATGCCTACCACTTTGAAGATGCACATTTTTTTTTATTGTGAAACAAACAAGACAAAAATACAGAAAACCTTAGCATAACTATTCACCCCCCCCAAAGTCAATACTTTGTAGAGCCAGGGGTATGTCTCTATAAGCTTGGCACATGTAGCCACAGGGATTTTTGCCCATTATTCAAGGAAAAATTGCACCAGCTCCTTCAAGTTGGAAGTGTTCCACTGCTGTACAGCCATCTTTAAGTCATAGCACATATTCTCAATTGGATTGTCGTCTGGGCTTTGACTAGGCCATTCCAAGACATTTCAATGTTTTCCATTAAACCACTCAAGTGTTGCTTTAGCAGTATGCTTAGGATCATTGTCCTGCTGGAAGGTGAACTTCCGTCCAAGTCTCAAATCTCTGGAAGACTGAAATAGGTTTCCCTCAAGAATTTCTCTGTATTTAGCGCCAATCATCATTCCTTCAATTCTGACCAGTTTCCCAGTCCCTGCAGATGAAAAACATCCCCACAGCATGATGGGATGGGATTCTTGGGGTGATGAGAGGTGTTGGGTTGCAGCTCCTTCAGGGTTATCTTTGGTCTCTTTGTTCCCTCTCTAATTAATGCCCTCCTTGCTTGGTCTGTGAGTTTTTGTGGGCGGCCCTCTCTTGGCAGGTTTGTTGTGGTGCCATATTCTTTCAATGTTTTAATAATGGATTTAATGGTGCTCTGTGGGATGTTCAAAGTTGTGGATCTTTTTTTATAACCCAACCCTGATCTGTACTTTTCCACAACTTTGTCCCTGACCTGTTTGGAGAGCTCCTTGGTCTTCATGGTGCCGCTTGTTTGGTGATGCCCCTTGCTTAATGGTGTTGTTGACTCTGGGGCCTTTCAGAACAGGTGTATATATACTGAGAACATGTGACACTTAGTTTGCACACAGGTGGACTTTATTTAACTAATTATGTGATTTCTGAAGGTAATTGGTTGCATCAGATCTTAAGTGGTGTGTGCATATGTATTCACCCCATAGCAAAGGGGGTAAATACATATTCACACACTACTTTTCCGTTTTGTATTTATTTTTTATTTTTTAACAAGTATTTTTTTAAATTTAAAATCCATGAAAATATATAGAAAATCAACATGCATTTGCAATGCAAGAATGTGCATTCAACATGACATTCCCTGAGTTAACACATGGAGATAGACAGAATCAGAATGAAGTCACACATTTTGCTTCCTACATAGCAAATGACTACAGACTCATTGGTACGAAACACAATTCAAAAGGCACCAAAAGGGTGAACAGAGGTCAAAGCATTAGGCTTGTTGTCAGTAAATTGTAGCTAAACACTGACACACTGGCTAGATAGCTAGAATACTAGAGCCAGGTAGCAGTACCCTGCACAGGTGATCCAAAATGTTCTATTCTCTGACTCAACATAAACACACATGCTTGAGTTGAGAGGTGATTTGCTGAAGGCAATACTTTGGAAAACAGTTTACAGCATTGAAAGCTAAGATTCTCCACTAATCTCTCATTCCTTCCTGCATTTTTAAAAACGTTTTGTGTCTGTGGTGAAATAGATGCGCAATTCAGTGAAATGCCAGGCCTTCCTTTTGCCTGCCATACTAGCCAGCTAAATTGTGAGACAATTGACTCACATTGTTACTAGCTAACAAGCTATCTACTTCCATCAAAACACACACAGACACACACACACACTACACACACAAAACCAACAACAATCTCAAAAAGCGGACGAACGCAATAAAATATACTTAAACAATATTTGGTCAAATCTATCTAATTAGTCTATCTATCTATCTGAATATCTATCTTTTCCCACAAGTTGTTTAGCTGCCAGATCACATTAGTCTCTCTCTGTCGATCAAACATTGCACAGTGCTGCCACTACTATTGTGTGAATAACTCGATTGGCTAGTACAGCTGTCTGTAAAGAAATGGACGGGTCTATGTTGATTCTGCTGTAATGATTGCCCAATTTCGCCGTCCCTCCTCCTCTCATAAGATGTTATTGTAAGTTACAATTTGTAACTCATTTTGCCCACTGGAACCATTGACTTTATTTGTTGAATTCTTCTTGTTTTACACCACAGAGGCCAAAGAGAGCTCAAACACCAATGACCAGAGACCAAAATGTCCCTGTGTACTGGCTGTTCAGAGTGTGTGACAGGTCAGATATATTCATTCTATATGTACAGTATTTTTAATCAACCTAAATTTTTTTTATAGCCATTCAAGTATAGAATACAGAGATCTCGTTTTTTATATCAACAACGTTGAATTGGTTTGGATATTTTACTTCTCCAGATCAACTAGCTAGTTGTTTGGATTTGAAATACCAGCCTAGATCTTGCTAGATCATCTCCTCTCCTGGAGCCAAGGACCAATATGTTTTCATGCGTGCAGTTTTCTGTACATTGCATTGGAATGGTTGCTTAAACTACTGGACGGCAGGTTCTCAATTAGAGTACTTAGCTGTGTTTTTGCTGCTTTTCATGTGCATCTCATCTGTGGAAACCATGGGAACGAAAGATGCAACTAGACACCGGTACACAAGAGAGAGCCTGCTTCATCATAGGCATCAATACAACTCTCCACCAAGACTGGAGAAGATGCCTGACATATTCAAGCCACACCAAGAAGCCCGTGTTTGAATAGGACAACCCAGGAAGCGAGGGATAAGAGAGGGAGTGAGGCTGAGGCTCAAGAGGCTCGCTGGCACATGTCATCAGCTCTGGCAGGTGCCAGGTGGAGGGGGGTGTTCGCTGCACCATCAGAGACAGAGGCTAAATGCTGCATTGGGATGGACAGAGCTGAACCCTTTTTGGGACAGCAGACAGAAGACCAATCAAATCAGTTTGCAGCCTTCCTTGGATAAGAGGAGAACACACAGCGAACTGCTACACTTGAAGTCGAGAACAGAGGGATCTGAGAGTACAGATCTCGGGTCTGTCTTTGGGGTAAGAGGTATGCACTTTTTACATCTAATACTGAACAAGAATATAAGCTGAAATAAAAGCTCCCCACATCTCTGCTTGTGAGCATTTCCCCTTTGCCAAGATAATCTATCATTCATCTATAATTTGCCAAGACAGTAACGTTCATGACTCCGAAATTGAAATTCAAAACTATTATAAAAGGTGGTGGGGGGGTGTTGTGTATATGTGAGAACTGACAATGGATTTAATATCAGGACTGATATACACTGAGTGTGCAAAACATTAAGGACACCAGTGGCGGCTGCCGAGTGGAGGACGGCTCATAATAATGGCTGGAATGGAGTCAATGGAAGGGTATCAAACGTGTGGTTTCCATGTGGTTGATACCATTCCATTGCCTCCATTCCAGCCATTACAATGAGTTGTCCTCCCCTCAGCAGCCTCCACTGATCGACACCTTCCTAATTTTGCTCTCAGAACAGCCTCAAGGCATGGATTCTACAAGGTGTCGAAAGCGTTCCACAGGGATGCTGGCCCATGTTGACTCCAATGCTTCCTAGAGTTGTGTCAAGTTGGCTGGATGTTCTTTGGATGGTGGACCATTCTTGATGCACACGGGAAACTGTTGAGTGAAAAACCCAGCAGCGTTTACATGCACTTAAATCTTTTGCCTTGCTCATTCACCCTCTGAATGGCACACATACACAATCCATGTCTCAATTGCCTCAAGGCTTAAAAACCCTTCTTTAGTTAACCTGTCTCCTCCCCTTCATCTCCACCGATCTGTCTGTCTGTCTGTCTGTCTACAGTGCATTCAGAAAGTATTCAGACACCTGGACTTTTTCTACATTTTGTTACGTTATAGCCTTACTCTAAAATAGACTAAATAGTTTTTTTCCCTCATAAATCTACACACAGTAGCCCATAATGACAAAGCAAAAACGGTTTTTTATAAATGTTTAAAATGTATTAAAAATGCAAAACTGAAATATCATATTAACATAAGTATTCAGAACCTTTACTCAGTACTTTGTTGAAGCACCGTTGGTAGCGAATACAGCCTCGAGTCACATGGGCCGAATACAACAGGTGTAGAACTTACAGTGAAATGCTTAATTACAAGCCCTTAACCCACAATGCCGTTTTAAGAAAAAAAAGTGTTAAGTAAACAGACAAGTAAAAAATTTAAATAACAAATAATTAAAGAGCAGCAGTAAAATAACAGTAGCGAGGCTATAAACACCGGATACCGGTACAGAGTCAATGTGTTGGGGCTCAGGTTAGTCGAGGTAATTGAGGTAATATGTACATATAGGTAGAGTCAAAGTGACTATGCATAAATAATGAACAGAGTAGCAGCAGCGTAAAAGGGGGGACAACGCAAATAGTCTATGTAGCCATTTCATTAGCTGTTCAGGAGTCTTATGGCTTGGGGGTAGAAGCTGTTAAGAATCCTTTTGGACCTAGACTATCTATCTATAACGTCCAACACAATTCCACTTCCCTTCTCAGAAACCCATTCTGCAGTTGCCAAGCAACTACCTAACACGGCACTAGTTTACAGAGAGAGAAAAGTCCAACCACACAAAATATGATTTTCACAGAACACCTCAAAGAAAGGAGGGAAATAATTGAACATTATCTGAAGTGTGCATTAAAACATTAGTTCCCTGTAGCAGTGGCTTTGTACTGGGTGTAAGGAAAGAGGAAATCGACAAATAAACCAGTCACAGTTCAAATCCTTGGGCGGAGCTTCGCTGTTTATTTTTATTTTTTTAAAGGAATTTCACTACAATAAGATACAGAGAGATGGAAGGGTGGACTCGTAGATTGAACCCCAGTCTCTGGTGGTGAGCAGTATGTGCCCAGCGCCAGGTGTGTTAGCACTAGACCATGGGCTCTGCACTCAGTGGTTGCTTAACTCTTGTCGACAGCCTTACTTCAATTTAAAAACCACAGGATACAGTTGGGAAGACTACTTTTAACATTGAGTTGTGCGTGGCGACATTTCACATGAAGCCCATAATATATGTACTATTTTGTAGAACGTAACGGTGTTGTTTGCCTCTGTAAACTCAAATGTTGTAATGAAACATTGTTGCAAACTACACCGATGTCACGGATCCCCCTGGATCCCCCGGACTGTTGCTCATTCAGTGCACCAGTTCTGGAAGTCTATGTCACCGTCTCATTACGCACACCTGATTCCAATTCCCCTGATTAGTAATTGTATATATGTGCCCTCTGTTCACTATTGTCTTGTCCTTTATTGTTCCCTTGTCCGTTGGACTTGTGAGTACCTGTGCTTTGTTGTCTCGGCTTTCGTGCTGCATGTATTGTGTATTCGCTATTACGGGTCTCGTCCCGTATAGTATTGTCCAACTGTTATTACAGGTCTCATTGTTTTCTCGTCCCGTGTATTTATTAGAGGTTTAACGTCGCTCTTTTGTTTGGGTTA
The DNA here is from genome assembly GCF_045679555.1 of Salvelinus alpinus. NCBI lineage: Eukaryota > Metazoa > Chordata > Actinopteri > Salmoniformes > Salmonidae > Salvelinus > Salvelinus alpinus. The sequence continues at coordinate 12,665,527 of NC_092123.1, forward strand.
CATCCCTGTGTTTTGTATACGTGTTTGTTTTGGGCTTCGTCCCTGTGCTTTTTCATTGCATGTTGTATTTTGGGCGGAGTATTAAAACCCCCTATTATCTATTCCTGCTCCTGTCTCCAATCATGTATACGACGTGACAACTGAACTTTTTTTTTTTACGCGACATTCAACAATTTCAAAGATTTTACTGAGTTACCATTCATATAAAGAAATAAGTCAATTGAAATGAATTCATTAGGCTCTAATCTATAGATTTCACATGACTGGGAATACAGATACCCATCTGTTGGTCACAGATACTTTAAATAAAAGGTAGGTCTGTGGATCAGAATACCAGTCAGTATCTGGTGTGACCACCCTTTGCCTCATGCAGCGTGACGCATCTCCTTCGCATAGAGTTGATCTGTTGATTGTGGAATGTTGTCCCACTCCTCTTCAATGGCTGTGACGTTGCTGGATATTGGCGGGAACTGGAACACGCTGTCATAAACGTCAATCCATAGCATCCCAAACATGCTCAATGGGTGACAGGTCTGGCTCTGGACAAACGGTGACATTTTCAGCTTCCAGGAATTGTGTACAGATCTTTGCTACATGGGGCAGTGCATTATCATGCTGGAACTTGAGGTGATGGCTGCGGATGAAAGGCGCGGCAATGGGCCTCGGGATCCCATCACGGTAACTCTGTGCATTCACATTCCCATTGATAAAATGCAATTGCGTTCATTGTCCGTAGCTTATGCCTGCCAATACCACCACCATGGAACACTCTGTTCACAACAATGACATCAGCAAACTTCTCACCCTTACGACACCTTACATGCAGTCGGCAATCTGCTCGATTCATCCATGAAGAACACACTTCTCCAGCATGCCAGTGGCTGTCGAAGGTGATCATTAGCTCACTGAAGTCGGTTACGACACCGAACTGGATTCAGGTCTGGATCTAGTGAGGACGACGAGCACGCAGACGGTGTCACGTTCTGACCATAGTTCTTGTGTGTTTTGCTTGTTTTAGTGTTGGTCAGGACGTGAGCTGGGTGGGCATTCTATGTTGTGTGTCTAGTTTGTCTGTTTCTATGTTTGGCCTAATATGGTTCCCAATCAGAAGCAGGTGTTTTGTGTTGTCTCTGATTGGGAATCATATTTAGGTGGCTTGTTTTGTGTTGGGGATTGTGGGTGGTTGTTTCCTGTCTTTATGTTTTCTCTGCACCAGATAGGGCTGTATCGGTTTGCCACATTTTTGTTATTTTGTATTGTTGTAAGTGTTCACTGTTTTCGTCTATTTAACATGTTGAGCACTGGCTACGCTGCGTGTTGGTCCGATACCTGCTACACCTTCTCTTCTCTTGAAGAGGAGGAAGGCTGCCGTTACAGACGGGCTTCCCTGAGACGGTTTCTGACAGTTTGTGCAGAAATTCTTCGGTTGAGCAAACTCACAGCTTCATCAGCTGTCCGGGTGGCTCATCTCAGACCATCCCGCAGGTGAAGAAACCGGATGTAGAGGTCTGCGGATAGTGAGGCCGGTTGGAGGTACTGCCAAATTCTCTAAAACAACGTTGAAGGCTGATTATGGTAGAGAAATGAACAGTACATTTTCTGGCAACAGCCCTGGTGGACATTCCTGCAGTCTGCATGCCAATTGCACACTCACTGCGGCATTGTGTTGTGTGACAAAACTGCACATTTTAGAGTGGCCTTTTACTGTCCCGAGCTCAAGATGCATCTGTGTAATGATCATTCTGTTTAATATCAGCTTTTGATATGCCACACCTGTCAGGTGGATGGATTATCTTGGCAAAGGAGAAATGCTCACTAACATGGATGTAAACATTTGTGCACAAAATCTTTAAAAAATATATATTTTTTGTGCGTATGGAAAAGGTCTGGTATCTTATATTTCAGCTCATGAAACATGGGACCAAAATGTTTCAAGTTGAGTTAAATATTTTGTTCCGTGTATTAACATTAGACTACATTAACCTTATCTCTCACCCAACAACAACAACAACCCAAATTGGTGATTCCTACCAATAAACCAAGATAATAATATGCAGCACAGGGGAAAAATAACTAAACATGTATAACACAGAATATGCTAAAGTCAAACTGTAATGGAATTATTCCTGAGTACATATTTGTTTCAATTTCAGCAGCGAGCATAATCTATGCAACCAAGGGAGGAAAGTTCAATAACGGAGAGAACAAGCTCACATACAGTCAGTGACTTGCGAAAGTATTCACCCACTGTCACGCCCTGACCGTAGAGATCCTTTTTATGTCTCTTTTTGGTTGGTCAGGGCGTGAGTTTGAGTGGGCATTCTATGTCTGGTGTTCTATGTTGTCCTTGTTTTATATTTCTATGTGTTTGGCCTGGTATGGTTTTCAATCAGAGGCAGCTGTCTATCGTTGTCTCTGATTGAGAATCATACTTAGGTAGCCTGTTCCCACCTGTGTTTGTGGGTGGTTGTTTTCTGTTTTGTGTGTTCACCGTACAGGACTGTTCGTTTATCGTTTTTGTTGTTTTTTGTCAAGTGTTTCATATTTTAATTAAAATAATGAACACTTACCACGCTGCACCTTGGTCCTCCTCTCCTTCTCCAGACGACGATCGTGACACCCCCCTTCGCATTTTTCCTATTTTTTTTACTTACAACCTGGAATTAAAATAGATTTTTTGGGGGGGGGTTGTATCATTTTATTTACACAACATGCCTACCACTTTGAAGAAGCAAAAAAGTAAAAAATACAGAACTTGAGCGTGCAAAACTATTCAACCCCCAAAGTCAAAACTTTGTAGAGACACCTTTTGCAGCAATTACAGCTGCAAGTCTCTTGGGGTATGTCTCTATAAGCTTGGCACATCTAGCCACTGGGATTTTTCCCTATTCTTTTCAAAACTGCTCCAGCTCCGTCAAGTAGGATGGGTTCCGCTTGTGTACAGCAATAATTAATTGGATTGAGGTCTGGGCTTTAACTAGGCCATTCCAAGACATTTAAATGTTTCCCCTTAAACCACTCGGGTGTTGCTTTAGCAGTATGCTTAGGGTCATTGTCCTACTGGAAGGTGAACCTCCATTACAGTCTCAAATCTCTGGAAGGCTGAAACAGGTTTCCCTCAAGAATTTTGCGCCATACGTCATTCATTCAATTCTGACCAGTTTCCCAGTCCCTACCAATGAAAAACATCCCCACATCATGATGCTTTCACGCTCGTTATAATGAGTGGACCAAGATGCAGCATGGTATGGTTCCATCCTCTTTATTAGGTAGTGAAACAAAGAAAACAATAAAGCGCAAAACGAAATGTGAAGCTCATGTAGTGCTCGCAGGCACAAAGCACAATCCCACAAAGCACAATGGGGAAATGGGTGCCTAAATATGATCCCCAATCAGAGACAACGATAAACAGCTGCCTCTGATTGGGAACCATACCAGGCCAACATAGAATTATAATCCCCTAGATAACCCACCCTAGTCACACCCCGACTTAACCAACATAGAGAATAAATAGCTCTCTATGGTCAGGACGTGACAGATGCTGCCACCACCATGCTTCACTGTGGGGATGGTGTTCTCAGGGTAATGAGAGGTGTTGGGTTTGCGCCAGACATAGCGTTTTCTTTGATGGCCAAAAAGCTCAATTTTAGTCTCATCTGACCAGAGTACCTTCTTCCATATATTTAGGGAGTCTCCCACATGCCTTTTGGCGAACACCAAACGTGTTTTTTTTTTCTTCAAGCAATGGCTTTTTTTCTGGCCATCCTTCTGTAAAGCCCAGCTCTGTGGCATGTACAGCTAAAAGTGGTCTATGGACAGATACTCCAATCTCCGCTGTGGAGCTTTGCAGCTCCTTCAGGGTTATTTTTGGTCTCTTTGTTGCCTCTGATTAATGGCCTCCTTGCTCGGTCAGTGAGTTTTGGTGGGTGGTCCTCTCTTGGCAGGTTTGTTGTGGTGCCATATTCTTTCAATATGTTTATAATGGATTAAATGATGCTCTGTTGGATGATCAAAGTTTCTGATATTTTTTTAGAACCCAACCCTGATCTGTACTTCTCCACAACTTTGACACTGACCTGTTTGGAGAGCTCCTTGGTCTCCATGGTGCTGCTTGCTTGGTGGTGCCCCTTGCTTAGTTGTGTTGCAGACTCTGGGACCTTTCAGAACAGGTGTATATATACTGAGATCATGTGACTCTTAAATAACGTCTACCTGTGTGCAATCTAACTAATTATGTGACTTCTGAAGATCTTATTTAGGGGCTTCATAGCAAAGGGGGTGAATACATATGCACGCACCACTTTTCAGTTTTTTATTTTGTATAATTCTTCTTCTTATTTTTTTCATTTCACTTCACCAATTTGTACTATTTTGTACTAGTCCATTACATGAAATCCAAATAAAAATCTATTTACATTACAAGTTGTAACGCAACAAAATAGGAAAAACACCAAGGGGGTTGAATACTTCTGAAAAGCACTAATAGATCTCATTCTCTTGTCTCCGTGTTTTTATTCTTTTTTTCAAAATAGCCTCCACTGTGTTCCACATCGGAGTTATACAAAATGTGTTCAATTACACAGTGGATTATGCGGAAAATCTATTCTCAACTGGTTAACCTCCACAAACAAGTTGAGAGGCATGAGAACTTAAAAAAAAAAATCTACCACTGAGCTGTTAAATTGTCAAGCAAATCAAGACTTTTCTTTTACAAGCTGAAAGTCGCAGCAAAACCTGTCTTGCTTTCACTACAATTGACAAGACAACAGTTTTAAGAAAGACACTAAGACATGACACTTGGAACCATTTGAATCACGACTCTGAAATAAGTGATATCTGCAATGCAACCTCCAAGGCAAATGGAGACATTTGCTGTAACTGCAGGCAACAGAGACTACGGAGTGTGTTGGCCTTTTTATTTATGGAATGTGATGCCATCTGTAGATTATGAAGAGTTTTGATTTTAATTATTGCCATCTGTTAGCTGTCAGTCAAACTGTGCAAAACTGAAACTGAAACGTAAGCATGAATTTCGAGTGGTTAAGGTTATCCCCAGAGGCACCACTTTGGTTTTAGAAGTGTGGGTGACATAACCTGACGGGGGTCTGGGGGTCCTCCCCCCAAAATGTTTTTGGCATCTAAAGCTAATTTCCACCCAATCCAATATGCCATCTCTGTTTAGATCAAAAAGGAAGCAAAAATGCCCACATTCATCAAGCTAGGTAAGAGATCATTATTAAATACATTTAAGTGTTTAATAAGACTGAACTAGATCAAAGGTAATTAAATAATAAACATTGTGTTGCACCTTTAACAAAGTGCCTTACAAATGAAAAGCTCTTGAAAAATTACAAAGACTTTTGATTGTCTTAATTAAGACATCATCTATCTCAAATTTCAGCCAGACAGACCAGCCAGCCCGAGCCACCTGCATGCCCGACCCCCACCAGTCTAGTCAATAACGCAACTCTCTCCTAACACAAGTTCCTTCCCACTAAACACCTGTCATTTTTTAATTCCCTAGGGAAACGTTTGGAAGTTTAAAAAAACACACACAAAACACACATGCACATCAAATATACATTAACACACAGAAAGAGAAAATCCTCCATATAATTAATCTCATAGGCCTAGTAGTACTGCAGAGCTCTTTTTACTTGCACACAATATAGCTGGGTCGCCTCGTCCTGTCCCTAGGTTTCCACCACCCTGCAGAGCCCCAACCCAACACACCCCACTCAGCTTTAGGATCTTAGTGAAACATGAATTTTTTGTTTTGGATGTGTTAGGCCAAGGCCAGAGTGACAACCCACAGGACGGCAGACACTCAGGGCCAGGACTGAGCAGCCCAGCAGCTATGAAATGCCTAAATAGGTATCTCCCCTGACGTGGGCATGTTTTCAATGCAGACTCCTTTAGTCGTACTGTATTCCAGCGAGACATTATGAAAGTTGCCCTAAATCTTGTAATAAGCTTGTCATAAATCAAGGCTTGTGATACATATTGTGGGAGGATAACCAACCGTCGAAATAATGGCAAAGCATTTCTTAGCTGCTATAAATGCTTGGTTACACAGTTTCTTCAGATAATAGTCTCCAGTGTCAACATTTCCAAGCAAACAAAAACAGGGAAGGAAGAAGGGAGAATCTGTAGACATGCTGAGATAATAAAACATACTCTTTGCCAGAATTCAGGCAGCCTTCACAAGACCATAACATATGCAAATATGTCCCCTTTCGTGTTTTACATCTCCAGCAGAGGAATGACATTTCTGAGTCCATGTAATTCCATTTCACTGGCATATAGTACGTTCAATGGATGGGCTTAAACTGCAGTAATTTATGTCTGAGATGATATGAACATGACTGGGCATTCAAAAATATCTGTATCCGTTCATCATCAATAGCTTCTACCTTCTACCTTCTACCTGTCTTCCTCACATTTTTTGTTTGACATGTTCTGTGTCATCGGGAAAGCCTCGATCCACCCTTGATACAGTTGAACTTTGTAGGTTTGTCACACTGCTTTAACATAGCATCTGGCTTGTCCAGTGTTTGCTGCACAGATAGAATATCAGATAGTATCTGCAAAGATTGGTCATCCCTGGCTGCCTGACCCTGCTGAGACCCCTGTCACCATCTGATCCTCCTAAGATGAGGCATGAAAAAGATTTACCTTGGTGTACATTTATACATTATTTTATCCAAGAGTATAATCAATAGTTCAATAATTGAAATGACCATTATTCCCAGATCCCAGAGCTTAAGCTGCTGTCCTGTAGCTACTGTAGGTCTACCCATCAATTCAAGATGGAACTTTGTATCACGCACTGATATTGTTAATATACTGCAAAATAGACTGGTCTTCCCTGGCTGGCTGAACCTGCTGGGACACCTGTCACCATCTGATTCTGCTAAGACATGATGAGCATAGTGTTGTGTACTGAATGAGCACCAGAGGGCTGCATTCCGGCAGGATGCCTGCGGGACCGGCGGGTCCCGACAGAGATCATTGCGGGTGGGAACGGGCGGTCAGACAGATGACTTTGGAATGAAAATAACCGGAACAAAAATATAAAACGCAACATGCAATCATTTCAAAGATTATACTGAGTTACAGTTCACATAAGGGAATCAGTCATTTTAAATATCATTCCGTGGCAATTTGTCTTTATTGTGTTTGACTGGGAATTTGTGTTTCCTCCACATTTAAAAACAACTGTAGTCAGATGAGACAGTGATAATTTGAAGGCACATCCTTAAAGGCATTTCCTGTACTTTGTGCCATTTACATCTAAATCGGGCACTTGTTTGAGTTGAAGATGTAAGATGTCTCATTGATAAACATGTGGAAAGGAAGCGGAGGGACAAATATTCTAAAGCGAGAGTGATAGAAAGAGACCTCCTCTAACAGAGAAAAAGGTAGAGGAAGAGAAAGGTAGTGATAGAGAGTCAGCTGGAGAGAGAACTACAGCAGACCAAATAAACAGGGTAGAGGGTTGATGGGAAGAGTGAAAACACATAATGACATAGTGGCTACCGATTCAACATCTATTCCACATACTACACATACACATCTATTTAGTTGGGAAGCTGTAGCTGACTTCCCTCAGGCTTGGCTTCGAGGCTGATTGTGGAGGGAGGGGATGGGAGAAGGAGGAGGTGGATAGTCAAACGAGGTGATATTTTTCACAGGTTGTTAAAGCAAGCGTTCAGGCCTTTTTCTGACTCTCCCGCCTCAGGCCTGCAGACAGTGAGAGACAGAAGGAGAGTAAGGGATACCTGTGACTGAAATATGACTCTATCCTCTTCCCTCACCGCTCTCCTCTCTTTTTTGTACGAGTGATACTGCAGTGCAGGTATCTGGCAACCCTCAGCCAGACCACCGCTGAGCTATCTAGGATAACACCTTGAAATATTTGGCAACTCTAGACATACAACCACAGAGCTGGCTGGAAGGACAACTGGCTCTATCTTTTGGAGTTCCAGAGCAGGAGAATGTCCATGTCATGTCCATGTAGAATGACTACAGCAGGATTACAATTTACAGACTTTGAGTTTGAGTCTATTCTTAAAAATAGAAAAGTGTCTGAGCAAGTAACAATGCATAGACAATTATAGGAACTACAGTACAATTGCCACAATATTTTCATAGGATGACTCAATCAAGTACTGCATCATTGACATAGAGAGATATGACAGTGCCGATCAAACCGGTGCCGATCATCGATCAAACCGGTGATTGAGCCTGAATTGCATAAAACTGTGCTCACACGTTATTCATTTAAATGGAAATACCCTCAAAGGGCAATTCAACCACCTTTCAACTCATTTTCATTATATCCAGCATAATACCAGTGAAAATGGTGCATTCCTATGTTTTGTTAAAGAAAAGATAATGTTCTGCCTGATGACATCATGAAAATGTACAACTTTTAAAACAGTGAGATATGTGGTGATGTGGGGAGCAATAAAATACCCTCTCTATGGCTAGGAACTCGTTGCAGGTTTAGAAAATCACAGCTTTTTTTCATTTAATTCTACCTTGTGATGTCAGAGAAGCATTTAAAAAAAAAAACTTTCTTATATTTTTGCCACAACTCACAGAAACACAGTGTTATCACATATATAGACACTGGTTTGGTGCTGGAGATAATTAATATGATGTAGAAAAGTGGCAGGGTTGCCCTTTATTAAGGTAGTCAGTCTGTGGTGAGCCAACGTCTCCACAAAAATAAGCTGAAATCTGTGGAAGCCTATTTTTGTTGCTTTTATGATATGGTTATGTGTTTAGTTTAACAATTTTTCAATTTAATATCTTATTTTATGCACTTTGAGATTATTCTTGTATAATGAAATGCGCAATACAAATATAATGAATTGTTATTATTATTATTTGCCCTGTACCATCATCTCTCTCACAGCTAGGAACCATTTCACATTCAACCCATGCAAACCAAACTAAGAGCATTTTATTTGGTACAAATCATTCTCTAAGTTCTAGACCTCAGCTGAATCTGGTAATGAATGGTGTGGCTGTTGAACAAGTTGAAGAAACTAAATGACTTAATGTTACCTTAGATTGTAAACTGTCATGGTCAAAACATATAGATTCAATGGTTGTAAAGATGGGCAGAGGTCTGTACATAATAAAGAGACGCTCTACTGTTTTGACACCACACTCCACAAAGCAAGTTCTGCAGGCTCTAGTTTGATATTATCTTGAAAAAAAGACCTGGTTAAGCTGCAGCTGGCCCAGAACAGAGTGGCACATCTTGTTCTTCATTGTAGTCAGAGGGCTAATATGAATGATATGCATGCCAGTCTCTCTTGGCAAAGAGTAGAGGAAAGACTGACTGAGTCACTTTTTATAAGAAATATTAATGTGTTAAATTCCAAATTGTTTGCATAGTCAACTTACATACAGCCCTGACACACATACACACTTACTCCACCAGACATTCCACCAGGGGTCTTTTAACAGTCCCCAGGTCCAGAACAAATTCAAGGAAACATACAGTATTATACAGAGCCATGAGTGCATGGAACTCCCTTCCATCTTATATTTCACAAGTGAACAGCAAACCTGGTTTCAAAAAACAACACCTCACCACACAACGCCTCTCCCCCATGTGACCTACTTGTTGTGTGTATGTACTGACATGTATGCGTAACTGATAGATGCACACACACACTACATGTTCATGTTCTTAAACGTATGTAAATGGTAAAGTATTTTGTCTGTAATGTATTTTTCGTTATGTGTCGGACCCCAGTAAGACTAGCTGTCGCCACTGACGTCGGCAAATGGGGATCCTAATTTAAAACATAAATAAATGTTTGTAATAAAGAAAAAAAGAACAGCTGGGGAGTTATTTTCTCTGCACATTATTTTCAACATTGGTCAGTCGATGCATATTAGAAGTCGTGCCGGAATTAGCACAATTAACCACTACTGAACAGTGATCGATATTCGCTATTCAAGTGAATAGCGAAGGGGAGACTTTATCCACAGGCTTTATAACATGTCAAATCTGAAGATACTCTGGCTTTGTACTTGTCAAATATGTTTCGGTGTGAATTATTTATATTTCCCTCCTCCACCATATATCTCCCACTGGAGCTCATACTTCATGATGCCTCATAATGAAAAGAGGAGAGTAACAGATCCAGTCTCTCTCCTAAAAATGTCCAGCAACAATGTCAGGAGGGCTCCTGTTTGGCTCCACGGTGGGACTGGTTTTGTCCCAAATGGCATCCTATTCCTTATGTAGTGCACTACTTAGGCCATGGACAAGTGCACTATATAGAGAATTGGGTGCCATTTGGGATGCAAATATAGAAATACTTCTCAGAACAGGGGAGAAGTGATTTGAAGGGAAGGTAGGTATATGATGGATTTATTAGGCAACTTGTTCTCTGTTTGCTGTTTCAGCTATTTATAATGGCTAATAAGATGGAAATTGTTGACAGTCCCTCTTCCAACTTCCTTGAAGGGATAAAAGTTGAAAATAATTTAAAAGCTTAATAACGGGAGAAAGATATTGAAACAGTTTCAGTTATCTGGTAGGACTGCTAGCTACAAATCGGGGTCACAGACCTCTTGCTTGTATCCTTATTGTTTTCAATGAAATGATGGTATCATCGCTTAAAACTAATGATAATTGCGTGTTGGGATAGACTGAGAAGTCATAGTTAATCATGTGCCAAAACAATTATGGACAATTAGCACAACACAATTAGGATTTTAGAGGATCAATTCAAAAAAGTGCTGTGGAAAAATGCTCTTTTGCTGCTGGGGTAATGTTCAAAACGGACTGTTCTTTAATTCAGGGGCTATCTGTTCTTTGAATGAGACACTGACTTGCATACACTGCATTCAGAAAGAATTCATACCCCTTGACTTATTCCATATTTTGTTGTGTTACAGCCTGAAGTCAAAATGTATTAAATATATTTTGTTTTCTCACCCATCGACACACAATACCCCATAATGAATCTGAAAACATGTTTTGGGAAATGTTTGCAAATGTAGTATTGAAAATGAAATACATATCTATAAATATCTAATTTACATAAGTAGACAAACCACTTTGCTATGACAATCCATATTAAGCTCAGGTGCATCCACTTTCATGTGAAAGTGGCAAATTCACCTGTGGCCAATTCAGTTTTTTGCGCATGATTTTGAAAGAAATACACCTGTCTATACTGCAAGGTCCCACAGTTGACAGTGCATGTCAGAGCAGAAACTATACCATGAAGTCCGTAGATCTGAGATAGAATTGTGATGAGGCACATGTCTGGGGAAGAGTTGAACGTTTCCAAGAGAACAGTGGTTTGGAAAATGAAAAGAATCGGGAACTACCCAGACTCTGCCTAGAGTTGGTTGTCCTACCAAACTGAGAAACTTGGCAAAAGGACCTTGGTCAGGGAGGTGAACTAAGAACCCAATGACCACACTGACAGAACTCCTTGGCTGAGATGGGACTACCTGGCAGAAGGACAATAGTCTCTACAGCACTTCACCAATCTGGACTTTATGTGAGAGTGGTCAGATACAAGCCACTCCTTAGAAAGAAAGCACATGACAGCATGCCTGGCGTTTACAAAAAGGTACGTGAAAGACTGAGAGAATAATGGCAAAATATATGGTCTGATGAGACATTTTTATTATTTGTCCTGAAAGCAAAGCACTATGTCTAGAGAAAACCAGGCACAGGTCAGCTTATTAGGTATAAGAGCTTACCAGTACAAGCCAATTAGTGTAGTCAGTGCTCTCATAGTAATAGCATTCGTGGTTTCTATTTACACATTTTCCCAGTTTGCTAAAACATCTAGAAAATGATTGCTCCACAACCACATATGTCAGTGTGTTTAAGCACTCTGAAATGAGCAATTACACACTGACACAAACAATTACATTGCGTTACACACTGAAGAAAAATAAACACAACATGTGAAGTGGAAGTGTTGTTCCCATGTTTCTTGAGCTGAAATAAAAGATCTCAGAAATGTTCCATACTCACAAAAAAAACATTTCTCTAAAATGTTATGCACAAATTTGTTTACATCCCAGTTAGTGAGCATTTCTTCATCCATCTGACAGGTGTGACATATCAAGAAGCTGACTAGACAGCATGATTTTTACACATGGGGACACGGGGACAATAAAATATCACTCTAAAATGTGTAGCTTTGTCACACAACACAATGCCACAGATGTCTCAAGTTTTGAGGGAGCGTGCAATTGGCATTCTGACTGCAGGAATGTTCACCAGAGCTGTTGCCGGAGAATGTAATGTTTGTTTTAGAGAATTTGGCAGTACCTCCAACCGGCCTCACAACCACAGACCACAGGTAACCACACCAGCCCATCCACATCTGACTTCTTCACCTGCAGGATCGTCTGAGACCAGCCACCGAGACAGATGATGAAACTGTGGGTTTGCAGAGCCAAATCATTTCTTCACAAACAGTCAGAAACCATCTCAGGAAGCTCATCCTCATCCTCATGCAGTTCGGCGTTGTAACCGATTTCAGAGGGCAAATGCTTACCTTTGATGGCCACTGGCAGGCTGCAGAATTATTATTTTCACAGTGTTAAAGGCTTTGGTTTTTCCATTTATATTTTGAGGTTGGACTTTAGCACGTGGGGCGCACCGATTTGTGTGACCTTGTTAGTCAGTATGTGTTACACCTGTGCTGGTTTGTCATCTCGTCATTGGGAAGGTGTTTCACCTGTTCTTGCCCAGGTGATATTTAAGAGTGGCTGGCCCAGTGTGTCAGTTGTCTTGAGAGATGTGGGGGGTTAACACCTTTAGTTGTCCCTCCCTATTTGATTTCTAAAAAAACAATCCTTTATTTGATCCTACCGTGTGTTTTTTTCCCCCCACTTTTTGAATTGCTTCCTATCTTTAAGTATGGTGTGGGCTTTAATTTTGTTTGCCTGTTCTGGAGCAAATTTAGTGGGTGCTCATGGTGGGTGTCTTTTAGGTCCCAGTTGTTGTTGCTAGTGAACTTTCAGTGGACACCCCCATGAGTGTCTTTCAGAACCCCTCCTAGAAACCCAAATGTTTCATTTTGGTTGTTTTCAGTGACTCTTTGTTAGTTCAAATCAAATTGTACTTGTCACATGAGCCGAATACAGGTGTAGACCTTACAGTGAAATGCTTACTTACAAGCCCTTAACGAACAATGCAGTTTTAAGAAGAAAAAGTGTTAATGTATTTACTAGAATAAACTGAAGAATTTTAAAAAAAATAACAAATAATTAAGGAGCAACAAAATAATAACAATAGCGAGGTAGAGGTAAAGTGACTATGCATGGATAATAAACAGAGAGTAGCAGCAGTGTAAAAATGTTGGTGGGAGGGGGGCAATGCCAATAGTTTGGGTAGCCATTTGATTGGCTGTTCAGGAGTCTCTTTGCTTGGGGGAAGAAGCTGTTAAGAAGCCTTTTGGACCTAGACTTGGTGCTCTGGTAGTTTCCCTTTCTGTTTGAGTGAAAATGTTCAACTGTAGCGGGCAGATGGCGTGTGGACAAGAGGTTGCTGATGTCAATGTTGTGAACAGAGTGTCCCATGGTGGCGGTGGGGTTACACTGTGGGCAGGCATAAGCTATAGACAACGAACACAATTGCATTTTATTGATGGCAATTTGAATGCACAGAGATACCGCGACGAGATCCTGAGGCCCATTGTCATGCCATTCATCTGCCGCCATCACCTTATGTTTCAGCATGATAATGCACAACCCCGTGTTGTAAGGATCTGTACACGATTCCTGGAAGCTGAAAATGTCACCATTCTTCCATGGCCTGCAAACTCACCAGTGTTGCGGCTTTCTTCCTGGGATGAAGGAGAGGACCAAAACGCAGCGCGGCTAGTGTTCAACATGATTTAATAAAGATAATAACTCCTCCACATTCTCCAACTCGTACCTCAATTTCGCCAACTGCTCCTTATGGTAAGCACGGGGAACTGGCTCAAGTCTCCTACTTGACCCAGCTACACTCCCCGTGTGCCGCCCCCCCAATAAATTTTTGGGGGAGCCTCTCGGGCTTCCAGCCGCTCTGCCTTGCTAGCTCCTGCTGCTGCCGCTGCTGCCGCTGCTTCCCGTTACCACGCTGCTTGGTCCGAGTATGGTGGGTGGTTCTGTTGCGGCTTTCTTCCTGGGATGAAGGAGAGGACCAAAACGCAGCGCGGCTAGTGTTCAACATGATTTAATAAAGATAATAACTTGAACACTACAAGCAACAAAACAATACACGTGAAAACCGAAAACAGTCCTATCTGGTGCAGAACACAAAGACAGGAAACAACCACCCACAAACCCCAACACAAAACAAGCCAACTAAATATGGTTCCCAATCAGAGACAATGACAAACACCTGCCTCTGATTGAGAACCATATCAGGCATACATAGAAATGGACAAACTAGACACACAACATAGAATGCCCACCCAGCTCACGTCCTGACCAACACTAAAGCAAGTAAAACACACAAGAACTATGGTCAGAACGTGACAACCAGACATTTCACCCATTGAGCATGTTTGGGATGCTCTGGATCAACGTGTACAACAGTGTGTTCCAGTTCCCACCAGTATCCAGCAACTTCGCAGAGCCATTGAAGAGGATTGGGACAACATTCCACAGGCCAAAATCAAGAGCCTGATCAACTCTATGCAAAGGAGATGTTGCAAATTATGCAAATGATGATCACACCAGATACTGCCTGCTTTTCTGATCCACGCTTCTAAATGTTTTAAGGTATCTGTGACCAACAGAGGCATATCTGTATTCCCAGTCATGTGAAATCCATAGATTAGGGCCTAAATCATTTATTTTCAATGACTGATTTCCCTATATGAACTGTAACTCAGTAAAATCTTTGACATTGTTGGATGTTGTGTTTCTATATATTTTAAGTCAATAGATACAACATAGCACCAAAGCGGTAACTGCAAGCCCCAAAGAACTCTATCCAGCTTCTACAAGCCTATTTCTTTCTTCAACTCCGAGAGGAACTGGGAACTTGGTAGGCTTAGACTATCGTGTTGTGCTTGGGAATGACACAATCTTTATAAAGTCCATGCCAGGTTGCTGTCTGTGTTTGCAGTGGGAGAGACGTCAGTTGATTCCAGTCCAGGGTGGTCCAGTCTTAAAATCAGACCTTGGTGTAAGCACAGTAATACAGTGACACATATTGGAAATGGGAAGTATATCCTTTGGTGGTGGCTGGTGG
Source organism: Salvelinus alpinus (assembly GCF_045679555.1). Classification (NCBI taxonomy): domain Eukaryota; kingdom Metazoa; phylum Chordata; class Actinopteri; order Salmoniformes; family Salmonidae; genus Salvelinus; species Salvelinus alpinus. The sequence goes on from NC_092123.1 coordinate 12,680,777, forward strand.
GCGGAGATATCAGTGTGATTGCTTGTTGGAAAAAATTGAACATTATCAAACACATGGAACCATTCCATTCAAACCATTACAATGTGTCTGTCCTCCCATACTTCTGCCCACAAGCCTCCTCTGTTCTCCTAAGGTACATTATCCATATGAAGAATTTCATTCCAAAATGTGATATATCAATTTTCAGAAATGTTTGTAAATTTATATTTATATTTATAAAAAAGTCCTTTTGGGTGGTGGACCATTCTTGATACAAACGGGAATTTGTTGAGTGTGAAAAACCCAGCAGCGTTGCAGATCTTGACACACTCAAACCGGTGCCCCTGGCACCTACTACCATACCCCGTTCACAGGCACTTAAATATTTTGTCTTGCCCATTCACCCTCTGAATGGCACACGATGTCTTGCTCCCAGACAGGCTAAACAACTTTTTTGCCCGCTTTGAGGACAATACAGTGCCACTGACACGGCCCCCTACCAAAACCTGCGGGCTCTCCTTCACTGCAGCCGAGGTGAGTAAAACATTTAAACGTGTTAACCCTCGCAAGGCTGCAGGCCCAGACGGCATTCCCAGCCGCGTCCTCAGAGCATGCGCAGACCAGCTGGCTGGTGTGTTTACGGACATATTCAATCAATCCTTATCCCAGTCTGCTGTTCCCACATGCTTCAAGAGGGCCACCATTGTTCCTGTTCCCAAGAAAGCTAAGGTAACTGAGCTAAACGACTACCGCCCCGTAGCACTCACTTCCGTCATCATGAAGTGCTTTGAGAGACTAGTCAAGGACCATATCACCTCCACCCTACCGGACACCCTAGACCCACTCCAATTTGCTTACCGACCCAATAGGTCCACAGACGACGCAATCGCAACCACACTGCACACTGCCCTAACCCATCTGGACAAGAGGAATACCCATGTGAGAATGCTGTTCATCGATTACAGCTCAGCATTTAACACCATAGTACCCTCCAAACTCGTCATCAAGCTCGAGACCCTGGGTCTCGACCCCGCCCTGTGCAACTGGGTCCTGGACTTCCTGACGGGCCGCCCCCAGGTGGTGAGGGTAGGTAACAACATCTCCACCCCGCTGATCCTCAACACTGGGGCCCCACAAGGGTGCGTTCTGAGCCCTCTCCTGTACTCCCTGTTCACCCACGACTGCGTGGCCATGCACGCCTCCAACTCAATCATCAAGTTTGCGGATGACACTACAGTGGTAGGCTTGATCACCAACAACGACGAGACGGCCTACAGGGAGGAGGTGAGGGCCCTCGGAGTGTGGTGTCAGGAAAATAACCTCATACTCAACGTCAACAAAACAAAGGAGATGATTGTGGACTTCAGGAAACAGCAGAGGGAGCACCCCCCTATCCACATCGACGGGTCAGTAGTGGAGAAGGTGGAAAGTTTTAAGTTCCTCGGTGTACACATCACGGACAAACTGAACTGGTCCACCCACACAGACAGCGTTGTGAAGAAGGCGCAGCAGCGCCTCTTCAACCTCAGGAGGCTGAAGAAATTCGGCTTGTCACCAAAAGCACTCACAAACTTCTACAGATGCACAATCGAGAGCATCCTGTCGGGCTGTATCACCGCCTGGTACGGCAACTGCTCCGCCCACAACCGTAAGGCTCTCCAGAGGGTAGTGAGGTCTGCAGAACGCATCACCAGGGGCAAACTACCTGCCCTCCAGGACACCTACACCACCCGATGTCACAGGAAGGCCATAAAGATCATCAAGGACAACAACCACCCAAGCCACTGCCTGTTCACCCCGCTATCATCCAGAAGGCGAGGTCAGTACAGGTGCATCAAAGCAGGGACCGAGAGACTGAAAAACAGCTTCTATCTCAAGGCCATCAGACTGTTAAACAGCCACCACTAACATTTAGCGGCCGCTGCCAACATACTGACTCAACTCCAGCCACTTTAAAAATGGGAATTGATGGAAATTATGTAAAAATGTACCACTAGCCACTTTAAGCAATGCCACTTAATACAATGTTTATATACCCTACATTACCCATCTCATATGTATATATACTGTACTCTATATCATCTACTGCATCTTGCCATCTTTATGCAATACATGTACCACTAGCCACTTTAAACTATGCCACTTTATGTTTACATACCCTACAGTACTCATCTCATATGTATATACCGTACTCTATACCATCTACTGCATCTGCCATGCCGTTCTGTACCACCACTCATCCATATATCTTTATGTACATATTCTTTATCCCTTTACACTTGTGTGTGTGTGTAAGGTAGTAGTGTGGAATTGTTAGGTTAGATTACTGTTGGTTATTACTGCATTGTCGGAACTAGAAGCACAAGCATTTCGCTACACTCGCATTAACATCTGCTAACCATGTGTATGTGACTAATAAAATTTGATTTGATTTGATATCTCAATTGTTTCAAGGCTTAAAAATCCTTCATTAACCAGTCCTTAATCTACACTGATTGAAGTGGATTTATTAACAAGTGACATCAATAATGTATCATAGCTTTCATCTGGATTCACCTGGTCAGTCTTATGTTTTGTACACTCAGTGTATTTGGAACTGCCAACAATATTATACTTACTCAGGGTGGAACTATACCCAGACAGACAGATGGTATTGATGCAGCGCCACACCCGGCTGTCCCATCCCATCCCATCCCATGAGTGGAATGGTCACGTGCGGATGCCAAAGCAACGACAGGCCCAAATTATTCCAAATTTCTCTAAACGACAACAGACCCATCTTGACGCGCCACATGGTTCAGCCGTGGTACCGACATGGTTCGCCGACCCTAAAAGGACAACCATCAATAACCACCACCCAGGATGCTCCCTAATTGTAATGACTCTGCAACAAACGAGACGTCACTCCTCTTAATTTAATTAGAGTCAACTTTTATTGACATAATTGTTTGAGACAAGCCATTTTCCCAGCCTCGGACTGAGGATCTGACAGTGCCAATGATACGGCGATGAGTAATTAATGTGTTTCTTAATTGAACTCGAAGCGGGGAGGATTATGTGTGGATGGGTGGCGAGCTCAGAGTGGGACCCCAGCATGCCAGCCCACTCCGTTCAAGAAACAATTATGTTTTTATCATAGGAAGACTTCTTAGGCTGCTGCAGGTATGCAAATAGAATGCAGACCAGTGTTCACATACTATTTGTTTTACTTCAAATACTTAAGCAAACTTCCCTGGAGAAATGTAACCAATAAATTAGGACCAGAAGTACACATCGCACCCATCTGGGATCTCAAGGAAGGCTCAATCAAATGCACAAATTATTTGAAAGAAAAAAGATATATATTTGAACCCAGGAAACCCATTAGCTGTTTTAACACTTCCCTTATGTTCGATTCGGCCTACACTCTTTATGTTCCGGGTAAATTTGACCTGTACAGTAAGTAGAGTAAGTACATCAAGATCATAAATATATGTTTTAATCTCCCAAAATGTATTTTCCAAGAGCTGAGAATGTCCTCTTTCATATGCTTTTTTCCATAGTTGATAGACCGAATTATTCAAATTGTATGATTACTGTATGACATTTAATGACATTTTTATGACATTTATGATTTATTTTTGCTTATTTTTTGCCAAATTTCCATCTCTAGCATCAAGGTCAAGCTCAAATTGACTACAAATTGACTTCAGATCAGTGTTGCTCAGCCTCTGAGCATAATTGGGAAATCATATATCTGTGTGATTAGCATGGCTGCATCTTTCATGTGCAGGAAGCAGTTTGTTTTTAAGACAAATTGTTCAACAGTTCTATAGACCAAGATCAAGGTCAAATTGCAGGCCAAATTAACTTCGGATCAGTGTTGCTCTGCCTCTGAACATCATAAGTAAATCATACACATATATCAGAGATCAGCACTATTTGCACCATTTATGTGCAGGAAGCAGCTTGTTTTCAAGACAACGTTAAACATTTATATAAACCAAGGTCAAATTGTAAGTGGTCAAATTGACCCGGAACGTCATGTCCCTATTCCATGTTTTACACGTTTGAGACCCATATTTAGGAAAGTAGATGAAGGGTCATGGTGAAACATTTACATAAAATAGTATTTTTGTGATTTCAAACTCTGGTCAGGACCGGATTGACCCGGAACATAAGGGAAGGGTTTGCATACTATTGGAGCTATGGCATGTGAAAGGCGGTAAAGATTTTAGGATTATGATTCAGCCTGTTGTTTTCCTCAATACAGACTAATTTGGGCTGATGACTGCAGTGTGCCAAAATACTACCATGGTGTGGTTATTGTCAAGAATCAACTGTTGTCTTCTAATTAACTGAGGGCATTTTCAGATATTCCTGGAGCATTCTACAGAAAACATTTTGATTTCACAAGACCTGAAAATACTCACATTCCACATGATGTTAGCAAGCTAGCTTGTTTACAACGGGCAAAAAAGTTCCACGCGACTCGCGCTGCCTCATCACAATACTTGGTACCCTTGGTCCTGGATCTTGGACCCGCTACACACGCAGGTCCAGGATTTGTTTGCATTTCACACATGTTTTAAAAAGTGTGGGTCAGGGTACTAAATGCTCCAAGATCTGGCTCATAGGGGGATATGTGAAATCGCCATGAACTATGATAGTTGGATCAATGTTGTTTCAATGTAATTTGGCAACATATTGTGACCTGGAATCAACCTGGTAAACACTTTATGTCATTTCAACCAGCATTGTATACATAGAAATTAAGGTAAAACATTGACTTAACATTACTAACAGGTTGTTACATCAATCTAATTTCAACATAATCATCGGAACTATGTATCAGTGGAGGCTCCTCAGAGGAGGAAGGGGAGGAACATCCTCCTCAGTGAATTTCATAAAAAATAAAACATTTAAAAAGTTATCCTTTTTAGATACAACTATACTAAATACAATCAAATGTCACCAAATAATTGATTAAAACTATTTTGCAAAGTAGCCTCAACAGCACTCTGTAGGGTAGCACCACAGTGTAACTGGAGGACAGCTAGCTTCCGTCCTCCTCTGAGTACATTGACTTCAATACAAAACCTAGGAGGCTCCTGGTTCTCACCCCCTTCCATAGACTTACACTTACACTTAATTATGACAACTTCTGGAGGACGTCCTCCAACCTATCAGAGCACCCGCAGCATTAACTGACATGTTGTCCACCCAGTCAAAGGATCAGAGAATTAATCTAGTACCGAAAGCATAAGCTGCAGGTAGCTATCACTTCAGTGCGTAAAATGTAGTGACTGCTTGACTCAAAGAGAGAGAAAGACAATAGTTGAACGGTTTTGAACAAATACATTTATTCCAAAATAAAGGAGAAGCAAGAGAGAAATAGAGAGATATTTTGTCTTTTTTTTCACTTTCAGTTTTACTTACTTAGCTAGAAAATGTGACTAGCTAGTTTAGCCTACTGAAACACCCTGCTCAAACACAGGATGCTACGTTAGCTAGCTGGTTATGACTATCCAACACAACACTGGAACTCTTCCAAGTCAAGGTAAGCTTTTGGTTTTACAAATGTATTGCCACCGGGGCTTACTGACTGCACACTGTAACGTTACTGCATGACGTTACACATTATATTAGCTATGGTGACTATGATGGACTTTAGCTAATATGGTGACAACGATGTAGGCTGTGTGTAGCGATTTGGCTTGGATTTTTTTTTCCCCCAAACCCTAACCTGGACGACGCTGGGCCAATTATGCGCCGTCCTGGCCGGTTGTGATACAGCCTGGAATCGAACCAGGGCCTGTAGTGACACCTCTAGCACTGAGATGCTAAATGCATCATGAAAATCAATGATTAAGCAATAGAATGAGATACAATCCTCTGACTTTCTTTTAATAGTCATCATGCTGTTTTTCAACATAAAAGAAACATGACTCTAGATTGATAATAGCAGCCTATATTTACATTAATCAGAGATTTCTGCTTAAATAATACTACAAACCTACTCTGAAAATAGAAGGGTAGCATTCATGAAAAGTGTTATCTCTTTAAACGCATATTCAAATGACCAGCTCCTCAATTTGGAGACTTCAACCCAAACACACTGCATACCAAATGGTAACTTATTCACTTTTGTAGTGCACTACTTTTGACCAGGGACCATATGGGGGATATATAGGGGAATAGGGTACTATTTTGAATGCACACACTAGCAAAGAAAACAGCAAGGTGCTTCGACAGGAAAATCTAAAGTACACACCTGTCCAAATAAGAGACCTCAAGCATTCAGGAAATAGTATTTTAGTGCAAAGGGAATTATCATACATTGGGTATTGTTCATGGTTTTCTCTTCATTTGGTTTAATAGTGTATCGATATAGGATCTTAATTCAATCGTTCTTCTGTTGCTAAGAATGTTCCTATAAAGCGTGTAGTATTTTTGAGTTTTTAAAAGGCTTCTTAAATTTGTCATTTCTACTTTGACATTTCAGAAAATGTATCAACTCCTAAAAAAATGTCCATTTAATTATGATACACATAATAATTCACATTTTCTGTTGCTGTAGGATTATTTTCCTGCTGTAGCAAACTGGCTCAAATTAAGATCCTACATCTGTAGGTGGTGGTAGACGTCAGGTTTTGCGTGGATGTAGGTATGAATTAGTTTTGCTGTGACGTCAGAAGATGTGGCAGATTTTCTCAGGCCAGAACAGTTTGGCCATTTTCCAGGCTGACTACAGTGCAGACACCGATCTCATAACACCTGGATAGGTGTTTAACATATCAGCTAAACACTTCATATGATATTCACAGTCGATGATGTGGTAAACAAATCATTGGTTGATGCAATGCAATTTCTGCAATGTAGATGGCCTTGAACGCAACCTTTCGTTCTTGTTAAATCCACGTGTGTTGCTTTCCTAAATGTTTCTAGACTAGATTTGATGCTTTAGTAATAAATACGAATTTTTCAAGTCAACTTACATTGTCCTCTAGGAGTGGCTGAATCATTTTCCTCTCTTCAGTTTGCTCTTCTAGTCTATTGGAGAGCGAGGTATATAGGAAATGTTCTCTTTCCTAATTTACACCATGTCACAGCTCACTCCATCTTTATCAGGCCTTCACATACTTTTGATTGATGTGGCAGACATAGATGATACATTTTGAGAATGAATCCCACTCATTGATGACATGGTTAATGCTGAGTGAAGCCGACCTCTCTGACAAGCGACCAATGATGTAGATAGTGTCTCTTCAGTTCCACTAGTTTGATCTACTAACTCTCACAGTCTCACGTCAAAATGAGATGTTCATCCAAGTTTCTCAAATGTCAAATTTCGAAAGTGCATTAACACCAAATGTTTAAGCTTAGGGTTAAGTTCATGCATTAACTCTAAATTATCAAGGTTAGGCATTAACTCCAAATGGTTATGGTAAGGATTAAGGTTTGGGGTAGGCTTAAAACAAAAATAGCTTAATATCACTCGATTTGAACTTGCAACCTTTAGAATTAGATGCTTATGCCAATCTATCATCTCCATCCACAACACCCTAGCCACACCGAAACCTACTTGAAGGTAATAACGCTCACTGTTGCCCCTAGTGGACCGTTCCCATGTCATCTCACAACGTCCTCAGACATGGATGGACGTCGAATACTGACTTTTGTCACGGGTGACCTGGCTGAGTTTGACATAAGGATACATTCAATGTTCTGGAGAGCACCTACATCCCTGTACCTACATCCCTGATAACACCCTCCGTAATTCAATGTGATGGAATGCCCACATACAGTACATTAATATTATTCAATGTGTGTGCTCTACATGTGTTGGACGGGGCCCACACATTGTATGTACAGTATGGTGTTGAAGTTCTGGATGGTAGAACTCCTATGTCATGCACTTTGTGGGTGAGCGTCCCAAATCACACTTTATTCCCTACGTAGTGCACTACTTTTGACCAGGGACCATAGGGCTCTGGTCAAAAGTAGTGCACTAAGTAGGGAATAGGTTGCCAGTTAGGACGCATCCTTGGTTCTGCTGAGTGCCGACGACCAGTCTTCCAGGGTGAACACAGGTTATCTTCCTCTGAGGTAACGAGACAGTGGGAAGAGCTGTGGTATAACGAGGCAGGGCTGCTAGCGAAAACCAAGATAACGAGGCGCCTGACGGACAGGGAGATCCGAGCAGGCAGCGAGCTGCTAGATACCCCTCTCATTACCACCCCAATCGCTCGGTCTCACTCTCCAGTCCCAAATGGGTCCGAATGTTTCCCCCCTGACTTAATTTGGAATGATATGTGACCATGTGGGACAGGCATCTGTGTATCCTTGACCAAGATTCATGGGTGGCATACAATTTCCCCTCATGCTAATACCTTGTCTTGGTGTTGATGTACATGCCTGTTGACAAATTGACATCTGGCTAATGGAATGTGCTTTTATTTGGGTAAATAATCAATATTGGACAGTGTAGACTTTCAACATGAGAGAAGCTCCATGGATCACATGTTCTGTAGACCTACCTGAAACAACTACACACTCACTCACTTTCACACACACACACACACACACACACACACACACACACACACACACACACACACACACACACACACACACACACACACACACACACACACACACACACACACACACACACACACACACATACAATTCAACAGAGAGACACACAGGGAGGTGTTGTTGAACATCACCTGTTATGTCACTCCTAGTTCGAGACCTGTCATCACTGTGGCAAAATAACAGTTGGCGTTCGAGGGGCAGTATGTTTGTCAACATACAGCATGGCAGATGCTAGCGGGCAGGAGGTATCAGGGAGAGTACAGGCGTTTATCTGCCAACGTTCTGTCACTCTGTTTGTAGGTTACCCCAAACCATCATATTGCATAAATTGTTTAAAAAATCATTATATTTCTTAGGTGTGTTTGAGCATTTGTGTGTGTGCGAGAGAGAATTAAATTCTCAAATCTGCATGATTGTGTACGAATACAAATATTTATTTTCACTCACAAATATGTATCTTCAATATGCCTATTATCCAATAGCCTATTGGCCAAATGTTCAAAAGCGTCCTATCAGCATGATTTATGGATCCAAGACCTTTGTGGTGAAACCAACCTTGTCCTCTCTTGTAAATGCTACATCAATTTATTTATTTATTTTTAACTTTTTTTATTTGCTAGCAATGTTTATCTTTAAAAATGAATGTGTCATTGTGTGCTGCTGATTCATGTTTTCTTTTAAATCCACAATGTGGATCCCTCCACAGCCTCATAGAGGATCTAGATAATTGTTCTAACCTCTCTGGATTACAACCAAGTTATGATAAGTGTACTATATTACTCATTGGCTAACTAAAAAAGACTACTTTTAAGTTACAGTGTAGTTTAACAATAAAATGGTGTGACGGTGTCATGACTTCCGCCGAAGTCGGTCCCTCTCGTTGTTCGGTCGGTGTTTGGCGATCGACGTCACCGGCCTTCTAGCCATCGCCGATCCACTTTTCATTTTCCATTTGTTTTGTCTTTGTCTTACACACCTGGTTTCAATTCCACAATTACTTGTTCATTATTTAACCCCCTGTCCCCCCATGTTTGTTTGTGAGTAATTGTTTGTGTGTAATACGGTCTGTTATGTGGGCTAACTTTATTGTATTATATTTGTCTATTTTGAGTAAATTACGTTTATTTACTCATATCTGCTGTCCTGCACCTGACTCCTCTACACAAGCTACACACAGACCACATTACAGACGGTGAAGTGGACATAATCGGTATACCTACATATCCCAATAGAAAGAAATGATTTCACTGAAATAAATGTTAATAGAAAGATAGCAAAAATAGATAAGATCTTGCTACAGTACCATGGAAAGGAAAATACCTGTCTATTGTGGAAACATCACCCTGATTAAAACTCTTTAGCCATATCCCAGTTTACCTATTTGCTTATGGCCCTGCCTACACCTAACAATTCGTTTTTTAAATTATATGATCAAAAAATATATTCTATTTGCAACGGGAAGTCATGCAAAATTAAACGGCATATTTATATAATTCATATGAATTTGGAGGGCAGGAAATATTACATTTTAATGCATACTCTCACAAAAGGCTTCCGTTATAGAAAAACTATACTTTAATTAGTAAGAATTGCTCACCCCGTGTTCAAGAATGGCCTTTTCCCCTTTATTCAGATTACAACCTCTCACTTTAGGTTATTTAAAAATAAAATAATCTCCAAAATATCGCTATTTTTTAAAAGAAAGTTGGTTGCAATTTCAGTTTATTCCACCAGAAAAGACGGAACAAATATTAAGATAAAACTCAAATATACTAATTGATAAACGGAGTAATCTTTGTAAATGATATCATAAATAGCACTGGTGGAGTTATGTCACACATGCGGCTTACAAAAATATATGTAAATGTCTGCTCTATACAAAATTACAACCAACTAATTGCAGCATTACTGTTAAGTGGAAGGGTAGAAAGTAAGGAACTTACATTAAAAACCAAAACTGGTTGAAGAAAATTGTAATCAATGAAAAAGTGTACCAGTTTAATTTAAGGACCAACACATGTGAACGTTCCTGTGCCTTAATAACAAAGTTGTATTTCATATGTAACTATGAATAATGCAACCTTCCCACTAGCCATGATTGGCTGAGATAATGAGTGGGTTGGACATGCAGAGAGATGAGTTCGGATTGGTCTGCCATGTAGCTAGCTTCTGTCTATAATATGAGCTGGTCAGTATGTGTAGGTAATCCTTTCTAACGCATAAAAAAAACATATCATGTAGTAGAACTGCATAAGTGTTGCTCTCCACTTTCTGGAGGACCGAGTTTTGAATTCTGTGGAATTAGAGTATGATAGCTAAGAAGATTGAGAAAATTCTGCCGTTTCATTGCAAATATGTAGACGGAGTCAAAAAGAGAACCGTGACAGAGAGGGAGAAGCTTCCATCCATGTATATGAGTAAGAGAGTCTAGCTAGCTACATTTTCAGATATTACACGTTTCTAATTTGGTCAGAAAGTCATTTTAATTTCCAGTTAAAGTGTGCTGTTAGCTAGCTAGCTAATGTTAGCAGGTTGGCTATATAGCTAACGTTAGCTGGCTGGCTCATTAGCTAATGTCAGCTGGTTGGGTAGTTAGCTAACATTACGTGTTTGATCTGTGTAGTAAAAATATATTAGTCGCATTGCTAGTTATAGGGCTCACGAGTGGGCTGCAGAGAAGAATGGGAGAAACTCCCCAAATACAGGTGTGCAAGCTTGTAGCATCATACCCTATGTGCCCTATGGGACTCCCAATCACAGCCAGATGTGATGCAGTCTGAATTTGAACCACGGACTACAGTGATATTTCTTGCACTGAGATGCAGTGCCTTAGGTCACTGTGCCACTTGGGCATTTCACATTTTGAAACACAAGACCGATTTGAGCAGTCTTTTACATTTACATAAGTATTCAGTCACTTTACTCAGTACTTTGTTGAAGCACCTTTGGCAACGATTACAGCCTTGAGTCTTCTTGGGTATGATGCTACAAGCTTGCACACCTGTATTTGGGGAGTTTCTCCCATTCTTCTCTGCAGATCCTCTCAAGCTCTGTCAGGTTGGATGGGACCTGTGGCTGGACAGCCATTTTCAGGTCTCTCCAGAGTTGTTCAATTGGGTTCAAGTGTGGGCTCTGGCTGGGCCACTCAAAGACATTCAGAGACTTGTCCTGAAGCCACTCCTGCGTTGTGTTGGCTGTGTGCTTAGGGTCGTTGTCCTTTTGGAAGGCGAATCTTCGCCCCAGTTTGAGGTCCTGAGCGCTCTGGAGTCGGTTTCCATCAAGAATATCTCTGTACATTGCTCCGTTCATCTTTCCCTCGATCCTGACTAGGCTCCCAGTCTCTGCCGCTGAAAAACATCCCCACAGCATGATGCTGCCTCCACCATGCTTCACCATAGGTATGGTGCCAGGTTTCCTCCAGACGTGACTCTTGGCATTCAGGCCAAAGAGTGGAATCTTGGATTCATCACACCCGAGAATCTTGTTTCTCATGGTCTGAGAATCATTTAGGTGCCTTTTGGCAAACTCCAAGAAGGCTCTCATGTGCCTTTTACTGAGGAGTGGCTTCCCTCTTGCCACTCTACCATAAATACCTTATTGGTGAAGTGCTGCAGAGATGGTTGTCCTTCTGGAAGGTTCTCCCATTTTTCCCCCAGATCTGTGCTTTGACACAATCCTGTCTCTGAGCTCTACGGACAATTCCCTTGACCTCATGGCTTGGTTTTTGTGCTGACATGCTGTCAACTGCGGGACCTTATATAGACAGGTGTGTGCCTTTCCAAATCATGTCCAGTGGTGGACTCCAATCAAGTTTTAAAAACATCTCAAGGATGATCATTGGAAACAGGATGCACCTGAGCTCGAGTTCAAATCTCATAGCAAAGGGTCTGAATAGTTATGACAGTACCAGTCAAAAGTTTGGACACACCTGCTCATTCCAGGGCTTTTCTTTAATATTTCTACATTGTAGAATAATAGTGAAGACATCATAACTATGAAATAACACATATGGAATCATGTAGTAACCAAAACTGTTAAACGAATCAAAATATGTTTTATATTTAAGATTCTTCAAAGTAGCAACCCTTTGCCTTGATGACAGCGTCGCTCGCACACACTTGGCATTCTCTCAACCAGCTTCAAGACGTAGTCACTTATAATTCATTTCAATGAACAGGTGTGCCTTGTTAAAAGTTAATTTGTGGAATTTCTTTCCTTCTTAATGCGTTTGAGCCAATCAGTTGTGTTGTGACAAGGTAGGGGTGGTATACAGAAGATATCCCTATTTGGTAAAAGACCAAGTCCATATTATGGCAAGAACAGCTCAAATTAGCAAAGAGAAACGACAGTCCATCATTACTTTAAGACATGAATGTCAGCCAATCCAGAAAATGTAAAGAACATTGAAAGTTTCTTCAAGTGCAGTCGCAAAAACCATCTTTTATGAGGACCGCCACAGGAATGGAAGACCCAGAGGATAAGTTCATTCGAGTTATCAGCCTCAGAAATTGCAGCCCAAATAAATTCTTCACAGAATTCAAGTAACAGACACATCTCAACATCAAATGTTCAGAGGAGACTGTGTGAATCAGGCCGTCATGGTCGAATTGCTGCAAAGAAATCACTACTAAATGACACCAAGAGTGGGCAAAGCTGTCATCAAGACAAAGAGTGGCTGCTTTTAAGAATCTCAAATATAAAATATATTTTGATTTGTATTGTGTAGATTAATGGGGGGAGAACTATTTCATACATTTTCGAGTATGGCTGTAACGTAACAAAATGTGGAAAAAGTCAAGGGGTCTGAATACTTTCCGAAAGTACTGTAAATATAGTAGTCCTACCATACAGCAACGGGAAAATAGAGAGCATTGGCATCCTCCAGGATAATAAAGCCTTCCTCTCAATACGTTCAGTATGCACACTTAAGCTCTGTAAGAGCTGAACTGGATAGACTGAGGCAACTCCTGCTGAGAATTAAATAACTCCTGCTGAGATCTGCTGTCCTAATATGGACACCGTAACTGTTAGATAAAGTCACTTTGACACGGAAATATGAAGCATGTTTAATTCTGGTACCTATAAGTAAAATAGCTTTGTTTCAGGGGGGAATATTTTCAAGGGTGAACTTTGCCACTTCTACTACAGATTGTGTGTAGAAAGTAATTGGGGTCATAAGCACTTTCTGCCCTGTATGTCAGGGGCTCTGAAAGTGATATGATCTTACAGACCTTGTTCAGTACATTTTCTCCACCATGGTAGAAGGTTAAAGGATTTAAATTTATTTATTTCACTAGGCAAGTCAGTTAAGAACAAATTCTTATTTTCAATGGCAGCCTAGGAGCTGCCTGTTCAGGGGCAGAATGACAGATTTGTACCTTTTCAGCTCGGGGTTTTGAACTTGCAACCTTTCTTTTACTAGTCCAACGCTCTTACCACTAGCCTACCCTGCCGCCCCTTTGTGGTCATATTAAAGGGATTTGAAAAGTGTAAAGTATTGCCATGAAAGAGAGGTTTGATCCGAACGAGAGATTCTTAACAGTGTGGGTCAATGAAAATAGACATGCATGTTCTTCTTTACACAAAATATAGTATTGTCTGAAAATGTTTGGGCTTGCCAAAAAAAACCTGTCATGTACCAACAAACATTGATAGATTAGTTTATTTTATAAAAGAAAGTAAAATGATACACAGCACTTCATTGGGGCTAGTATTTATGGATAACAGGTTGTCCCTCCTTGTTTCATTCCCGGTTTCTTCTGTTTAGTGCATAATGAACACGGCCAAGGTTTCCGAAATGTCCTCTGGGCACTGCCTCGTCTCTAATTGACCTATCTGTCACCGTGGCAACGTTGAAGGGGTTAATGGACAATCACCCTGGCGACGGCCATCCCATAACATGTCTCGGTGAGAAAGGCCCCTGTGGGAAATGGAGTCAGCAGGTTGAGCTCCCGCTAATTGCTGACACAGGGCTCCTGTTCCAATGTCCCCTGGGACACCTGACTCCAGGTCAGCTCTAAATCTCTTAACAGGAAGTTCAGCCGTTGTGCCACAGCGGTCTGTAAAAGCATAGCAATGAAACTGGATCAGTATGTGACTATGGAGTGGCGACTCTATAATTGCAAACCTGTGAGAGCCAAGGTTGACTGTGAGGCCGCAATACCTTTTGATGACATATTCCTATGAAACAGATCTGACATCCTTTATCATTGACTGCAGTTATTACCGTTGGCACATCAGCCTTGTGTTTTTAGCCTGTCAATCTGATGTCAGTTGCCAAGAGTGTCACGATCACAAAATAGTGTCCCAGGGCCAGAGGACCTCACATTAAAAGCCAGTGAGAGAAAAATAGAAATGTAAAGCCATTTAAACTGACACATGTATGTTTGTGTCATATTACTTTAAATCAACATATAAGTAGTTACACAAGTAATAGAGCTGTACTTGTACCTAGGTTAGGCGGAGTAGGAAAATCATGTTTGGGGGAAGGATGAGGGGAGGTAAAAATTATAATTACGATGGCACGCAATGTGATGACACTCCCCATAATAAAATATTACGATGAATATTACTATAAAAACACACTATGAAGACTTGTAACACTCTTAAAATAACTCCAGCTAAACTGTATCTATATATAATACAATTAATGCAGAAGGACATGCTAACACACCAGAACACAAGAGATTCATTTGTACAATGTGTTCCAATGACTAACTAGTTTTAGCAGCAAAATGAGACAAGCAGAGGCTATACAATGACATAGGTAGCGGGAATTAATTGGTTCCCATTAGCATGAGCCGGCGCCAGCATTTATCTTGGTAAGAATCTGGTGACATTTGTCCTTGTAGTACACAACGGTACACCGTCTTTAATTACCGACAATTACGGTGAAGGGCAGAGGAGGAGAAGGGCTCTAATCACTAAGGGGAATTAGTTATTAAAATCCAATTGTATTTAAACAGATGTAATGAGCGAGAGCAAGTTCACCTCGCCCGTGTGGGGAGATAAGGACTGGCCCGGGATACATAGGATGCACCCTATACCCTATATAGTGCACTATTTTTATACCAGAGCCCTATGGGTAGCTATTGGGCCCTGATCAAATGTAGCGCACTATATAGGGAATAGGGTGCCATTTCAGTGGCAGACATACAGTGCATGGACTTTTTTTGTACTGTTTATGCATGGCTATTCCTCTCCAGGCTTTCTACTCCAGCATAATGGTGTAGGGACTGTGGTAATAGAATGAAGCTAGCCAGCCATTTGCATTTGATTTAGTGGCTGGTAACAGTGCATGTGCAGAGGTATGCATTTGTCTAGTTGATTTCCCTTTGTGTGTCACGCCCTGACCATAGTTTGCTTTGTATGTTTGTATGTTTTGTTTGGTCAGGGTGTGATGTGAGTGGGCATTCTATGTTGTATGTCTAGTTTGTCTGTTTCTATGTGTTTGGCCTGATATGGTTCTCAATCAGAGGCAGGTGTTAGTCGTTGTCTCTGATTGGGAGCCATATTTAGGTAGCCTGTTTTGTCTTTGTGGGTTGTGGGTGATTGTTCCTGGTCCTGTGTTTACTATACGGGACTGTTACGTTTTCGTTCGTGTGTCGGTTTATTGTTTTGTTTGTTGTTTAAGTATTCTTATTAAAATGAATACTCACCACGCTGCATCTTGGTCCTCCTCTCTTTCGCCCGACGAAGAACGTTACATTGTGTCATATGAAGCCATGCTGTTCGTAACACTCTGCAGTCCACCTGTAGTAAAATTCATACCCAAGCTACTGTACATATTATGTAAATCATCTGTTTTGACCATAGTTCCTTTTTTATTTTCTCTGACTCAACTAAATCAGATATAGCAATGTATACAAATCTGTATACACACAGGCAACAATCACTCAACAAAAGGGTGAATGGGCTACAGATGGGATTGTAGAAGACAACAGGTTGTTAAACACTGAGCTAGCCAAGCCTCTCTGTTTGACACTTTCCAAGACAGCATAGAGGCAGGCTACAAAAGCAACAAAGGTGGGAACACATGCTAGCGTGACTTGGTCGGGTATTACAAAAAGTCTGATGCTGGCCCGGTATCCTGGAAGGATATTGACCTCATTCCGTCAGTAGTGGATGCCTGGTTATTCTTTAAAAGTGCTTTCCTCACCATCTTAAGGGAGACTGACCAGGTCGCAGTTGTAAATGAGAACTTGTTCTCAACTAGCCTTCCTGGTTAAATAAAGGTGAAATAAATACAAAATAAAACAAATTCACCACCCACTTACAAAGGTCTCCTTTGATTCATGGAGACTGTGCTAAGAGACGAAAGGTGAAGTAAAAATGATAGGAGGGTTAAAATGGATTAAGAGTTCCCTTCATGAGGTTGGTAATGCATAGAAATCTAGACAACAATCCTGACGGCAAAACACAACAACATATCAGGCAATGTTCTTCACCATCAGAGATGAAGATTGTAATGGCTTTATTGTCAAATTAAACAAAGGTTGTCTGGCAACGCAGATACTTGAAATGGCAACCCAGGTGTAATTCTTTCCTTACTCAAACCACAGAGACTTCAAGTTCAACAGGTTTAATATTTTACTGCAGTGGGCTTAATCAGGGTCACACAGAGTGATTTTTGGTAGTCTTTAAACAAATCTACTTTGAAACAAAAGTGTACACCTCACACACATTAATCATTTCAGCCTCAATTTGTGCGCTCCGTTCACATCGGTTCTCTATTGCTTGGTGGAGTCCAAGAGCCTGCGAAAATATTTCCACTCCACCCCTCGCAAGTACACTACCGTTCAAAAGTTTGGGGTCACTTATAAATGTCCTTGTTTTTGAAAGAAAAGCACATTTTTGGTCAATTAAAATAACATAAAATTGATCAGAAATACAGTGTAGACATTGTTAATGTTGTAAATGACTATTGTGGCTGTAAACGGCATCTTTTTTTATGGAATATCTACATAGGCGTACAGAGGCCCATTATCAGCAACCATCACTCTTGTGTTCCAATGGAACGTTGTGTTAGCTAATCCAAGTTTATCATTTTAAAAGGCTAATTGATCTTTAGAAAACCCTTTTGCAATTATGTTAGCAAAACTGAAAACTTTTGTCCTGATTTAAAGAAGCAATACAACTGGCCTTCTTTAGACTTGTTGAGTATCTGGAGCATCAGCATTTTTGGGTTCGATTAAAGGCTCAAAATGGCTAGAAACAAAGACTTTCTTCTGAATCTCGTCAGTATATTCTTGTTCTGAGAAATGAAGGCTATTCCATGCGAGAAATTGCCAAGAAACTGAAGATCTTGTACAACGCTGTGTACTACTCCCTTCACAGAACAGGGCAAACTGGCTCTAACCAGAATAGAAAGAGGAGTGTGAGCAAGAGGACAAGAGGATTATGAGCAAGAGGACAAATACATTAGAGTGTATAGTTT
Organism: Salvelinus alpinus; assembly: GCF_045679555.1. NCBI lineage: Eukaryota > Metazoa > Chordata > Actinopteri > Salmoniformes > Salmonidae > Salvelinus > Salvelinus alpinus. Next base: position 12,698,772 of record NC_092123.1, read on the forward strand.
GAGAAAAAGACATCTCACAAGTCCTCAACTGGCAGCTTCATTAAATAGTACCTGCAAAACACCAGTCTCAACATCAACAGTGAAGAGGCGACTCCGGGATGCTGGTCTTCTAGGCATAGTTGCAATGAAAAAGCCATATCTCAGACTGGCTAATAAAAATAAAATATTAAGATGGGCAAAAGAACACAGACACTGGACAGAGGAAGATTGGAAAAAAGTCTTATGGACAGACAAATCTAAGTTTGAGGTGTTTGGATCACAAAGAGGAACATTCGTGAGACGCAGAAAAAATGAAAAGATGCTGGAGGAGTGTTTGACACCATCTGTCAAGCATTGGTGAGGCAATGTGATGGTCTGGGGATGCTTTGGTGGTGGTAAAGTTGGAGATTGGTACAGGGTAAAAGGGATCTTTGAGAAGAAAGGATATCACTCCAATTTGCTATGCCATGCCATACCCTGTGGACGGCGCTTAATTGGAGCCAATTTCCTCCTAAAACAGGACAATGACCCAAAGCACAGCTCCAAACTCCAAACTATTTAGGAAAGAGGCAGTCGGCTGGTATTCTGTCTATAATGGAGTGGCCAGCACAGTCACCGGATCGCAACCCTATTGAGCTGTTGTGGGAGCAGCTTGACCGTATGGTACGTAAGAAGTGCCCATCAAGCCAATCCAATTTGTGGGAGGTGCTTCAGGAAGCATGAGGTGAAATCTCTTCAGATTACCTCAACAATTTTATATCTAGAAGGCCAAAGGTTTGCAAGGCTGTAATTGCTGCAAATGGAGGATTCTTTGACGAAAGCAAAGTTTGAAGGACACAATTATTATTTCAATTAAAAATCATTATGTATAACCTTGTCAACGTCTTGACTGTATTTCCTTTTCATGGAAAACAAGGACATTTCTAAGTGACCCCAAGCTTTTGAAAGGTAGAGTACAAAATAAGTATATTGCAACATAAAAGAGAGGAGATTGAAATTAGCTTGTATTGTGCCGGGAGAGTTTCATAGATGAACGATAATGTTAATGTCCTGTCCTGTAGCAGCAAGGGGACTGTCTGTCCATTTTGCCCGAGTAAAAAGGGACAACGGTACAGCTTTAATGAATGTACGATCTTTATCGTACTTCACCACTGAAACCTTTTGCTCCCTGACACTCACGACTCACCTTCCCGATGCAAACAGAGAGTTTCACCAAATTGGGACTTTCAGACTATCAGCAGCAGAACAATTTAACGTTCAGAGTTTTTTTTATTTCTTTCAGGAGTACCGTAATTGTTCTCTGCTCAAATTGGTGCACACTTTGTCCTCCTAATTCTTTTATTAAGCAGAATCCAGAGCTGTCTGATTACGTATTCAAAAGTATGAACATTTACATATAAAACATAGAGATCGCATGAATTGTATGTTTGTTATGTACAAGGGCCATTTCTCCACTGTGACAAGGCGTTTGGAGCTGGTTCGCAATGAAACGACATCCGGAGTAGTGTTTTTAATCTTTCCTAAAGTTGTCGGTATAGCTGATTTATTCTCACAGATAGTCGCCTAGGGAATTCCCCCTCAATCCAAATTGTCTGCCAAAGTGTAGCCACAGTGAGACAGACGGTTCACGGGTAGAATCCATCATTCGCTTAATACCCAGCATAATTCACTCGGAACACCCTGGTGTGAATGTTATGTGCTATTGGGAAAGGTGACCGTCATTATGGAATGGTACTTCGCACGTTAGGTTCACAGGGACATTATAATGCAGTAATGGCGGAACACTTGGCGACTGACATGTTAAAAACACAAGGCTAACATATCAACAGTAATTACTGCAGTCAATCTTTTAGGATGTCAGATCTGATTCATCCACATGATATTGTAGCTGCTCATTCAAAACTCACTTCCTTAGTTCAACATCAACATTTGACAAGTAAACCATAGAATAAATATATGAAGTGATATAGCCTTGTGATACATCTTGCAAATTCCAATGGGTAAACACACTTACTTTATGTTGAACAGTAACTAAGTTGTTAAAAATGATGAGTCCCTTCTAGCCTGTTAGAAGTGTGTATACCAACTTACTCAGTGTTCAATACACTGAGTATACAAAATATTAAGAAGACCTGCTCTTTCCATGACAGACTGACTAGGTGAATCCAGGTGAACGCTATGGTCCCTTAGTGATGTCAGTTGTTAAATCCACTTCAATCAGTGTAGATGAAGGGGAGGAGACAGGTTAAGATTTTTAAGCCTTGAGACAATTAAGACATGGATTGTGTATGTGTGCCATTCAGAGGGTAAATTGGCAATACAAACTATGTAATTGCCTTTGAATGGGTTATGGTAGTAGGTGCCAGGCAGATCGTTTTTTTGGTCAAGAACTGCAATGCTGCTGGGTTTATCAAGCTCAACAATTTCCCGTGTGTATCAAGAATGGTCCACCACCCAAAGGACCATGTTTTATTTTAGATACCATATGAACACATAATAAGCAATCAAAAAAATGTGTAGAATTGCTGGAAATTTGCTTCAAAACGGCAACATTTTCTCTCAGCCTCATGGCAAAATGTGTAGAAAAACAGAAAATGTGCTTTACAAGTGCAAAATGGTCTCTGATACTCATGGCAACATGTGAAGAACAGCCTGAGATGAGCTATAAAACAGCACATTTTTCTCGCTGTCGCATGGCAAAATGTGTAGAATTGCAGGTAGTAGCTTTAAAACTGCAACATTTTCTCTCAGCCTCACGGCAACGTGTAGAATAGCAAGAAACATGCTTTACAAGTGCAACATGTTCTCTCAAAATAGCACATTTCTCTTATTGCCCCATGACAGAATGTGTAGAATTTTTGGAAATTTGCTTTAAAACTGCAACAAAAAAATCTCAGCCACATAACAAATTGTGTAGAATAGCATTATGAAACAGATAATGTTTTTCTCTCCCATGGCAAAGTGTTGAAATGCATGAAGTTTTCCCCCAAAAAATCTACTTACACCTTTTGGGTTGGGGGGCTTTCTGGAGGTACAGTGGGTTGAGAAATTATTCACCCCTTTGGCATTTTTCCTATTTTGTTTCCTTACAACCTGGAATTAAAATTGATTTTTGGGGGGTTTGAATAATTTGATTTACACAACATGCCTACCACTTTGAAGTGGTAGGCATTTTGTATTGTGAAACAAACAAGAAATAAGACAAAAAACCCTGAAAACGAACTAATCACCCCCCCAAAGTCAATACTTTGTAGAACCACCTTTTGCAGTAATTACAGCTGCAAGTCTCTTGGGGTATATGTTTGCCAGATCCATCCACTGGGATTTTTGCCCATTCTTCAAGACAAAACTGCTCCAGCTCATTCAAGTTGGATGGGTTCCCCTGGTGTACAGCAATCTTTAAGTCATACCACAGATTCTCAATTGGATTGAGGTCTGGGCTTTGACTAGCCATTCCAAGACATTTAAATGTTTCGCTTTAATAAACAACTCAAGTGTTTCTTTAGCAGTATGCTTAGGGTCATTGTCCTGTTGGAAGGTGATCCTTCGTCCCAGTCTCAAACCTCTGGAGGACTGAAACAAGATCCCCTCAAGAATTTCCCTGTATTTAGCACCATCCATCATTCCTTCAATTCTGACCAGTTGCCCAGTCCCTGCCAATGAAGAGCATCCCCACAGCATGATTCAGCCAACACCATGCTTCACTGTGGGGATGGTGTTCTCGGGGTGATGAAAGGTGTTGGGTTTGCACCAGACATAGCGTTTTTCTTGACGGCCAAAAAGCTAAATTTTAGCATCGTCTGACCAGAGTACCTTCTTCCATATGTTTGGGGAGACTCCCACATGCCTTTTGGCGAACACACTATTTCTTTCTTTAAGCAATGGATTTTATTTGGCCACTCTTCCGTAAAGCCCAGCTCTGTGGCGTGTACGGCTTAAAGTGGTCCTATGGATAGATACTTCGCTGGATCTCCGCCGTGGAGCTTTGCAGCTCCTTCAGGGTTATATTTGGTCTCTTTGTTGCCTCTCTGATTAATGACCTCCTTGCCTGGTTTGTGAGTTTTGGTCGGCGGCCCTCTCTTGGCAGGTTTGTTGTGGTGCATATTCTTTCCATTTTTTAATAACAGATGTAATGGTGCTTTGTGGGATGTTCAAAGTTTTTATATTTTTTTATAACCCAAACCTGATCTGTACTTCTCCACTACTTTGTCCCTGACCTGTTTCGAGAGGTCCTTGGTCTTCATGGTGCCGCTTGCTTGGTGGTGCCCATTGCTTAGTGGTGTTGCAGACACTGGGGCATTGCAGAACATGTGTATAAATACTGAGATCATGTGACACTTAGATTGCACACAGGTGGACTTAATTTAATTAATTAGGTGACTTCTGAAGGTAAATGGTTACACAAGATCTTATTTAGGGGCTTCATAGCAAAGGGGATGAATGCATATGCACGCACCACTTTTTCGTTTTGTAATTTTTTTCATTTCACTTTACCAATTTGGACTATTTTGTGTATGTCCAGTACATGAAATCTAAATATAAATCAATTTAAATTATAGGTTGTAATGCAACAAAATAGGTAAAACGCCAAGGGGGTTGAATACTTTTGCAAAGCACTGTACGTTGGAATGCTATTCATTGACTCTAGCTCAGCGTTCAACACCATAGTGCCCTCAAAGCTCAACACTAAGCTAAGGACCCTGGGACTAAACACCTCCCTCTGCAACTGGATCTTGGACTTCCTGACGGGCCTCCCCCAGGTGGTAAGGGTAGTTAACAACACATCCGCCACGCTGATCCTCAACATGGGGGCCCCTCAGGGGTGCGTGCTCAGTCCCCTCCTGTACTCCCCAATCACCTACAATGATCACCTACAATAATGAGACAGCCTATAGGGAGGAGGTCAGAGACCTGACTGTGTGGTGCAAGGACAACAACCTCTCCCTCAACGTGATCAATGATTGTGATGATTGTGGACTACAGGAAAAGGAGGACTGAGCACGCCCCCATTCTTATCGACGGGACTGAAGTGGAGCAGGGTGAGAGCGCCCACATCACCAACAAACGAACATGGTCCAAGCACATCACGACAGTCGTGAAGAGGGCACGACAAAACCTATTCCCCCTCAGGAGACTGAAAAGATTTGGCATGAGTCCTCAGATTCTCAAAAGGTTCTACAACTGCACCATTGAGAGCTTCTTGACGGGTTGCATCACCGCCTGGTATGGCAACTGCTCTGCCTCCAACCGCAAGGCACTACAGAGGGTAGTGCGTATGACCCAGTACATCACTGGGGCCAAGCTTCCTCTATACTAGGCGGTGTCAGAGGAAGGCCCTAAAAATTGTCAAAGACTCCAGCCACCCTAGTCATAGACTGTTCTCTCTGCTATCGCACGGCAAGCGGTACAGGAGCACCAAGTCTAGGTCCAAGAGGCTTCTAAACAGCTTCTACCCCCAAGCCATAAGACTCTTGAACTTCTAATGAAATGTCTACCTAGGCTATTTGCATTGCCCCCCCGCCCTGTTTTACACTGCTGCTACTCTCTGTTGTTATCTATGCATAGTCACTTTAATAACTCTACCTACATGTACATATTACTGTACCTAAATTACCTCGACTAACCGGTGCCCCCGCACATTGACTCTGTACCGGTGCCCCCTGTATATAGCCTCGCTATTGTTATTTTACTGCTGCTCTTTAATTATTTGTTAATTTTATTAATACTTTTTTGAGGGTGTTTTTCTTAAAACTGCATTGTCGGTTAAGGGCTTGTAGGTAAGCATTTCACTAAAAGGACTACACCTGTTATGTTCGGAACATGTGACAAATAACATTTGATTTGATTTGAGTATTCGGCGTCCATCCATTTCTGAGGATATTGGGAGATAACATGGTAACCAGCCACTAGGGGCAACAGTGAGCATTGTTACCTTCAAGTAGGTTTCAGTTTTACTAGGATATGGTGGACAGTGACGTCGGAGAGGTGTAAGCATTTGCCCTTGATGCCAAACGTTTCAAGTTCAAATCCAGCAATAGGAATTTGTTCTTGACATTTTTTGTTTTAAGCCTATCCCAAACCTTAACTCTTTCCTTAGTCATTCAGTCAAAACTGTTCGCTGCTCTGGCACCCCAATGGTGGAACAAACTCCCCCACGACGCCAGGTCAGCGGAGTCAATCACCACCTTCCGGAAACACCTGAAACACCACCTCTTTAAGGAATACCTAGGATAGGATAAAGTAATCCTTCTAACCCCCCCCCCCCCCCCCCTTAAAAGAGTTAGATGCACTATTGTAAAGTGGTTGTTCCACTGGATATCATAAGGTGAATGCACCAACTTGTAAGTCGCTCTGGATAAGAGCGTCTGCTAAATGACTTAAATGTAAATGTAAATGTCATTCGAAGTTAATGCTTAACCTTAAGATTTCAGAATTAATGCCTAAACTTAACCCAAACCTTAAAAATTCTGTTAATGCCTAACTTAACCTTAAACACTTTGGAATTTGACCCGTGCAACAACTTCAAAATGTTACGTTTGAGAAACATGGATGAACGTCTAATTCTGACCTGAGACTGTGAGGTCTAGTTGTATGTATGACCAGAAAGACAAAATGCTACAGTGATGTCAAACGGCCAAAGACGAGAAAGAATGAGGTGGGAGGATAACGACCTGTCTGCCAGTGCCCGAGGATACAGGTGTCATCATCTGTCAGGCGTTATCGTCCTTCAGTATTGTGCAGGGCAGGAGACAAACCTAACATCATCATAACCAGTTTTTCTCCCTGTCATATTCTTCTCTTTATTTTATACAGTTTAGAATTAAGATGTAGGAGTTGTAGAGGGCAATACGTGCTCGGTAGACTGCAGCACTACCGCTTCCACAAAGTCATAACCTGTTAACCAGGCTTATTTGTTGTGAAATGTGTTTATAGTCTTTTCCATCCCATAAGGGTTTTTATGTATAGAATTGCACTAAGATGTCAAATCTCTCCCCACTGGCTGTAATGCGTTTAGCTGTTTCTATCTTGAGTCAGAGTCTATCGACGGCTCTACCGCTAAGGAAGAGTTGAACATCTCTGGATAGTGTGAAGCATAACATGTTTGAGGAGGGGAGACACCCACTGCATTCGAATGGCTGAGGTAGACTGTTAAGCCTGTATACAGTATGCATCTTTACACACACTTGCTTACATATTGAAATGTGCATTTGCTTGCAGACACACTTCGACACACACATAAACTGTTCTATTATATTATATGCATGTACACATACATAAACACACACACACACAATACAGAGATGAATGCATATGTAAGGAGCTGCATCTCTCTCTCTCTCTCAATTCAATTTGCTTTATTGGCATGACCTAACAATGTACATATTGCCAAAGCTTACTTTGGATATTTACAATATGAAAATAATAAGAATCAAAATTGTCAAAGAGACAACAGTAACAACAATAACCAAGGGTCAAAATAACCATACATTGAACAATAACAATAAGCATACAGTAGAGGACATGTGCAGGTTGATTGGTCTGTCAGACATTGTCCCGCAACTTATGGCAGGCAGCAATGTAGTGTGCTGCCAACTCACAGCTCTCTGCATCCTCCCCCAACAGGACGGGTAGCCTTGAACCTTGAAAAAAGGTTTCAAATTTGGGGAAATTACACTCTAATTGTTTTATATTTTGTCAGGAAATGCAGCTCTGTCTCATATTCTGCTGTTGTGCAGTGGTTGCACAGCCTTTCCTCTACAGGGAGCCAGGTTTTCCTGTGTCTACCCTTCTCAATGGCAAGGCTGTGCTCACTGAGCCTGTACTTTGTCAAGGTTTTTCTAAGGTTTTGATCAGTAACCATGGTCAAATAGTTAGCCACGGTGTACTGTCGATTTAGGGCCAGAAAGCGCTGCATTTTGCTTTGTGCTTCTGCTTGTGTTTCCCAATAAGCAATGTAGTTTTGTTTTGACTGTGTTGTAATTTGGTTTATTCTGATTGATTGGATGTTCTGGTCCTGGGGCTTCAGTGTGTTAGTCGAACATGTTTGTGAACTCAGCCCCAGGACCAGCTGGATGAGGGGACTCTTTTCTTTGCTCAGCTCTTGGCATTGCAAGGCTTGGTAATGATCTCTCTCTCTCTCTCTCAACCAGGCAGAAAGTCCAAGTCAGATATGTGCTAGATGAAGTGGTGTGTAAACAAGAAAGTTATCATAGCAATGTTTTGCTGTATCAACTGACAAGCTTCCTCATAACAGTAGGGCACAATGCTACTGACCAACACACAAATAAACTCACAAATTGCTCACACACACACGCACACATTTTTTTTGTAAGAGTAAGCAATTTGATGAAAACTTTAAAAAATCCACTCTGAGGTGCACTAGCTCCTTATGATTGCACAGTGTGTGAAATGAGACTGATTTCTTGCAACCTCTCAGAGTGGAGACTTACCCTGGCGCGCATCTTCATAGGGCTGTATTTGTGTCTGCACAGAGTCAACGAAAACACAAGTCTGTAGTCAATACTTCACAGTCTAGAATGGAAGAGGACTAAGTGTTTGGTACACGACAACAAAAAACACAAAAAACACAGGCCTACCTGCTATGTTTGTGCCATGGATAGTTATACAGTAAGCGTCACAACCTGGGATTGAAGGTGATGTTTCGACGTGATATTGCAACAATGCCGGTCTCTGCCGCAAAATTCTCTTGCTTTGCCATAATTTCATAGTCCTGTATTTACCAGGAAAGCTGGAGATCAAGGTTCCCTTCAAATGCACCAATGAATTTATGTCATTTTTTATTTTAGGAGCATCATACCACTGTGCAGATACATTTTTGTTGTTGTTCTATATTTCATATTACACACCACATATCTGTTTACACAACGTCGACTTGCCCTGCTTAGTGCAGGTCTAGATGGGTTAATGCTAAAGATTTGTTTTGAACATGGACTTGTGTCTGTTTACAACAGTAGTTAACCACTCAAGTCAAATAGCTCGAAGAGAACTCAGGTCCCCTAAGGGAGTGCGCCACATTTGTAGTCATGGGTCATTCCATTTCATTTCAGCAAGCCATGACACCCGCTAGCTCAGATCGTTCTGAGAAACAACAATAATGAATTTGGTCAGGAGATGAACAGATCAACCTGGCTCTTGTCTTAAAATGTGTTTTTCACCTTTCACGAAATGTGGGAATGTAGAATCAGGTTTTTACCGTATAGTGTTAAATAGCATTATTTCTAGGTCTCCTGCACATCACGGCCACTGATATGACGGAACAGATAAGATAAGCACTCCTTCAACATTATTTTGTTGAACAACAATTTGAACTCTGAGAAATGAAGCTAATTGATTCATAGAATTGTCATGAAATGTATGTTTCAGTCTTCTGCGATGTATACAAAGTGTAATATTGGGATGCAAACTCAAAATATAATCCGTTTCAACTATTTATCTGACATGGTATTAGGTGTCTACTTTTTCTTAAACTCATAACCATGTGTGTGTGAGGTGTACACTTTTGTTTCAAAGTAGATTTGTTAAAGACTACCAAAAGAAACAGTCTGTTTGACCGTGAGTTACCCACTGCAGTAAAAGGTTAAAAAAGCTTCCAGTCCGGTCTGTGAACACCCGGATCACTGCAGTAGTGACACTCAACATGGTGTTTCCCTCTCAGCCTTCTTACAATGACTACATAACCATCAACGATCCATCTGTTTCGCCATAGAAATAGAATGGCACTTAATATGGCCGCCGTCCGCCGGTCCATCCCTCGCAGAACATTGTCTTGAATTGAAATGTCTGTTCTAGTCATTGCCGTGCACAAGAATAAACCACATTCAAGAGTTGGACCAGTCTATGTTCACTGCTGGAGCAAAACGTGTAAATGAGAAGAGCAAGGTTGTAGCGTGTTAAAGATAATGCCAGTTTATATTAAAATAAGAATGAGGTAATATGATCGATCAATTAACAATGTACAATGCGTGGAAGTGAGTACAATTAACATAGCAAATGGTAATAACCATGTAATAACAATGGGTAAGTAACAACCTTATAGTAACCTTATATGTACAAGAACCTTTAGGCAGTCAGCAGTATTTCTAGGTCATTATAATCTACTGAGTGCACCCTTTAAATCTGAACTTCATATAATACAATGTACCAATACATTTGACTACACAAAATCTGTTTCGAAATGTATGAAAATACCAATAGTTCAATACAATCAATTCACCAATTCAATAATACAACAATCCCACAACATCAGTACACGGCAGTCATTGACCATGAGAATATTCATCAGGAATTCGTCACTCCATTACACAAGTACAGTACGTGTCCACTTGGGGAGAAGTGAAGAGAGTTTCGGGCTTTTTTGTTGTTGTTGTAATTAAACCTTTAATTAACTAGGCAAGTCAGTTAAGAACAAATTCATATTTACAATGATGGCCTACCCCGGCCAAACCCTAAAACGGACGACCCTGGGCCAATTGTGCACCGCCCTATGGAACTCCCAATCACGGCCGGTTGTGATACAGCCTGGAATATCATATCATCCCACAGGGGAAAAAATGGTTGAATCCACATCATTTCAACAAAAAAATGTCACGTGATGATGTTGAATCAATGTGGAAAACTGATTGGATTTGCAAAAAGTGATCAACGTACGGGAATTTAGTAATTTTTTCATCCAATTTCGTCTTTTAACCTAAATCCAATAATATGGTGACATTTTTTGGTTGATTTTACATTGAATTCATGTTAGTTGACGAATCAACCAAATGTAAATGAAAACTAGACTTTAAACTGAAGTCTGTGCCTCGTGGGATGTTCCAGGAAAGGGAAGTTATTCAGTACAAACAAAGTAACAGTTGAGCCGAAGGCAAAACCATAACCTCAGTACGTAGAATGAGGAATAAACTGGAATGGGATGTAGGTGGAAAAAGCAGTAACAGTCGAGCAAAGCAATGCCTTGGCCAAGGCGAAGCCTCAGTACAGCCTCAGTACATTTTTCAGAGACATCGAGAAAACATTGGGAAAATTGAAAAAAAGGGAAGATGGTGTTGTTCTTGGTAGTGTAGTAATGGTCTCCGCACTGTGCAGGAACAGCAATGCTACAAAGGGAGACATTGAGCCTTGAGGTTATGTGGACGTGGATCAATCACACATTTCTGTTTCTGCAGTTTATCATTGTGTAGTTGGACCATAAATGGTGAGTATGACTGTGAAAAAGAAAACAACAAGGCTGCTAGAGAAGTACAATTGGACACAATTTTAGCCACTAATTTAACACAAAATGTACGGTTCATGGCCCAAATGGATGTTGTTCAATATTTTCTATGATTTTTAACATTTTCAAATCAATTATATTAAACATGCTTTGTTCATGGAGCAGTATGTGCGTATGCCCCATTGCAGCTGTGATTGAATCCTAGCCTGAGTCTATTCCGCTTATTGCCGTTTGCAGTCTATTTCCCTTTATCCTTCTACCCTGTCGTGATGAGCATACAACAACGTTTTTCATTTATCTTAAATGAAGTTCCCAATATGTGCTCTGGAGGAAAATAGCAATTTCCCGAGCCATTTTTCTTGTTTATCTTGTTTATGTGTCTGGTAGTTTTCACTTTGGGGTTTTCGCATTCTTCCGTCTGACAGTTGTTTTTTTAACTCCACTTCAACATCTTATGTGTCTGAACTCTGCGTTATTGCGCAGAGAAAATGGTGTAACAGCTGGAAATCCATTCGGCTTTTTAACAATCAAACGCAAATTATGAAAATAGTCTGTTTTTGTGTGTGGAGATCTATGTTGAGATGAAATATAAACACTAGGTCTTTTCATCCAAGACAGAAAAAGCCTGCCTTGAATTTTAGGAAGCATTGATGTATGGAATCATGAGAAACTTTACTTTCATCACCACGACTCAAAAGCAAGATGTGCATTTGCAGAGATTCCTTTGCAGGCCCATTTGTTTTGTTTGTGCTACTTCAATGGCTTGTTTTGCTCTGTAGGTTTTTGCTCCAATCTATGAGCTGACAACCCATCAGACGAAGCAAAACTGGTTGTAATGATTTAGGCTGACGTCTTTTATGACGTCACGGTTGGGGTAAAGTTTTCCTGTTTTTATACAGTTTAGGCCGTTTTTTTGCAACTAGGAAATTATGTATTTTCCTGACAAGACAACAACCAAAATATATCTTTCCCAGACATCTTGATGTTTTTATTAACAAAAATATGTTGTGATATGACACCATTACAATTCCGTAAAATCAGTGGCCATGATGTGCAGGAGACCTAGTAATAATGCTATTTAACACTATATGGTAAAAACCTGATTCTACGTTCCCACATTTCATGAAAGATGAAAAATACATTTTAAGACAAGAGTCAGGTTGAACTATTCATCTCCTGCCAAATTCATTATTGCTAATAATGAAAATAAATACATTTCCTTGTTGAGTATTTATAGCTACACCATCTATTTCTGTATTCAAATTACTTTATTACAACAGATACAGGCTGAAAATCCAGTACTTGCGCAACACAAACACATAGCTATGCAAGTTGATATTTGGGTCAAAGTGCAGAAAACATCATTATTTTTAGCCGGATTGGCATTCACCGAGCACACGGCAAGACACCAATGCACTTTCATCTCAGTTCATCATTCAACTGATAACATTAGCAATCACGGAGTACATTTACATATAAATACAACACATTTGGCTAAATTAGATTGTGAATTCAACCCAGGGCCTAGTTTACCAGCAAAGTTCGTGGACCAAAATAGCCAGGTGATTGCTTCAGTTTTTCCACATTTTACATTTAGATGATAAAACCCGATGAACGGCGCTTAATGGAATATACAGCTGCTAAACAGTAATTAACTTTCAAATGACTATTATTAAAGTCATTTAAAGTAAACCGACAATGGCATTAGTTGACAGGTGGTGTAGCATGCAATAAATTGGCTCACAAAATGACTGCTCCGTAAGGCATTTAGTCATATTCGCAACATCGGCTCAATCTAAAAATCAATAAACTATGGTAATAGAAAAACACAGCGGTGGGATAGAGTGACGTGATCAAATATGGCTACCTAGTATGGTCAAGGCTTTATTGCAGGATATCACAAACTGGGGTAGACCCCTAGACTTTTTCAAACTAGGTGAGGAGTTTGGTCAGTTGAGTTACTGCTGGGTCGTATTCATTAAGGAACCAAAAGGACGCAAATGGACTGAAACAGGGAGGGACTCCCTGAACCTGTCCAATTAGAAACTAAGAAACTTAGAACAAGTGGCAAAACGTTTTGCTAAAGAGTGCACTAATGAATACGACCCAGATGTGTTCGTGCAAAACGTATGCCACATTTTCTGTCAGCCGTGACAATGTTGTGCTTTACTTCCCAGTGGCCCCAAGTTATTACATTAACCCAAGACATGGTAGCCTGCAAATCTGGACATCTGTTAGACAAGGGGGCTTGTTAGGTTGCTTACCACAGACTCATTCATTAGCAACAGGGTAACACACACACGCACACGCACACACACACACACACCGAGAGCTAGTCAGCCCACACATGCTCCCTCTAGTGTTTAATCTTTTAGCCAAATATTCACGAACTTGATGCACACATAACATCACCCTTTAATGCAGCCATCTGTGGTTCTTCCTAGAGTAATTTCATTCTGATCCATGCCCTTAGATTCCCTCTTTCATTTGAAAAACAGAGCTTTGCTGCCCCACAACTCATCCGCGAGCATCAATCGCAAGACACAAGAAAAGCAACAGCCGACATCCCGACTTGAACCTCGGTAGATTGTGTTCTTGTCTAATTTTCGGATGTTTGATGAACGATTAATTGGTGAGAAGTACTCCCTCTTTGTACTCACTCTTTGACAACTCATTTTTACAACTCATGTTTACACCTCTGGCAACCAAATCCACTTCAGACTGAAGCGTAGAGGACAGGGCTTTCAGACAGTAGCTTTACCTGTCGTGGTCTCTCCCTCTGCCTCGTCTGCTTTCCGTCTGTTCGTCTCTTTGTTTTGGAAGGTGTTTGAGGCTGTTCCCAAGACTGTCTGAATGAGGGTGTTTGATGCCCATGGCGAGGGATGAATACTAATACTGTACACTGGCAGAGCAGTGTAGAAGGGCGCTCTGCTGCCACCTTTTGGCAAATATCAAAGCCTCATACTGTAGATAGGCACAGTGATTGAGGATTCAGCAACAGTAGGTACCTTAGCAAATCTCTCTCCCCTTCTCTCTCTCTTCCTCTTCAACTACCTCCCATTCTTTACTGTGTCTCATTGGCAATCCACATCCTGTCTGTATTGTAAGTCCCCCTCTTCCTTGCTGTAGCACACTGACTCTTCTTTTTTTCTCCCTCCACATGCCTCTCTTTCTCTCTCTCCAATCTTTTTTCTCCCTCCTCACACTTTTACATTCACGTAAACTCCATCCAGGGAATTAGATGTACAGTCTCATCTTCTGAGAGGTGTCATCATGTCCTCTGTTGATTATTCCCTTCTATCTACCTGTTACAGAATGCATCCCAGATGGCACCCTATTCCCTATATAGTGCACTACTTTTGACCAGAACCCATAGGACTCTGATCAAATGTAGTGTACTATGTAGAGAATAGGGTGACATTTGGAACACAGGCACTGGTCGGCTCCACTGTGATTGCTCGGCAAACCTAATCAGCCAAGCCTCTTCCCTGTTCCCCGTTATCCCCTGTCCTCCCAGGGATGACGTGATGAGACAATTAGTTGTAGGAAGCAGCGGCATCATGCCCATTGAAACTGAGTGGCACATGCCCACTCAATTTCGTCTATTTGTAGGATAAAAATATACAAGGAAGTTTCTCTTAAACATAATGAATTTAAAGATATTGAATTTGTCTGTTAGTGCCCCTACAACAATAATAGATACAGTACATGGCACGACCGACTTGATCACTTCATTATGCAACCTCTGATGATCAACAAGCAGCCGGGTGCCATTACTTAGCGCAGAACTACAACAACACTATGACAAGGCATTATGTCTCTCAAAGAAAACGGACGCTAGGTTTGTCCAAAAGATCCAATATCATAATATCGGCACAGTTATAAGATTAACTCCCCAAATATGGGATAATGTTTGTATTGAATGTGGGGAGAGACATTCTGTAACAACAAAGCAATCCTAGAATTCTGCCCAATCCACAAACTCAGAGTCCTGCTCACCCTCAACATAGCAGGACCGGAAGCAACCGCTTGGCTTAGGGACTTTCCATCGCTAAATAATAACAACAAAGCAGATTGGGTGCAAAGATGTCACCCTGAAATGTGTTAGACCTGCATGTCTCCATTAACAGGCCCTACAAAATTGTCAAAGTCTCCAGCTGCCCTAGTCATAGCCTATTCCCTCTGCTACCGCACGGCAAGCAGTACGCACTAAGTCTAGGTCCAAGAGGCTCCTAAACAGCTTCTACCCCCAAGCCATAAGAGTCCTGAACAGCTAATCAAATGGTTACCCAGCCTATTTGCATCCCCCCCCCCCCCCCCCGTTTTACGCTGCTGCTACTCTCTGTTATTATCTATGCATAGTTACTTTAATAACTCTACCTACATGTACATATTACCTCAATTACCTCAACACCAGTGCCCCCGCACATTGAGTCTGTACCCGTACCCCTTGTATATAGCCTCGCTATTGTTATTTTACTGCTGATCTTTATTTATTTGTTATTCTTATCTCTTATCTCTCTTATTTTTAACTGCATTGTTGGTTAAGGGCTTGTAAGTAAGCATTTCACTATAATGTTGTATTCGGCGCATGTGACAAATAACATCTGATTTGAATTGATTTATATCAAGCAAATTGGTACTTTGCTGCTGTATCAATGTGGACTGTTTGGACATAATTCCTTTTATACAAATCTATGAACTCCTTCAAGGTGGAACAGTTTCCACAAGAGAAGAGAAGAGAGAAGCAGTGAGAAGCAGACCTGGGATAAAATACTATTTGAAATCTTTCAAATTCGCGGCTTGTACTTTTGGGACGCGTCTGTTGCTTCATTGCAACAGGCAAGCTCGAAAAGAAACAGAACAAAAAGAAAGAGAACTCTTCGAAGGGAGAAGAATAGAAGAGATAAACAGAATACATAAACGGAGAGGAGCAGAGGAGAGGAGATCAGTAATAACATTGTTGTGATTCTGGCGAGGCTCCCCCTGCCTGTCTCTATAATGAACCTGCCGCATATTAATCCCTATCACTAATGAGGCCATTCAGAATGATAAGCTTCCCCCGCACCCGCTAATGAACACATGCTAATGCTGCCGCTCCCTCTCCGCCAGGCCCCTTTCACTGAGCCTAAATCAGACAGCAACACCTGCCCGGCTGCACCGCCGTCCAGACAGCCATCAGCACATAGGCCTAGGTCCAAAATGCAGTGCATCTGTCTGTTGGTTAATCTATCGATGCTTTCGTTCGTCAGTCCATGTGTCCGCCGATTCATGAATTAATTCATCCATCCATCCGTCCTTCCATGAATGTTTGGCATCCATCTGTCCGTCCTTTCATCGATCTATCCATCCATCTTTTTTGACACCCATCTGTTCATCCATCCCTTCATATCTATCGAAAGGCACATGTCTCACTTATCTGATGATTTGTACATCCCTCCATCATTCTGTCAGTTCAATGAGCTGACATAAATCTGAATTTCCTTACTGTCCACTGATGAACCCCATGTTCATGTTCATGTTCAATTCTTTAAATCTGGGACTCTAAATCAGGCAAGTGTGAGTGTGTCTCGTCTCTATTCGTTTTGCAACGTTTTGAAACAGAATTGGTGTAATGAAAACTTCCCCTGCTCACCTCAAACTAAACCCAACCTACAAATATACATCCATGAAAAAAAGTAAGTAATGAAATACAGTGCATTCGGAATGTATTCAGACCCCTTCACTTTTTCCACATTATGTTACATTACAGCCTTATTTAGAATTTTTATTTTACCTTTATTTAACTAGGCAAGTCAGTTAAGAACAAAATATTATCTACAATGACATCCTACCAGGGAACAGTGGGTTAACTGCCTTGTTCATGGGCAGAACGACATATTTTACCTTGTCAGCTCGGGGTTTCGATCCAGCAACCTTTAGGCTACCTGCCACCCCTTTTTCAAAAATGTATTCAATTGTTTTTGTTCCTCATCAATCTACACACAACACCCCATAATGACAAAGCAGAAAGAAATATCAGTTACAGCCTTAAGTCTTCTTTGGTATGACGCTACAAGCTTAGCACACCTGCACTTGGGGAGTTTCTCCCATTCTTCTCTGCAGATCCTCTCAAGCTCTGTCAGGTTAGATGGGGAGTGTCACTGCACAGCTTTTTTCAGGTCTCTCCAGAGATGTTCAATCAGGTTCAAGTCCGGGCTCTGGCTGGACCATTCAAAGACATTCAGAGCCTTGTCCCGAATCCACTGCGTTGTCTTGGCTGTGTGCTTAGGGTCATTGTCCTGTTGGAAGGTGAACCTTCACCCCAGTCTGAGGTCCTTAGCACTCTGGAGAAGGTTTTCATCAAGGATCTCTCTGTACTTTGCTCCGTTCGTCTTTCACTCGATCCTGACTAGTCTCCCAGTCCCTGCCGCTGAAAAACATCCTCACAGCATGATGCTGTTACCACCATGCTTCACCGAAGGGATGGTGACAGGTTTCCTCCAGATGTGACGCTTGGCATTCAGGCCAAAGAGTTCAATCTTGGTTTCATCAGACCAGAGAATCTTGTTTCACATGGTCTGAGACGCCTTTTAGGTGCCTTTTGGCAATTTTTTGTACCCTTCCCCAGATCTGGTGTCCGATCTGGTGTCCGCCGATTCCGCTGGGGCGGCAGCGTAGCCTAGTGGTTAGAGAGTTGGACTAGTAACCGAAAGGTTGCAAGTTCAAATCACCGAGCTGACAAGGTACAAATCTGTTAACCCAATGTTCCTAGGCCGTCATTGAAAATAAGAATTTGTTCTTAACTGACTTGCTTAGTTAAATGAAGGTAAAATAAAACGACACAATCCTGCCTCGGAGCTCTACGGACAATTCCTTCAACCTCATGGCTTAGTTTTTGCTCAGACATGCGCGGTCAACTGTGGGACCTTATATAGACAGGTGTGTGCCTTTAAAAATAATGTCCAAACAATTGAATTTACAATCAAGTTGTAGAAACATCTCAAGGATGATCAATGGAAACAGGATGCACCTGATGTCCATTTCAAGTCTCATAGCAAATGGTCTGAATACTTATCTAAATAAGGTGTTTCTGTTTATAAAAATAAATAAAATTGCAAACATTTCTGAAAACCTGTTTTCACTTTGTCATTATGGGGTATTTTGTGTACAGTAGATTGATGAGGAAAACAATTTAGAATAAGGCTGTAATGTAAGAAAATGTGGAAAAAGGAAGGAGGTCTGAATACTTTCCGAATGCTCTGAATGTTGACGTTATTCTTTGGAAGAGAAGAGGAGTTTGAGCTGTGATGTTCTGTTAGCTGTTAGTCAGAAATTATCAACTTCATTATAGATGACCTTTTTGTTGTTTTGTTACCTGGATGTTACCACATGTCAGCCTTCTAGCTCATTAACTTTTGTTTTAGCCTTACCATATTGCATTACTTTGTCAGTGCTGTTCATTGCTTTTCATTTCTGTGGTAACTTGACAAAGAACACCACGTGTCAATGTCTACGTGCCTTTACTCGGGACCTAGAAAGAAAATGTGTACAGCAGTACAAACAGTTTAACTAGTCTCACTCTAGGTGTTGACATCACGGGAGGGAAAGGTCATGGTCAATATCAATGGCATAGAAATTCACACATGAATATTAATACTATACTGCAGATAAGTATGCCAACACATTGTATTGCGTTTGTGTATTGGTATTGATCATGCCACTGTTTTTAATTGTTTACCATTACAGAATTACATATCCATTATTGCACTTTCTGGATATGGTTGTTTATGCTCAGAAATTATAATTGTATATTTACAATTATACTTGGAAGTGAACCCTCAACCTTTGTTGTTAGCATTGTGGTTAAACCAAATGGACCATCTGGATGCAATCACACCACATGAACTGCTAATGTAACTAAGGAGAGGAGAGTGTGAGAAGAAGACCTTCCAGGAGTGCAGGAGAGTGGAGCCTGCGTGAACTCATGAGAGAATCATCCTATCATTAAGACAATCATGGCTTATTAATGACAGCTAATCTGTTTCTTTAAGCATTCATGGGATGAGGCTTTGGCATATCAATAAATAATAGCTCAGCATACAGACATACTTGTGCATGTGACATATAAACCTTGAAAATAAAACTATTTATGTTTCTCACCATATGAGCTGAAGATCAGGGTTGCCCTCTTTGCAGGCCTTGGGAACACACACACACACACACACACACACACACACACACACATACAGCTTTCTCTACACATGAATAGGACATTACTTCCCACTGCGAATAGCTCACATTAGCCATCCATCAAAGCCATCAAGTTTATTGTAATAAATCTATTCCCTGGGCTACATAGGGTTTTGATTAAAAGTAGTGAACTATACAGGGGATAGAGTGCCCTTGAGACGCTGAACACAACGATTGTCACAATGTGGAACCGAACGGCCTGCTCCTCAAATAGCTCTTAAAATATGCAATCATTCAAAACAATTTTTGTACAAGGGGTGTTAATTGTTGTCTGCTTACAAGCGTTGCACTTCCTGACTAAGATACGGTTTCGTTTCAGAGAAGGAATGAGAGGATGCCAAATACAGTATAACAATCATTAATTGTGTTCAGTTTAGTAATCATCATTTTGTAGTTGCCTGGTGTCTGTTTGCATCTTTTCAGCTTTTGTTACTTGTGTGACTCGCAACATTAGTTCACATTTTCTATATTATGTTATTGAAGTACTTTGGGATAACATTTACATTTACATTTAAGTCATTTAGCAGACGCTCTTATCCAGAGCGACTTACAAATTGGTGCATTCACCTTATGACATCCAGTGGAACAACCACTTTACAATAGTGCATCTAAATCTTTTAAGGGGGGGGGGGGTCAGAAGGATTACTTTATCCTATCCTAGGTATTCCTTGAAGAGGTGGGGTTTCAGGTATCTCCGGAAGGTGGTGATTGACTCCGCTGTCCTGGCGTCGTGAGGGAGTTTGTTCCACCATTGGGGTGCCAGAGCAGCGAACAGTTTTGACTGGGCTGAGCGGGAACTGTACTTCCTCAGTGGTAGGGAGGCGAGCAGGCCAGAGGTGGATGAACGCAGTGCCCTTGTTTGGGTGTAGGGCCTGATCAGAGCCTGAAGGTACTGAGGTGCCGTTCCCCTCACAGCTCCGTAGGCAAGCACCATGGTCTTGTAGCGGATGCGAGCTTCAACTGGAAGCCAGTGGAGAGAGCGGAGGAGCGGGGTGACGTGAGAGAACTTGGGAAGGTTGAACACCAGACGGGCTGCGGCGTTCTGGATGAGTTGTAGGGGTTTAATGGCACAGGCAGGGAGCCCAGCCAACAGCGAGTTGCAGTAATCCAGACGGGAGATGACAAGTGCCTGGATTAGGACCTGCGCCGCTTCCTGTGTGAGGCAGGGTCGTACTCTGCGGATGTTGTAGAGCATGAACCTACAGGAACGGGCCACCGCCTTGATGTTAGTTGAGAACGACAGGGTGTTGTCCAGGATCACGCCAAGGTTCTTAGCGCTCTGGGAGGAGGACACAATGGAGTTGTCAACCGTGATGGCGAGATCATGGAACGGGCAGTCCTTCCCCGGGAGGAAGAGCAGCTCCGTCTTGCCGAGGTTCAGCTTGAGGTGGTGGTCCGTCATCCACACTGATATGTCTGCCAGACATGCAGAGATGCGATTCGCCACCTGGTCATCAGAAGGGGGAAAGGAGAAGATTAATTGTGTGTCGTCTGCATAGCAATGATAGGAGAGACCATGTGAGGTTATGACAGAGCCAAGTGACTTGGTGTATAGCGAGAATAGGAGAGGGCCTAGAACAGAGCCCTGGGGGACACCAGTGGTGAGAGCACGTGGTGAGGAGACAGATTCTCGCCACGCCACCTGGTAGGAGCGACCTGTCAGGTAGGACGCAATCCAAGCGTGGGCCGCGCCGGAGATGCCCAACTCGGAGAGGGTGGAGAGGAGGATCTGATGGTTCACAGTATCGAAGGCAGCCGATAGGTCTAGGAGGATGAGAGCAGAGGAGAGAGAGTTAGCTTTAGCAGTGCGGAGCGCCTCCGTGATACAGAGAAGAGCAGTCTCAGTTGAATGACTAGTCTTGAAACCTGACTGATTTGGATCAAGAAGGTCATTCTGAGAGAGATAGCGGGAGAGCTGGCCAAGGACGGCACGTTCGAGAGTTTTGGAGAGAAAAGAAAGAAGGGATACTGGTCTGTAGTTGTTGACATCGGAGGGATCGAGTGTAGGTTTTTTCAGCAGGGGTGCAACTCTCGCTCTCTTGAAGACGGAAGGGACGTAGCCAGCGGTCAAGGATGAGTTGATGAGCGAGGTGAGGTAAGGGAGAAGGTCTCCGGAAATGGTCTGGAGAAGAGAGGAGGGGATAGGGTCAAGCGGGCAGGTTGTTGGGCGGCCGGCCGTCACAAGACGCGAGATTTCATCTGGAGAGAGAGGGGAGAAAGAGGTCAGAGCACAGGGTAGGGCAGTGTGAGCAGAACCAGCGGTGTCGTTTGACTTAGCAAACGAGGATCGGATGTCGTCGACCTTCTTTTCAAAATGGTTGACGAAGTCATCTGCAGAGAGGGAGGAGGGGGGAGGAGGGGGAGGAGGATTCAGGAGGGAGGAGAAGGTGGCAAAGAGCTTCCTAGGGTTAGAGGCAGATGCTTGGAATTTAGAGTGGTAGAAAGTGGCTTTAGCAGCAGAGACAGAAGAGGAAAATGTAGAGAGGAGGGAGTGAAAGGATGCCAGGTCTGCAGGGAGGCGAGTTTTCCTCCATTTCCGCTCGGCTGCCCGGAGCCCTGTTCTGTGAGCTCGCAATGAGTCGTCGAGCCACGGAGCAGGAGGGGAGGACCGAGCCGGCCTGGAGGATAGGGGACATAGAGAGTCAAAGGATGCAGAAAGGGAGGAGAGGAGGGTTGAGGAGGCAGAATCAGGAGATAGGTTGGAGAAGGTTTGAGCAGAGGGAAGAGATGATAGGATGGAAGAGGAGAGAGTAGCGGGGGAGAGAGAGCGAAGGTTGGGACGGCGCGATACCATCCGAGTAGGGGCAGTGTGGGAAGTGATGGATGAGAGCGAGAGGGAAAAGGATACAAGGTAGTGGTCGGAGACTTGGAGGGGAGTTGCAATGAGGTTAGTGGAAGAACAGCATCTAGTAAAGATGAGGTCAAGCGTATTGCCTGCCTTGTGAGTAGGGGGGGAAGGTGAGAGGGTGAGGTCAAAAGAGGAGAGGAGTGGAAAGAAGGAGGCAGAGAGGAATGAGTCAAAGGTAGACGTGGGGAGGTTAAAGTCACCCAGAACTGTGAGAGGTGAGCCGTCCTCAGGAAAGGAGCTTATCAGGGCATCAAGCTCATTGATGAACTCTCCAAGGGAACCTGGAGGGCGATAAATGATAAGGATGTTAAGCTTGAAAGGGCTGGTAACTGTGACAGCATGGAATTCAAAGGAGGCGATAGACAGATGGGTAAGGGGAGAAAGGGAGAAAGACCACTTGGGAGAGATGAGGATCCCGGTGCCGCCACCCCGCTGACCAGAAGCTCTCGGGGTGTGCGAGAACACGTGGGCAGACGAGGAGAGAGCAGTAGGAGTAGCAGTGTTATCTGTGGTGATCCATGTTTCCGTCAGTGCCAAGAAGTCGAGGGACTGGAGGGAAGCATAGGCTGAGATGAACTCTGCCTTGTTGGCCGCAGATCGGCAGTTCCAGAGGCTGCCGGAGACCTGGGACTCCACGTGGGTGGTGCGCGCTGGGACCACCAGGTTAGGGTGGCCGCGGCCACGCGGTGTGAAGCGTTTGTATGGTCTGTGCAGAGAGGAGAGAACAGGGATAGACAGACACATAGTTGACAGGCTACAGAAGAGGCTACGCTAATGCAAAGGAGATTGGAATGACAAGTGAACTACACGTCTCGAATGTTCAGAAAGTTAAGCTTGCGTTGCAGAAATCTTATTGACCAAAATTATTAAAATGATACAGTACTGCGGAAGTGGGCTAGCTAGCAGTGGCTGCGTTGTTGACTTTGTTTGAGAGTGTCGCTGGCTAGGTAACCTCGGTAGCTAGCTATGTAACCTCGGTAACTGGCTCGTTAATTAGTATAAACTACACAATTGTCTTAGATACAAGGACAGCAAAGACAACTATGTAGCTAGCTAACACTACACTAATCAATCGTTCCGTTGATCCGTTGAATGTAATAGTTTCTACAGTGTTGCTATTCGGTGGCTAGCTGGCTAGCGAGCAGTGTTGACTACGTTACGTTACGTTAAAAGGATGAAAAATAGCTGGCTAGCTAACCGAATTAGTCTAAACTACGCAGTTATCTTAGAAACAAAGACAGCAAAGACAACTATGTAGCTAGCTAACACTACACTAATCGAGTCGTTCCGTTGAATGTAATAGTTACTACAGTGTTGCTGTTCGGTGGCTAGCTGGCTAGGTAGCAGTGTTGACTACGTTACGTTAAAAGTTACGTTAAAAGAACGAAGAATAGCTGGCTAGCTACGCAATTATCTTTGATACAAAGACGGCTAAGTAGCTAGCTAAGATTAAACAAATCAAACCGTCAAACCGTTGTACTGTAATGAAATGAAATGAGAATGTGAAAATGTGATACTACCTGAGGATAATATAACAATCATTAATTGTACTCTGTTTCAAATCATCATTTCATAGATTCCTGGTTTCTAGTTGTCTTTCCGTCTATTCTAACTTGCATTGGCTCACAACAGTCGTATGAAAGTTCAGATCCATTTTCTACAGTGCTATTTAAGAAGAAAACATGTATGAGATGTATATCTATATATTTTTTTGTTTGTTTTTGTTGTTGAATATCCGAAACATACAATATACTTGTTGTGAAGCCACTCAACAACTACACCATACCAGTCATCCAACAGACTCCCATTCAGAGGCGACACACAGAAGCATCCAGGGTTAATGCCCTGCTCAAGGGCACGATGACAGAAAATGTGAACCCGAACCCTTCAAGATCCCCCCCACAGTTCCCTAATAGCTGTCCCTCAACCACTCGAGACCCCTCCCAAGAAAAAAAAGAACAAGAAAAAATACAAATAATTCCATTCCCCACTCCCAAGAACCCCCCAATGCACCAACAACCAAGAGAATTAACTAAAGAGAAAAAAGAAAAAGACAGGAGAAAACAGCAAACAACAATGCAAAAAAAATCTAAAATAAAACAACTTTTTTAAAATAAAAAACAAAGGACATTGAGGACACCTAAAATCATAACAGCAATGACAACTTTATATGTTTGTGTGCATGTCTGGCACTGTTACATGTATGTGTGTGTTCTTGTATGCGTTTATTTGAATGAGAGTGTGTCTATAAGCATGTGTACAAACACCTGCATGGTATCAGCTTCAGGCAAACCGACGTTAGCTGTAAAAACACTGCCCCTCAGTGTCATTCAAACATACTTTTAATTATGTTTTATTTTGACTTTATTTTAGACTTTTATCTTTGACCATCATTCTATCTCCCGCACAGCAACTCCACTCCCACTTGTCTTCAATTCCACATCCCAACCCTCAGCTTCCCTCAGCCCATCCCACCTATCTCTGATGCCCACGCTCTTCGGATTTCTATGCAGCATACATCTTTCAGCTATGCTGTGATGTTTAACGTACAATTTCAATCTATCTAATCGAATAGAATCCACAGATTGCGAGTTGAAGATAAACACTTTTGCTGAGAGTATTAGTATATTAGTAATTGACTGACCCGGTGTAACGGCGTTCCTCCTCTTCATCCGAAGAGGAGGAGCAGGGATTAAACCAAAATGCAGCGTCGTGATAAGACATGATATTTATTAAACAAGACAAAAACGAACTAAACTTGATTCCAAACAAAATAACAAATCGAATGTAGACAGACCTGGACTACGAACTTACATGTAACACGAAGAACGCACGAACAGGAAAAATGACTACATAAAACGAACAAACAAACAAAACCGAAAACAGTCCCGTATGGTGCAACATAGACAGACACTAACACAGGAGACAACCACCCACAACAAACCATGTGAAAACACCTACCTTAATATGATTCTCAATCAGAGGAGATGAAAACCACCTGCCTCTAATTGAGAACCATATCAGGTCACCCATTAACCAACATAGAAACAGAAAACATAGACTGCCCACCCACACTCACGTCCTGACCAACTAACACATACAAAAACTAACAGAACAGGTCAGGAACGTGACACCCGGTCTCTCCAGATCTCCTAACAGTACCATTTCTAGGGTCAATTTTAGATCAATGCTATGCATTTTCAGCCATTCCTGAACCTGAGACCAGAAACAGGCTACTTGAGGGCAATACCAAATAAATTGACTATTGATTCTGTATCCTAACAACAAAATCTGCAGAGCTTCGATTATTTTATGCCGAAAATATTCAACATTTTGTTGGTGGCAAGAATTCTATATAATAATTTTTGCTGAAAAGCACGAAGTCTTGAATCTTGCGCTGTTTTATATATCAACTCATACACCCTGTACCATGGAATCAGTACATCAAAAATCTCTTCCCAACTATTTTGCAATCTGTATGGCACAGTTGTCAACATCCTGGTCCTCAAATGAAACTGGTATACTTTCCTATTTATGCTATTTTTATTCCTCTGCCAGTTTTGATCCTTTATATTGGGCAGACAGAGCAGTTCCCTACTTCCTCCCGCTGCCACCCGCCTCCTTCATTTTGCTGTAATTAATTGGTTGTACCCTTGGATTGAGCAGACCTTCCCGTACATTTCTGATAACTCCATGAAGGACATAACTCTACCATTCCAATTTACAATGTCATTTAAGAACCAAATACTCTTTAAAACATCTTTCACAGAAATACAGGTGTTTTTATCAACCAGCACATTTGAGTTCAGCCATATTATTTGTTGTAATATTTGTTCTATCTTTTCAGGGGGATGAAATTGAAATTGTAGCCAGCTCTGCAGTGCTTGTTTGAAAAAGAGAGACACTTTGAAAAAAGTATAATTTTCAATTAATCGAAAATGAGACATGGCAATCTGCACAAAGGCAAAAAGGCAATTTTAAACTATGGATGAGCTTTTCTTAGTAATCTACTTGAGAACCATTTAGGGTTCATGTATAACTTTTGAATAAGTGAAGCTTTAAAAGAGAGGTTTAGTGCTTTATATTTAATCATCTCAACCCACCCAATTCATATTCATTATATAGATAGGCGTCACGACTTCCACCGAAGGTGTCTCCTCTCCCTGTTCGGGCGGTGCTCGTCGGTCGTCGTCGCCGGCCTACTAGCTGCCACCGATCCATTTTAATTTTTTGTTTGTGTCTGTCTGCTTTGTTTACACCTGTGTCCTATTAGTTAATTTCAGTGGGTTTATTAAACTCCACTGCCTGCTATGCTTTGTGCGGGATTATTTGCTGTTGTTGCTCTGTTAGGGGTGCGTGTTTGTGCCACAGGGTTTTTTTTTCTCACGGTCGTTGTACCGTTTGGACTGTAATTAGGAGTAGAGGTTTCTCCTCCGTGTGTTACGTTACTTCCCTGTGTGTGGCGACTTCTTTGGGTGTGTTTCCCCACCTGTTGTTGTTGTGTTGGGACTTTCAAATAAACATTGTGCTACTGAGACGTCTTTGCTCTCCTGCTCCTGACTCCTGCACCTACCTCTTCTTAGGAGGCACATAACAATAGGCACGCATTATTTGTCTGGTTTAGCATCACAGATAAAGCTAAATATTTTTTTGCTCATATGATTTGAAAAACGAATCATCAGGAGTAAGTGAGGGTACTGAGATATGACTAAGGAGTTAATCAGGGAAATTTTTCCTTAAATAGACAGGTATTTACCTCTCCATGGTTGCAGGATCTTGTCTATTTTTACAAGTTTTCTATTGAAATTCATTGTGGAGAGCTTATTTATATATTTTGTGATATGAATACTGTCTACTTCACCATCAGCCCATTTTATAGGTAAACTGCAAGGTAATGTAAAAGTGTTATTTTTTAAAGATCCAATATGTAATATTGTACACTTTAGGTTTTAGTCCAGAGAATACAGAAATGTTATCTAGATCTTCAATGAGACATTGCAGGGATCTAGCTTGCGGACTGAATATAAAACTTGAGTCATCGGCATACATGGACATCTTTATTTTTAAGCCTTGGATTTCTAATCCTCTAATGTTGTTATTGGATCTGATTTTAATAGCTAGCATTTCGATGGCCATAACGAATAGATATGGTGACATTGGACACCCTTGTTTAACCTGTCTAGGACTGGTTAACCCCTTGCCAACAGCCAATGAAATTGCAGGGCGCTAAATTCAATCAACAGAAATCTCATAATTACATTTTCTCAAACATACAAGTATTAGGCACCATTTGAAAGATAAAATGCTTGTTAACCTTTTGTCTTTAGGGGGAGCTGTTAGCACTATTTATTCTTTTACATTTCCAAATTAAACTGCCTCGTACTCAATTCTTGCTCGTACAATATGCATATTATTATTACTATTGGATAGAAAACAATCTCTAGTTTCTAAAACCGTTTGAATTATGTCTGTGGGTGAACCAGAACTCTTTCTACAGCGAAAGTCATGACAGGACATGCGAAGGTCTGAAAAATAGTCTCTGATCTCGGATCAGTTTAAAACTCTGTGTGTGCCCTATGGATCGAAATGAACTGCACCCGCCTTCCCCTGGATGTCAGTAACCAATGAGAAGTGGAATGGTGTCTCTACGTGTTTCTCAGAGTTTATAAAAGGCAATGGAGTGAGATGTCCCTTCTTTTCGACGCTCGCCAAGGCGCAAGAGAGGACATCAGAATGGCATGCTCAAAAGCTCTCGTTATTGACCAAAGATTGGTCCGTCTGTAATTTAATTCGATATAGGTGTTAGAAACATCATAACGAAGTTATTTGAAACCGATTTATATCAGTTTATGCGAGTATATTGCTATTTTTCGGAATTTCCTTAGTATTGCGTTTGAGGATTTGGACATGTGTGTGCCGTGTAGCTATCGTTAGCTGCTAGTTCCGAAGTTGAAGAGGTCGTTTTACAACAAAGCAACGATTCTTTTGGACAAAGGACACATTGCCCAAGATACTGATGGAAGCTCGTCCAAAAGTAAGAGTTATTTATGATTTTATTCCGTATTTATGTGGAAAAATGTAAACGCAGTTGTCGGCCATTTTTTGCGGCACTAGTCTGGCTGTAACTCACAATGTATGTCTAGTAACGTTAATTTTAAAAATCTAAATCAGCGGTTGCATTAATAACCAATGCATCTTTCATTAGCTGTCCAACCTGTATTTTTTTAGTCAATCTAATCGATAAATAATCGTAAACATAGGTGCCTTTCCAAGATGGCGCCGGCCAGAATGCATGCCATGTTTTGACAGATTACATTGCATAACCACGATTTGTGATGCTAAATATGCACATTTTCGAACAAACTCTATATGCATTGTGTAATATGATGTTACAGGACTGTCATCTGAAGAATTCTGAGAAGGTTAGTGAAAAAATTAATATATTTTGGTGGCGATAACGTTATCGCCCCTTTTGCCTTGATTCAATGCTGGGGTGATGTTAGCTCATGTGGTATGCTAATATAACGATATATTGTGTTTTCGCTGTAAAACACTAAGAAAATCTGAAATATTGTCTGGATTCACAAGATCTGTGTCTTCAGACGACATACACAACCCAAGAAGATATCCGCCATGTTGGAGTCAACATAAGTCAGAAATAGCATGATAAATATTCACTTACCTTTGATCTTCGTCAGAATGCACTCCCAGGAATCGCAGTTCCACAATAAATGTTTGATTTGTTCCATAAAGTCCATCATTTATGTCCAAATTCCTCCGAAAATTCCCAAAAATGATATCTCTGGTCGTAGAAACAAATCAAACGATGTATAGAATCAATCTTTAGGATGTTTTTATCATAAATCTTCAATAATGTCCCAACCGGAGAATTAATTTGTCTGTAGAAAAGCAATGGAGCGAGAGGTAACTTTCTCATGACCACGCATCACGAGCCCGTGGCTGCTGGCAGACCTCTGACTCATTCCCCTCTCATTCAGCCCCCTTTCACAGTAGAAGCCTGAAACGACGTTCTGAAGACTGTTGTCATCTAGTGGAAGCCTTAGGAAGTGTAAGATGACCCATATCCCACTGTATATTCAATAGGGGCTGAGTTGAAAAACTACAAACTCAGATTTCCCACTTCCTGGTTGGATTTTTCTCAGGTTTTTGCCCGCCATATGAGTTCTGTTATACTCACAGTCATCATTCAAACAGTTTTAGAAACTTCAGAGTGTTTTCCATCCAAATCTAGTAATAATATGCATATATTAGCATCTGGGACTGAGTAGGAGGCAGTTTACTCTGGGCACGCTTTTCATCCAAGTGTGAAAATGCTGCCCCCTATCCATTATCTCCTCTTGTCAATTAAAAACTCCCTGAGAACCGTTTCCTATTTTAAACTTGGGGTTGCTATACATTATTTTTACCCATTTTATTGGAGAATCACCAAAATTGAAAAAATCCAGGCATTTATAGATGGAATCCAGTCTTACTTTATCAAATGCCTTTTCAAAATCCGCTATAAATACCAGGCCTGGCTTCGTAGATGTTTCATGATGTTCTATTATTTCTAGTAGTTGTCATATATTATCTATGCATCGCAATATTGAAGTGTAAGGGGCCTCCAGTTTTTTAGATAGACTGGGTCTTTATATTTGCCTTCTGGGTCTTGTTTTAATAATATAGAATTCAGACCTTCCTGCTGAGTACATGACAGTCTACCATTTCTATAGGAGTATTTAAAACAATCTAACAATGGAGCTTTTAGTATATCAAAAAAGGTATACCTCTACCAGTATGCCATCAAGCCCTGGGGTTATTCCAGACTGAAAGGATTTAATAGCCTCAAAAAGTTATTCCTCTGTAATTTGGCCTTCGCACTGTTCTTTCTGTACATTTGTGAATTACATTTTTTAAAATCTTATTTGGGAAGAATTCCTTACCAATTCCTTACCATAATCTTCATTCAGTGGGAGAGGATGGGATGGAAAAGAGAACATCTGCCTAAAATAATTAGCTTCCTCTTTTAAAATATAATTCGGAGAATCATAGATGACTCTGTCTTCAGTAACGAGTTCCTGCAAATTATTTTTGTTAGTGTTCCTGTTTTGGAGATTCAGGAATAATTTTGTGCATTTTTCTCCATATTCCATCCAGTTAGCTTAATTTTTGTAATAGATTCCAATTGATCATTCTTGAATAAGTTTTTCAAGTTATTTTTGTTTTTCCCCGAACTTATTTTGTGTCTCTGTAGTATCGTTTTTATTGCTAACTACCTGTACTATTAGTTAATGGATTTCCCTTGTTAGTCTTGTCTCATTAGCCAGAAACTACTTTTTTATTATTGATGACTATTGAATTGAATGACCTCTGAAGATACATTTAAAGGTATCCCCAAAAATAAGGGGATTTGCTGAACCTATATTATACTGGAAAATTCTGTTATAAATTATTTTGTCTTGGTTAAAAATAAGTTCTCCAGTAAACTTTGATAAAATTTCCAAAATCCCCGTCCACATGTAAAATCTATGAGTCATGTGAATGCCAATTAGATGATGATCCGATCGTATTCTGTCTCCTATTAAAACGTTTTTAACCTTTTACGCAAGAAAAAAAGAGACAAGAAAGATGACTAGCTTGATTAAGTCTCCTCCATGTATATCTCACTAGGTCGGGTTTTTTTTGTCTCCAAATATCCACTATTTCTAATGTGTCCATAATATTTGTTATTTCCTTAAGGGCATGGTGATGATACTTTGTAGAGTGATTACCTTTACGGTCCATTGAGGTACTTAACACTGTGTTATAGTCTCCAACCATAATGATTACCATAACTAGATACTATTCTCAGTCTAAATTGACCATAATTAGTGCTTGTAAAGTTACTGCCATCAGAGGTATTATGAAGGTCAAAACTAGAGCTTTCAAATGCCTGATATTTAGAATTCAAGAAATAGGTTCTAGCAATATTTGTTTTATTCCTGTGTTATTAAAGTTTTTTAGGATAAATGTCTTCAAGGACAGAACAACTACATACTACAAAATAAAAATAATTGCAATTCTTTTATTGGCAATAAAGTTGATGGTAATGAACTCTTTAGATGCAAGGTTCAAAGCAAAAACATATGTTGCTGATTTTGTCCAGCAAGTTTCCATGTGTATGTCTGGTGGAGCTTTCTGTGATTTAGCTGTTGGATGTAACTCATTTAAACCCATAGTGCAACTAAAGAAACCAATGATTTGTTTTTGATAGAGGGAATACAGTTTTAGATGTCGCTATAACAGGGTGTGTGTCTGTGTGCCTGACTGGCATTGCGTGTGTGTCTGAATGTCTGCCGTGCACTTGTGTGTGAGCAGTGTGCATGTGTACACTGCATGAATGTGCTTGCCCTGTATGAGTTTTCAGATTTCCCTCTCATACTAGTGTTCCTCTGAACGGGAGCACAGCGGTTCCACCTCAGCCGCCATGAACCTCCCACTCCTGCTCCCGCTGTCACTCATCCGTGTCCCCTCGCTAATAAAGGTTGGATTTATCGCATCCCGCCTCCCTCGTTCCCTGCCATGCGTAGTGACCCGGTCCCTGCCGGTCACCTACATGAGCGCCGTGACATTTCCACTAACCGGAGTGGGCTGCTGCTAATGACCCAGGTCAGGTCACACCATGGTGAAAGCCAAACCCAACCCCATCACTGACATTTACCCTACTGCCACATGTAATAACCTATCATGGTGTCCCGGAGAAATGCACTGGGTTCCTAGGTCGTCACCTACATTATCAAACAGATAACGGACCTCTCCATTTGTGTGTTTCCCAAATGGCACCCTATTCCCTATATGAACCCTAGTCAAATGGCTCTTCAGACTAAATCAACTCCCCCTCGACACTTCCTGATGTTGATTATGTCACCACGATGGGAGCGTGGGCGGGTAGATATAACTCGATATGATGGGGCTCATTTGGGACTGTGTCGGGTCACTAGGTAGGTCTGATAATATGAACTCCCCAGAAGCTTTCAAATGGAGCTTTGGAGTCCTTCTATTGCTTTTTGACTGTGAAACCTCGGTCAAAAAACATTAACCAAAGGTAATGTTAGCCACGGCCATACAGAATCTTATGATCCACGTCCACAAAACACATTTTCTCCTGCTGAAACTCGTAGCCTTAACAATTCTTCCTGACATCAATACTTCAGTGCCTCAATGCCAATCATCAGTTAAATGTGTTTTTGCATTAAACTGTTAATGCATAGCAGAAAAAAAATCCATGAACAAGCAAACCTTTAGAGAGACTGATGGATCACACTGCATTAAGCCAGACGGACCATTATGGGAAAGCTTTGGATCATAAACAAATGACATAATGACAACGAGTTGGTGAGGGAAAGGGGGAATGGGGGAAGTAGGGGCTATTCTATCTGGGTACACTAAATGCAGCCGTTAAACTGTACATTGTAGCTTCTAATAAATCAGGAGCACATCCACGGCAGGTGTTGTGTGTATGAAGCCTCTTTCATTCCCCCGCAACGAAACTCTCTCTCTCTAGCTCCCTCTCTTTCCCCTCATTATTTTCTCTCCACCTCCCTCCCTCCCTCCCTCCCTCCCTCCCTCCCGCCTCATCCCTCTCTCTCCTGAATCCAGTGGAGCAACACGGTCATTCAGGAGGTGCTCTGTGATCTATGTTGATGACAGTGACTAGCGAGCTATAGGCAGGACTGGAGTACCCAAAAACTCAATTTGGCCTGACCTTAGCCATGTCCTGGTCTCAAACGACTGACTCCAGAACAACTTCCATCCAGCATATTCGTCAGCCACAGCCTACTGATCTGAAGACTACAAGCCCCATGCTGTGTAGTGGGTAGAGCAGTCCGATCTGCACGCTAAGGCCGAGAGGTAGTATTTAATGGTGTTTAAATTGTATTGCTTTTAATTACTGTAATGGTTCCACCATGACTAATGATGATTAAGCTAGAGAAATGGTTGTGGAGTAAAGGATTTGACTTAGAATAGAAAACTAATCATAGTAGTCATATGGCCGTGGATAGCAGTCATAGTCAATTCCTGGTCCGGTCACATGGGCTGTGTCTGAAAAAGTTACTGTCCATCCAATCCTTCCTTCCCCCGCCATTGTTGCCTCAAATCCTCTCAAAGCTCATTGAAGGAGGAGGCCCGAGGGAGAGACATCGATCCTCTCCTCCAATATACTTTGAGAGGAATTGAGGAAACGATCCAGAGGAAGCAAGGGTTTGATGGCTGATATTGCTTTCTACACAGCCATGGACACTACCCATAGGGCCTAGAATATTTCCTGGTCAGGTCGTGTGGTCAGGAACAACTCAAGGCCATATTCCTGATTACCCATCTTCCTGTAACGTTTGTCTATGATGTGGTAACATAATAGTGCAGCCTAGTTGTCCTGTAACTTTATGCATGTTAGACATCCAAGGCCTCCTCTCTCTCCATGTCTGCCCGAAGATGACTTGAAAGCAGTGGTCTCCGGGGTATGAAAGACACAAGAAGTATTATTTTCCATATCCCACATTTCTTCCTCCTGGCTTTCTGTGGGGAATAGCATTCAGGGAGCATCAGTAGTCCTTCAAGACATGACGTCAATCAATCCCTGTATTCAATGCCTCAGGGAGCCAACTGAAGGGCTATGCCTCATTTCAAGGAGCTGTGGATAGGGGACAGATGCAGGAAAAGAAGAACTTATTCCCCCCAAACCGGCAGATGTGAGACTTCCTTCTTCTTCTGGTTTGGGGTGGGAGGACTCGAGGTGGACTTTAGGAGACTAAAAAGAAACTATAGAGAGCGAATGCAGATAGATTTCCAGTGACAAGAGGGAAGAGAAATGTTCAAGGCTTTGGATCAGTCCAGATCAGGCCACCACCGAGAGACGGGCTGACTCAGTGAGTTGATCGAGAATCGATAGCAATGTTCTCAATTACAGCAACGCTTTAGGGCCCAAATTAGCTCTCTAACGGACCTGTGGCAGGAGGGATGGAGGGAGTGAGGGTGGGATAACAGGGTGAGAACACATATCAACACAAGGTGGTGTGTCTGTATGTTGTGTGTATTTGCATGTGTGTGGGCGTTCGCATCTGTGGGTGTGTGTAGGATTAATCTGTTGCAGCGGTGAAGCCGATCTAAGTCGATCAGAAGTAGGGCAGGGCAATGTGTTTTCTAGGGCCATGGATGGGTGACTAGGAGGTGTGCCCCAAATGACATTCTATTCCCGAAGTAGTGCGCTATATAGAGAATAGGGTACCATTTGGGATGCAACCTGTGTGGATCAGGCTGACTATGGTGTTTGAGGAAATACAGATTTAACTGATTTAAAAAGATTTGGGTAATGGTTCAGACACCTTGAACGGCCATAAGAGGGCTGATCAAAAGCTTAAACCTAGGTGCTAGCAACACCAGGGTCATGGGTTCGAAGCCCGCTGGGGTCACAAATGTATGCACTCACTGAGTCTGCTAAATGAAATGTAATGTGTTCTATTATGTTTACGGTTATTAAGATGGACGGTTATCAATTCGTGAATGTTATGGAACTGAATGTAGGCCTACGTGTGTGCACTGCCCGGGTGTGCAAATGTATAGGAAATTCAACCCTAACAGCCAGAGGCTAAAAACAATTGACAAGGTCAGTTTTCATCACACCGGAACTCAAGGGATCCATTAGTGTCACATTCCACCCTCCATGAAACAAACAAAATTGCTGGCGTTTCTCCCACAATTGGAATCAGATTGCTATTGCATCTCATGACCAATTATAAGAAGCGTGTGATCACACGGATAATGCCCAAACTGTCCATCTGCGGCACAAAAGATAGTCGTCCCATTACAGCCAGATAGAAGTGGAAGCTCAGCCACAATGGAACATCATACAATCATCCTGAGGGCTTTTCTTTCAATTTGAGGCAGTTTGCATATTCATGCAGCCACC
Organism: Salvelinus alpinus; assembly: GCF_045679555.1. Taxonomy (NCBI): domain Eukaryota; kingdom Metazoa; phylum Chordata; class Actinopteri; order Salmoniformes; family Salmonidae; genus Salvelinus; species Salvelinus alpinus. The sequence continues at coordinate 12,734,007 of NC_092123.1, forward strand.
AATATGTGGTCACTAGAGCAGTTTGAATGATAAACTTCCTTTCTCTTTGGGGATTGGTATAGGTGTGTCTTTCACTGTGTACAACATCAAGACCTATGCATATATATATTTTTTGGAAGGATATAGGAAGAGGACTATGTAGTAATTAGATGCAAGTACTTAAAAATTACAATATCAATGTAGCAATTTAAATAAAACTTGAGTCAATGTCCTCGGCGCCCACATCTAATTAGCATAAGTATAACATCCACATAAAAATCTGTCTGTTTAAGCTAGAGATATCTGTGTTTTTGCATTGTAGGCGTCTCAATCTGCCGATGTCGCACTTCCCTTATTGGTTCTAGGTAGAACCTTTTCACCAAAATAGGCTTCTCCTATAGGGACAGGCAAATAACCCTTTTTGAAAGCCTATTTCTACACAGACTTTAACATATTTTAATCAAACAAGCTAGCTACTTTCAGTCCAGACAATCATCCATCCTGGCTCTGAAGTTGTTTCCACAGCATACCGATGGGGTATAGGAACTATGGTGATTGCTGCTCTTTTGCAAGTACCAGTCCATGGGCAACCTGAATAAACTGAAATAGGTTCACACTTTATTTATTTTCATTCTCTACTGGCTCCAGGCTCAGTCCTATAGAGTTCTTGGTTGGCAATATACCACAGAAGGCATTACAGCAATACATATGAGAGGATTGAGATGGGGTAGTAGTAGAGTGGCTCTCCCTGGTGGAAACTGTGTGGGGACTGCAGTAACAGAAGAGTCAGAGCACTGTGAGTAGGTGTTCACCTGTCTGAAATATCCCATAGCACCTTGGAGAAGACGTGGATACAAGGCCCAGAGGAAGACCAGGCCCTGTAGCCTAACTATCCTTGTGATGGCTGGGGTAGGTTGACCTGATAACTGTCAGGATGTACTATTCACGGTTGTGTGTGTGTGTGTGTGTGTGTGTGTGTGTGTGTGTGTGTGTGTGTGTGTGTGTGTGTGTGTGTGTGTGTGTGTGTGTGTGTGTGTGTGTGTGTGTGTGTGTGTGTGTGTGTGTGTGTGTGTGTGTGTGTGTGTGTGCGCGCCTGCATTTGTGCATGCGTGCTTGGTGGACATGTCTGCCTGCCTGCCTCTCTGCCTGAGTGTGTGGGTGGGTTGCCAGGCTGTAGATAAGGATGCATGTCGGTATAATAGATAATAAAATGTATCTCCCATAGAGTGCTGCATAAAACAGGTCGATACACTGCAAATACCCTCCATTACGTTTGATAATGAATAGCAGCAGTCAGTAATCCAAAAGATAATGCAGGTCATCATGCTTCAAAGTACCATTCTTTACATCCATGAAATGTATGTAATTATCTATTGAAAAATGAATTGGTACTTCAGTTTGTAACGGACTTTTCTGATAATATATTTTTTTCTGAGAATGTTTTCCTTTGTATGCAATAGTTGTGAGGGGCAGATATATGGTGCAATTACTGAGAAATTGACAAATGCTGCATATAAAATTGTTAAATAAATCCTTAGGGCATATCTCATTAGTAAAACATTTAAAACATGTATTTATTTCTCTCTCTCTCGTTCTCTCTCGCGCTCCCTCTCTCTCACTCCATCCCATAGCTCCATTTTCAGTGGATACTGACATTATCAGACAGCCATCAGAGACCCATTGTCAGCTACTCAGCAGTCCACTTAAATCACTCCATGGTGAATGTTCTAACTGAGGCCTTGACTGGAGCACTTGCACTTGAGTGAATAGGGCCTGATAAATAGCATGTTGTGGCGCAGCATGAGCCATGCTATCCTCTCCACCACTTACTGAGGGTGCACATACTGTAACATACTTTATTACACAACAGGGCTTTGGAAACTTGAATGTATTTTCTCACCTTGACATGGGGTCCTTGATAACACCTGCATCTGATATTTAAAGAGCAATTTAAGGCATTAAGCAACTTGTCTGATAGAAAACAGCCCATGTGGCATCGGTATTAGTCTGAAACATTTATTCTGCTGTCAAAATTGGTTACAAAGGGTAACTGGATAAATTTGGTCATGGAGTCAGTCTCGTCCAAAACTGAGTTTTGTTAGTTCATCATGGCTTACTCGAGGGTTTGGTTTTGATTTCGACAATGCCCACGTTCCCACTAACATGGGATAAATAGCTGTGGTAATTGCACTTCATCCAATCCTACGGAAGAACACACAGACAGTGAGACAGACCTGCCCTTTGTTTACATAAGACAACAAGTTGCCATTTTTTTATTTGAGAAACCCTGCACCGAACACCTTAGCTAGATGTTAAATTGCACGACTAAAGCCTATTTTGAGGAAGTCATACTGACTTTGTTCCTATGGTGTCTCATGGGGGACAAACATCAGCAACTGCCACATTGAAACACACCCCAAAGACTGAAATCTTGTTTCTCTTAATGAACAACAGAGAAACACATGCGTGATTGGTGTGTTCAGTCGCTCTTTTAACGTTGAGGGTGTTAACTCTAGTGTTTAACTCTATATGCTGGAAATGAGTAGGCGTTATATTTCAGGTATTCTGAGGCAGACCAATGGTATTCTGAGGCAGACCAATGTCTGTCCATGCCCGTCCTTCCTAATGTCTAGCTGGTTATTTTGTTCAAGTTCAAGAAAGCTTTACATTGAACTCAAGTCGAACCAGGTTTAAAATGAAGGACCATTGCTGTCACTTATTCCTAAACCCTCCAAATACAGTAGAGTTGAGTGAGGTGGTGAGTTTGGAAAAGTTGATAGCCCCGTTCCTTTCCTCTGAATTACCTTTAATGTGTGTGTCTTCGACTCTGGGCCCTGGGGCCAAACAGGTCAAGAAAATGAAAACCTGTATGGGCACTGGCAGACAAGGTGTTGGATGGAGAGGGAAGAGGAGATTGTGTGTGTGTGTGTGTGTGTGTGTGTGTGTGTGTGTGTGTGTGTGTGTGTGTGTGTGTGTGTGTGTGTGTGTGTGTGTGTGTGTGTGTGTGTGTGTGTGTGTGTGTGTGCCTGTTTGTTTGTTTGTTTATGTGTGTGTCCATACATCCATGCATGTGCATCTGTGACTGCATTTGTGAATGTTGTACATAAAATATTCCTATTTACTACAGACTGCCTATAGACTGGTTTTGCAGCATATGGGCATTTAATAAATCTCATTGTTTCATAGCTACATTCCCGTTATGAATTCCTGAGGGCGCGAGGAGTAGAAATAGGCACCTTCTTTCGGCATTGCATTAAACTGAGCCCTTCAGTGGTGTGCTGGCACCTTTTGTGTCGATCAAAATAGACTCTTAGGTTGCTGGCTCTCGGCGAACAAGAGAGCTTAATGGACTATTTAAATGACTGGAGTTTTGGTAGGAAAACACAGACAGGATAAAAATGGCTGTCATGTGCTCAAGCTAAAGAAGAAAACGAATCAATATTCTCTCGAAATAGAGCATGAAGGTAAAATCCAATTACACATAATGCTTCTGAAAGTCAAAATAACACTTTGTCTTATTTCCGTGTGCTTCTCCTTTGCCACGTGTGACAGCAGGCATGACAAATGGTCCAGAGCTTTGATTTGATATAGAACAGGGGGAAAGGGAAAAGTAATGTGCATTCTAAGAGATTATGTGCTACTTTCTTTCCCCTAGTCATGCATACGATCTTCACGAACAGGGCTATTCAACTCTTACCCTACCTGGTCTGGAGCCTGCTGGTTTTCTGTTCTACCTGATAATGAGTTGCACCTACCTGGTGTCCCAGGTCTAAATCAGTCCCTGATAAAAGGGGAACAGTGAATATAGCAGTGGAACTGTCTTCAAGGTCCAAAGTTGAATTTGAGGGTTCCAGAAGTAAGAAGTGAACTTTGAGGAAACCTAAAATCTGCTCTTATCTTCAGGATAAACATCAAATCTCATCAACTCAAGTTTAAAAGTGGGCTGATTTAACCAAGTTTAGGTTTAAATTTAAAGGGTCAATCTGTAGTTCAAACGAAGCAGCCACCAAGCCACTGATTATGTAAGCACAATGATGAGGCTGGAGAAATGTAAGCACTCTCTAATTAATAGACAGAGCTATGGATGCAAGGACTGACCATCCATGAGAAAAAATGATAGTTTTAACTGAGTTTTGAGGCTATACAGCGTTTCTTTACATATCAAATCAAATTTTATTGGTCACATACGCATGGTTAGCAGATGTTAATGCGAGTGTATCGAAATGCTTGTGCTTCTAATTCTGACAATCAAGAAACAAGTAATCTATCAAATTCACAACAACTACCTTATACACACAAATGTAAAGGGATGAATAATAATGCTTACATATAAATATATGGATGAGCGGTAGCCATGGGGCATAGGCAAGATGCAGTAGATGGTATAGAATACAGTACATACATATGAGATGAGTAATGTAGGATATGTAAACATTATTAACGTGCCGTTATTTAAAGTGACCAGTGACACCTTTATTAAGTCCATTTATTAAAGTGGCCAGAGATTTGAGTCTGTATGTTGACAGCAGCCTCTCTATGATAGTGATGGCTGTTTAACAGTCTGATGGCCTTGAGATAGAAGCTGTTTTTCAGTTTCTCGGTCCCAGCTTTGATGCACCTGTACTGACCTCGCCTTCTGGATGATTGTGGGGTGAACAGGCAGTGGCTCGGGTGGTTGTTGTCCTTGATGATCTTGTTGGCCTTCCTGTGACATCGGGTGTTGTAGGTGTCCTGGAGGGCAGGTAGTATGACCCCGGTGATACGGTGTGCAGACTGCACTACCCTCTGGAGAGCCTTCTGTATAATGACATTGTTTACAAACAATTGTGTAAAGAAATATTATATTTTGGGTTCTGATATGGTATGACAGTTTAATTAAACTCATAAGGCATTCATAAGTTATATTCTTTAAGAATCAATAGGTATATCATTGTTCATCATTAACTCTGAAAATGGATGTAGCAATCACAGATTGCCGCTTTAGGTTTAAGTTCAGAAACAGGTATTCAACATCACACATTCTTATTCACAATATTTTCCTGTCAAGCTTACAGTGCACTGATTAAATATCTATGGTCATATTATACATTCACATCCATAGTTAATTCAGATCTATCGAAATTCACCATGGGATGTTTTGGCATTTAATAAAACACAAAGAAATTGCATCGGATGCCTGCAAGAATTTCATTAAATATTTATGAAAACAAATGCAGACATGCGAGTCCTTGGACCGGCAGGTAATCACTGGGGAGGAAGAAATATCAGGATTTTTACTAAGGCTCTTTCACTTTTCTTTACCAGAAGAAGAAAAGGGCCAGCATCTCTGCTTCAAAAAAGCTCCCCAGCTTGAGCAGATCTTGTTGCCTTTCTCTGGCAGCTGTGAGGTTAGAACACATACCAGACACATCATGTCCAGCAGCTTTCAACTCAAGCACTAGCAACATGCCATACTCACTTGCATGTAGACAAACGTGATCTCAGTGTTGCATATAGCCCCAGAAACTGTATGAATATCATAGTCAAGCACAAGAAAGCAGTCAAACAAGCACGCGGACTCTCTCGCACACATGCATGCACGCAGGGACGGCCCTAGGTATAAGTGACATAAGCGACCAATATCAGATATCATATTAACGTGGCAAAAGTCATGTAGGCAAAAATGTGTAGAATTGCCAGAAATTTGCTTTAAAACAGCAAAAAAATATCACTCCAACCTATAGCAAAATGTGTAGAACTGCAGGAAACTAGATGTAACATTGACATTTTTTCTCTCTGACATGTTGTGACTTTGCCAATGGATATTCAAGATAATTTACTGATTAATTAATGGAATAATTAATTGATCTAATTAAGTTGGTTTCCTATCCGAATTAATCCAAAAGGCTCACCATTAAGGTTGAGCCTTTTAATTAACCGTTATACCATTAATCCTATATCAACAGTCTTAATCAACAGTCGATTTACTATATTCTTTTTCTGAATGGTCGTTGAGCTCTCAGACTTCAATGCAACAACAGATTCAAAGTTTTAATACTAGACTAACATAGATTGAAAATGAGATAGCTAGGTGCAGTGGTCTTAACAGACACAAGATACAAATGGAATGCAGTACAATCATTGATGTGGGGAACTCAACAGGACAGGATGGGGTCTATTTTCCCTCTTCAGCACCAAAGGACATCCCTCGTGGGGTAAGAGAGGTACCACAGCCCCATGGCAAAATGTGTACAATTGCAGTGAACTTGATGTAAAACTTAAACCTTTTCTATATGCCACATGGCAAAGTATTTTTCTCTCTGCAGTCAAGAGCGTGGCCACTAAAGGTTTTGCCCACAACGTGGGAGAGCTCTGCAACCAAATTTCGCTTAAGGCCCCCAAAAGGCTAGGGTCGGCCGTGCATGCATGGCACACAGTGCACATTAATCAACATTCCTGTAAAAGTGACGGTTTTAGCTGCAGTTTCTGGACCGGAGTCCCTGGGCAGGTTTTTAAAATAACAATACAGACAGATAATGAGCACATACAGAGCAACACATGACAAGTAACCCTTAGCATGCAGACAGAGAGAGAAATAACACAAGAACACAAGCAAACACAATTACAGAACAATTACGAGCAATGTCTACATACCTCACAAGCTACAGACAACAGACAACATGGAAAGCAGCTATACACAGCTAGGGATTGTGTTCACACACCTAATTGTTCTTTAGACATGTCTTTGGGTTATTTGTAAAAGCGTGGTAGGTGGCGCAGTTACGTGTGTCTGAAGGCAGTGTGTTCCAGACATGGGAAGCTCTCACATAGAAAGTCGTCACAGAGAAATACGTAGGTACTCTCACACGCACACACACGCAGACACACAAACCGAAAGAGGAAGAACAGGCATGGCTAAAGCACGTTCCACCATGCATACATAGTATATACTGTACAGTCCATTCAGAAAGTATTCACAACCCTTGACTTTTTCAACATTTAGTTGTGTTACAAAGAGGTATTAAAATGGATTTAAGTGTAATTTGTTTTGTGAGTGATACACACAAAAAACTCCGGAATGTCAAAGTGGAAGAAAATGTTTAACATTTGTAAATTATATATAAAAAATAAAACACTATATCTTGATTAGATAAGTATTCAACCCCCTGAGTCAATACATGTTAGAATCACATTGGCAGTGATTACAGCTGTGCATCTTTCTGGGTAAGTCTCTAAGAGCTTTGCACACCTGGATTGTACATTATTTGTAAATTATTATTTGAAAAATTATTCAAGCTTCGAGTTGGTTGTTGATTATTGCTAGAAAGCCATTTTCAAGTACTGCCATAGATTTTCAAGCAGATTTACACTACCGGTCAAAAGATTTAGAACACCTACTCTTTCAAAGGTTTTTCTTTCTTTTACTATTTTCTACATTGTAGAATAATAGTAAAGACATCACAACTATGAAATAAAACATGGAAACATGTAGTAACCAAAAATATGTTAGACAAATCAAAATATATTTTATATTTGAGATTCTTCAAATAGGCACCCTTTGCCTTGATGACAGCTTTGCACACTCTTGGCATTCTCTCAACCAGCTTCACCTGGAATGCTTGTCCAACAGTCTTGAAGAAGTTCCCACATATGCTGAGCACTTGTTGGCTGCTTTTCCTTCACTCTGCCGTTCGACTCATCTCAAACCATCTCAATTTGGTTGAGGTCTGGGGATTGTTGATGCCAGGTCATCAGATGCAGCACACAATCACTCTCCTACTTGGTAAAATAGCCCTTACACAGCCTGGAGGTGTTTTGGGTCATTGTCCTGTTGAAAAACAAATGATAGACCCACTAAGCCCAAACCAGATGGGATGGCGTATCGCTGCAGAATGCTCTTGTAGCTATGCTGGTTGTGTGCCTTGAATTCTAAATAAATCACAGACAGCGTCACCAGCAAAGCACTCCCACACCATAACACCTCCTCCTCCATGCATCACGGTGGAAAATATGGAAATGTGGAGATCATCTGTTCACCCACACCGGGTCTCACAAGGACACAACGGTTGGAACCAAAAATCTTCAATTTGACTCCAGACCAAAGGACAGATTTCCACCGGTCTAATGTCCATTGCTCGTGTTTAGGCCCAAGCAAGTCTCTTCTCATTCTTGGTGTCCTCATTCTTGGTGTCCTTCTTAGTGGTTTCTTTGCAGCAATTCGACCATGAAGGCCTGATTCACACAGTCTCCCCTGAACAGTTGATGTAGAGATGTGTCTGTTACTTGAACTCTGTGAAGCATTCATTTTGGCTGCAGTTTCTGAGGCTGGTAACTCCAATGAACTTATCCTCTGCAGCAGAGGTAACTATAGGTCTTCCATTCCTGTGGCGGTCCTCATGAGAGCCAGTTTCATCATAGCGCTTGATGGTTTTTGCTATTGCACTTGAAGAAACTTTCAAAGTTCTTGAAATTTTCAATTTTGACTGACCTTTATGTCTTAAAGTAATGATGGACTGTATTTTCTCTTTGCTTACTTGATCTGTTCTTGCCGTATTATGGACGTTTTTTTTTTTACCAAATATGGCTATCTTCTGTATACCCCCCCTTCCATGTCACAACACAACTGATTGGCTCAAACACATAAAGAAGGAAAAAAATTACACAGATTAACTTTTAAGAAGGCACACCAAGTGACTACCTCATGAAGCTGGTTGATAGAATGCCAAGAGTGTGCAAAGATGTCATCAAGGCAAAGGGTGCCTATTTGAAGAATCTCAAATATAAAACATATTTTGATTTGATTAGCACTTTTTTGGTTAGTACATGATCCCATATGTGTTATTTTATCGCTTTGATGTCTTCACTATTATTCTACAATGTAAAAAATAGCAAAAATATAGAAAAACACTGAATGAGTGGGTGTTCTAAAACATTTGACTGGTAGTGTAAGTCAAAACTGTAACTAGGCCACTCAGGAACATTCAAGGTCATCTTGCTAAGCAACTCTGTTTTTGGTTATTGTCCAGGTAAAATGTGAATTTGTCTCCCAGTGTCTGAACAGGACTTTGCCTGTTCTTAGCTCTATTCCGTAAATTTCTTATCCTGAAAAACTCCCTAGTCCTTGCCAATGACATGCATACCCATAATATGATGAAAATATGAGTGGTACTCTGTGATGTGTTGTGTTGGATTTGCCCCAAACATAACACTTTGCATTCAAGACATAAAGTGAATTTCTTTGCCAAAAATGTTGCAGTTTTACTTTAGTGCCTTATTGCAAACAGGACGCAAGTTTTTGAATATTTTTATTCTGTACAAGCTTCCTTCTTTTTGCTCTGTCAATTTGGTTAGTACTATGGAGAAAATACAATGTTGTTGATCCATCTTCAGTTTTCTCCTATCACAGCCATTGGCCTCATGGTGAAATCCCTGAGCAGTTTCCTGCCTCTCCGGCAACTGAGTTAGGAAGGACGCTTGTATCTTTGTAGTGACTTGTATTGCTATACCATCCAGTGTAATTCATAATTTCACCATGCTCAAAGGGATATTCAAGGTCTGGTTTTTAATTTTTACCCATCAGCCAATAGGCACCCTTCTTTGCGAAGCTTTAGAAAACCTCCCTGGTCTTTGTGGTTGAATCTGTGTTTGAAATTCACTGCTTGACTGAGGGACCTTACAGATAATTGTATGTGTGGGGTACTTCAAAAATCATGTTAAACACTATTATTGCATCCATGCAACTTATTGTGCAACTTGTTAAGCAAATGTTTACTAATGAACGTATTTAAACTTGCCATAACAAAGGCGTTGAATAGTTATTAAGACATTTCAGATTTTAATTTGTAATTAAATTGAAAAAATGTTGAACAACATAATTCCACTTAATTTAATTTTTCTTATTTTATTTAACCTTTATTTAACCAGGAAGGGCTCATTGAGATTTAAAATCTATTTTTAAAGAGCGTCCTGGCCAAGATAGGCAGCACCAAGTCATTACAAAAATTACAAACAGACAACATGAAAAACTACAAGTAATCTAGTAAAAACCATTGAATTCACAAGAGTATAACAAAATCAAAAACAGCAAATTAAAAACATTGACAGGTCAGGGAATCAGCCTCAAAGTCCTTCATCAGTGATATAAAAACACCAATCGGGACAAGTTCTTCCAGTTTAAAAGTATTTTGTAAGGTGTTCCAAGACGATGGTGCATTGTACATAAAAGCCCTTTTACCAAATTCAGTTCAGACATTTGGAACAGTTAGCAGGATAAAGTCCAGCGAACGAAGAAAGTACCCACGACATTTCTGAACAATAAAAATGCCCAAATAAAAAGGTAGTAAATGGCTTTGTAAATAAAAGTATACCAGTGACTGAGCCTATGAATGACTAGAGAACGCCAGCCAACCCTGGTATACAAAGTGCAGTGGTGCGTAAGGGTTTTGCAGTTAAATCTCAAAGTTTAACTGCAAAAATAAATCTCAAAGTGCCATGGTAATTGATCTCAAACACTGAGCGGAAGCATTTATATATAAAATATCCCAATAGTCTAGTAAAGGCATAAATGTAGCTGATACTAGCCTCCTTCTGGCTTCAAAAGAAAAACAGGCCTTATTCCTAAAATAATATCCCAATTTCAGCTTAACTTTTTTTGTAAGTTGTTGAATATGCAATTTAAAAGAGAGGCCGTCATCAATTAAAATTCCAAGATATTTATATATGGTTACAACCTCAATCTCCTTTCCCTGACAGGTAGTAATAGGTGAAAGGTTCAGAGGTCTATTTCTTGCATTAGAAAACACCATTAGTTTAGTTTTGTCCATATTGAGGATAAGCTTCATATGTTATGGTATGTTGAACAGTATAAAAAGCCGTTTGCAAGTTCTGGAAAGCTTTTGTAAGAGAGGAGGCACAACAGTAAATAACAGTATCATCAGCGTAAAAATGAAGTTGTGCATTTTGGACATTTTTGTCTAAATCATTTATATAAATAGTGAATAGGAGAGGACCAAGTACAGAGCCTTGGGGCACACCATTAAGGACAGACAATTTAACAGACATAAGCCCATCAAATTGAGTGCACTGAGTTCTATCAGACAGATAGTTAGCAAACCATGCAACTGCATGCCCCGAAAGACCTACACTCGACAATCTCTGCCTTAGTATAGCATGATCAACTGTCTCAAAAGCCTTAGAGAGATCAATAAAAAGTGAGAAACGGTGCTGTTTTTTGTCAAGGGCTTCAGTGATATCATTTAAAACCTTCATGGCTGCTGTAATTGTGCTATGCTTCTTCCTGAAGCCCGATTGGTACATTGATAAAATAGAGTTAGCTGTTCACTTACAAGGGTTTCAAGTATTTTCACCAGGGGTGACAGCTTTGAGATTGGCCTATAATTATTTAAAAGAGTTGGATCTCCCCCTTTTAAAAGTGATAGAACAAATGCTGATTTCCAGATCTTTGGAATTTCATTACATTCCAGGGTTAGATTGAACAGATATGTACGTGGTTCAGCTATGAAATCAGCTGCCAGATTTAAAAAGCAGGGATCCAAAAGATCAGGACCTGCAGGCTTTCTTTGATCTAAGGATTTCAGGGCTTTATGTACCACCTGCACTGAGAATGGCAAAAAGCAAAAAGTTTGACCAGCTCTCACTGGTTCATCCACACAGGGTTGTACAGAGACAGAGGACACTGAATCAAACAGCCTACCAGATGATACAAAGTGCTCATTGAAACAATTCAGCATTTCAGTTTTGTCATATATAGCAACAGAGTCCTTCAAAACATATGACGGTAATTCATTAACATTACTGTTACCAGACATAGACTTAATAGCCTTCCAAAACTTTCTAGGGTCATTCAGGTTATCAGTGGTAACAGACATAAAATATTCAGTCTTGGCCGTCAATGAGAAGAAAAGAGCACTTGTTTCGTAACTGCCTAAAAATAAGCCAATCAGCATCATTACATGATTTCCTTGCTTTAGCCCAGGCTAGATGACGGTCGTGAATAATACAAGACAGCTCAGAAGAAAACCATGGATTACCCCGCCCTTTAACCCTGAACCTGCGGAATGGGGCATGTTTGTTTACTATTTGGAAAAAAACATCATGAAAGAATATCCAGGCAGTTTCCACATCAGGGATAAGATCAATCTTGTTCCAGTCAAAATAAAACAAATCATGAAAGAAAGCCTGCTCATTAAAACACTTCAAATTTCTCTTACGAATAAAACGTGGGTTTGTCTTTGGAACCTTAATATTTCTAACAGCAACAACAGCACAATGGTCACTTAAATCATTACAAAAAACACCAACCACAGAATATTTATGTGGAACATTTGTCAATATCCAATCAATCAGGGTAGATTTATCTGGGCATTTAAGATTTGGGCAAGTGGGTGAGTTAATGAACTGGGTAAGATTCATAGAATTACAAAACATTTTTAAATCATCAGACACCGGCTTTAACCAACACCAGTTGATGTTGACCAATCAAGATCATTTCACTGTAAAGAAGTTTAGACATAAGGTGCGTCAAAGAAGAAAATGCATCACCGAGAGCAAAGGGGGGTCTATAACAGCCAATCACAGTTATAGAGAGGCCCTTTGAAACCTCAATATTCAAAGCAAGAAATTCCAACTGTTTACAAATAGTTTCAGACTTTGCCACACTTACATGGAATTTAGATTTTACATATATAGCCACACCCCCACCTTTCTTAACCTGATCAGTGCGATAAACATTGTAACCACTTATACAAATATCCTTATCAAAAACAGACTTGCTGAGCCAGGTTTCAGAAAACACAATTACATCAGCATCAGTTGATTTAGCTCAAATCCTAACCCCATCAATTTTTGACAACAGGCTGCGTACATTTAAATGAAAAATACCAAAACCAGATCTTGACTTAAAATCAGAGGGGGTTTGGAGACATTGCATATCAGGGCCAGGGTTAGGTTGCACGTTACCTGATATCAACAAAATAAGAATAACTAGGCACCTCTGTTTAATAACCTTGCACAGCTTCTCTTTTTTAAGAGACCTACTGCAAGCGAACTCTACAAGTGAGTTTCCAGACAATACAAAACAGTCATTTAAAACCATTAGACTTTGGTAGTGACACAAATTTGTACTATTCACATCATGCAACAAATGCATGGGCACTTGGACGAGTGGACCGAGTAAAAAAGAGCGAGTTCCTGCAGACAAAATGTCTAATGGACGGGAGAGCACATTGTCAGATGTACTCACCCTGCGACAATGTTCGTTTTCTCCAGAGTTCAGTAAAGTCAGTGCATAAAGCAATACCACGTAAATTGTCATTTTCTCTGACAAGAAAATAAGGCCAACGAAGGTAAGGGGAGAGAGGGACAGCGTGTATGTATGAGTCTGAATGTGAGTGTTTGCGCGTGTGACATTATGAGGTGTTGTGTCAGTGACAAAAAATCTCAATGTAATCAATTTTAAATTCAGTCGATAATTGTCACGCCCTGATCTTTCACCTGTCCTTGTGATTGTCTCCACCCCCTCCAGGTGTCACTTATTTTTTCTAGTATATTTGTCCCCGTGTTTCCTGTCTCTCTGTGCCAGTTCATCTTGTATGTTTCCAAGTCAACCAGTGTGTTTTTCCCGTTCTCCGGCTTTTTGCATTCTCCTTTTTCTAGTCCTCCCGCTTTTGACCCTCGTCTGTTTCTGGACTTTGTACCCGCCTGCCTGACCATTCTGCTTGCCTTTACCATCTGCCACTCTGTACCTCCTTGGACTCTGATCTGGTTTTGACCTTTTTGCCTGTCCACGACCATTCTCTTACTTACCCCTTTGGATTAATAAACATTGTAACACTCCAACCATCTGCCTGCATTTGGGTCTCGCCTTGTGTCTTGAAAATAACAAGGTACTGTAACCATTCTATGACCTGCTACTGCATAAAGAATATATAGTACCACAATTAAGAACTTTCATTCTTTACATCATCCATTTTCTATTCCCCTGCCTGCTTAATTAAGGGCCTTCTCTCCACTGTGATTTGCTTTTCACCAATAGATCAAAATGTGTCCAAGGACTGGCGCACAGGACATTCATGAGGCATAATTTGTGCAGCAAGTGTGAGATCAAGTGATATGTGAGTTGGAAATTGCTATTTGCTCTATTATCGATGGGATAGCAGAATATTTATTCTCAGGATTTCATAACCATATCCTCGGAGATTTAAAAGCCCCCTATTCAGTCTGCATAATGCCCTGGTGTATTCTATATGTTGTTATATGCAATGAACTCTGTTTCTGTGTACAATTCTGTTTCCCCATTAATGGAAAGTGTGCATTAGTGTGCTGTTTTCCGAAATGTACATGTTGTTGGGTAGTGTTAACTAAACACACACACATTAGATACAGGTCTGAATGCTTCAACAATCCAGGACAAAGTCTGGAATTTTTCGCTACACGAAGACAGGCAATGTCAGTATTGGTGGAGAGTGCAGACCAGCCCTGGACCGACTGTTTATCAGGTACTGTAGACACGAAAACACAACATAGGCATTACGCAACAGGATCGTTGCCTTGTAACTAGTTGAGTACTGCACTATTGTCCAGAGTACTTCTTGGGTTATCATATTTGTCTGTGTAATAGAGGTGGTACGGTGAACCTCTCTCAGTTTATGAGAAGGCTAACTTTGACTGAGACTTGAAGACTTGCGTTTTAGGCTTTAGCTCAGCTGGCTAACGCATCTTGTCAAGTGCAGGAGACCTGGGATCAAACACCAGTTGGTCACTTTGCTAATTCTGATCAGTCAGGAAAAAGTAAATGCTCTTGTTAGCTACTGTAACCCTTTGATGTAATTCAATCACTTAGGTATATAAACAAAACCCATTGATGCAGCACGTTGACCAAGAGGTGGTTAAGCAAGTGATTAGGCCAAACAGATGACCTGAACTTTCTTAAGTTGCTACATGATACAACAACATTGATTGGACAACGTTACTGAGTGACTATAGCTTCTCCATGTTGGCAAAACAACTCCCAATGTGAAAAGCATTTGACATTATCGTTAAATGATCCTCGTGCAATGTCAAACTTCTGGAAGTCTATGTCAATCATTGTGAATAAGAGGACGTGTGTCCGTTTGGCCTTACAAATCATATTGCCTTGGCAACCTCAGTGAAAGTGACAACGTCCCTCCTTATGTAACGTGTATTCTGCTACGGAACAAAAATTATTGATGTCAACTGATATATATATATAAATTACACATATTTAAAACTACCTCCATACCTCCATTCATTTTTTTTAACCGATACCGGTTACCTTCAAACAAGTCCTGTGACACTTGTGGGGGTTGTACAGCAAAACGGAGCAAAATCCCGATCGTGTGAGTCTCATCTCTCCATATAGTGGTCATAATAGTTTGTAGACCAAACTGTTCGGATGCTGCATTCATTTTGTCATGGATGTCTCATGGTATGACAAACACTGCTCTAGCTCTGCCACCTTTCAGCACAGATACGGAAGTGCGACTTCTGCAGATGTGGTGGATTGAGATGCATCCAATGCAAAAAACAGAAATCTCTATTTTAAAATTTCGGCAAATTATTTATGATTGGCTATTAACCTCTCTAGGTAGGTGGGACGCTTACGTCATCAACAGCCAGTGATACTGCAGGGCGCCATATTCAAAACAGAAATCCCATCATTTAAATTCCTCAAACATTTTACACCATTTTAAAGCTACACTTGTTGTAAATCCAGCCAAAGTGTCCGATTTCAAAAAGGTTTTACGACGAAAGCACACCAAATGATTATGTAAGGTATGAGCCAAGTCACAGAAAAAGACAGCCATGTATCCAGCTAAAGAGAGCATTAACAAAAAGCAGAAATAGATATAAAATTAATCACTAACCTTTGATAATCTTCATCAGATGACACTCATAGGACTTCATGTTACACAATACATGTATTTTATGTTCGGTAAAGTTCATATTTATATCAAAAAATCTGAGTTTAGGCAAGACGCTACTGTATCACTTGGCAAAAAGCCTGAAAAAATGCATAGCGCCACATTAAAATGAATGACTATGAAAATTACTATAAAATCAAACTTTCATTAAATCACACATGAAAGATATCAAAGCTTTCATGGTTGTGAATCCAGCCAACATGTCAGAATTCAAATATGGTTTCGATGAAAAGCCTACAATGCTATTATCTGAGCATAGCACCATTGTAAACAAAAGAGAGAAAACATTTCAACCCTGCAGGAGCGACACAACACGCAGAATAAAAATATAATTCATGCCTTACCTTTGACGAGCTTCTGTTGTTGGCACTCCAATATGTCCCATAAACATCACAAATGGTCCTTTTGTTCGATTAATTCCGTCGATATATGTCCAAAATGTCCATTTATTTGGCGCATTTGATCCAGAAAAACACCGGTTCCAACTTGCTCAAACATAACGACAAAATATATCAAAGGTTACCTTTAAACTTTGCCAAAAAATGTCAAACTACTTATGTAATACAACTTTAGGTATTTTTTAACGTTAACAATAGATAAAATTGAAGACGGGATGATATGTGTTCAATACAGGATTAAAACGATATGTAGCATGCCTTCTGTTTGATTGAAACGCACGTCTAGGACACCAGGAGTGCCTCGACTTCAAGATGGCCGTATTTCTTCATTACACAAAGGAATAACCTCAACCTATTTCTCACGACTGTTGACATCCAGTGGAAGCCGTAGGAACTGCAAGCAAGTTGCTTAGAAATCTGGTGTCCCAATAAAAAAAAATTGAAAAGACGGTGACCTCAAAAAAAAAACAATTCTGAATGGTTTGTCCTCAGGGTTTCGCCTGCTAAATAAATTCTGTTATACCCACAGACATGATTCAAACAGTTTTAGAAACTTCAGAGTATTTTCCATTCAAATCTAATAATAATATGCATATCTTATCTCCTGGCGATGAGTAACTGGCAGTTGAATTTGGGTATGTTTTACATCCAAACGTGAAAATGCTGCCCCCTACCCTAGAGAAGTTATAAAACCGGCCCAACTCCCCTGCTCTATCTGTCAGCCATGTTTCAAGCTGATCTGGCACCTTTGATCCTCAGCAAGGAGAGCGAGTCATGACACAACCCATACATACTGTATTTCACAGGTGATAATGTCACCCTATGAATGTGTTATGTATGGGTTATGAATATGTTCTTATGTAGTTATGCTACAAATATAGTCCATAATGACTTTGGATGAACTTAAAGACATGCTCTGGTACTTTGGCGATTAGTAAGTATATTTTAAACCTCCTGCTTCGGGCTGGGTGTGTCAATGTGTGGTTCATAACAATCTATTGTAACGGCAGCCTTCCCTCTCTTCACTAGAAGAGGGGGTGTAACAGGGATCAGACCAACACGCAGCGTAGCCAGTGCTCAACATGTTTAATACGAACGATAAACGTGAACACTTAACAAATACAAAATAATAAATGTGGCAAACCGATACAGTCCTAGCTGGTGCATAGAAAACACAAAGACAGGAAACAACCACCCACAAATCCCCAACACAAAACAAGCCACCTATATATGATTCCCAATCAGGGACAACGATAGACAGCTGCCTCTGATTGAGAACCATATTAGGCCGAACACAGAAACAGACAAACTAGACACACAACATAGAATGCCCACCCAGCTCACGTCCTGACCAACACTAAAACAAGCAAAACACACAAGAACTATGGTCAGAACGTGACATCTATGATCAGAATTACTGTCTTACCTCAATTATTCTCTAAATCCCTCGTTTGAAGCGATTGTTTTCTAGAAGTTGTGCCGTGCCATTTTCCTTACATTTACCCCCACGTGGGCCAGCTCACTAGCTATTTGAGTTTCAGCCAATAAGCTTCAGCCCCTCGCTATTTGAGTGATAGCTAGCAAGAGGCACACACAGTAGAGCGAGAGAGAGAGCACTGATGTGGTGCACGTAGCTGTAGTAATACGCATTTTTCGGGGACCACTTTTGCAAAGGTTCTCTCCCAACACTTAGTGACGGTAATGACTGAGGAAAGCATGCAGATCTAGCAATATAGATATTTGGGAGTCTGACATGAAGAAAAACACACTTCCCAGTGGGTTTCCTCTCATCTCAGACCTCTTGACTTCTTATCCCCATCTGAGAAACACGCATGCACACATGCACACACACATTCAAAGGCTCAGATATAAAACAGACACACCAACACCGACAGACAGACACACACACACACACATTCAAAGGCTTAGACATAAAACACATACACACCAACAACAACAACAACACCGATACCAATACACACACACACAACAGGTTTTTCTTTCTTGTCTTCTTGATGTCTGATATCTTTAGCCATCCTGGAAAAGGGTTCAGGTTCCACTCAGGCTGTGATAGGCATCTCCAAACCCTGATTCTCTTTGTAATAGAGCTGTGTCTGTTTCTGTCATCCCTATCCAGTACAGCATCCTCTTCAACAACATATAGCCCACAACAATAGCCCACAACAATCAATCTCTCATTCATTACCCATCACTCAATAACGTGCATTTCACTCAAAAATGTTTTTGAATTACTGCGCAAACTTTTATAAAGCACAACTTATATGACCCTTCTTTGGCTAGTCATACTGCTCTCTCACATCCGTTGCTCCACAGAGTCCCTTTTGCCCTTGACAAACCAAAATTGACAGAGGCTATGTATAAAGCAGTTGTATTATTACATTTTTGCCATGGCACATATCTATTTTTCACTATTTTCTATTACTTTGACAGGCCCGTCACGCTAAAGTAAATTAGCCTAGTTTAACCCCTCGACCCCAGAACTGTTTCTCAAAGTCACCTTTTCTGGTGCTATTAAGCGTTTACTTCCAGGTGACAGGCGACTTCTAGTCGCACCTCGGTCCCATAAGGATATAATAAATCCCTCCTGAGTTTTCATTCACGAGGAAAAAGTGAAAAGAGAGGTTGCCAGGATCACTTAGCAAAATTTTTAAAGACAAGTTTGACAGATACACAAGCATAACAGGGCAGCACGGCTGGCCCTTGGATGCACACAGAGAGCTAACGTTAATAATATGCATGTCAATCTTTCCTGGATCAAAGTGGAGGAGAGATTGACTACTTGTATTTATGAGAGGTATTGACATGTTGAATGCACCGAGCGGTCTGTCTAAACTACTGGCACACAGATCGGACACCCATGCATACTGCATATAAAAGACATGCCACAAGAGGTCTCTTCACAGTCCCCAAGTCCAGAACAGACTATGGGAGGAGCACAGTACTACATAGAGCCATGACAACATGGAACTCTATTCCATATCAAGTAAGTAACTGATGCAAGCAGTACAATTGGATTTAAAAAACAGAATAAAAAAAACACCTTATTGAACAGCGGGCACTGTGAAGCAACACACACATAGGCACAGACACACACACACACACACACACACACACACACACACACACACACACACACACACACACACACACACACACACACACACACACACACACACACACACACACACACACACACACACGATAATATACACACTAAACACACACATATACATGGATTTAGTACAGTAGATATGTGGTAGTGGTGGAGTAGGGGCCTGAGAGCACACATTTTGTTTTGAAATCTGAATGTATTGTAATGATTTTAAAAGGAAGAGTAGCTGCTGCCTTGGCAGATACAAATACAAATATTAACAGTGATAACGAGGTAATACAGAGGCACACAAAGACACACGGAGACACAAGCCAAAAGCGCCAAGGCACAGAGTCAACAACCCTGTACTGTTCTGAAAAGAAAACATTGTCCAGCAAGTTCCTTTATTCCACCAAAGAGGATACAGTGTTAGAGCACAGAAATACAAAATGTTTAGTTTAAAAAACTAAGTGAATAACAACTAATGGACTTTTCTGGCATTTTGAAGATGTGACATGTAAGGACAGAATACAGCATGGCAATAAAAGAGAATGCTCACCATGGTGCAATGCAGGCCCAGTGTGTCTTGCAGGAAAAAGAGTCTAAAGCACCACTTGAATGGAAACTTACTAGTCAGTGTTCCATAAATCAGGAATCAGGTTTGTGTGTGTGTGTGTGTGTGTGTGTGTGTGTGTGTGTGTGTGTGTGTGTATACTCACTATCTGCTAAGTCCATTAGAGCAAAAGACAGACAGGTAGGCAGAAATGATAGGAGAGATACCTCACCCTCGCAAAATACTTCACATTACCTGCTAGGAAATCCCATTTTTCTTTACACACAAAACCCAAGTAAGATTAAACCAAAACATGAATTGTAATATTTAATCTTTGCTTTCATTTTTGTACAGTCTGCCTCACTGTCTGCCTTAGAGCCTAACACCATCAGTATACACAGTGGGAGTAACTCTTTCAAAGTTAAAGCCACTCTCCCTTCTCTCCTCCCAAAGCCTCCGCAGATGGGCCTTTTGATGAATTATGAAGGGAGCTCCCGCCTGACTCATAGGCCAGTATGCACGCTCGGAAGCACACACACACACACACCACACACACACTTCTCTAGGCGCTGCCTCAGTATGGCTCACTGATGCCCTCTACATCACACAGATATACCTTAAACCTCTTAAACACTACCCCCCCCCCCCCCCCACCCATTTGAATCCACCAGTAGGAGAGAAATTTACCTGTATGTGATGTCACATTGTTAGTTGCCCCGTGTCGCAGATGCTGCTTGCAGTCCCTCCTGCCCCACACGCACCCCTCACTCTTCCAGGTCAGTCTCCCTTAAGCAGCCCCGTAGCAGACTAAAAACTATGGGTGACAGGGCTTTCAGTTGCGCTGCTCTGCGGCTGTGGAACGCACTTCCAGACACTATTAGGGCTGCAGAGTCTCTGTCCTCGTATTAAGGTACAGCTCAAGACCGTGCTGTTCAGAACAGCTTTCATGAACCTCTGCTAATACTGTTCTCATGTCGTCCTAATACTGTTCTCATGTCGTCCTAATACTGTTCTCATGTCGTCCGTCTGATTACCCCTGTATATTGTGCCTATAGAAAGTCTACAGCCCTTTGAACTTTTTTAAAGTGGGATTGAAATAGATTTCATTGTAATTGTATGCCATTTGTCTACACAAAACACTCCATAATGTCAAATTGAAAACACATATTTACAAATTAATAAAAATGTTAGAACTAAAATATAGTCATTGCATAAGTATTCAACCCCTTTGTTTAGGCAAGCCTAAATTAGTTCAGAAGTAAAATTTGGCTTAACAAATTACATAATAAGTTATATGGACTCACTCTGTGTGAAATAACATGGATTAACATGATTTTGAATGACTACCCATCAGTGGTGTAAAATCTTAAGTAAAAATACCTGAAAGTACTACTTAAGTAGTTTTTGGAGGTATCTGTACGCTACCATATTATTTATATTTTTGACAACTTTTACTTTTACTTCACTACATTCCTAATGAAAATTATGTTACTTTTACCCCATACATTTTCCCTGACACCCAAAAGTACTCGTTACATTTTGAATGCTTATCAGGAAAATTATCAAATTCACACACTTACCAAGAGAACATCCCTGGTCATCTCTACTGCCTCTGATCTGGCGGACTCACTGAACACACATGCTTTGTTTGTAAATGATGTCTAAGTGCTGGAGTGTGCCATTGACTATCTGTCAATTTAAAAAAAAACATGAAAAATGATTCAGTTTGGTTTGCTTAGTACAAGTAATTTGAAATTATTTCTACTTTTACTTTTGATGAAGTTAAGTATATTTTAGCAATTACAATTACTTTTTAATCTTAAGTATATTTAAAACCAAATACCTTTAGACTTTTACTGAAGTAGAATTTGACTGGGTGACTTTCACTTTTACTTGAGTCATTTTCTATTAAGGTGCTTTACTTTTACTAAAGTATGACAATTGGTTACTTTTTCCACCACTCCTACATCTTCCTCTGTCCCCCATACATACAACATCTGTAAGGTCACTCTGTCAAGTATTGGATTTCAAGCACATATTCAACATACAAAGACAAGGGAGCTCGAAAACCTCATAAAGAGGGGCAGTGAATGGTAGGTGGGTAACAATAACAAATCCCACAAAATATCTTTAACCCCCTAAGGTCGATGTTCGTGCCACCATGGAAATCTATTTAACATAATAAAACAATCACATAAATCCACCAGTGTAAGCTAGAGATATCTGTTTGGATGCATTGGATGCATCTCAATCCACCGCATCCACCTAGGTAACACGTATGCAACTGCGGTCAAAGGTGACAGAGCTAGAGCGGTGTTTGTCAGACCATGTGACATCCCGAAAATTGGTCTTCTCACAAAATTGCAGCGTCTGAAACAGTTTGTAACTATTACGACCGCTCTATGGGAAGATGAGACTCTTACGAACACGATGGTGTTCTCCGTTCACTTCTCTACGGCCCCCACAAGCGTCTTGGGACTCGTCTGAAGTCGGTGTGGCCGATCTGCCAACTTCTGTCTGTAGCGTCCGAACAGTTTGGGCTACACACTAATACGACCCCTCAGTGTAATGGGGAGATTCTCACGCATACGTACATGTTGATTGTTTTGCTCACAGGCCTCACCTGAAGGTCCCCAGTACCAGTAGAACACATTTATGGAATTACAGCATACAGTACAGTATATGGAGACTGTTTAGAGACAAAAATAAAGGGTTGAATACATGTCAATTTTTTTTTACAAATGTTTCGTGATCTTTCTTATTTCTCTCAGGTAAAGGATATACACTTTTTTTTCCCATGTAGTGAATCTTTGTTCCATGTAGTGAATATTTTATTCAATGTGTTTGTATGGGCTAATAGATGTAAGACCAAATACAATGTTTCATACTTAAAAAAATTGATACTGCAAGAGGTCTTACAATTCAAAATCAAATAGCAAAATGATCCTTGGTATGACCTTCTCTCCTGGCTTAGACAGGGCTTAATAATTACGCTGTGGAGGATATATTAAACCACCCCAGACACATCAAACAGGCAGCCATCCTTCTGAACTGAGCTGCAGGACAGGAAGGAAACTGCTTAGGGATGTCACCATGAGGCCATTGGTGATTTTAAAACAGCTACAGAGTTCAATGGCTGTGATGGGAGAAAACTGAGGATGGATCAACAACATTGTTAGTGACAATAATGATTAGGAACATTGTCAGGAGACTCCTAGTGATGGGTTGTTCATCAGCCGTTCATTTGGCTCCCTGAATTGCATGGTTCTACTACTGCTTTTTGAGCTTCAAACAATGATTATCTGCAAATAAGTTACAAAATCTTCACGGAATAGACAATAAACGGTGGGGAGAGCACATAATTTTGAGCCAAACAAATTTTTTCAGACCATGTAATCATTTCGACAGGATTTTTTCCGAATGTGCGTATCACGATCTGACATGGTAGCCTACTTTTGTGGGTTTACATTAGAGATGTGCAAGTTTTTCATGGTAATAGGTTGATTTTCAAGCATTTTGAATGAAGAGACGTTTTTATCAAAAATATTCGGCTCCTTTACGTGAACGGAGTCAAATGATGCGGCTCATCAAAATTACCTGGAATGCCCATCACTAGAGACTGCCTAAGCCATTTAAACTCGAACAACCATTTCAGTAATGGGTGAAAAAAATCTTGCTGATTTGATTAGTTTAGAAATATTTATGGAATATATCTTTGTGTAGCATTAGCTTAATCATAATGCAAAAACACAGATTGTCACGCCCTGACCATAGAGAGCTGTTTATTCTCTATGTTGGTTAGGGTTATCTAGGGGAATTATATATCTATGTTGGCCTGGTATGGTTCCCAATCACGGGCAGCTGTTTATCGTTGTCTCTGATTGGGGATCATATTTAGGTAGCCATTTCCCCATTGTGCTTTGTGGGATCTTGACTATGTATAGTTGCCTGTGAGCATTATTATAGCTTCAAGTTTCGTTTGTTTGCTTTATTGTTTTTGTTCTTTGAGTTTTCTCTTCCTAATAAAAGGGATGGAAACATACCACGCTGCATCTTGGTCCAATTATTATGACGAGCGTGACACAGATATTAAAAACGATTTAAAAAAATGTACCTGCAGTAGAGCATGCTGGGAAATATGATGATGATGATAATAATGATGGCACACATTTGCCTTTTTAGGGTACCACACCAGTGACAAAGCCATTAGTTACCTTTAGGTGGCAAAAATGTATCATTCTACCTTATTGTGGACATTAAGAGTATCGAGGGTATACAAAATACGTTTGTACCCTGGGAAACAGAAAGGTACCTTCATATTCTGCCTCTTTTTTTTGAAACTGAGAGTGTGATGACTATACCTTTATACTCAAAATATGAGGTACAAAAATGTACCATTATACTCTTTATCCACACATGTACCCTAAAAGGTAGCGAACAGTGCGATGTTAGATCATTATGTGTACCTTCTAAAGGTACATTATGTATATTTTGATATTTTAGTACCCCAGGGAACAATATACAGTACCCTTATTTCTAAGAGCGTAGTGTCACTGTGACTTGCCACACGTGTCAAGAACCAAACTGGTAATTATATGTAATTACCACAGTTCTGGTTGCATAAGAGATGACGCAGAAACATGTGATATGAAGTGTTGTTTACACATCCACAAAGCGGCTCCCTGTATCACTGTCCCTGTTTCATTAAATGTCAAACCATTTTGAGCCAGAGACGGCGTATAAATATTGACAAATCTGAGAGCGAGCGGGATGAGATGGGAAGCGCTAATGTGTTTTATACGTTGTTGTGTTTGCTCATCAACAATGTACACAGAGGGAGAGGAGCTGCGGAGGGAGATGGAAAAAGATAGGGAAGTAGCATTGAGCTCTGGTATGGTCAAGAATATAGACCAAGAGCTCACAGACCTTGTTTAGTCCTTGTAAGTAAAAATACATATTCAATCCATTGCGATCTGTTGTAAACAATATGGCCTTGAAATCCCTAGCAAGTATTGTGATGAGGAGGCTTATTCTGATGACTCGTGTCTGCTTGCATCGAATTACAATTTTGTAAGCGGAAATGTTGAGAGTCTTCCGGCAAGCATTTTCAGTGACTCTACTGGGTTATGACAACAACAAAAAAAACGATAAAAATATGCTTTGGAGATTCTTTAGTGAGCATGCTTTTGAGTTCGGGACTAGGCTTTTTAATCTGTGTATGTTATATCAATGGCTCTATGTGGACCTGGTGACTTTTCATCTTAAACATTCCCTAGTGGGTAGCACTGGAGTGGAGATACAGGAGCTCAGAGTGGGGAAAGAGGAGATGTAGTGGAGGCAAGAGAGATGGGTCGATACTGGATATGCAGCAGGGCCAGTGTGTGTGTGTGTGTGTGTGTGTGTGTGTGTGTGTGACAGAGGGATATGTCACAGTCTATGAAGTAGGATCAGACTTGGTTTGTTACTCAGGGATTTTAGTTGTTGTCTATGAAGTAGGATCAGACTTGGTTTGTTACTCAGGGATTTTAGTTGTTTGTAACCAACCATCTCGCCAGGGTTTCAGCTGACACATTGTGAAATGGAAATGCTGGCACACTGTGGCCATTTGGTCCACTGTATTCACTTCACATTATCATTCTGTTAAATGATTCCAGGAATGTTGAATTTGGACTGCAGTGTCACAATCTGTGGATATTAAGCTCATGCAAAATATTTTGTATCGCTAGAATGGTCTCTACAATAACGTAACACCACTGCCCGGTATGGCAACTGCTCGGCCTCCGACCGCAAGGCACTACAGAGGGTAGTGCGTACGGCCCAGTACATCACTGGGGCAAAGCTTCTTGTCATTCAGGACCTCTATACCAGGCGGTGTCAGAGGAAGCATTGACTGTACTAGTCATAGACTGTACTCTCTGATACCGCACGGCAAGTGGTACCAGAGTGCCAAGTCTAGGTCCAAGAGGCTTCTAATCAGCTTCTACCCCCAAGCCATAAGACTCCTGAACATCTAATCAAACTATTTGCATTGCATCTATGCATAGTCACTTTAATAACTCTATCTACATGTACATATTACCTCAATTACCTTGACTAACCTGTGCCCCCGCACATTGACTCTGTACCGGTACCCCCTGTGTATAGTCTCGCTGTTGTTATTTTACTGCTGCTCTTTAGTTACTTGTTACTTTTATTTCTTATTCCTATTTAGATTTTAACTTAATTGTTATTTCATTAGTAAAATTATTTAATTTTTATTTATTTAAATTACTTTCTGTTGTATTTTATTTTTATTATAATTATTATTATTTTTTACTGCATTGTTTGTTAGGGGCTCGTAAATAAGCATTTTACTGTAAGGTATTCGGCGCATGTGACTAGTAAAATTTGATTTTGATTTAAACAGCGAGAATGGGAAATATCACCAACCCTCTCTGCCCCCTCAGCCTACAAATAGCTGTGTCTGATACTGTTGTCCATGTCTGTTTTCGGTGACATTTATAAATGTTTCATCGGTGCAATAAAAAACTCACAGATGCCACTCTCATGAATCATTTGTGTTATGGATCATCGCTTCCGTGTCAAACCCTAGCAACTCCATAGCTCTAACAGGAAGTAAGAAACTCAGTTCCAGGCTGCTTCCCAAATGGCACCCTATTCCCTATATGTTGCACTGCTTTTGACCAGAGCCAGGTCATATCCAGCCTTAGCACGTTGAAATGTTAGCCATAAAAAAAAAAAGAAAGATACAGAAATATCTCATTTACATAATAGTCACACCCCTGAGTCAATACTTTGTGGAAGCACCTTTGGCAGCGATTACAGCTGTGAGTCTCGAAAAGCTTTACACACTGTCACGATCGTTGAAATGAGCGGACCAAGATGCAGCGTGGTATGTTTCCATCCTTTATTTAGGAATAGAAAACGTAAAGAAAAAAACAATAAAGCGAACAAACGACACGTGAAGCTCAGAGTAGTGCTCACAGGCAACTATACCTAGACAAGATCCCACAAAGCACAATGGGGAAATGGCTACCTAAATATGATCCCCAATCAGAGACAACGATAAACAGCTGCCTCTGATTGGGAACCATACCAGGTCAACATAGATATCTAATTCCCCTAGATAACCCACCCTAAATCATACCCCGACCTAACCAACATAGAGAATAAACAGCTCTCTATGGTCAGGGCGTGACACACACTTGCAACACTTGCTCATTATTCTTTTCAAAATTCTTCAATCTCTGTCAAATTGGTTGTTGATCATTGCTAGACCACCATTTGTTTCGATGTTTTGCCATAGATGTTCAAGTAGATTTAAGTCAAAACTTGGTATTATATTTATTTTATTAAAGATCCCCCATAAGCAACTCCAGTGAATATTTGGCCTTGTGTTTTAGGTTATTGTCCTGCTGAAAGATGAATTTGTCTCCCAGTGTCTGTTGTAAAACAGACTGAACAAGGTTTTCCTCTCGGATTTTACCTATGCTTAACTCCATTTACGTTTATTTTTTAAGCTGAAAAACTCCACAGTCCTTAACGATTACAAGCATACCCATAACATAATGCAGCCAACACTATGCTTGATAATATACAGAATGGTACTCAGTAATGTGTTGTATTGGATTTTCCCCAAACGTAACACTTTGTATTCAGGACAAAGGTGAATTGCTTTGCCACATTTTTTGCAGTATTACTTTAGTGCCTCATTGCAAACAGGATGCATGTTTTGGAATATTTTTATTCTGTACAGACTTTTCAGTATTGTCCAACATCCAACATCAGTTTACTCCTATCACAGCCATTATACACGGTAACTGTTTTAAAGTCACCACTGTCCTCATGGAGAAATCGCTGAGCAGTTTCCTTCCTCTCCGGCAACTGAGTTAGGAAGGATGTCTGTATCTTTGTAGTGACTGGCTGTATTGATACACCATCTAAAGTGTCATTCGCCATGCCCAAAGGGATGTATTCAATGTCTGCTTTTTATTTTTTACCTATCTACCAATAGGTGCCCTTTGCGAGTCATTGGGAAACCTCACTGGTCTTTGTGGTTGAATCTGTGTTTAAAATTCACAGCTCAACTGAGGGACCTTACAGATCATTTTATGTGTGGGGTACAGAGATGAAGTAGTCGTAAAGAATTGATGTTAAACATTATTATTGCACACAGAGTGTGTCCATGCAACATATTATGTGACTTGTTTAGCAATTGTTTACTCATGAACTTTTTTAGGCTTGCCATAAAAAAAAAGTGGTTGAATACCTATTGACTAAACACATTTCAGCTTTTCATTTTTAATTAATAAAAAAAATAAAAAAATAAACATAATTCCACTTTGACATTATGGGTATTGTGTGTAGGCCAATGACCAAAATATACATTTAATCAATTTTTAATTCAGGATGTGTAACAGCTTTCTTCCTGGGATGAAGGAGAGGACCAAAATGCAGCGCGGCTAGTGTTCAACATGATTTAATAAAGAAGAGACAAATAACGTGAACACTATACAAAATACAAAATAACAAAATGTGAAAACCGAGACAGTCCTATCTGGTGCAGAACACAAAGACAGAAGACAACCACCCACAATCCCCAACACAAAACAAGCCACCTACAGTGGGGAGAACAAGTATTTGATACACTGCCGATTTTGCAAGTTTTCCTACTTACAAAGCATGTAGAGGTCTGTAATTTTTATCATAGGTACACTTCAACTGTGAGAGACGGAATCTAAAACAAAAATCCAGAAAATCACATTGTATGATTTTTAAGTAAATAATTTGCAATTTATTGCATGACATAAGTATTTGATACATCAGAAAAGCAGAACTTAATATTTGGTACAGAAACCTTTGTGTGCAATTACAGAGATCATACGTTTCCTGTAGTTCTTGACCAGGTTTGCACACACTGCAGCAGGGATTTTGGCCCACTCCTCCATACAGACCTTCTCCAGATCCTTCAGGTTTCGGGGCTGTCGCTGGGCAATACGGACTTTCAGCTCCCTCCAAAGATTTTCTATTGGGTTCAGGTCTGGAGACTGGCTAGGCCACTCCAGGACCTTGAGATGCTTCTTACGGAGCCACTCCTTAGTTGCCCTGGCTGTGTGTTTTGGGTCGTTGTCATGCTGGAAGAACCAGCCACGACCCATCTTCAATGCTCTTACTGAGGGAAGGAGGTTGTTCGCCAAGATCTCGCGATACATGGCCCCATCCATCCTCCCCTCAATACGGTGCAGTCGTCCTGTCCCCTTTGCAGAAAAGCATCCCCAAAGAATGATGTTTCCACCTCCATGCTTCACGGTTGGGATGGTGTTCTTGGGGTTGTACTCATCCTTCTTCTTCCTCCAAACACGGCGAGTGGAGTTTAGACCAAAAAGCTCTATTTTTGTCTCATCAGACCACATGACCTTCTCCCATTCCTCCTCTGAATCATCCAGATGGTCATTGGCAATCTTCAGACGGGCCTGGACATGCGCTGGCTTGAGCAGGGGGATCTTGCGTGCGCTGCAGGATTTTAATCCATGACGGCATGGTGTTCTTTGAGACTGTGGTCCCAGCTCTCTTCAGGTTATTGACCAGGTCCTACCGTGTAGTTCTGGGCTGATCCCTCACCTTCCTCATGATCATTGATGCCCCACGAGGTGAGATCTTGCATGGAGCCCCAGACCGAGGGTGATTGACCGTCATCTTGAACTTCTTCCATTTTCTAATAATTGCGCCAACAGTTGTTGCCTTCTCACCAAGCTGCTTGCCTATTGTCCTGTAGCCCATCCCAGCCTTGTGCAGGTCTACAATTGTATCCCTGATGTCCTTACACAGCTCTCTGGTCTTGGCCATTGTGGAGAGGTTGGAGTCTGTTTGATTGAGTGTGTGGACAGGTGTCTTTTATACAGGTAACGAGTTCAAACAGGTGCAGTTAATACAGGTAATGAGTGGAGAACAGGAGGGCTTCTTAAAGAAAAACTAACAGGTCTGTGAGAGCCGGAATTCTTACTGGTTGGTAGGTGATCAAATACTTATGTCATGCAATAAATTGCAAATTAATTACTTAAAAATCATACAATGTGATTTTCTGGATTTTTGTTTTAGATTCCGTCTCTCACAGTTGAAGTGTACCTATGATAAAAATTACAGACCTCTACATGCTTTGTAAGTAGGAAAACTTGCAAAATCGGCAGTGTATCAAATACTTGTTCTCCCCACTGTATATATGATTCTCAATCAGGGACAACGATTGACAGCTGCCTCTGATTGAGAACCATATTAGGCTGAACACAGAAACAGACAAACTAGACACACAACATAGAATGCCCACCCAGCTCACGTCCTGACCAACAGTAAAACAAGCAAAACACATAAGCACTATGGTCAGGACGTGACAGGATGTAACACAACAACATTTGGAAAAAGTCAAGGTGTGTGAATACTTTCTGAAGGCGCTGTAGGAACTTATAAACCAGTTACTGATTATTAGTAAAGTGTTTTAGCAGTTCCTCATCTATAGTGCGGACTATTCATACTTTATAAATACTAAAATGTTTTGGGTGACTAATATAATTTTTCACCAAGAAAATTGACATTTCATTGCTAGACATTCCAGCAGTGAAAGGATTATGCAACAAAAATGGATATCTTGAATCACCACTGTTTTCTGGGTCAAGCTCTAGGCCCTGAGGCCAAACAGACTAGGATGTGCCTATAGTGTAAGCTATTGATCTGTTAGAGGTTGAAGAGAATAGAAAATGAATACCTGTATATTCCCTGGCAGAAAAGGTGTTGGATTGAGAGGGGAGAGGGAGGAAAAGAGAAAGAGAGAGATGCCGGGAGAGGGAGAGAAAGAGAGTGTGGGTATCTGTGTTAACTTCTTGCAACTATAGGGGGTGCTGTTCCGCATTAGCATATTTGTGTCTCCAAATTAAACTGCCTCGTGCTAAATTCTTGATCGTACAATATGCATATTATTGTTAGTATTGGATAGAAAACAGTCTATAGTTTCTATAGGAGTTGAAATTTTGTCTCTGAGTGGTACAGAACAATTTCTACAGCACTTTTCATGACAGGGTTCAGATTTCAGAAATTTTTACCTCTGATCTGGGGTCTGTTTTTAAGGCGACAGTGAATGCTATGAAGAAACCGACACTGCCTACGTCTTCCTCTGGGTGTCTGTACGTCATCACGTTTTCAATGAACTCGATGGGATATTCCCAGCCATTATAAAAGCCCAAAATGTACAGAGACCCCCCTTTCTCATCGTGCGCCTGAAGCGTGAAGGCCATCGGACTTGCCTCGTTCCAAATCGTTTTTTAGAGAGTGATATTTCTCCGGTCATGTTTTCAGTCGTTATAGTTGTTAAAAACATCATAATGTAGTTAATTTGAACCGTTTTATAGCAATTTATATCCGTTTAGTGCGATTTTGAGGAATTTATTTGTCGTGCCCTTTTTAGCTTTGGAAACGTTTCGGGGTGTCGGTCGTTGGTGGTGGACATTTCGAAGGACAGAGGACATCTATCGACCAAAAGACGTTTATAACATAGAAAGGATACATTGCCCAAGAATATGATGGAAGATCAGCTCAAAGTAAGCAATATTTAATATGATAAACCGTGTTTCTGTCGAAATATTTTAAACGCATATTTCGCCATTTTGTTTG
The DNA here is from genome assembly GCF_045679555.1 of Salvelinus alpinus. NCBI lineage: Eukaryota > Metazoa > Chordata > Actinopteri > Salmoniformes > Salmonidae > Salvelinus > Salvelinus alpinus. The sequence continues at coordinate 12,765,651 of NC_092123.1, forward strand.
GTATAGCTTCACCTGGCGAACCCTGTATTGAAAAGTAAGGATAATTTTAAAAATGTAAATCAGCGGTTGCATTAAGAACTAATTTGTCTTTCGATTCCTGTCTACCCTGTATTTTTTAGTCAAGTATATGATTAGCTTTCAATTAAACTAGATCACTCTGATAGATGACGTCAGACATATTGAGGCTTGATTTCCTAGTATTTTTATTGTGTAACCACGGTTTTGTATGGCTAAATATGCACCTTTTCGAACAAACTGTATATGTATGTTGTAAAATGATGTTACAGGAGTGTCATCGGAAGAATTCTGAGAAGGTTAGTGAAAAAATTAATATCTTTTGGCGGTGATTACGTTATAGCGCTCTTTGGCTGGAATCGATGCTCTGGTAACGTTGGAACATGTAGTATGCTAACTTATCGATTTATTGTGTTTTCGCTGAAAAACGCTTAGAAAATCTGAAATATGGTCTGAAATCACAAGAACTGGGTCTTTCCATTGCTATGCTTTGTCTATTTTTATGAAATGTTTTATGATGAGTAAATTGGTCATACACGTTGCTCTATCTAGTAATTTTAGTGGATTTGTGATGGTCGGTGCAATTGTAAACTGTGATTTCTACCTGAAATATGCACTTTTTTCTAACAAAAACTATCCTATACCATGAATATGTTATCAGACTGTCATCTGATGGTTTTTTTTATAGGTTATTGGCTATCAATATCTTAGTTGAGCCGAATTGGTGATAGCACCTGAAGGAGTAAGAAACTGATGGAGTTAGAATAGTGGTGTATTTTGCTAACGTGTTTAGCTAATAGATTTACATATTTTGTCTTCCCTGTAAAACATTTTAAAAATCTGAAATGGTGGCTTTATTCACAAGATCTGTATCTTTCATCTGGTGTCTTGGACTTGTGATTTAATGATATTTAGATGCTACTATCTACTTGTGAAGCTATGCTATCTATGCTAATCAGTGTGTGGGGGGTGGGGGGTGCTCCCGGATCCGGGGTTAGTAGCCGTGAAAGGTTAATTAAATGGTGACACAAGTTAAACAGTGGCTTGTTGGTGTTACAAATGCCAGTCAAAGCCAATTAGATGTGTGAGGAATAATCAAATTAACCTTTTGCAAGTTCACTGTCCTCAGACTGTATTGAGACGACATGTACAAACAGTCTAAGCCACCATGTTAAATCTGCATGGGAGAAAAGCAAATAGCTCCAACCTGAATATATCTGTCTGTCTGTGTACTGTACCTGCATGCCTGCAAACGTAAGTACGAGTGTGGTGAGTATAAGTTAAAACATGTAGGAGGGTTTGAAACAACTAGTGTTGAAACAAACAGTGAAGGCACATGAAATCAACAAATTACAAATGACTTGCAAGAGCATGTCGTCCAACCATTCGATGTACGACAGACTTTCTTTCACGCTTTATAATTATCTCCTCAAGTTATAGTGTACAGATGGATGAAGTCTGGTTTCACTCTTTTTGAAGTGCTTTCCCATGTTTTGATTTTCATTTCTCGCCAGTGAACGGAGAAATCTCTTTATGTCTGTCTGTGTGTATTTAAGGCTGTGTATGTTTACTAAAAGGCTTGGTCCCTATGTTCAGGGCCATCTTTCATTGCAAATGGCATTGAACCATGGGAGATAGGGTACAGTCAACTGCAGAAAACCCAGCTGAATTCACAGGAATTTTATCTTTCCTTCCAATTCCGTCTGATCGGTATCGGCCGTTCCAAGGAGAGTGGGTCCGTGTTGGAAACGTAAAAAGGGAAAAGTACGAGATTCGATTTAGATTGCAGGCCTCAGAACCACATCCCCAATGCAATGCCTTTATTACATTGCAAGAATGAGGCACACTTTACGCACAATTAGGTTTCCATTTGAACGCCCATCGCCACTGCCACCAGTTGAACTTTAGGCCCGAAGGAGACGTGTTCACACAAAAACTCAAGCTCTTTATTTCCTCCATACAGTTTTTGACTGAGTCCTAGATTAGAAAAGTGTTCCAAACGTTCCAAACAGAATTGCGTTCCAAATGGTACCCTATACCAAATATATATAGTGCACTTTCGACCAGAGCCCCATGGACCCTGATCTAAAGTGGTGCACTATATAGGGAATAGTGTGCCATTTGGGACATATGCAATGTGTTTGCTCTAGTTGAAGCAGCACCGTGGCAGACCTGGGATCAAATAGTCTTTGTTTTCTTTCAAATACTTAAGATGTGCTTGATTGTTGCAATGGAACTAATGGGATAGTTAAGAAAGTGCAAACCCCGCCTGTCTGGCACTACAGGCAGGCTTAATCTAACGCTCTAGTGTCAGTGCAGACATCCTTGCTAGCTGTACCTGAGAGGGGTAGCCAAGACACAGCTTTTGGCTAGAGCACTTCCAGGCCAACTTGCTCCCTTCAACTAACACATTGTATGTAACCGTATTAATATTATGTACTGTACATCCGTGATAAGTACAAGGGTTTAGTGCACATCATCTTAGATAGCGCAGAAGATAATTGCTTTTTATGTCTCTGTAACCTGTACACTGCTTTAAACAGGAAATAAACTGCCAAGACTTCACCTTCCATCCTACAGAGTATTGACGGTGGATGGCAATATGTCCTTCAATAAGAAAGAGGCTATTTTATAAGACAAATGGGTGTAAGGTTTCTTAAAGAGGCAATCTGCAATTTCAAAGTCTAAACATTTACGTACCAATCACAGATTCCCCTTTTAATGTTACAGTATATCTAACACAAGATAGACACTTCAAACCTATCACTCCTTGCCCTGGCAAAGTCATCAGTGACCAAAAGCTTAGCAAATAAAACTCTGACATTGCATCTGATTGAAGTGTGAGAAACATATCAACTTTGCCATCGACCCAGCTAAATCAAAACCATCTTAATATTACATACTGTACATGCGTGATAAGTACAAGGATTTAATGCACCACGTCTTAGATCATCTTAGATAGTGCAGAAGATAATTGCTTTCTATCTCTCTGCAAGCTGTACACTGCTGTAAGCAGGATATCTACCATACCTTGCTTATTGTGCCGGGACTTCACTGAGATTACCGAAACGATTCATGCTGCCGACATTGGTTTTTCATTTATTATGTATTTACCAAACATACAATTGCCATTGGAAATATATTATTAACATTTCATCCCACAGAACCTAAAGTTTGCCTTGTTGATATGGAAAAAAAAGTTTTTCCTATGGCAAAGATGTTACCGATGTCACCATTGACAAGGAATTGAGCTGTGAAGCATGTTTTATATATGTGAAGGAGCTAACACTAGGATACAGTATCACATTTTTTTTCAAACATACACACTGTAGTACAACACCTTCCCATGGATGTATTAGCTGTTGTTACTGTTTACATCAAATGGCAATTTTAGAGTGTGAAAAGTCATAAGTAAAGTATAAATTGACGTCCATCACTTTCAAGTATTCTGTTGATCCTCTTTCTTCAATAAGAGGCAGGCCTTTAGCACTCTAGCAAAACATGCACCTGGGCCTAACGTATGTAGACACACACGCACACACACTTTTTCTTTTCACATCAGCCCATGCAGTCCTTTGCAGCTAACCTCAATATATCCTATTGGAATTGACATAGTCAGCATATTCAGTCTTTTTGGTCTGTTCCTCAGGAAATGAAGTGATTATGAATGAGAGAATGACATTATCGAAAGATTTCTCTCCAGGTACGCAAATAAACGAGCATTGGTTTAATGGTGGTCTTCCTTCTGCTTGTCCTCTTCAGCTTCAGACGTTGTAACCTTCTAACTTGCTGTTTGGAAAGCAATTACAACAGCGTCTGCCGTCTCATCACAGTGCCGACCAAAAATTAACACAATTTTTCTATCCCTCTTCCTGAAAAATGTAAGGCAGAGAAGCAGAGCTCTTTACTCTTGGCTCTGCAGGCGGCAAAATCTCACCCACACATACATTACCAATGCCACTTGAATAATTCAGAGGGCCGGGACATTGAAACAGAGGATGAAAGATTTATGAAATAACATAACAAGTTTCAATATTTTAGCAATTAGCTGGAGACGTATCATCTCTCCGGAGTTGTTCGCGCAGCGGGAGGTCAAACGCATGCTCGGGAGTCCTGGAGATGTTTAGAAGTTTAAGCAAAGTGCAAGTCATCAGGCTAATGCTGTCCTTATACTTTCATCAATTCAGGAAACAGGAAAAAAAGAGCTAGGACTTCGCCTTCCATCCTACAGTATTGACTGTGGATGACAATATGTCCTTCAATAAGAAAGACGCAATTTTATAAGATAAATGGGTGTAAGATTTCTTAAAGAGACAAAGTCCAAACATGTATGTACCAATCACAGATTCCCCGACAAAGTCATCACTGACCAAAAGCTTAGCAAATAAAACTCTGAAATTGCATCTGATTGAAGTGTGCAGAAACCTATCAAGTTTGCCATCGACACAGCCATAACTTCCACAAAATCCATTACTATTCAATACTAACTTGCAAATTACAGTGATTAATTATGTTTTTATCGGCACAGATGGGATGTGCATTTGAAAGACCATGTGCAGACATATGGCCTTGTGCCCAAATTCAAGCTATATTATTCACTGATGTCTGGAATGATTTAAATGTTAATGGACATTAGAGAAACAACTGAGGTTTGGAACAGCCAGCCCTTTTAGCCCTAGATAAGAACAGTTGCCTATATGGTCATGTGTAAAACATTGATGTGAACATCAAGCATTGATATGCCATGAACAACTATTGGATCATGTGTCGTGTGGAGACAGGTGGTCTTTCGGCAACAACACCTGCTACAATATCACTAACATTGAGACTTAGGTACGTGTTCCAGCCTAATGGGCCTGTTGTCCACAAGCACCTTAAGTATGGTTTACGGGAGCACGTTTATGTTAGAAGCTGGAGTAGAAGCCCTGACTTGGGAACAGCTCCAGAAATTCTGCCTCTTTTAACCCTCATATGGAGAATAGAGACTCCAAAGCGGTCCCTAGGGTCAGTGTCCCAACTACAGTTGCATTCCCGTGCTACAATTCGTTTTTTTGTTCAGGTGTACCTTTTGTGACGCCAAAACCCTCCAGGCCTCTGGGTATGTGCATGGGATCTCCCATCTCAGCACACCCATGCTCAGTTACTCCCAGACAAGCCTGACCAATCTATCTGTTCTGTGGCGGACTGTGGTTGATACACTGGCATGGCCCGGCTCCAAGCTAATATGAAGCATGTCTGAATCACACAGTAGAATGTGGTAATGACAGACTTTCTGCTTTCTGTATTATTCTGTTAACACGAAGGCATTTTACTGGAATGAAGTGAAATCCATTCTGTGAAATTGTCCTAATGTAAAAACTGTGTCTGGTATCCTTTCCTCTTCTCCTGTCCTTGTTCAGAGATAATCGATTTGAAAAGATGCGACATGCAAACGCAAGGAGTTACATGACCAGAGTTTATGAGATCTGACTCGGCAAGGTCCCATGAGGCCACACAATCTTACCTTTTCATAATTTCTGTTGTCTGTACGATTTCCCAAGTGATTCCTGCGTTCCAGGCCGACTGCATTGCAGGTGTGGCATTGCAACAACCACGTCATTGACTGCACAGTTGGGCATCAGATTGCTATTTCATATGATGTGGTTAGCTGATATGTAAAGTGTTGTGGGATCTGGCATGCACCTGCAATGCAGTCAGTATGGAAAGTAGACCAAGCCTTCACCTTGCTCCAGAGGTGGTATTATGGAGAAGCCACCATTCGTCATGTGCATAGTCTTAAACCTGGTAATGATGCAGAGCTTTAAAACAGAAGACCCAACATCGAAGACAAATTGTGAATTAATTTAGAGTAAAGCTGCATGAGCTGGGATGAAATATGAGTACGTTATGAGCTTTTGAAGTGGCACCATTGGTCTATTAGCCTCTCAGACTATTCCTGAAAGCTATGAGAAATACCCCTTGATAGATATTTTTAAGGTTGTCACACCGTTGAATCTGTCAGTATGTGACTGGAGTTTGTCTTTGCCTTACCTCTGCCGGTCAAATTACTGATTGATAGACATTCGCAAGACTGTAGCATTCTGTCCAAGGTCCATCCATGGTAGGGTCACCTTCAGAAATATCCCCTAAGAATGCTAAAGACTCCCCACCTCTTGTGCAGAGTCAGTCTTCCTTTTTATAAGCTCCAAATGTGTTGGCTTGTCCAACGGTTTAGAGTTTCTACAGAACCTTATTGGTGTCATACTGAGCCCAACGGAATGGCACTTTCAACCAATAAATTAAATGTACTCAGAAATCATCTTACAATAACATTATCTATCAAATGTTTAATTGATTTACTGTGCGCCAGTAGCTCTTGATTGTCTGCTTTCTTTTTGCTGAGTCAAGAAAAAAACTGGCATTTTGGGCAATGCCAATCATTTTAGAAGTGCTGATCCCTCTACTTTTAAGAGGGTTGAGGGCACGGCTCAACGCTGTGCCTGCCTTGGTCAGTCAGAGATATTACCAGCCTCAACCTGACCATTGAAATGTCTTTCACTACTTTTAAGAGCACACCATGAGGGACTGGTGTATGAAAACCACTACCATTAATGGAAATGCAAATGAAAATTGACTTGCCTCTGACGTTTCTACCCTTCGCTTAAGTGCATGCATCTGCAAGAACACACACACACACACTGTAACGATCTTCGTTGGGAGAAAGAGCGGAGGACCAAAGCGCAGCGTGGTAAGTGTTCATGATGAATCTTTAATAGAACAAACTGAACACTGAGATACAAAACAATAAAGTGAACTACTGAAAACCGAAACAGTTCCGTGTGGAACACACAGACACGGAAGACAACCACCGACAAAACACAAGAGAAAACAGGCTACCTAAATATGATTCCCAATCAGAAACAATGACTAACACCTGCCTCTGATTGAGAACCATATCAGGCCAAACGAAAAACCCAACATAGAAACATAAAACATAAATAACCCACCCAACTCACGCCCTGACCATACTAAAACAAAGAAAATACAAAAGAACTAAGGTCAGAACGTGACACACACACACACACACACACACACACACACACACACACACACACACACACACACACACACACACACACACACACACACACACACACCAGACCAAGGATAACTATAGTTTTAACTATGCTTTGTGGAAAGTAACACTTTTTTCCAGGGGAACATATAGTTACTTTGGAGGTGTATAGAACTATTTGAATAAACATCCCCAAAAATTGTGGAAGTGACTATTTTCTGAAACTATTGGATTGGCAGCCTTCAATTAATGACAGTGCTGTATCTAGAACTACATGTTGAAGACATAAATATAATGAATAGAGCACACACAATCTACGGTAACACTTTATTTGACATCTAGCATCCTAACACGTTATGAAACGGTCCATTCTGTTCTACTTGTAAATAGTACATTATATAACATTTCCCCAAATCTCCCATTTTATTACCATTGTAATTGTACACGCATTTATGTCAAACGTTCCTAGCCCAATGCTCTGTCGCTGATGACTGGGATGAATGCCGGCGCAGGACAAAACACCCTGTTTGGGACTTATTGTCATGTACGTCATAGGTCTATCTGGCTTGTATTATTTATCACGGCTCAGGCTAAGTCTCAGATGCAGATACAGGATGCGGATAGTACGAGTCTCTGAGTTTATTATAGTACAAGGGGTAGACAAAAGGTAAGTCAAGGCAGACAAATAGTCGCAATCCAAATCAGAGTCAGGCAGGTACAGGACAGCAGGCAGGTCCGGGGTCTGGACAGGCAGAAAGGTCAGAACTTGGATGACTAGGAAAAACAAAAACTAGAGCACAAGAAACACGGGAACACGCTGGTAGAACTTGACGGGACAATACGAACTGGCAACAGACAAACAGAAAACGCAGGTATAAATAGACGGGATAATGGGGGAAGACTGGAGACAAGACAGGTGAAACAGATCAGGATGTGACAATATTACCCTTACAACAACAACAACAAATGTCCTGTGATAGATTGTATACATTTCCATATTTTGGAATCAAAGTTTGTTTGTTAACAACATTATGATTGTAGACCTCCATGGTTTTGCTTTAATATACATGTATACTTAGCGCTACCACTAGAGGGAGACATTTGAACTGTCAGCTGCAGGCGCGCGTCTCAAACGTTGGAAGAAGAGAAACAGGAAGAGAAGCACAGTGGAAAAATAAACATGGAAATTGTCTGTGTCTCTTGTATCCTCCTGTTTTCAGGTTTGCAACATTTATAAGCATGGTTTAGTTTTTGGAATATAGAGATACCATGTTTATCTAATCTGCAATGAGTTTTCTCGTCATGTTTATGTATAATTTAAGTATTTTGACCAAATGAAAAACTAGTGAGATTTTCTTCTTCACATGAGGATAGCAAAGCTAACTAACTCTGTATGTAAGTCAATGAGACAAGATGGCATCTCTGGTTTAAATGTATTATTGTTATAAATGTTTAGGCTCTTAAATGGTTTTATTTATTTTTAGAAACAATGGGTGGTATTAAGTGTATTGATATGAGTACATATGAACTACTCTAATGATATGTTACTTTTTAGTTAAAGTTACTTTTTATTAAATGTGTATCTAACGGTTGCATGCTAACTGCTACCGTTAGATAGCTAGCCTTACATAGCTAACTAGTTGTTTTTATCTGACAATAGTGTTAATGCCTCTTTTATCATTAATTTGTACAATTAGCACAGTATATAGAGTGAATCGGATGTACTGTTGTTGCCTCAACAATACATGGGTATAAGTAGTTGTTTTGCACACCCTCATCTTTAGGGATAGGGCAGCTAACGTTAGCTAGCTTGCTAGATAGATGAATAGTCGAGAGATAGCTTTAGCTGTGTTATGAAAACATTGAGAAAACAGGATTGAGACGTATATGAGAATGTGTGAAAGTGTTTGCTATTGCCATAATATATGTGATTCGTTTCAGGAACCTAGGCATTTGTTGCACGTCACTACTTCACAGGAGAGAGATTTAAACGTAAACATAATTCTTTTAATTTAAATGCATTGTTTTGGCAGAAATGGCTTCTGGAACATATGAACTTCCATGTGCCTTAAGAACAAACTTGTATTCCATCCATAAATATTAATAAAATTGTTAAATTACGAGCCAAGTTGGTTTAGCCACAGAAAAAGACAGAAAACATCCCACTAGCAATGATTGGCTGAGGTAATGGATGGGCTGGACATGTTGGGAAAGGAGTTTGGATTGGTCTGCCATGTATTTTTTATTTTATTTTATTTAACCAGACAGTCTGTAATGTGAGCTGTTCAGTATGTGTTGATAATCCTTTCTACTGCGCCATTTTTGAAATATATAACGTTAGCCATCGAGAACTACAAAAGTTTTATTACTTTTCTCAACAACATTCATGCCCTGAATTTAGCAGGCGCTATATACAGATCAGTTGGAGTAAGTGATGGGCTACTCTTACACGTGCCACAGTCAGTGTGAACCGGAGTGACTTGACACAATGCTGTACAAACAAGATGTAGCTACAAACAAAACAGAGTTAAATGGTTCCAGATTGACGTGAAGCATTCATCCATGTACGGATAAGAATCTAGCTACATTTTCACATATAAGTTTTAAATTTGATCAGAAAATGGTTTTTATTGCATGTTAAAGCATACTGTTAGTTAGCTAGCGAACGTTAGATTGCTGGCTCGCTAGCTAACATTGTGTCTGATCTGTGTAGTAATATTATTCAAGTCAGAAAACCATTTGCATTGCTATGACATTTCCATCACATGACCAAATCAATTTAGACAAGTGTGCCGGGTAAGCCTCATCTAATATTGATTAAACATTGATGAAATATTTTTATCTGGACACTTTCTGTTTTTGATATTGCTACTAAGCAAGTAACCATTTCAGTGTACCGTTTACACCTTCTGTGTCCTGTGCATGTGACAAACAAGTGTGTATTTACCACATGGCCACATCCTTTAAGAGATGGGTGGGGCTAAGGCTTAAGAGGGTGTGAACAATACTGATGGGTGTAGACAAAGAAGAGGTGTACCAAAACATTCAATTGCCATTTTCTCAAAAGTGGGGTTACAAGTTGATCAACTTTCAAAGCAGACTTACTTTCCCATTGTTCCTCAACTGCAGTGTATGATATTGTCAGGCCCTGACCATAGTTTGCTTTGTATGTTTTATGTTTTGTTTGGTCAGGGTGTGATCTGAGTGGGCATTCTATGTTGTATGTCTGGTTTGTCTATTTCTATGTGTTTGGCCTGATATGGTTCTCAATCAGAGACAGGTGTTGTCTCTGATTGGGAGCCATATTTAGGTAGCCTGTTTTGTATTGTGGGTTATTGTCTATGTTAGTTGCTTGTGTCTGCACTTTTATATATAGCGTCATGTTCGTTTTGTTGTTTTTGTTTAGATTGTCAAGTATTCTTCGTTTCATTAAATTTTGAAGAATGTATTCAAATCACGCTGCGCCTTGGTCCTCCTCTCTTCGACCGACCGCAGCCGTTACAGAACCACCCACCAAAAAAGGACCAAGCAGCGTGGTAACAGGCAGCAGCAGCAGGAGCAGCGCTATAAGGAGGAATGGACATGGGAGGACATTCTGGACGGCAAGGGTTGCTACACATGGGAGGAGATCCTGGCTGGAAGGGATCGCCTTCCATGGGAACAGGTGGAGGCAGCTAGGAGAGCAGAGGCAGCCGGAGAGAGGAACCAGCGGTATATGGGAACACGGCTGGCAAGGAAGCACGAGAGGCAGCCCCAAACATTTCTTGGGGGGTGGCACACGGGGAGTGGTGCTAAGCTAGGTAGGAGACCTGAGCCAACTCCGCGTGCTTAGCGTGGAGAGAGAGGGACCGGGCAGGCACCGTGTTATGCCGGTGCGGTACATTGCAGCGCCTCGTATCGGCCGGGCTAGAGTGGGCATCGAGCCAGGTGCCATGAAGCCGGCTCAGCGCATCTGGTCTCCAGTGCGCCTCCACGGGCCGGTGTACATGGCACCAGCCTTACGCATGGTGTCCCCTGTTTGCCAGCAGAGCCCAGTGCGGGATATTCCACCTCGCCGCACTGGCCTGGCTACGGGGAGCATTCAACCAGGTAAGGTTGGGCAGGCTCGGTTCTCGAGACCTCCTGTGCGCCTTCACGGTCCGGTCTATCCGGTGCCACCTCCACGCACCAGTCCTCCGGTGCCGGCACCACGTACCAGGGCTCCAGTTCCAGCACCCCGCACTCGCCCTGAGGTGTGTGTTCCCAGCCCGGTACCACCAGTGCCAGCACCACGCACCAGGCTTATAGTGCACCTCGGCAGTCCAGTATGCCCTGTTCCTTCTCCCCGCACTCGCCTTGAGGTGCGTGTCCCCAGCCCGGTACCACCAGTTCCAGCACCATGCACCAGGCCTACAGTGCGCCTCGGCATGCCTGAGCTGCCCGTCTGTCCAGCGCCGCCTGAGCTGCCCGTCTGTCCAGCGCCGCCTGAGCTGCCCGTCTGTCCAGTGCCGCCTGAGCTGCCCGTTTGTCCTGAGCCGTTAGAGCCATCCGTCAGTCGGGACCCGCCAGAGCCGCCCGCCAGTCGGGAGCCGCCAGAGCCGCCCGCCAGTCGGGAGCCGCCAGAGCCGCCCGCCAGTTGGGAGCCGCCAGAGCCGCCCGCCAGTCGGGAGCCACCAGAGCCGCCCGCCAGTCAGGAGCTGCCAGAGCCGCCTTTCAGTCCGGAGCTGCCCGTCAGTACGGAGCTGCCCCTCAGTCCTGAGCTGCCCCTCAGTCCTGAGCTACCCCTCAGTCCTGAGCTACCCCTCAGTCCTGAGCTACCCCTCAGTCCTGAGCTGCCCCTCAGTCCTGAGCTACCCCTCAGTCCGGAGCTGCCCGTCAGTCCGGAGCTGCCCGTCAGTCCGGAGCTGCCCGTCAGTCCGGAGCTGCCCCTCAGTCCGGAGCTGCCCCTCAATCCGGAGCTGCCCCTCCATCCAGTGGCACCCTCTAGGATGGTCTTCAGTCCGGGACCCGCTGCACGGGTCCCCGCTCCAGAGGCCAAAGCGGCTATGGTGGAGTGGGGTCCACATCCCGCGCCGGAGCCGCCACCGCAGACAGATGCCCACCCAGACCCTCCCCTATAGGTTTAGGTTTGCGGCCGGAGTCCGCACCTTGAGGGGGGGTACTGTCACGCCCTGACCATAGTTTGCTTTGTATGTTTTGTTTGGTCAGGGTGTGATCTGAGTGGACATTCTATGTTGTATGTCTGGTTTGTCTATTTCTATGTGTTTGGCCTGATATGGTTCTCAATCAGAGACAGGTGTTTTGCGTTGTCTCTGATTGGGAACCATATTTAGGTAGCCTGTTCTGTATTGTGGGTTATTGTCTATGTTAGTTGCTTGTGTCTGCACTTTTATATATAGCGTCACGTTTGTTTTGTTGTTTTTTGTTTAGATTGTCAAGTATTCTTCGTTTCATTAAATTTAGAAGAATGTATTCAAATCACGCTGCGCCTTGGTCCTCCTCTCTTCCACATTACGACGAACGTGACAGATATACAATTTTCGAGTATAGTCTCTAATTTAATCCAATCTAAAAAACACAATTTCAAATTTTGTGACATGACCGAATCGAGGCGGTTGGTCACATACAGTGTATTTGGTATGAAGTTTTAGTTTTCAGCTTACTTTAGCGGTGTCACTGCATTGTGCTATACTCTATTCTGATTTCTGTTCTCTACTTGTATTTTTTAGAGAAAGTAATGCATCTGCTGCATCCAAGGGTGGAGGTCAATACCTTGAGAGTGGCTGGAGAAACAAACTAAATTAAACTTATTGGCAGAGAAAAAACATATTTGAATAAATAATACAATTTAGAGTTAAATCCTTTGTTGTTGTAATGAATTATTTACAGTTTTTACAGTTTTCTTTCATTGTATTTTGAATAAATTGTAGAAAATACATTCTCTGACACTATCATGAAACATTATGACCATCCTGTGTCACTTTACTTTGACTAAGAAAATATACTTTATGATGCTGTCAAGAAGTATTATGACCATCATAATCATATAAGACAGCTAGGACTACCACATAGAGTCACAAAGAGGGTGTCCTGCTGTTGAAATCTGCTCCTGCATTCATCATAGTCATCAGCAACAGAGCATTGGGGTAGCTGCAATTATAATAATTGAGTAATGTCAATTTCAGAAAATGTAATATAACATAAACATACTGTTTACAAGTAGGCTATGGCGTAATGTAATGGTTTGCCTTGTGTGGTAGGTTTTGTGAGTTTTGACACTCTTATGTAGATGTCATAACCAGCCATAAAATAACACAGTATACTGTATGTCACAACAGGCCTACATATATGTGTCATGACAGTGTTATTGCCCCAGTTGTACATAATCAAGTCAAACCAATTAACAAATAATATGTTGTACAGATAAGTACAAACAAGTTGTGATGCTCAACTACTGTATGACTCTTTCAACATGCCACTGAAAAGGTTGAACACTAACATTAATTGTGTGATACCTGAAAATAATGGAGAGTATTTCCAAGCCATTTGCAAACATTATTAACAGCTAGTTGGATACTAAGGAAAAACAACATTGAAACTCTTTGTCCATAAGTGACCGACTGGCTCAATTCGGTTTTATGTAGCAAAATTTGAAATTGTATTTTTTACATTGGGTAAAAGTAGAGGCTCAGAGCTAAAATATTGTATATCATACTCAACTACAGTTGAGGAACAATGGGAAAGTAATTATGCTTTGAAAGTTGATAAACTTGTACCCTCACTTTTAAGAAAATGGCCCTTGATTGTTTGGGACCTACTGGAGAGCTCTTCTTTGTCTACATCCATTCGGCATCATTCTTTGATCCCTCTTAAGCTTTAGCCCCACCCATCTCTTTAAGGATTCACATGTGAAACTATGTAGTAAACCATCAAAGATTTCAAGACTAAAGGCTGTCTTCTACTACAGGTGTGCTAGTCAATTTAATCGGGAGTGCTAGAGTGTGCTCTGAGCATTCGCAAACTCAGAGCGTTGTTAGATTGTCCGTTTGTAAATTCTGAGTGTTTCGTTCTTAGAGCGTTCAGAGCACACACTGGACACTCTGGCCGAGGAGTAGGATTGATCCCAGTGTTCTGACATAGCAACAGTTGTCAAGCACCTAAGCTAACTGGCTAACGTAGTCTAGCTTGCTAGCTACTTCCACACACAAATGAGAGAACAGCTCACGCTGACAATTTTACTCGTCCTAGCAGAGCTTAGGCTGTTTTTATGTTATCCAGAGAGTTGGTGACTGCATCTGTGATGCTGGCAACAATTTAATTACGCTTTTTTGCCAACGTTTACAGACACCGACCATATTCAACTGGTGTTGAGCGTTTGTAAATTAGAGGGTTATTCTGCACTCTGGCACACTCAGACGAGAGTAATCTGAAATCAGAGTAGATAGCCAGAGCGCATTTACCAGATATGTCTATCGACAGTTGGCGAAGTAACATCATAGACATTCTATTGAAATTGTTACTTGCATAGTGGAGTCTTCTGTTTAGACATGTAGCTAGCTAAACAATGAACCATAATCCCAACTCATAACGTTACTACCCAACAAGAATCTGCAGAAAACTAACCAACCAGGTTCAATGTTACCTAGCTAACATTAGGCTATAACTGGCAATGCAAGTGGCCCTGAGATACGAATAATATTACTACATAGATCATACATGTAATGTTAGCTAACTAGCCAGCCATCTAACGCTAGCTAGCTAGCTCACAATGCACTTTAATTTGAAATGAAAATGACTTCCTGACAAAATCAGAAACGTGTAATATCTGAAAATGTAGCTAGCAAGAGTATCTTACCTGTATGTGTGTATGTGATGAAGCGGAAGGAGATGGCTGCCGTTATATGGGCTCCTAACCAATTGTGCTGTTGTGTTTGTTTTTTGACCGAAACAGCTTCTGGATATCAGGACAGCGATTAGTCACCTCATACGGTACGAAGAATTTTTCTTTAACGAGTCGGACACAAAGGATTTACTTTAGACACCGGACAAGGCCCAAAGCCCTGTCATTGGCATGAAGAAGAGACGGATATATCGGGGACGTAGGTCGGGGTGCATTGTAAGGATCAGATGACGAGTGAGTAATCCGCCTCAGTGCCATTAGCAAACCTGTATTCATTGGATAATAAAATGGATGGGCTCAGATCAAGACTATCCTACCAATGGGACATTAAAAAACGTCAAATCTTATGTTGCACCGAGTCGTGGCTGAACAACGACATAGATAACACACAGTTGAAGTCGGAAGTTAACATACACCTTAGCCAAATACATTTAACTTTTACTTGGTACTCATCCCGGATCCGGGAGCACCCCCCACAGTAAAAAAGCTGACTAGCATAGCCTAGCATAGCGTCACAAGTAAATACAAGCATCTAAATATCATTAAATCACAAGTCCAAGACACCAGATGAAAGATACAGATCTTGTGAATCCAGCCATCATTTCTGATTTTTAAAATGTTTTACAGGGAAGACACAATATGTAAATCTATTAGCTAACCACGTTAGCAAAAGACACCACTTTTTTTACTCCACCAGTTTTTTACTCCATCAGTAGCTATCACTAATTCGACTAAATAAAGATATACAGTGGGGAGAACAAGTATTTGATACACTGCCGATTTTGCAGGTTTTCCTACTTACAAAGCATGTAGAGGTCTGTAATTTTTATCATAGGTACACTTCAACTGTGAGAGACGGAATTTAAAACAAAAATCCAGAAAATCACATTGTATGATTTTTAAGTAATTAATTCGCATTTTATTGCATATTCTACATGCTTTGTAAGTAGGAAAACCTGCAAAATCGGCAGTGTATCAAATACTTGTTCTCCCCACTGTATATAGCCACTAACCAAGAAACAACTTCATAAGATGACAGTCTGATAACATATTTATGGTATAGCATATGTTTTTTTTGAAAAATGTGCATATTTCAGGTATAAATCACAGTTCTACATTGCAGCTGCAATCTGAAATAGCGTTGGAAGCAGCCCGAATAATTACAGAGACCGACGTCAATTACCAAAATACTCATCCTAAAACATTTCTGAAAAATACACAGCCTACAGCAATTGAAAGACACAGATCTTGTGAATCCAGCCATCATTTCTGATTTTTAAAATGTTTTACAGGGAAGACACAATATGTAAATCTATTAGCTAACCACGATAGCAAAAGACACAACTTTTTTTCTCCACCATTTTTTTCCTGCATCAGTAGCTATCACTAATTCGACTAAATAAAGATATATATAGCCACTAACCAAGAAACAACTTCATAAGATGACAGTCTGATAACATATTTATGGTATAGCATATGTTTTTTTTGAAAAATGTGCATATTTCAGGTATAAATCACAGTTCTACATTTCAGCTGCAATCTGAAATAGCGTTGGAAGCAGCCGGAATAATTACAGAGACCGACGTCAATTACCAAAATACTCATCCTAAAACATTTCTGAAAAATACACAGCCTACAGCAATTGAAAGACACAGATCTTGTGAATCCAGACAATATTTCAGATTTTCTAAGTGTTTTACAGCGAAAACACAATATATCGTTATATTAGCATACCACATGAGCTAACATCACCCCCGCATTGAATCAAGGCAAAAGGGGCGATAACGTTATCGCCACCAAAATATATTAATTTTTTCACTAACCTTCTCAGAATTCTTCAGATGACAGTCCTGTAACATCATATTACACAATGCATATAGAGTTTGTTCGAAAATGTGCATATTTAGCATCACAAATCGTGGTTATGCAATGTAATCTGTCAAAACATGGCATGCATTCTGGCCGGCGCCATCTTGGAAAGGCACCTATGTTTACGATTATTTATCGATTAGATTGACTAAAAAAATACAGGTTGGACAGCTAATGAAAGATGCATTGGTTATTAATGCAACCGCTGATTTAGATTTTTAAAATTAACGTTACTAGACATACATTGTGAGTTACAGCCAGACTAGTGCCGCAAAAAATGGCCGACAACTGCGTTTACATTTTTCCACATAAATACGGAATAAAATCATAAATAACTCTTACTTTTGGACGAGCTTCCATCAGTATCTTGGGCAATGTGTCCTTTGTCCAAAAGAATCGTTGCTTTGTTGTAAAACGACCTCTTCAACTTCGGAACTAGCAGCTAACGATAGCTACACGGCACACACATGTCCAAATCCTCAAACGCAATACTAAGGAAATTCCGAAAAATAGCAATATACTCGCATAAACTGATATAAATCGGTTTCAAATAACTTCGTTATGATGTTTCTAACACCTATATCGAATTAAATCACAGACGGATATATCTTTGATCAATAACGAGAGCTTTTGAGCATGCCATTCTGATGTCCTCCCTTGCGTCCTGGCGAGCGTCCAAAAGAAGGGACATCTCACTCCATTGCGTTTTATAAACTCTGAGAAACACGTAGAGACGCCATTCCACTTGTCATTGGTTACTGACATCCAGGGGAAGGCGGGTGCAGTTCATTTCGATCCATAGGGCATACACAGAGCTTAAAACTGATCCAAGATCAGAGACTATTTTTCAGAGCTTCGCATGTCCTGTCATGATTTTCGCTGTAGAAAGAGTTCTGGTTCACCCACAGACATAATTCAAACGGTTTTAGAAACTAGAGATTGTTTTCTATCCAATAGTAATAATAATATGCATATTGTATGAGCAAGAATTGAGTACAAGGCAGTTTAATTTGGAAATGTAAAAAAAAAAAAAAAAATTCCTAAACAACCACTGAATTGCAGAGCGCCAAATTCAAAAAAAATATTAAAAATATTTACAATCATCGAATCATGGTCAGAAAACCACATGCTCGTTCCGGTCCTGAAAGGCAGAAGAAAATTCCAAAAAGTATCAGATTCAAAAAATAATACAAAAAATATTTATAATCATGCAATCACAAGTGAAATATATCAAAACACAGTTTAGCTTGTTGTTAATCTACCATGTCCGATTTTGAAAATATGCTTTACAGCGAAAGCAATCCAAGCGTTTGTGAGTGTATCAGTCAATGCTAGAACAGTTAGCCTTAAATTTGTTTGGTCATGAAAGTCAGAAAAGCAATAAAATTAATCGCTTACCTTTGATAATCTTTGGATGTTTGTACTCACGAGACTAGTTACACAATACATGTTCTTTCTGTTCGATAAATATTAGTTTTATAACAAAAAAACGCCATTTGGGTTGCGCGTTATGTTCAGAAAACCACAGCCTCGCTCCATTCCTGAAAGGCAGACAAATTCCAAAAAGTATCCGTAATGTTCGTAGAAACATGTCAAACGTTTTTTATAATCAATCCTCAAGTTGTTTTTAACATACATAATCGATAATATTTCAACCGGACGGTAACTTATTCAATAAAAGAGAGAAAGAAAATGTCGAGCTACCCCTCTCGCGCGCAGGAACTAATCAAAGGACACCTGACTCGTTTTGAAAAATCTCGCTCATTTTTCAAAATAAAAGCCTGAAACTATGTCTAAAGCCTGGTCACAGCCTGAGGAAGACATTGGAAAAGGAATCTGGTTGATACGCCTTTAAATGGAAGAGGGGCAGGCAACAGAACAGGGATAAAAATAAAAATAAAGCACTTCCGGGTTGGATTTCCTCAGGTTTTTGCCTGCAAAATCAGTTTTGTTATACTCACAGACAATATTTTGACAGTTTTTTCAAACTTTGGAGTGTTTTCTATCCTAATCTGTAAATTATATGCATATTCTACAATCTGGGCCTGAGAAATAGTCCGTTTACCTTGGGAACGTTATTAAAAAGCAATATATATTCTGGCCCCTAGCGTCAAGAAGTTAAGCCATTTTTCCACAACTTTGGAAGTATGCTTGGGGTCATTGTTCATTTGGAAGACCCATTTGCGACCAAGCTTTAACTTCCTGACCGATGACTTGAGATGTTGTTTCAATATATCCACAAAATGTTCCTGCCTCATGATGCCATCTATTTTGTGAAGTGCACCAGTCCCTCCTGCAGCAAAGCACCCCCACAACATGATGCTGCCATCCCCATGCTTCACGGTTGGGAAGGTGTTCTTCGGCTTGCAAGCCTCCCCCTTTTTCCTCCAAACATAACGATGGTCATTATGGCCAAACAGTTATAATTTTGTTTCATCAGACCAGAGGACATTTCTCCAAAAAGTTTGATCTTTGTCCCCTTGTGCAGTTGCAAACTGTAGTCTCGCTTTTTTATGGTGGTTTTGGAGCAGTGGCTTCTTCCTTGCTGAGCGGCCTTTCAGGTTATGTTGATATGGGACTCGTTTTACTGTGGATATAGATACTTTTGTACCCGTTTCCTCCAGCGTCTTCACAAGGTCCTTTGCTGTTGTTCTGGAATTGATTTGTACTTTTCACACCAAAGTACGTTCATCTGTAGAAGACAGAACGCGTCTCCTTCCTGAGCGGAATGATGGCTGCGTGGTCCCATGGTGTTTATACTTGCATACTATTGTTTGTACAGACGAACGTGGTACCTTCAGGCGTTTTTAAATTACTCCCAAAGATGAACCAGACCTGTGGAAGTCTACAATTTATTTTCTGAGGTCTTGGCTGATTTCTTTTGATTATCCCATGATGTCAAGCAAAGAGGCAATGAGTTTGAATGTAGGCCTTGAAATACATCCACAGGTACACCTCCAATTGACTCAAATCATTTCAATTAGCCTATCAGAATCTTCTAAAGCCATTACATACTTTTCTGAAATTTTCCAAGCTGTTTAAAGGCACAGTTAACTTAGTGTATGTAAACTTCTGACCCACTGGAGTTGTGATACAGTGAATTATAAGTGAAATAATCTGTCTGTAAACAATTGTTGGAAAAATTATTTGTGTCATGAACAAAGTAGATGTCCTAAACGACTTGTCAAAAACTATAGTTTGTAAACAATACATTTGTGGAGTGGTTGAAAAACTAGTTTTAATGACTCCAACCTAAGTGTATGTAAACTTCCGAATTCAATTGCACTCCGAGCATGCGCTGACACACTGGCATGTGTCTTCACTGACATTTTCAACCTGTCCCTGAATGAGTCTGTAATACCAACATATTTCAAGCAAACCACCATTGTCCCTGTGCCCAAGAACACCAAGGTAACCTGCCAAAATGAAAAGCGACCCGTAGCACTCACGTCTGTAGCCAAGCATGAAGTGCTTTGAAAGGTTAGTCATGGCACACATCAACACCATTGTCCCAGAAACCCTAGACCCACTCCAACTTGCATACCGCCAAAACAGATCCACAGATGATGCAAACTCTATTACACTCAACATTGCCCTTTCCCACCTGGACAAAAGGAACACCTACGTGAGAATGCTATTCATTGACTACAGCTCATCGTGCCACTCTTTAGTGATAAGCTTTGAGGGCACTAATCAAAGGACCCTGGGACTAAACATCTACCTCTGCAACTGGATCCTGGACTTCCTGACGGGCTGCCCCCAGGGGGAAAAGGTAGGTAACAACACATCTGCCATGCTGATCCTCAACACGGGGGCCCCTCAGTGATGCGTGCTCGGTCCCCTCCTGTACTCCCTGTTCACCCATGACTGCATGGCCAAGCACGACTAAAACACCATCATTAAGTTTGCCGATGACACAACAGTGGTAGGCCTGATCACCGACAACAATGAGACAGCCTATAGGGAAAAGGTCAGAAACCTGACAGTGTATTGCCAGGATAACAACCTCTCCCTCAACATGATCAAGACAAAGGAGATGATTGTGGACTAAAGGAAAAGGAGGACTGAGCACACCCTTATTTTCATCAACGGGGATGCAGTGGAGCACGTTGAGAGCTTCAAATTCCTTGGTGTCCACATCACCAACAAACTAACATGGTTATAAGCACACCATGAGGGTTGTGAAAAGGGCACAACAAAACCTATTCCCCCTCAGGAGACAAAAGATTGGCATGGGTCCTCAAATCCTCAAAAGGCTATACAGCTGCACCATCGAGAGCATCCTGACTGGTTGCTTCACTGCCTGGTTTGGCAACTGCTTGGCCTCCAACCGCAAATAACTACGGAGGGTAGTGCGGACGGCCCAGTACATCACTGGGGCCAAGCTTCTTGCCATCCAGGACCTCTATACCAGGCGGTGTCAAAGGAAGGCCCTAAAAATTGTCAAGGACTCCAGCCACCCTAGTCATAGACTTTTCTCTCTGCTACCACACGGCAAGCAGTACCGGAGTGCCAAGTCTAAGTCCAAGAGGCTTCTAAACAGCTTCGATCCTCAAGCCTTAAGACTCCTCCTGAACATCTATTCAAATGGCTACCAAGACTATTTGCATTGCCGCCCCCACCCCTACCCTCTCAACACCACTGCCACTCTCTGTTGTCATCTATGGATAGTCACTTTAAATAACTTGACCTACATGTACAGTCGTGGCCAAAAGTTTTGAGAATGACACACATATTAATGTTCAAAGTTTGCTGCTTCAGTGTCTTTTGATATTTTTGTCAGATGTTACTATGGAATACTGAAGTATAATTGCAAGCATTTCATAAGTGTCAAAGGCTTTTATTGACAATTACATGAAGTTGATGCAAAGAGTCAATATTTGCAGTGTTGACCCATCATTTTCAAGACCTCTGCAATCCGCCCTGGCATTTTGTCAATTAACTTCTGTGCCACATCCTGACTGATGGCAGCCCATTCTTGCATAATCAATGCTTGGAGTTTGTCAGAATGTTTGGGTTTTTGTTTGTCCACCCGCCTCTTGAGGATTGACCACAAGTTCTCAATGGGATTAAGGTCTGCGGAGTTTCCTGGCCATGGACCCAAAATATCGATGTTTTGTTCCCAGAGCCACTTAGTTATCACTTTTGCCTTATGGAAAGGTGTTCCATCATGCTGGAAAAGTCATTGTTCGTCACCAAACTGTTCCTGGATGGTTGGGAGAAGTTGCTCTCAGAAGATGTGTTGGTACAATTCTTTATTCATTGCTGTGTTCTTAGATAAAATTGTGAGTGAGCCCATTCCCTTGGCTGAGAAGCAACCCCACACATGAATGGTCTCAGGTTGCTTTACTGTTGGCATGACACAGGACTGATGGTAGCGCTCACCTTGTCTTCTTTGGACAAGCTTTTTTTCCCGATGTCCCAAACAACCGGAAAGGGGATTCATCAGAGAAAATTACTTTACCCCAGTCCTCAGCAGTCCAATCCCTGTACCTTTTGCAGAATATCAGTCTGTCCCTGATGTTTTTCCTGGAGAGAAATGGCTTCTTTGCTGCCCTTCTTGACACCAGGCCATCCTCCAAAAGTCTTCACCTCACTGTGCATGCAGATGCACTCACACCTGCCTGCTGCCATTCCTGAGCAAGCTCTGTACTGGTGGTGCCCCGATCCCGCAGCTGAATCAACTTTAGGAGACGGTCCTGGCGCTTGCTGGACTTTCTTGGGCGCCCTGAAGCCTTCTTAACAACAATTGAACCGCTGTCCTTGAAGTTCTTGATGATCCAATAAATAGTTGATTTAGGTGCAATCTTACAGGTAGCAATATCCTTGCCTGTGAAACCCTTTTTGTGCAAATCAATGATTACGGCATGTGTTTCCTTCCAGGTAACCATGGTTGACAGAGGAAGAACAATGATTCCAAGCACCACCCTCCTTTTGAGCACCACCCTCCAGCTTCCAGTCTGTAATTCGAACTCAATCAGCGTGACAGAGTGATCTCCAGCCTTGTCCTCATCAACACTCACAGCTGTGTTAACGAGATAATCACTGACATGATGTCAACTGGTCCTTTTGTGGCAAGGCTGAAATGCAGTGTAAATGTTTTGGGGGATTCAGTTCATTTGCATGGCAAAGAGGGACTTTGTAATGAATTGCAATTCATCTGATCACTCTTCATAACATTCTGGAGTATATGCAAATTGCCATCATACAAACTGTTGCAGCAGACTTTGTGAAAATGTATATTTGTGTCATTCTCAAAACTTCTGACCACGACTGTACATACTACCTCAACTAACCGGTGCCCCTGCACACTGACTCCGGCACCCCCCTGTATATATAGTTATTTTTTACTGCTGCTCCTTAATTACTTTTTACCTTTATCTCTTATTCTCTTATTCTTATTCATATTTTTGAAACTGCACTGTTGGTTAGGGGTTCATAAGTAAGGCCTGTTGTTTTCAGCGCATGTGACTAATACATTTTGATCTAATAGACATATTTTGTTACCGTTAGCATTCTCAGTAATGCTTATAATTAAAATGATAATACAACTCTAATTACTTTTCGAGCAACATTTTATTAGCATGTTGGCGTAGTGGTCTAAGACACTGGATCTCAGTGCAAGAGGTGACACTGCAGTACCTGATTCGAATCCAGGCTGCATCACATCCGGCCATGATTGGGAGTCCCATAGGGCTGCGCACAATTGGCCCAGCAACGTCTGGGTTTGGCCGGGGTAAGCCGTCGTTGTAAATAAGAATTTGTTCTTATCTGACTTGCCTATTTAAATAAAAGGTTACATTTTTATTTAAAAATGTATAATACTTTGGAAATTGCATTGGAATTGCATAGCAATTCGTTTTTGTAACTATCCCACTTATGTAATACATCTATTATTATGCAATTATGAAGTAAAGTCCTATGTAACAACAATGTTGCTATTGTAATAATCATAAAGTTACTACACCTGTGTAAGAACTTGATGTCAAGTGTTACTGTATTACCTTGTGTCTCACTCGTTATGAAAATATATTTGCTAGTCATTTTGAAGCTGCAAAATTGGTCTACTCTAATGTTGAGGGGATTCCATGTCCCTCATGTGATTCCATATCCCTGGGCCAATTGTGTGCCACCCTATGGGGCTCCTTGTCACCGCCGGCTGTGACACAGCCTGGGACCGAAATGTGATGCATATTATTTGGTTTTCTGAGAGTTATTCAAAATACTTTCAAATATTATTTGTTTTTCTGAGACTTGTATTTGAATATCAAAGAAAATAGTTACCTTTAAGTTGAAACTCTATTTGATTACCTTGAGTATTTGAAAAGGTAGTATTTTAAAATAAACTACACACACACACAGTCACACACATACATTCATTCACACAAACACAAATACACTTACACAAACACATACAGTATACTGTACACACATGCACACACAAAAAAACACATGCATGCCAGATAACAATATGGATAATAGATTAGTTTAAGGAGAGCGACTGAGCTACGAGCATGTACATCAATCCTGACAGTCCGTCACAGATGTGGCTGTGTGTCTCGTCTCTCGGCTGAGACGTTTATCCTCTATGTTAACGCTCTGAGTCGTACATCAGCCTTCCAATCCCTCTCGCTCTAGCCAGTCAGAGATGTCATACACTCTCCGTACACGTCTTAGGAGAAACGACTTACCTTTCCCAGTAATGATCTATACTGAGATTCAGAGATTTTTGCAAAGCCTTTTCATCTGAGTAATTGGCTTCACATGAACACAACGAAGCATCGTCTAATGCCGGTTACATGTCTTACATATCAATTAATGGATGTCCCTGATAGATTTACAGTATTTTCATTAGGTTGTATTTCTTCCCTGGGTAGAGCTGGCACTCAGCACCTGGTGATAACCTCCTGCTTACAGATGCCTCCTTACTGAGACACACTCCCCAAACTTTTCAGCCCCCTGTGGTGGGATTTCTCTTACCAAGGTTGCCCTGACCTTCGAAGACCTTGGAAAAGAACTCAAACCCACATGGATCCAGCGCCAATAACGACTGAAATGTCCAGAGGGAGGGAGAGGTCTGGCCTTGCTACTCCATTGGGCAACCGTTTTCCAAAACCTGTAAGGCTCTTTCTACTGCATGAGAGTTTGAACTGCAGGGTTCGGAATAGGGCCTGATCTCGACAAGCCATTTCTGTATGGACCTCACTTTGTGCATGTGGGCATTGTCATGCTAAAACAGGAATGGGCCTTCCTCTGTTGCCACGAAGAATCATCTAGCATGTAATTATATGCTGTAGTGTTAACATTTTCCTTCACTGGAACTAAGGGGCCTAGCCTGAAGCATGAAAAACAGCCCCATACCATTATTCCTCTTCCGCCAAACTTTACAGTTGGCACTATACTTTAGGGCAGGTAGCATTCTCCTAGCATCCGCCAAACCCAGATTCAACCGTCATACTGACAGATGATGAAGCATGATTCATCACTCCGGAGAACGCATTTCTACTGCTCCAGAATCCAATGGCTGCGAGCTTTACACCATTCCAGTCGACGCTTGGCATTGCGCATGGTAATCGTAGGCTTGTGTGCTGCTGCTTGGCGATGGCTGTAGTTGGGGGCTCCTGAGTGGCGCAGCGGTCTAAGGCACTCTATCTCAGCGCTACAGGCGTCATTACAGACACCCTGGTTTGAATCCAGGCTGTGTCACAACCGGCCGTGATTGGGAGTTCCTTAGGGTGGCGCACAATTCGCCTAGCATCGTCCGGGTTTGGCCGGTGTAGGCCATCATTGTAAAAACTTTAAGAAATTGTTCTTAACTGACTTCCTTAGTTAAATAAAAAATAAATAAAATAAAAAATAGTTATTGTGCTTACAGAGGCAGTTTGTTGAGCTGAGCTGTTGTTGCTCCTAGACGTTTCCACTTAAGTGATAATGCCAGAGAAGCTGGTGTTTGGAGGATATATTGGCACGGGTGTTGTTAGGAATCCACTAATTGAAGGGGTGTCCACATACACTACTGTTCAAAAGTTTGGGGTCACTTAGAAATGTCCTTGTTTTTGAAAGAAAAGCACATTTTTTGTCCATTAAAATAACATTAAATTGATCAGAAATATAGTGTACACATTGTTAATGTTGTAAATGAGAGATTTTTTTATGGAATATCTACATAGCCGTACAGAGGCCCATTATCAGCAACCATCACTCCTGTGTTCCAATGGCACGTTGTGTTAGCTAATCCAAGTTTATCATTTTAAAAGGCTAATTGATCATGATAAAACCCTTTTCCAATTATGTTAGCACAGCTGAAAACTGTTCTGCTGATTTAAAGAAGCAACACAACTGACCTTCTTTTGACTTGTTGAGTATCTGGAGCATCAGCATTTGTGGGTTCGATTACAGGCTCAAAATGGCCATAAACAAACACATTTCTTCTGAAACTCATCAGTCTATTCTTGTTTTGAGAAATGAAGGCTATTCCATGTGAGAAATTGCCAAGAAACTGAAGATCTCGTACAACACTGTACTATTCCCTTCACAGAACAACGCAATCTGGCTCTAACCAGAATAGAAAGAGGAGTGGGTGGCCCCGGTGCACAACTGAGCAAGAGAACAAGTAAAAAGAAATGTATTTTTTTATTTCACCTTTATTTAAGCAGGTAGGCCAGCTGATAACAAGTTATCATTTACAACTGTGACCTGGCTAAGATAAGGCAGTGTGACAAAAAACAAGAACAGAGTTACACATAAAGAAACGTACAGTCAATAACACAATAGAGAAATCTATGTACAGTGTGTGCAAATGTAGAAGAGTAGGGAGGTAAGGCAATAAATAGGCCATAGAGGCAAAATAATTACAATTGAATTAACACTTTAGTGATAGATGTGCAGATGATGATGAGCAAGTAGAGATACTGGGGTGCAAAAGAGCAAGAGGATAAATAACAATATGGGGATGAGGTAGTTGGGTGTGCTATTTAAAGATTGACTGTGTACAGGTACAGTGATCGGTAAGCTGTTCTGACAGCTGATGCTTAAAGTTAGGGAGGGAGATATAAGACTCCAGCTTCAGTGATTGTCAGTGATTTTTGCAATTCGTACCAGTCATTGGCAGCGGAGAATTGGAAGGAAAGGCGGCCAAAGGAAGTGTTGGTTTTGGGGATGACCAGTGAAATATACCTGCATGAGCGCAACCTGGTAAAGTAAAGTACAGATACCAAGAAACACTACTTAAGTAGTACTTGAAAGTATTTTTACTTAAGTACTTTACACCACTGCATTTGACTGGTTTCACATTTGTCTCCAGCGATCATAAGGCAATATAATATCTAAAACAATTGTAATTTATATTTACCATCCCATTATCCAAACAGTTTACTCATTTACCTAGCTCTTATCAATAGCTTCTATCAATTTGTAAATTACAGTGCGTGGAGAATGGTGTTATTTCTATCTGAAAAAATAAATTAGATGATGGTCCACTTGGGGCTCCCGAGTGGCACAGCGGTCTAAGACACTGCATCTCAGTGCTGGAGGCGTCACTACAGACCTTGGTTAGATTCCAGGCTGTATCACAACCAGCTGTGATTGGGAGTCCCATAGGGCGGCGCACAATTGCCCCAGCGTCATCCAGGTTAGGGTTTGGCTGGGGTAGGCCGTCTTTGTAACTAAGAATTTGTTCTTAACTTGTCTTAAAGGTTAAAAAACAACAACACTTGGAACTGACAGGT
Organism: Salvelinus alpinus; assembly: GCF_045679555.1. Taxonomy (NCBI): domain Eukaryota; kingdom Metazoa; phylum Chordata; class Actinopteri; order Salmoniformes; family Salmonidae; genus Salvelinus; species Salvelinus alpinus. The sequence goes on from NC_092123.1 coordinate 12,793,195, forward strand.
TGCTCGACCTTATTCATAATTTCCTTGTGCGTAAAAGTGGTGGAATTATGAGGGAATTAACCTCTCTAGGGTATGTGGGACGGTAGCGTCTCACCTCGTCAACAGCCAGTGAAACTGCAGGGCGCCAAATTCAAAACAACAGAAATCCCATAATTAAAATTCTTCAAACATACAAGCTTTTACACCATTTTAAAGATACACTTGTTGTAAATCCAGCCACAGTGTGTCACGTTCCTGACCTGTTTTCTGTTTATTTTGTATGTGTTAGTCGGTCAGGGCGTGAGTTTGGGTGGGCAGTCTATGTTATGTGTTTCTATGTTGGTTAATGGGTGACCTGATATGGTTCTCAATTAGAGGCAGGTGGTTTACGTTTCCTCTGATTGAGAGCCATATTAAGGTAGGTGGTTTCACATTGTTGGTTGTGGGTGGTTGTTTCCTGTGTCTGTGTTTGTCGCGCCACACGGGACTGTTTCGGTTTGTTTGTCCGTTCGTTCGTTTTGTGTAGTCATTTTTTCCTGTTCGTGCGTTCTTCGTTACATGTAAGTTCTTACGTCCAGGTCTGTCTACATCGTTTTGTTATTTTGTTTAGTATCAAGTTAGTTTGTTTTTTGTCTTGTTTAAATAAATATAATGTCATTTCACAACGCTGCGTTTTGGTCGAATCCCTGCTCCTCCTCTTCGGATGAAGAGGAGGAGGAAAATCGTTACACAGTGTCCGATTTCAAAAAGGCTTTACGACGAAAGCACACCAAACGATTATGTTAGGTCAGAGCCAAGTCACACAAAAAGCAGAATAAAATGAATCACTCACCTTTGATGATCTTCATCAGATGACACTCATAGGACTTCATGTTACACAATACATGTATGTTTTGTTCGGTAAAGTTCATATTTATATCCAAAAATCTGAGTTTACATTGGCGCGTTATGTTCAGTAGTTCCAAAACATCCGGTGATTTTGCAGAGCGCCACATCAATTTACAGAAAAAGTCATAATAAACATTGCTAAAAGATACAACTGTTATGCATGGAATTTAAGATCCACTTCTTCTTAATGCAACCGCTGTGTCAGATTTTAAAAAAACTTTACGGAAAAAGCACACCATACAATAATCTGAGTACAGCGCTCAGAGACCAACACAACCCAAAGAGATATCCGCGATGTTGTGTAGTCAACAGATGTCAGAATAGCATTATAAATATTAATTTACCTTTGATGATCTTCATCAGAATGCACTCCCAGGAATCCCAGTTCCACAATAAATGTTTGTTTTGTTCGATGAAGTCCATCATTTATGTCCAAATAACTCCTTTTTGTTAGCGCGTTTAGCCCATTAATCAAAATTCATGACGCGCGATCACTAGGTGCAGACGAAAAGTCAAAAAGTTCCGTTACAGTCCGTAAAAACATGTCAAACGATGTATAGAATCAATCTTTATTAATCAATGTTTTTAACATAAATCTTCAATAATGTTCCAACCAGAGAATTCCTTTATCTTCAGAAATGCAATGGGAACGCAAGCTAACTCTCTCACATGAACGCGCATGGCCAGCTCGTGGCACTCTGGGAGAGACCTTACTCAATCCACTCTCATTCGCCCCCACTTCACAGTAGAAGCTTCAAACAAGGTTCTAAAGACTGTTTACATCTAGTGGAAGCCTTAGGAAGTGACCCCATTTCCACTGTATCTTGGATAAGAAAAGAGTTGATAAACTGCAAACCTCAGATTTCCCACTTTCTGGTTGGATTTTTTCTCAGGTTTTTGCCTGCCATATGATTTATGTTATACTCACAGACATCATTCAAACAGTTTTAGAAACTTCAGAGTGTTTTCTATCCAAATCTACTAATAATATGCATATCCTAGGATCTGGGCCTGAGTAGCAGGACGTTTACTCTGGGCACACTTTTCATCCGGACGTGAAAATACTGCCCCCTACCCAAGAGAGGTTAAGTCAAGGTTTAAATATGACGTATGTTTGTGTTTGGCGCTGACAGAGATGGACGTCTCGCTTCGCGTTCTCAGGAAACTATGAAGTATTTTGTTTTTTTATGTATTATTTCTTACACTGTTACCCCAGGAAATCTTAAGTCTTATCACATATATCCACCCCGCTGATCCTCAACACTGGGGCCCCACAAGGGTGCGTTCTGAGCCCTCTCCTGTACTCCCTGTTCACCCACGACTGTGTGGCCATGCACGCCTCCAACTCAATCATCAAGTTTGCAGATGACACTACAGTGGTAGGCTTGATTACCAACAACGACGAGACGGCCTACAGGGAGGAGGTGAGGGCCCTCGGAGTGTGGTGTCAGGAAAATAACCTCACACTCAACGTCAACAAAACAAAGGAGATGATTGTGGACTTCAGGAAACAGCAGAGGGAGCACCCCCCTATCCACATCGACGGGACAGTAGTGGAGAAGGTGGAAAGTTTTAAGTTCCTCGGTGTACACATCACGGACAAACTGAATTGGTCCAACCACACAGACAGCGTTGTGAAGAAGGCGCAACAGCGCCTCTTCAACCTCAGGAGGCTGAAGAAATTCGGCTTGTCACCAAAAGCACTCACAAACTTCTACAGATGCACAATCGAGAGCATCCTGTCGGGCTGTATCACCGCCTGGTACGGCAACTGCTCCGCCCACAACCGTAAGGCTCTCCAGAGGGTAGTGAGGTCTGCACAACGCATCACCGGGGGCAAACTACCTGCCCTCCAGGACACCTACACCTCCCGATGTCACAGGAAGGCCAAAAAGATCATCAAGGACAACAACCACCGGAGCCGCTGCCTGTTCACCCTGCTATCATCCAGAAGGCGTTGTCAGTACAGGTGCATCAAAGCTAGGACCGAGAGACTGAAAAACAGCTTCTATCTCAAGGCCATCAGAGTGTTAACCAGCCATCACTAACACTGAGGGGCTTCTGCCAACATACAGACTCAATCCCTAGCTACTTTTATAATTACCATTTGAATGTAATCAATGTATCACTTGCCACTTTAACAATGCCACTTCATATGATGTTTCCATACCCTACATTACTCATCTCATATGTATATACTGTACTGTACTATACCATCTACTGCATCTTGCCTATGCCGTTCGGACATCGCTCATCCATATATTCATATGTACATATTCTTAATCATTCCTTTACACTTGTGTGTATAAGGTAGTTGTTGTGAAATTGTTAGATTACTTGTTAGATATTACTGCACGGTGGGAACTAGAAGCACAAGCATTTTGCTACACTCGCATTAACATCCGCTAACCATGTGTATGTGACCAATACAATTTGATTTGATTTGAGTAGACACACCTCCTCCACACCTTCATTTCTTCAATCTCCACCCCAAACAAATAGCGGGTGAATAGCATGCTTATGTTCAAATTTTGAATATGTGTAGAGAGATAAGTGTATGAAAAGGGAATTCTGCATGCGCTTCACTCAAGAAGAAATTCCCCCCATAGAAAATATGTAAAGGTTCTGTTCTGGGCAACCGTTATTTACATGCCTGTGCGTGTGTTTTATGTTGTGTTAAAAAAAATCCAATTGGCTACAGAAGATATGGGTGCAAAGTAACCTGCCATTCTAGTGGTTGGTAAACTGATGCAGTGAAGTAGTGAGTAGCACCCCTCAAATGTTGGTTGTGATAATTGCAGTAAAAATATTTTTTAAGGTTTTATATAATTATCTAGAACATAGCTTAATAAATTTGAATAGCCAGAATATTGAACATAAACCCATGAAATAGCGATGATGTATTTTTATGAAACCCATTTGATGTATATTTGGGAATAAAGTGTGCTGTCAAGAGCTGTATACAAATACTTTTATTTTAGACAAACATGATGTGTCAGCCTGTCTCCAGAAAGGGTTCCCCTGGTTCGAGATATAGCTACTGTACAATACATATACACTGTGCATCCCAATCGGCACCCTATTCCCTATTTAGTGCATTACTTTTGACCAGAGTCCTATCGGCCATGATCAAAAGTAGGTGCATTAAATCGGAATAGGGTGGTACCATTTGGAACGCACACCTATTTTTCCCGGACATGTTCTTTGGCTTCATGGATTCAGCCCACTGCAAAAGAAAGACACAACAAAGAGGGGGGTTCCTTTTGAGTGGCACGATTGATTGTCTTTGTGTCAATTCACTGGCAGGCAGTGCTGTCATTTTCTCTGGCAATGCTCTCTATCAGATTCATCCCACTATGGCCCTGTGGTATTTGATGTTATGAGTTTAGAAGTTGGTGATGCTGCTTTGGCACATGGGGTAAGACACAGGCATAGATCATATATTTCTCTTCTTCAAAGGTGAAATATGTGTACTGAGTTTGAATTGGAATTCTGAGAATTGTGTTTTGCATGATTGCTTTTTTTAAGACCCTTTGGTGCTCAATCGTAAACTCTATGTCAACATGAGAACCCAAAAGAGCCCTTTCACACACACCTTTTTCAGTTATTTTTCTGTGTTGTTTTTCCAGTTTCCACCTTATTCTCCTTAGTATCGTGATATGTACTTTTTTAGACTGACAATAACAGCAAAGTTGCCTTAAATACTTTTTAATTGAATGTGTCAATATGTGTCAAGTGCCTATGTATTGTTTACTTAGAGCTAAATTGGGAATACATCAACCAGTGTCTCATTAACCACTATACCTAACCACTATGAACTCAGCAAATAAAGAAACGTCCTCTCACTGTCAACTGCGTTTATTTCCAGCAAACTTAATTAACATGTGTATGAACATTGCAAGATTCAACAACTGAATCATAAACTGAACAAGTTCCACAGACATGTGACTAACATAAATGGAATAATGTGTCCCTGAACAAAGGGGGGGGGGGGGGGGGGGAGTCAAAATCAAAAGTAAAAGTCAGTATCTGGTGTGGCCACCAGCTGCATTAAGTACTGCAGTGCATCTCCTCCTCGTGGACTGCACCAGATTTGCCAGTTCTTGATGTGAGATGTTACCCCACTCTTTCACCAAGGCACCTGCAAGTTCCTGGACATTTCTGGGGGGGAATGGCCCTAGCCCTCACCCTCCAATCCAACAGGTCCCAGACGTGCTCAATGGTATTGAGATCTGGGTTTTTTCGCTGGCCATGGCAGAACACTGACATTCCTGTCTTGCAGAAAATCATGCACAGAAGGAGCGGTATGGCTGGTGGAATTGTCATGCTGGAGGGTCATGTCAGGATGAGCCTGCGGGAAGGGTACCACATGAGGGAGGAGGATGTCTTCCCTGTAACACACAGCATTGAGATTGCCTGCTATGACAACAAGCTCAGTCGGATGATGCTGTGACACACCGCCCAAGACCATGACTAACCATCCACCTCCAAATTGATCCCGCTCCAGAGTACAGGCCTTGGTGTAACGCTCATTCCTTCGACGATAAAAGCGAATCTGACCATCACCCCTGGTGAGAGAAAACCGCGACCCGTCAGTGAAGAGCACTTTTTGCCAGTCCTGTCTAGTCCAGCGACGGTGAGTTTGTGCCCATAGGCGATGTTGTTGCTGGTGATGTCTGGTGTGGACCTGCCTTATAACAGGCCTACAAGCCCACAGTCCAGCCTCTCTCAGCCTATTGCGGACAGTCTGAGCACTGATGGAGGGATTGTGCGTTCCTGGTGTAACTCGGGCAGTTGTTGTTGCCATCCTGTACCTGTCCCGCAGGTGTGATGTTCGGATGTACCCATCCTGTGCAGGTGTTGTTACACGTGGTCTGCCACTGCGAGGACTATCCAGCTGTCCGTCCTGTCTCCCTGTAGTATTTTGCTGTATTTATGGACCTTAACTTCTCTAGGATAGTGGGCAGCATTTTCACATCTGGATGAAAAGCGTGCCCAGAGTAAATGGCCTCCTACTGAGTCCCAGATGCTAATTTATGCATATTATTATTAGTATTGGATAGAAAACACTCTGAAGTTTCTAAAACTGTTTGAATCATGTCTGTGACTATACCAGAACTTATTTGGCAGGCAAAAACCCGAGGACAAACCATTCCGAATTTTTTTTTTGGAGATCACTCTCTTTTCAATGAGATTCATTGGGAATATAGATTTCTAAAGGGACCTTCCTGCAGTTCCTATCGCTTCCACTGGATGTCAACAGTCTTTAGAAATTGGTTGAGGTTTTTCCTTTGAGAAATGAAGAGGTAGCCATGTTCAGAATGAGGCTCCAGTGAAGTGTACTGTTTGTTAGAGGCGCATGACCAGAAAGCATGCTACACATTGTTTTCCTCCAGTATTGAACACAGATCATCCCGTCTTCAATTTTATCGATTATTTACGTAAAAAAATACCTAAAGTTGTATTACAAAAGTAGTTTGAAATGTTTGGACAAAGCTTACAGCTAACTTTTGAGATATTTTGTAGTCACATTGTGCAAGTTGGAACCGGTGTTTTTCTGGATTTAACGCACCAAATAAATTGACATTTTGTATATATATATATCGATGGAATTAATCGAACAAAAGGACCGTTTGTGATGTGTATGGGACATATTGGAGTGCAAACAGAAGAAGCTCGTCAAAGGTAAGGTATGAATTATATCTTTATTTCTGCGTTTTGTGTCGCGCCGGGAGTGTTGAAATATGATGGTCTGTGATTGTTAGCTGGGGTGCTATCCTCAGATAATAGCATTGTTTACTATCGCCGTAAAGCATTTTTGAAATCTGACACGTTGGCTGGATTCACTTGTCCTTTAATTGTAGCTTTAATTTGGTATTTTGAATGTGTGATTTCATGAAAGTTCAATTTTATAGTAATTTATTTGAATTTGGCGCTCTGCATTTTCACTGGATGTTGGCCAGGTGGGACGCTACCGTCCCACATATCCCAGAGAGGTTAAAGAAACACAATTGTTGTGTCTCCAATGGGCAAAATTTACAGAACCGTATGTACCTGTACAAAGTTTGCGCATATTCTTTTCAGAGGTGAATATAACAGAGTTATAAAGAACTCTTAAATGCAATACTTTCTTTAATCACTCACATTATTACACTTGAAACACTGTGTAACGCTTGTCGTCGGGAGAAGGAGAGGAGGACCAAAGTGCAGCGTGGTACGTATCCATAACTTTTAATCAAGATGAATACACGAACAACAAAACGACCAGCGAACAGTTCTGACAGGTGCAACAAACACCCACAAACAAAAGTGGGAAAACAGGCTACCTAAGTATGGCTCTCAATCAGATACAACGATAGACAGCTGCCTCTGATTGAGAACCATACCAGGCCAAACACATAGAAATAGAAAACCTAGACCTACAACATAGAATACCCACCCACATCACACCCTGACCAAACTAAAAATAGAAACATACAAAGCAATCTACGGTCAGAGCGTGACACACTGTGAGTGTTTGCCAAAAAGCTGAAAATTAATAGTAGCCTACACCTACCCAAGCTTAACCGCATGTTGCCAATACACAGACATCAGGCAAAACAAGACACTGTACATATGTTAATCTCTATATCTCCTAAAATGCCTGATAAATAAAACAAATGATTCCTTTGCAGTCGTATTGACACACCTTTATGAGATAAATTAGTTGATATTCCCGGGCATTTGAGATCTATGCCCATAACGGCCTCTCTATAGCCTTTGTCCCTCTTTATGTGGCTGAGGCTCAGACGTGAGGCCTTCATTGATCGGTGGTGGCTGATGATTACTCGCTGGTAAATTATGCTATTATTCAGGGGCTCAAATTTAATTAATTCTCTACAACTGATCTGCTTCATGAGGTACAATGGCCCTTGAGTGCGGGCTGTTTTTTTTTCTCCCATAAAGAGGTTAACAGGCAATGTAACCTCTGTGTCTTAAAACATGTCCACGTTCATGCTGTCTGTATGTCTGTCCGCTAGGCTAGGCTATACCCCCTCTCCCCTGTCTTGATCTTTTTTTCATCTTTCTCTCTCTCTTTCTCATCTCTCTCCTGCCTCTTTCATTCCCTTCTCTCTCTCAACCTCTCTCCATTTCTCCTCTCTCTCTTTTCAGCAATCAATAAGAATTCCCTGTCAGATAAAGGGTCTGTCAATCACACAGAATACAGATTGTTGTGATTGTAGAGAGGATAACACTGTATATACAGGTAACTTACAAAATAATGGAAACACTTGTGAGAGATGAGGGATACAAAGTATATTGAAAGCAGGTGCTTCCACACAGGTGTGGTTCCTGAATTAAGCCATTAACGTCCCATCATGCTTAGGGTCATGTATAAAAATGCTGGGCGGTGTCACGCTCGTCGAAATGATCGGACCAAAGTGCAGCGTCTTTATTATAAATGTCGCCAACAAAACAAGAAACAACAAAAACGAATGTGAAGCTTACTAGGGCTATACAGGCCACTAACAAAGACAACTACCCACAACTAAGGTGGCAAAACAGGCTGCCTAAGTATGATTCCCAATCAGAGACAACGATAGACAGCTGCCTCTGATTGGGAACCACACTCGGCCAAACACACAGAAATACAAAACATAGAATGCCCACCCCACATCACACCCTGACCTAACCAAATAGAGAAATAAAACGGCTCTAAGGTCAGGGCGTGACAGGCAGGCCATTATTTTGGCGACCATGGCTATGCCCCCATAGGATGACAATGCCCCCATCCATAGGGCATGAGTGGTCACTGAATGGTTTGATGAGCATGAAAATTATGTAAACAATGGCCATAACAGTCACAGTCACCATCACCAGATCTCACCCCAATTGAATACTTATGGGAGATTCTGGAGCCACCATCATTAAAATACCATTAACAAAACACCAAATACAAAATGTATCATGGAATAATGTTGTCACGTCCCTCTAATAATGTTCCAGACGCTTGTACAATCTATGCCTAGGTGCATTGAAGTTGTTCTGGCTCATGCTGGCCCAACGCCCTATTAAAACACTTTATGTTGGTGTTTCCTTCATTTTTACATCTAGGTTTGCAATTTAACATTATTACATTTATAAAAATTATTCATTATGTTTTACAATATTGCCGTAAACCCAGTCCATCGATGGCTTGAACTTTCCACAATCACACAGACCACAAACCAAACCATTGTGTAAGAAGTCATTTGAGAAGCTAAGAAAACTTCTCATTGTTTGAGAAGACATCTCTTAAAGCTTTTAAATAGTGGCGTGTATCAGGGGTGCAGTGAATCAACCTCCCTTTCAGACATTCGTTCACACACTTTCAAATCCTCAGTTAATTGAAATTAGAAAATAAATACAAACTTACGAGATATGTTTCTTCGTACTGTTGGATTCAACATTTTGAACATTGAGATATTAAATAAATGATAGAGAATCAGCATAGAATATGAGGAGTGAAAGAGACTGGGTTTTATGTCAGAAGTTAATGGTTCTCTGTAGAAAGACAGATGGCTTTGGAATGTGTTGGGTTGACGACAGGAGAGCAACGTGTTGATATAGGGGAGACAGATGGACATCTGTGGATTAGGTGAAGGAGGGGTTGAGGTCAGGTGAGGTCAGATCCCCTGAAGGGAGTAATAGGGGTTTAGTATCCTGTTAATCTTTTCCTGTAGAACCATAAGATGTAAGGATTGGAGAGAAGGTGGCGTGTCTTAACTTCTTATGTCTGGGGTCAGTATTGAGTAGCTTGGATGAATAAGGTGCCCAGAGTAAACTGCTTGTTACCCAGGCCCAGAAGCTATGATATGCATATTAGTATATTTGGATAGAAAACACTCTAAAGTTTCCAAAACTGTTAAAATAATGTGAGTATAACAGAAGTCATATGGCAGGCGAAAACCTGAGACAAATCCAACCAGGAAGTGGGAAATCTGAGGTTTGTAGTTTCATTTAAGTGATTGCCTATCCAATATGCTGTGTCTATGGGGCCAGATTGCACTTCCCAAGGCTTCCAGCACATGTCAATAGTCTTTAGAAAGTTGTTTGAGGCTTCTATTGTGGAAGGGGGTCGAATATGAGCTGTTTCGACAAGTGGACAAGGCTGAGGCCAATGAGTTGTTTACTGCGCGGTCACGTGGGCACGCCATTCCTTCTTTTTCCTCTGTAATGAATACGCTATTGTCCGGTTGGAATATTATTGAAGACTTATTATAAAAAGATCCTAAGGATTGTATGTAAACATCGTTTGACATGTTTCTACAAGCTGTAATGGAAATCTTTTGACTTTTCGTCTGGATTTTGCGCTCGTGCATTGTGCCTTTGGAATAGTGAACTAAACGCGCGAACAAAACGGAGGTATTTGGAAATAATATGGACGTAATCGAACAAAACTAACATTTCTTGTGGAAGTGGGAGCCCTGGGAGTGCATTCCGATGAAGATCAGCAAAGTTAAGTGAAAATGTATAATGCTATTTCTGACTCTTGTTGACTGCACAATTTGGCGGGTAACTGTATGGCTTGCTTTGGTGGCTGAATGATGTACTCAGATTATTGAATATTGTGCTTTTGCCGTAAAGCTTTTTTGAAATCTGACACAACGGTTGGATTAAGAACAAGTTTATGTTTAATTCTATGTCAAACATGTATCTTTCATCAAGGTTTATGATGAGTATTTCTGATACTTGATGTGGCTCTCAGCAATTTCTTCGGATGTTTTGGAGGCATTTCTGAACATGGCGCCAATGTAAAATGAGGTTTTTGGATATAAATATGAACTTTATCGAACAAAACATACATCTATTGTGTAACATTGAGTCCTAGGAGTGTCATCAGATGAAGATTGTCAAAGGTTAGTGATTAATTTTATCTATATTTCAGATTTTTGTGACACCTCTCATTGGTTGGAAAATGGCTGAATGCTTTCTGTGACTAGTTGCTGACCTACCATAATGATATGTTCTGCGTTCGCCGAAAAGCCTTTTTGAAATTGGACACTGTGGTTGGATTAACGAGAAGTGTATCTTTAAAATGGTGTAAAATACTTGTATGTTTGAGGAATTTTAATTATGAGATTTCTGTTGTTTTGAATTTGGCGCCCTGCACTTTCACTGGCTGTTGTCTTGTCGATCCCGTTAACGGGATCCCAGCCATAAGAATTAAGTAGGATATATACATATCTGTGATGGGAGAAATGTTGGGTTGTCTGAATTACAGCTGAACAGATCCTTTAAAGCTTCTCTAGTGTCCGTGAGTTACTTACTCTGAAAAATAAGAACCTAACAGTACCCTTAGTGCATTGCTGTAGCTGTCATTTAATTTGCATGAGACTATTCCCTTCCACCTCCATTACTATGCATCTATGGCTCCGACTCTGTGCTTTGGGTCTATGGGTAAGAATCGGACTCGGACTGTCACCAAAACGAATCCCTAAAATGACCAATGTCAGTCTGTCTATTTAAGCCATCGGAACTGCATATCTCAGACTATTCAAACTGAGACCTGATAGGCTTGACCATTTGTGAGTCTTATCTTGCCCAGACTTAAAACCCCATTTCAAAAACACCTGGAAATCGACTTTTTCCTCATATGTTGCTATTGAGGCAACACATTTTGTAACGTTGTCATAAGCTCTGATCTTTTTCTCTGGAGTTGGTGGCCCTCATGAGGACAGGCCAGATTGCATATTTTGTCTGCTTTAGAGAGAATTCCCTGTGGATACTTAATTGGTTTCGGTGAAGGCTCATTTCTCTGAAGGTATAGCGGTGAGCATCGACAGGTACACACAAATCCCCCTCATGGGCACCTGCATATTCTTTCTTCTGAGACACAATACAACTGAGCTTGAGAGGTAACCCCTAAGAGCAGCATTTCTGCTGACAAATATCGATTCCTAAAATGTTTATTGGAAGTTTGGGAGAGTTTGTTCAGTTTTATTTTTTTTGACATAGCGGGATTTGTCTATTCAGAATTCCAGGGAGTTATCCCTTGAATGTTGAAGAAATACTCTTTTAAAAGTTGTCACATTTCAGGATTTGACTAGGTGTTTCAATAATACTCAGGGATAAAGTTCTCACGCTGTTAACCCTAATGTGATGTCATTATCCAAAACTTTTGAGGAAACCTGTTGCACTTAATATGTCTGAGTACAGTTACTTAATTAACCTCTGTAGGGTATGTGGGACGGTAGCGTCTCACCTCGTCAACAGCCAGTGAAACTGCAGGGCGCCAAGTTCAAAACAACAGAAATCCCATAATTAAAATTCCTCAAACATACAAGTATTTTACACCATTTTAAATATACAGTTGTTGTAAATCCAGCCACAGTGTCCGATTTCAAAAAGGCTTTACGACGAAAGCACACCAAACGATTATGTTAGGTCAGAGCCAAGTCACAGAAAAACACCAGCCAAAGAGAGGAGTCACAAAAAGCGGAAATAGAGATAAAATGAATCACTAACCTTTGATGATCTTCATCAGATGACACTCATAGGACTTAATGTTACACAATACATGTATGTTTTGTTCGGTAAAGTTCATATCTATATCCAAAAATCTGAGTTTACATTGGCGCGTTATGTTCAGTAGTTCCAAAACATCCAGTGATTTTGCAGAGAGCCACATCAATTTACAGAAAAACTCATAATAAACATTGCTAAATGATACAACTGTTATGCATGGAATTTTAGATCCACTTCTCCTTAATATATAGGAGTCCAAGCCCAGTCTAAGCCGGTGGAGGGGGGATTGTTTTAAGAAGGTCATACCAATGATCATTTTGCTATTTTATTTAGAATGTTAAGATCCCTTAAAGTATCAAAAAACTATTGTCTTAAATCATTTATTTACTAAGTAAGTAATTCACAGAAATGCATAAACAAACAAACAAAGTAAATATGGTTACAAGAAATGATAGGGGAATGTGCCCTAGTGGGCTAAAACGGCATGGCGGCTTTTTAGACAAAAGGGGAGGGGGGGTCAGATGAGAAGTCACTACAGAGTTGATAATTATAACAATTGAAATGCTAATCCTTTGCACATGAACGCTCACTCATTCGGGAAGAATTGCAATCAATATATATATTTACGCTCAGTGTGTCATCGGGATCTCTGCTGAAAAGTTAGTTTCTGTTGGAGAGTTTCCGTCCTCTCTCTCTCTGTCTGTCGTGGTTAGAGTGGATAGTTCAGAGTGACATTCATTCATGTCGTTATGGATAGGTGTTTCGGCTGGTTGTTGTTCTTCGCGTTCAATGATACCGAATTCCTAGCTGCAGACTAGTAATTACTATCAAAGACTTGTTCTTATTCTGTCGGTATCGATAGTCTAAGAGTTTAACCACGTGGGATGGTTAAAAGATTCAGCAGTCTGGTCTCAAACCTTGGCCCTCTCGTTATCGAGGTAAGCTGGTCTGCAACCTTTGTCCTCTCATGATTGAGAGAAACATGGTCTGGTGATAGAAAACACGAGTGGGGGTTTCATTCGGAAGGGCAGAAAAGGGCCTGTCCCAGGATGCCCGACCATAACTGTGCTCATGGGTGGTCCTCTGATTTAGTTAAACTCAAAAGGGAATTGGAGTTTCCTTCATTAAACAGTCCAAAATCACAATACACAATTTTACAAACACTATCATCCTCGCTCATTCATCTTATACAACAATTAGATGTAAATCTGAGGTTATTATATAAACAGCGTAATGTGGTCCTATTGTCTTCCATGAGTTTCACCAAGTTGTAACAAACGGACCAGTTTGTAGCTGGATTCTTCACCGATTTTTTATACCTTCTCTGGAACATAAATGTTGTTCGTACCTCAAGTTCTGTGAGGTGGAATAAATTCCATTGTTCTCTATGAAACTTCACTCTATTTCTATACTGTGGCCATGAGGAGCTCATCTCCTCAGGAATTTACGACCTCTCTCTGACCACAGCAGCCTAGTTGTAGGAGGCAGAGAGAGGGGGATGGGGCTTCCTGTACCCAAAGAGGGCAACGTCATTACGTCATTATATACATATCATCATTATATTTAAACTCTTCATGACAATACATATCTCATCTGGCCTTATTTTGAACACTAGCTTTACCCTAATACAGTGGCATGAAACTCATGGTTACATCATGCCTGCAATTAGGGTTGCAAAATTCCAAAGACAAATTCCCAGATTTAAAAAAAATACAGGAATCTTACAACTGGGATTTCTGGAAAAGCTGGGAAGTCACATTATGCTGACTTGCAAAGTGATATGTAATTTCTATTGGAATCCAGTCGGAATTTTTATTCACCCGCAACCTGCATTCATAATGACTGCCAGTGCTAGGAACAATGTGCGCAAACTTCATAAGCCATTTAAATGGGAACAACCATTTCAGTAACAGGTGCAAAAAGCTAACTAAATGAGTGGATTCGTTTACAAAAATCTATGTTATTTATCTTTGTGTAGCATAAGATTAATCAATCAATCACTTTAATGTACATGGAAAAACATATATTTAAAAAAAAAAACGTTTATTCCTGCAGTAGAGCTTGCTGGGTTAAAAGTTTATTTGTTTTCATAACTTAACAAAAAAATATTTTTAAGTAATAATGACTTTTCATTGACTTTGAGTTCAACTTATTAGAAGTATTGGAGTTAAAAATGCCTTGCGTTTTACAGTGCAGTCCCAACCAAGTGGGAACCAGTCAAAACACTAATAAAACACTAATACAACACACATAATATTTTGCAAACAATTTTCATTGTCTGGGACTTCTGACTTCAGAAGACACACTAAAGAAGGACAAGCTAAACAATACAGGAGGACAGTGATCCTCCCCATACCCCTGAGGCAAAAAGCTGAATCCCAAATTGCCCAGGCACTCTCTAATATCTACTGTTTGTATGAATGTCACTGCTATTTCAATTCATTTCCATTGACTCCCGTCTAAAGAGATGCTTGTCGCTTGTCCTTCTCCCATCTCCCGTACGGCAGGGCCTATTTGGGTACAGAGAGGCTGAGGCTGCATCTCAAATGCCCCCCTATTCCCTATATAGTGCATTGCTTTAGAACAGGGCCCATAGGGAACCTGATGCTCTGTTCAAAAGTAGTGCACTATATAGGGAATAGGGTTACATTTGGAATGCAGAGTCTGAGTGTGATGAGGCCAGACCGTTGAATATTGCTGGCGAAATAAGAGAAGGCGGCGGTCCTGAAATGGGAATCCCAGAGAGAGGGACGTCCTGTCAGCCTTGTCTATGCTGGGATTATCCCAGAGAAGAGACACTGTTTTTATTGGTCTGTGTATTTTCTCTCTCGCTCTCTCGCTCTCGCTCTTTCTCTCCCTCTCTCCCTTTCTCAATTTTCTGTCTCTTTTTTTGCTCACTGTGGCCCCTCTATCTCTGACAGCTGTCAAGGTCTCACCACTCTCCTTTATTTTCTCTGTTCATTTTCCTCCGGCTTAAGATGTTTTCATGAAGGACAGCGTGCGACTTTGGCTGGATACAGAACTTAGTTTTATAAACAGAGCTCTCTTTTCTGTGAGATGAAGGACATCACGAGCCCTTCGAAGTGAAAAAGCAGGATATGGCAATTGTGGCTTTGTTACTTTTACCATTTGTCATTTTTACATTAGGTTAAATAATATTAGCATTAACACAGCCTATATAAATGCTGCATGAGCCTCTACCATTTTATGATGCAATTGCTGTTTATTAACGTAAAGCCAGTGTTATAGTATATAATCTGCATTACCACACTAACGTTACCTCGTCATAATTATTAATAAACTGTGAATATTCTGCATTATACACTGTGCACAAAACATTAGGAACACCTGCTCTTTCCATGACGTAGACTGACTAGGTGAATCCAGGTAAAAGCTATGATCCCTTATTGATATCACTGGTTAACTCCACTTCAAATCAGTGTAGGTGGAGGGGAGGAGACAGGTTAAATAATAACTCTTAAGCCCTGAGACAATTGAGACATGGATTGTGTATGTGTGCCATGATAATGGGCAAGATCAAATATTTAAGTGCCTTTGAACGGGGCATGGTAGTGGGTGCCAGGCGCACTGGTTTAAGTGTGCTTTTCACGCCAACAGTTTCCCGTGTGTATCAAGAATGGTGCGCACCCAAAGAACATCCAGCCAACTTGACAAAACTGTGGGAAGCATTGGAGTCATCATGGGCCAGCATCCCTGTGGAACGATTTTGGTACTTTGAGTCCATGCCCAGATTACTTGAGGCTGTTCTGAGGGCTAAAGGGTTTGCAACTCAATATTAGGAACGTGTACATTACATATTCTGCATTATGTTATGACATAATGCAGAAGAAAATCTACCTACCTTCGTAAAAATACTAAACCACCTATAGTGTCTCACCCTGGAATCCCTGGCAACCTGACCTACCAATTGTGACTAGTTTCAGGAGACGTTGCAAGTCACGACTTCACAGGAGAGGCGTTTGAACATTTATTTGAACTAGCTAACTAGTTAACATTGAACCTCATTCTCTATTTCTCTCTCACACATACACACATCACATGACTTAACTCACATAGGGATATTCTCAATTGCATTCTCCTCACGTCCTCTCTCTTCACCTCCTTCTAAAAACCCATTGGATGAGAAAGCCAGAGGCGAGGAAGCAAGGTGTATGCAATTGAGATTCCTCCATAGTACACACATACTCGCAGGTATACGCCTACATCTCCTCCAAATTCCCAAGATGTCCTCACTCTCAAATGTGCACGGTCCATATTATCTCTCTCTGTCCGCCCGCACGCCTAGGTGGGTCGCTGGTGTTGAGCGTGGGCTCCATCATGATGCCCATCGGAGGGAGACTGATGGAGTTTGGCAGACAGGCATTTAGGGAGGTGTCCGTCTGCTCCTCACGGCGAGGCAGCGCCAGCCTCCATCCATCTCCATTACAGCTGTCCACATGGCAGTGGGCAGGGGACAGCTTCCCCGAGACAGACTGAAGACAGGGGGGAGGGAGAGAGGGGAGGAGATTCTGTCATAAACCCTGTTTCACTGCCTATGACTTCTTTTCCTCCATTTAAATGGTGTCGTTGTAGAACAGAAAGGGAGGAGAGAGTGCATCCACCGGGACCCTGACTGGATGCACGTTTAGTTTTTTTGCCCTAGCTCTACATAGCTGATTAAAATAACCAAGTCATCATCAAGCATGCATGATTTGATTCAGCTGTGTAGTGTTACGACAAAAACCAAAACATGCACCCAGGGCAAAACAGACCAAAAGGACATGGCAAAATGTTCAACCATTTAAGGTTATATACTTGCTTCCAGTTAAATCTGTCCCCTATACATTTTAAATTGATGGGGCACTATAACCTAGTTAAATTCAGTGGTATAAAGTATTTCAGTAAAAATACTTTAAAGTACTAATTAAGTCATTTTTGGGGGTATCTGCACTTTACTATTTATATTGCTGACAAATTTTACTTCACTACATTCCTAAAGAAAATAATGTTAATTTAACTCCATACATATTCCCCCGACACCCAAAAGAACTCGTTGTATGTTGAGTGCTTAGCAGGACAGGAAAATGGTCCAATTCACACACTTATCAAGAGAACAAGTGGTCATCCCTACTGCTTCTGATCTGGCAGACTCACCAAACACAAATGCATCGTTTGTAAATTATGTATGTTGGAGTGTAGCCCTGGCTATCCGTACATTTTAAAAACAAGACAATGGTGCAGTCTAGTTTGCTTTATATAAGGAATTTGAAATGATTTATACTTTTGATACCTTAGTATATTCTAGCAATTACATTTACTTTTGATACTTAAGTATATTTAGAACCAAACACTTTTAGACTTTTACTCAAGTAGTATTTTACTGGGTGACTTTTACTTGAGTAACTTTCTATTAAGGTATCGATACTTTTACTCAAGCATGACGACTGGGTACTTTTTCCACCACTGATTAAATTGGTACAGCATTCTACCTCACAGGTGCAACAAATATAGCCTCTTACAACAATACCATCCACCCACTAGTGGTCAAAGGTTTTTGTCACTCTAAAGATACGGTACAGTACTGCATTCTGTGGGGTGGAATTACAGTACCATTCGAAATACTGTAATTATTTCCCTTCCCACTAACGTTTCCCACAATGTACCATCATTTACAGTATCCTGCAGTTATATGTTTCAGAGTATTTTACTGTCGATAAGACAAAAACATATCGTATAATGTACAGTTTTCTGTTATAGAGTGTTTGCTGAGACAAATACAGTTGTTGACTCCCTTACGGAGATTTGAATGATCAATGTGTCTTTTCCCTCATACACAATGCATGCCTACCCATAAAGATGCAGAGACGTTAAGTCTATTGGTTCATTATACCACAAATATGCTAATTGCCATTAGTTTGATGGGATTAATGAACATCTCAGCGTGAAAATCTTCTGGGAGAAAGTGTTGACAAAACAGACATACTAAATCACTCTAAATGATCTGTTTGTGGGGCTCGTTGATAGCTTGTTACCGCGGTGATGAGGTTGTTTTCATCAGCATCAGCATTTCCTCTGCGACAATAATGACCACTTTGGACGAGGGGGGAAAATGAAAAAACAAAAATAGTTTTTGCTATGATAAACGTCCTGATTATGCATCCTCAAGGAAAACACCCCTGCTCTCCACTCTCCGTCACATTCATGTGTTGGCGATGGGTAGCGATTGCGGTGCCAGCCCAAAGGGGTGTGTGTGTGTACCTTTCTGTGTGTGTGCAATACCAGCTCAAAGAGGTGTGTGTGTTTGTGCATGTACGTTCCTGTGTGTGTGTGTGTGCATGTTCCTGTGTGTGTGTATTTGTTTGTGTGTGTGTGAGTGAGTGAAGGGATGGGGAAATGGTCTTCAAACTGGGCTGTCTTCCAGTCACTCTGCTTCATTACATCCATATTTTTCCCTCGGCAGCACCGCTGGAACTCTGTAAATGTCCCCTTAGTTACATCTAGAAAAGCCTACTGAGGCAGCCACTGTCTCCTGACACTAAACGTCTACCTCCTCGATACATTTTCTGGGGGAAATAATTAATCCGACACCTTCCATCACATCAGCACGGGTGCGTTGATCTGCTGCATTGGAAACACTTTGGCTTGGGAGATGCTGAAATCCAAGTCGGGTGTTTGAGCTGGAATTACATCGTAGTAAAAAAAAATTATGTTGAAAGTATTTGCTCTAGACTCTTCTAAAAAGTCAAATTAAAAGAGGTATAGCAAGGCCTGAAGTTCGATCTCCTTCCTCATATGAACGTCCTGTCAGACTAACCTTTGACCTATGATGCAGTTCCTGTTGAGGCAGGAAGTGACTCAGGCTGGCAATTTCCTCACAAGAAAAAGATGGATTCGTGCAAGAAATAACATTAAACTCATTTAAAATCTTCAGCACTGCTTCAATGATTTGATTATGAGGCAAATATTGAACCACAGTTCAGCAAACTACATTCTGTTGAAGTATCATGACTCAACAAAATTCGACCAGCTGATACTCCTGAGATAAAACCAGGAGGGGTCGATGGAGCTGGAGCTACAGTACTTCCAATCAGCACAGCCTGGCATGATATTGACCAGTCACAACAGTTACAAGTGAGTGAAAGCAGAAAACACTGGAGCCAGCTTACTACCAAACTAAACCCCCCCCCCCCAAAAGAAAAGTGCCCAGAGTGAAATTTGGAGTGAAACCATTTGGGCACACAAGCAGAGTCCTTGCTTATGAACCTCCCAAGCCAGAATGTTTCCTTGTGTTCTGACAGTCAAAATACCCTCTCCTTATTTACTCAGAAAAGCTCCCTGAGAGGCAGGCATCCGAAGTTTTCCAATTAGCCAAATTAGCGAATCACTAATAATGAGTTGCGATGAAAACATCAGAGAGTGGGTCATCATAGTGTAACGTTCGTCGTCAGAAGATGAGGAATCATCGGACCAAAGCGCAGCGTGGTAAGTGTTCATGTTAGTTTTTATTAAAACAGAACACAAAACAAAATAACAAAGAGAATGAACGAAATTGAAACAGTCCTGTAAAGGTGCAGCAACACAAAACAGAAAACTACCCACAAAACACAGCTGGGAAAAGGCTACCTAAGTATGGTTCTCAATCAGAGACAACGATAGACAGCTGCCTCTGATTGAGAACCACACCCGGCCAAACACACAGAAAAGAAAACATAGAACACAAAACATAGAATGCCCACCCCAACTCACGCCCTGACCAACCAAAATAGAGACATAAAAAGGATCTCTAAGGTCAGGGCGTGACACATAGTACTAGGATGGAGACACTCACCTACTGTAAGTACCATCAATCAAACAGATTGTTTGACAGACACCTTGTAGTACTGTATTGCGGATATTTGATAGGATAGAACGTGACAGTCTTTGAGGAGGAATAGCCTGTTGACAGTGGTTTAGTTAATTGACGTGATGGGAGAAGAGTTGGAAAAAGTATAGAGAGACAGAGAGGCCCCTAGAGGAAGGTGGAGGAACTGTCTATGTTGAAATATTCAACACACTTTCCAGTGGCAATTTTAGCATTTCAATCTTGGTGGGGCAAACAAACCAAAGAATGTGGGATGCATGCCAGCAAAGCCACTACACACCACAAAAAAATACAGTAATTGCACTATAATGGTGACAAACGGTTCCCACAAACTGTTAGGGCCTACATAAAGCTGTCCCAACAGCAGAGACCCAACAGCAGAGACCCAACAGCAGAGACCCAACAGCAGAGACCCAACAGCAGAGACCCAACAGCAGAGACCCAACAGCAGAGACCCAACAGCTTACCACTGCTACACCTGGCTGAGCCTTGTCTGGCAGCAAAGCAGTTCATTCAGCCTCATTTACTGCCTTTTGTCACACCCTGATTTGTTTCACCTGTCTTTGTGATTGTCTCCACCCCCCTCCAGGTGTCGGCTATCTTCCCCATTATCCCCTGTATATTTGACTTGTTTGTCAAGTCAACCAGCGGTCTTGCTCCTGCTTTTCTCAGTCTCTCTTTTTTCCACCCTCCCTTGCCTGTCCTGACTGAGCCCGCCTGCCTTACCACTCTGCCTGACCCTAAACCCTAAGCAAGGCGCTGTCTTGCCCCACCACCACAGAAAGCACTGAGCTAGGCTGAAACACCTACATTTTGGAGCTCCCTTACTCAAGAAAACAAAAAAAGAGATCATGTTTGTATGCGGCTTTATTAACTCAATGATATTATTTTTTACATTGTTTGCAATGTAAAAATGTGGGGCTCAAAACAGGTGGGACTCTGCCCCACCTGCCCTGAGTGACAGGTCGCCACTGACCCTTTCTGTAAACCATTGGCATGGGCTAAGTCATCTCCTGGAGATTGTGATGAAACATATGATGTGCTGAACATCAGCATGGTGTGATAGTTTGTGAGATACCGTCTTCCAAGCCCTTCTATTGCCTATGTGAAGAGTTAGTGAAGAGTTCACAACAGGTGAAATAGCCCATAACAATTAGTTGGAAACATATGTAGGTTTAAACTTGGATAGTCTCCAGCCTATATGATTGTGTTAGCCCACTGACCTAAAGCCCAAGCATGATTACTCAGCACGTGAGCATGGTTCACTGAACCACCTCTGTTATACACAAATAAACAAATTAACATAAACTAAATGTAACTAAAGATAAATCAAATGTTAAACATGGAATATGATTTGTGTATACAGAGCAAAACTAAAGCACAAGTCTTGATTTAATGGTAGAGCTTGTCGAATTGTAGTTGTCGGCTATGTTGTAGACCACTCTTTCCCCGATTACTGAAGAAGTGTATCACCTCCCCTCACAATGTACCACTAGAGACATCTTGTCACTGATCAAATGGATAAATGTATTTGTATTTATTATGGATCCCCATTAGATGCTGCCAAAGCAGCAGCTACTCTTCCTGGGGTCAAGCAAAATTAAGGCAGTTTATACCATTTTTAAAACATTACAATACATTCACAACACACTGTTTGCCCTCAGGCCCCTACTCCACCACTACCACATATCTACAGTACTAAATCCATGTGTATGTATAGTGCATATGTTATTGTGTGTGTGAATGCATGTGTCTGTGCTAATGTTTGTGTTGCTTCACAGTCCCCGCTGTTCCATAAGGTGTTTTTCTATCTGTTTTTGAAATCTATTTTTACTGCTGGCATGAGTTACTTGATGTGGAATAGAGTTCCATGTAGTCATGGCTCTATGTAGTCCTGTGTGCCTCCCATAGTCTGTTCTGGACTTGGGTACTGTAAAGAGACCTCTTGTGGCATGTATTTTGCGGTATGCATGGGTGTCTGAGCTGTGTACCAGTAGTTTAGACAGACAGCTCAGTGCATTCAACACCTCTCATAAATAAAAGTAGCGATGAAGTCAATCTCTCCACTTTGAGCCAGGAGAGATTGACATGCATATTATTAATATTAGCTCTCTGTGTACATCCAAGGGCCAGCCGTGCTGCCCTGTTCTGAGCCAATTGCAATTTTCTGTGGCACCTGTCCACACAACTGAACAGTAGTCTAGGTGCGACAACTTGGGCCTGTAGGACCTGCCTTGTTGATAGTGTTGTGAAGAAGGCAGAACATCGCTTTATTATAGACATACTTCTCCCCATCTTAGCTACTACGGCATCAATATGTCTTGACCATGACAGTTTACAATCTAGGGTTACTCCAAGCAGTTTAGTCATCTCAACTTGCTCAATTTCCACATTGTTTATTACAATATTTAGTTTAGATTTAGGGTTTAGTGAGTGTTTTGTTCCAAATACAATGCTTTTAGTTTTAGAAATATTTAGGGCTAACTTATTCCTTGCCACCCACTCTGAAACTAACTGCAGCTCTTTGTTGAGTGTTGCAGTCATTTCAGTCGCTGTAGTAGCTGACGTGTTCAGTGTTGAGTCATCTGCATACATAGACACTCTGGCTTTACTCAAGTCAGTGGCATGTCGTTAGTAAAAATTGAAAAAGCAAGAGGCCTAAACAGACCCTGGGGAATTCCTGATGCTAACTGGATTATATTTGAGAGGCTTCCATTCAAGAACTGTTCTGTTCTATTAGACAAGTAACTCTTTATCCATATTATAGCAGGGGGTGTAAAGCCAAAAAAGTTTTTCCAGCAGCAGACTATGATTGATAATGTCAAAAGCTACACTGAAGATTATCAAGACATCCCCCACAATCATTTGATCATCAATTTCTCTCAGCCAATCATCAGTTATTTGTGTAAGTGCTGTGCTTGTCCCTATACAGTAAGTATGCTTTCAATTAGTTTACTGTGTAATAGCATTGTATCTGGTCAAACACAGTTTATTTCCAAAAGTTTACTAAGGGTTGGTAACAGGTTGATTGGCCGGCTATTTGAGCCAGTTAAGGGGGGCTTTACTATTCTTGGGTAACGGAATGACTTTAGCTTCCCTCCAGGCCTGAGGGCACACGCTCTCCAGTAGGCTAAAATTGAAGATGTTGCAAAAAGGAGTGGCAATATCGTCTGCAATTATTCTCAGTCATTTTATATCCAGATTGTCAGACCCCGGTGGCTTGTCATTGTTGATAGACAACAATTATTTCACCGCTTCCACACTAACTTTACGGAATTCAAAAGTACAATTCTTGTCTTTCATAATTTGGTCCGATATACTTGGATGTGTAGTGTCTGTTGCTAGCATGTCATCCCTACGTTTGCTTATCTTGCCAATAAAAAAGTCATTAAAGTAGTTTGCAATATCAGTGGGCTTTGTGATGAATGAGCCATCATTCAATGAATGAAGGAGCCGAGTTGGCTTTTTTCCCCCCAAAATGTAATTTAAGGTACCTCAAAGCTTTTTACTATCATTCTTTATATAATTATCTTTGTTTATTTTTATTTAGTTTAGTCACATGATTTCTTAATTTGCTGTACGTTTGCCAATCACTTGGGCTGCCAGACATAATTGCCATACATTTTGCCTCATCCCTCTCAACCATACAATTTTTCAATTTCTTATCAATCCAAGGGGATTTAACAGTTTTTATAGTAATTTTCATAATGGGTGCGTGCTTATTAGTAACTGGAATAAGTAGTTTCATAAATGCGTCAACTGCAGCGCCTGGTTGCTCCTCATTACACAACACAGACCAGCAAATATTATTTCCATCATCAACATATGAATCACTACAAAACTTCTAGTGTGACGTCTTATACACTATATTAGGCCCAGCCTTTGGAACTTTGGTTTTCCTAGATATGGAATTATATTGTGACCACTACGTCCTATGGATTTGGATACTGCTTTAAAGCAAATATCTGCAGCATGAGTAAAGATGTGATCAATAAATGTTGATGATTTAGTTCCTGTGCTGTTTGTAACTACTCTGATAGGTTGACTGACAACCAGATCCAGGTTGCAGGCACTTGTTACAGTTTTACGTTTTTTCCTTAGTGGGCAGCTTGATGATAGCCAGTCAATATTTACAGTGCCTTGTGAAAGTATTCACCCCCTTGGCATTTTTCCTATTTTGTTTTCTTACAACCTGGATTTTAAATAGATTTTTTGTGGGTTTGTATCATTTGATTTAAACATGCCTACCACTTTGAAGATGCAAAATAGTTTTTATTGTGGAGCAAAAAATAAATAAGACAAAAATACAGAACTTGAGCGTGCATAACTTTTCAACCCCTAAAGTCAATACTTTTTAGAGACACCTTTTGCAGCAATTACAGCTGCAAGTCTCTTGGGGTATGTCTATATAAGCTTGGCACATCTAGCCACTGGGAGTTTTGCCCATTCTTCAAGGCAAAACTGCTCCAGCTCCTTCAAGTAGGATGGGTTCTGCTGGTGTACAGCAATCTTTAAGTCATACCACAGATTCTCAATTGGATTGAGGTCTGGGCTTTGACTACGCCATTCCAATACATTTAAATGTTTTCCATTAAACCACTTGAGTGTTGCTTTAGCAGTATGCTTAGGGTCATTTTCCTGCTGGTTAGTGAACCTCCATCCCAGTCTCAAATCTCTGGAAGACTGAAACAGGTTCCCCTCAAGAATTTCCCTGTATTTTGCGCCATCAATCATTCCTTCAATTCTGACCAGTTTCCCAGTCCCTGCCGATGAAAAAGATCCCCACAACATGATGCTGCCACCACCATGCTTCACTGTGGGGATTGTGTTCTCGGGGTGATGAGAGGTGTTGGGTTTGCACCAGACACAGCATTTTCCTTGATGGCCAGAAAGCTACATGTTTTTCTCATCTGACCAGAGTACCTTCTTAAAATGTTTGGGGAGTCTCCCACTCGCCTTTCGGCTAACACCAAACGTGTTTGCTTGTTTTTATCTTTAAGCAATGTCTTTTTTCTTGCCACTCTTCCATGATGCCCAGCTCTGTGGAGTGTACGGCTAAAAGTGGTCCTATGGACAGATACTCCAATCTCCGCTGTGGAGCTTTGCAGCTCCTTCAGGGTTATCTTTGGTTTCTTTGTTGCCTCTCTGATTAATGCCCTCCTTGCCTGGTCTGTGAGTTTTGGTGGGCGGCCCTCTCTTGGCAGGTTTGTTGTGGTGCCATATTCTTAAATTTTTTTATAATGGATTTAATGGTGCTCCGTGGGATGTTCAAAGTTTCATTTTTTTTTTTATAACCCAACCCTGATCTCTACCCCTCAACAACTTTGTTCCTGACCTGTTTGGAGAGCTCCTTGGTCTTCATGGTGCCGCTTTCTTGGTGGTGACCCTTGCTTAGTGGTGTGACAGATCATGTGACTGTCACGATCGTCGTAACGTGGAAGAGAGGAGGACCAAGGCGCTGCGTGATAGCAATACATCTTCTTTATTTGAAGACGAAACGAAACGAACACTTTACACACTAAACAAAACAATAAACCGACGACCGTGAAGCTATAAAACAAAAGTGCAGACACAAGCAACTAACGAATAGACATAGACATTCACCCACGAACTACCTAATGAATATGGCTGCCTAAATATGGTTCCCAATCAGAGACAACGATAGACAGCTGTCTCGAATTGAGAACCAATCTAGGCAACCATAGACATACATATCCCTAGACTACACACTGCCCCATAAACATACAAAAAACCCTAGACAATACAAAACACAAACATCCCCCATGTCACACCCTGACCTAACTTAAATAATAAAGAAAACAAAGATAACTAAGGCCAGGGCGTGACAGTGACACTTAGAGTGCACACAGGTGAACTTTATCTTCTTCGGGTTCGGTGTCCCTTCCACGGGTAGGTTAAGCTAACGTAGGCTAATGTGATTAGCATGAGGTAGTAAGTAACACGAACATTTCCCAGGACATAGAAATATCTGATGTTGGCAGAAAGCTTAAATTCTTGTTAATATAACTGCACTGTCCAATTTACAGTAGCTATTACAGTGAAATACCATTCTATTGTTTGAGGAGAGTGCACCACTTTGAAAATGAAAAGTTATTAATTAACAAATTAGGCACATTTGGGCAGTCTTGATACCACATTTTGAACAGAAATTAGCATATACACTGCTGCCATCTAGTGGCCAAAATCTAAATTTTACCTGGACAGGAATAATACATGCTGGCCTTTCTCTTGCATTTCAAAGAAGATTGCACAAAAAAAAGAAAGATATTTTACCAGATCTAATGTGTTATATTCTCCTACATTCCTTTCAAATTTCCACAAACTTCAAAGTGTTTCTGTTGTTTATTGATATTCTGGTTTTGTCCCTTTAGGGCACCTGTAACCCCCCTTGCTTACCTACGTTGAAATGCTTGGGATGTTCTTCCTGTGAAATGCATTAAACAATGCCCACGTTAACTTCTACTACCGTCTCATGTCCTGTCCTTATATATATTTACATTTAAGTCATTTAGCAGACGCTCTTATCCAGAGCGACTTACAAATTGGTGCATTCACCTTATGATATCCAGTGGAACAACCACTTTACAATAGTGCATCTAACTCTTTTAAGGGGGAGGGGGAGGTTAGGAGGATTACTTTATCCTATCCTAGGTATTCCTTAAAGAGGTGGGGTTTCAGGTGTCTCCGGAAGGTGGTGATTGACTCCGCTGACCTGGCGTCGTGAGGGAGTTTGTTCCACCATTGGGGTGCCAGAGCAGCGAACAGTTTTGACTGGGCTGAGCGGGAACTGTAATTCCTCAGAGGTAGGGAGGCGAGCAGGCCAGAGGTGGATGAACGCAGTGCCCTTGTTTGGGTGTAGGGCCTGATCAGAGCCTGAAGGTACGGAGGTGCCGTTCCCCTCACAGCTCCGTAGGCAAGCACCATGGTCTTGTAGCGGATGCGAGCTTCAACTGGAAGCCAGTGGAGAGAGCGGAGGAGCGGGATGACGTGAGAGAACTTGGGAAGGTTGAACACCAGACGGGCTGCGGCGTTCTGGATGAGTTGTAGGGGTTTAATGGCACAGGCAGGGAGCCCAGCCAACAGCGAGTTGCAGTAATCCAGACGGGAGATGACAAGTGCCTGGATTAGGACCTGCGCCGCTTCCTGTGTGAGGCAGGGTCGTACTCTGCGAATGTTGTAGAGCATGAACCTACAGGAACGGGTCACCGCCTTGATGTGAGTTGAGAACGACAGGGTGTTGTCCAGGATCACGCCAAGGTTCTTAGCGCTCTGGGAGGAGGACACAATGGAGTTGTCAACCGTGATGGCGAGATCATGGAACGGGCAGTCCTTCCCCGGGAGGAAGAGCAGCTCCGTCTTGCCGAGGTTCAGCTTGAGGTGGTGATCCGTCATCCACACTGATATGTCTGCCAGACATGCAGAGATGCGATTCGCCACCTGGTTATCAGAGGGGGGAAAGGAGAAGATTAATTGTGTGTCGTCTGCATAGCAATGATAGGAGAGGCCATGTGAGGATATGACAGAGCCAAGTGACTTGGTGTATAGCGAGAATAGGAGAGGGCCTAGAACAGAGCCCTGGGGGACACCAGTGGTGAGAGCACGTGGTGCGGAGACAGATTCTCGCCACGCCACCTGGTAGGAGCGACCTGTCAGTTAGGACGCAATCCAAGCGTGGGCCGCGCCGGAGATGCCCAGCTCGGAGAGGGTGGAGAGGAGGATCTGATGGTTCACAGTATCAAAGGCAGCCGATAGGTCTAGAAGGATGAGAGCAGAGGAGAGAGAGTTAGCTTTAGCAGTGCGGAGCGCCTCCGTGACACAGAGAAGAGCAGTCTCAGTTGAATGACTAGTCTTGAAACCTGACTGATTTGGATCAAGAAGGTCATTCTGAGAGAGATAGCAGGAGAGCTGGCCAAGGACGGCACGTTCAAGAGTTTTGGAGAGAAAAGAAAGAAGGGATACTGGTCTGTAGTTGTTGACATCGGAGGGATCGAGTGTAGGTTTTTTCAGAAGGGGTGCAACTCTCGCTCTCTTGAAGACGGAAGGGACGTAGCCAGCGGTCAAGGATGAGTTGATGAGCGAGGTGAGGTAAGGGAGAAGGTCTCCGGAAATGGTCTGGAGAAGAGAGGAGGGGATAGGGTCAAGCGGGCAGGTTGTTGGGCGGCCGGCCGTCACAAGACGCGAGATTTCATCTGGAGAGAGAGGGGAGAAAGAGGTCAAAGCACAGGGTAGGGCAGTGTGAGCAGAACCAGCGGTGTCGTTTGACTTAGCAAACGAGGATCGGATGTCGTCGACCTTCTTTTCAAAATGGTTGACGAAGTCATCCGCAGAGAGGGAGGAGGGGGGAGGAGGGGGAGGAGGATTCAGGAGGGAGGAGAAGGTGGCAAAGAGCTTCCTAGGGTTAGAGGCAGATGCTTGGAATTTAGAGTGGTAGAAAGTGGCTTTAGCAGCAGAGACAGAAGAGGAGAATGTAGAGAGGAGGGAGTGAAAGGATGCCAGGTCCGCAGGGAGGCGAGTTTTCCTCCATTTCCGCTCGGCTGCCCGGAGCCCTGTTCTGTGAGCTCGCAGTGAGTCGTCGAGCCACGGAGCAGGAGGGGAGGACCGAGCCGGCCTGGAGGATAGGGGACATAGAGAGTCAAAGGATGCAGAAAGGGAGGAGAGGAGGGTTGAGGAGGCAGAATCAGGAGATAGGTTGGAGAAGGTTTGAGCAGAGGGAAGAGATGATAGGATGGAAGAGGAGAGAGTAGCGGGGGAGAGAGAGCGAAGGTTGGGACGGCGCGATACCATCCGAGTAGGGGCAGTGTGGGAAGTGTTAGATGAGAGCGAGAGGGAAAAGGATACAAGGTAGTGGTCGGAGACTTGGAGGGGAGTTGCAGTGAGATTAGTGGAAGAACAGCATCTAGTAAAGATGAGGTCAAGCGTATTGCCTGCCTTGTGAGTAGGGGGGGAAGGTGAGAGGGTGAGGTCAAAAGAGGAGAGGAGTGGAAAGAAGGAGGCAGAGAGGAATGAGTCAAAGGTAGACGTGGGGAGGTTAAAGTCACCCAGAACTGTGAGAGGTGAGCCATCCTCAGGAAAGGAACTTATCAGGGCGTCAAGCTCATTGATGAACTCTCCAAGGGAACCTGGAGGGCGATAAATTATAAGGATGTTAAGCTTGAAAGGGCTGGTAACTGTGACAGCATGGAATTCAAAGGAGGCGATAGACAGATGGGTCAGGGGAGAAAGAGAGAATGTCCACTTGGGAGAGATGAGGATCCCAGTGCCACCGCCCCGCTGACCAGAAGCTCTCGGGGTGTGCGAGAACACGTGGGCAGACGAGGCGAGAGCAGTAGGAGTAGCAGTGTTGTCAGTGGTAATCCATGTTTCCGTCAGTGCCAAGAAGTCGAGGGACTGGAGGGACGCATAGGCTGAGATGAACTCTGCCTTGTTGGCCGCAGATCGGCAGTTCCAGAGGCTGCCGGAGACCTGGAACTCCACGTGGGTCGTGCGCGCTGGAACCACCAGGTTAGAATGGCAGCGGCCACGCGGTGTGAAGCGTTTGTATGGTCTGTGCAGAGAGGAGAGAAGAGGGATAGACAGACACATAGTTGACAGGCTACAGAAGAGGCTACGCTAATGCAAAGGAGATTAGAATGACAAGTGGACTACACGTCTCGAATGTTCAGGAAGTTAAGCTTACGTTGCAAAAGTAAAATAAAATCTTATTGACTAAAATGATATAGTACTGCTGGCGGTGAAGTAGGCTGGCTAGCAGTGGCTGCGTTGTTGACTTTGTTTGAACGTGTAGCTGG
The DNA here is from genome assembly GCF_045679555.1 of Salvelinus alpinus. Classification (NCBI taxonomy): domain Eukaryota; kingdom Metazoa; phylum Chordata; class Actinopteri; order Salmoniformes; family Salmonidae; genus Salvelinus; species Salvelinus alpinus. The sequence goes on from NC_092123.1 coordinate 12,823,219, forward strand.
CTAGGTAACCTCTAACTGGCTAGGTAACCTCGACAATTTCTCAAAACTACACAATTATCTTGGATACAAGGACAGCAAAGACAACTAAGTAGCTAGCTAACACTACGCTAATCAAGTCGTTCCGTTGTAATGTAAGTTGTAATGTGAGTTTCTACAGTGCTGCTATTCGGTAGAAGTTGGCTAGCTAGCAGTGTTAGCTAGCAGTGTTGACTAGGTAGGAGACGGCAGCGCAGCGCGGCGGACGAAAATAGCGGGCTAGTTAACCGAATAATTACTCTAACCAACTCTAAGCTACACAATTATCTTAGATACAAAGATAGCAAAGACAACTATGTAGCCATATATTAGTTGTATAAGTAATACAGTGTGCTATACAACAGTTCTCTTTCAAATGGTACCAAGAAAACGCAAATCCTTGCTTCAGAGCCTGAGCTGCAGGCAGTTAGATTTGGTTATGTCATTTTAAGCGAAAATTTAAAAAAAGGGTCCGATCCTTAAGAATTGAACTAATTACGTGACTTCTGAAGGTAATTGGTTGCACCAGATAATAGCAAAGGGGATGAATACATATACACACACCACTTTTCCATTTGCAATTTTTAAAACATTTTTGAAACAAGTAATTTTTTTCATTTCACTTCACCAATTTGGACAATTTTATGTATGTCCATTACATGAAATCCCAATAAAAATCTATTTAAATTACAGGTTGTAATGCAACAAAATAGGAAAAATACCAAGGGGGATGAATACATTTGCAAGGCACTATAAATCACCCAGAAAATATACTTCTCTGTTGATTTCACACATATTATCCAGATACTGACTGTTAGCACTTCGTGGTCAATAGCAGCTTCCCACAAGAATGGGCTTTAGGTGAGGCAGATTAACCTGTAGCCATATTACTTCAACAGTATTTAACATTCGATCGTCTCTCAGATTTACAGGAATGTGATTCTGAATATAGACAGCAACTTGGCATTTCTGTCTTTTCGGGAAAGATGTTAAAACCATGTATTGCTACCACTGTATCATCAAAAGGTATTATCTATGTGAGTTTCAGAGATAGTCAGAATAGGAATGCAAGCAAGTTCTTGACTTCATGGACCTTGTTTCTTAGGCTACAAATGTTAATATGGGCTACTTTTAGCACTTTTCTGGGTTGCTTGATTGTTTTTAATGCTTTACTAGGAAGCTTATCCAAGGTAAAAGTACTCATGTTATTTACATTGGAGTTGATAGTGCAGGGTGAGCTGCATAAAGTGATATTCCAACTATTGCACACCACCTCAGTGCTAACAGTGTATCTCTGGTTTATAGGCTCATGATCACTGCTTACAATAGCTGTAGGATAAACAGCTGTCTCTGCATGGCCGGTTCCCCTCTCTCCACTGGGATTCTCTGCCTGTAACCCTATTACAGGGGCTGAGTCACTGGCTTACTGGTGCTCTTCCATGCCGTCCCTAGGAGGGGTACGTCACTTGAGTGGGTTGAGTCACTGACTTGGTCTTCCTGTCTGGGTTATCGCCCCCCCTTGGGTTGTGCCGTGGCGGAGATTTTTGTGGGCTATACTCGGCCTTGTCTCAGGATGGTAAGTTGGTGGTTGAAGTTATCGCTCTTGTGGTGTGGGGGCTGTGCTTTGGCAAAATGAGTGGGGTTATATCCTGCCTGTTTGGCCCTATCCGGGGGTATCATCGGATGGGGCCAAAGTGTCTCCTGACCCCTCCCGTCTCAGCCTCCAGTATGTATGCTGCAGTAGTTTGCGTCGGGGGTCTAGGGTCAGTCTGTTATATCTGGAGTATTTCTCCTGTCTTTTCCGATGTCCTGTGTGAATTTAAGTATGCTCTCTCTAATTATCTCTTTCTCTCTCTCGGAGGACCAGAGCCCCAGGACCATGCCTCAGGACTACCTGGCCTGATGACTCCTGGCCGTGCTGCTGCTCCAGTTTCAACTGTTTTGCCTGCGGCTATGGAACCCTGACCTGTTCATCGGACGTGCTACCTTTTCACAGACCTGCTTTTTTCAACTCTCTAGAGACAGCAGGAGCGGTAGAGATACTCTCAATGATCGGCTATGAAAAGCCATCTGACATTTACTCCTGAGGTGCTGACCTGTTGCACCCTCGACAACTACTGTGATTATTATTATTTGACCCTGCTGGTCATTTATGAACATTTGAACATCTTGGCCATGTTCTGTTATAGTCTCCACCCGGCACAGCCAGGAGAGGACTGGCCACCCCTCATAGCCTTGTTGATCTCTAGGTTTCGGCCTTTCTAGGGAGTTTTTCCTAGCCACCGTGCTTCTACAACTGCATTGCTTGCTGTTTGGGGTTTTAGGCTGGGTTTCTGTACAGCACTTTGAGATTTCAGATGATGTAAGAAGGGCTTTATAAATAAATTTGATTTGAATAGATTTGATTTCCTGCAAGACAGGAATGTCAGTGTTCTGCCATGGCCAGCGAAGAGCCTGGATCTCAATCCCATTGAGCACGTCTGGAACCTGTTTGATCGGAGGGTGAGTGCTACGGCCATTCCCCCCAGAAATGTCTGGGAACTTGCAGGTGCCTTGGTGGAAGAGTGCGGAAACATCTCACAGCAAGATCTGGCAGATCTGGTGCAGTCCATGAGGAGAAGATGCACTGCAGTACTTAATGCAGCTGGTGGCCACACCAGATACCGACTTTTACTTTTGATTTTGACCCACCCTTTGTTCAGGGACACATTATTCCATTTCTGTTAGTCACATGTCTTTGGAACTTGCTCAGTTTTTGTCTGTTATTCATACAAATATGTACACATGTTAATTTTGCTGAAAATAAACAGTTGACAGTGAGTGGATGTTTCTTTTTTTGCTGAGTTAAGTATCTTAAATATACTGTGTGAACACCTATGGTCTTCCATAAAAAATCACCCTATGTAGATGTTTTCTTTGTAGATATTAGGCATATGTTGTGCAATATAATGCATTATGCACAGCTCATAAGGTGTTATACATGTGCTTATAATGCATTCTGAAGCTAGTATTCATAGGAAGTGTTACTCAACCTTCAAGTCTCTTACCCCCTTCTCTCTCCATCTACCTCTCCTCACACTCTATCTCTTCCTCCCCACCTCTCACGCTCTCTCTTACTAATCACTACAGCAGCTTCATCAGTGTGAGCATCATTTAGATTTACCCTTAGACACATGGGGGGGGACTGTGTCGAGGAGAGATAGGGGAGTGGGGGGAGAGAGGTTAAAACCAGAGGCTGCCAGCTGGTGTGTAATCACTGTTTTAACCTCCTTTGTCATTAATCTTTGTCAGAGATTCCAGCACGGGCTCTACCACCCATGACAGCCCATCAGCTCACTACAGTTCAAGGGAGTTTGGGACAGGATGGGGGTGATGAGTGGAGATGGGGTGGGTGGGTTGTAATGAAGGGTTAAGGGAGACATTTCGTACATTTGAGGACTTTAGTCTCTGTGGTGTAGAGGCATCCAGCCTTAATAAAGACCAGGCACCACACCCTAATAGGGATTTTGTTTTTCCTTTATCACAAACCTTCAGTTGAATGTATTTAGATAAAATATATTACTTTTTGTATTAATGTTTTTCTGAGATATTGGATCACAATATGCAAATGAGGTGACATCTCATTAAATATGCACATATTTGCATAGCACGCAAATACTTTCTTTGGGACAGTGAAAAATGTTGGATTCATTTTGTTAAAACACTCCAGGGCTGGACTTAATCAGAGCATATTGTGGATAAAACTTTTTTCATCTTCCTATCTGTAAAATACCAAAAATGGTAAATGTTATCTAGAATAAAAAAAATATCAACAATTCCCTCTGGGCAAGTCTCGAGAATATGTATAAGTATAACCACACACAATTTGGTGAAAGAAGAGGCTTCTGAAGCTGAGGAAAATGAGTTAACCTTTGGGAAATGACAGTTCAATGGCACGGAAATATTTAGTCTTTTCAATTCACCCTCTGAATGGCACACATGCACAATCCACGTCTCAATGCTTAAAAATCCTTCTTTAACTTCTCTGCTCCACTTCATGTACACTGATTGAATTGGATTTAACAAGTGACATCAATAAGGGATCATAGCTTCCATCTGGACTCACATGCTCAGTCTGTCGTAGAAAGAGCAGGTTTTCTTAATGTTTTGTATACTCTGTATAGTACAGTTTGTTACATTCTGTACAAAATCAGCTTTAAATTGTGTAAGCTTTAAAATTATGAATATATGTCCATTTTAAAGTAGTTAAAATGAATGACCTTTATGACGGTAGTATGATTAACGAAATAAAATATACATTAAATGGCACAAACTACCAACAAATCCCAAAAAATTGTTCGGCTGAAATGACATTTTTGCATCTACCTGTGGGGCCTGGTCATTTGAACTTCTAGCTCAAGCCCAAGTAGGTATGTCTATTGGTGGACCAATGGTACAATTTGCACCTGCCTACCATGCTTTGCTGAACTCGCAGCGCGAGTTTCACCTAATGCTATTGTCATTTGTTTTGCCAGTTCTCAGTGTATCTACCTCCAAATCGTCTACCATTAAATTCCATATTCTCTCAAATGTTATTAGCTGTCACGTCTACTCCTTTGCATTTTATTTGGAGCAACATCATTAAGAAGCAGGAACCATTAACCAGGCATAATAAGGACTAGTATGAATTCAGATTTTATAAAACCTTTTCAATATCGAGAGACAGTACTGTGCTTTTAAGTAACTTTTTTTTATTTTTCAGACAAAAACCTCTGTTTAGCCCTTTACACTCATACCCATATATGGGATGAAAATGGCAGATTTGGAAACTGATAAGCACCTAAATTGGAACGCAGTGGCTGTACAGTAACATGCTATATAGTGCCTTCGGAAAGTATTCCGAGCCCTTGACTTTTTCCACATTATGTTACGTTACAGCCTTATTCTAAAATAATCTACACACAATACCCCATTAACTCAAAGCAAAAACAGGTTTCTAGAAATGTTTACACATTTATGAAAATGTTGAACCTAAAATATTACATTAACATAAGTAGTCAGACCCTTTACTCAGTACTTTGTTGAAACACCTTTGGCAGTGATTACAGCCTCGAGTCTTCTTGGGTATGACACTACAAGCTTGCCACACCTGTATTTGGGGAGTTTCTCACATTCTTCTCCGCAGATCCTCACAGTACAGTTGAAAAAACAACAAACACTAAGCCTCAACCACTCACTCAGGAAACGACAACAGAAAGGACAACAGAAAACATTTATTTTAACAGTGAAATAATAATGAGTAAATTGGACACACCTGAGTGTCGTTAATGTCTCTAGGACGGTCTCTGCCGCCCTCTGGTGACAGGTGGGAGCATGACATCAACAGGCAATTCCTTCGACTTCATGGCTTGGTTTTGCTCTGACATGCACTCTCAACTCTGCGGCCTCATATAGACAGGTGTGTGCCTTTCTAAATCATGTCCAAACAATTGAATTTACCACAGGTGGACTCCAATCAAGTTTTATAAGCATCTCAAGGATGATCAAAAACAATGGAGAAAATTCCTCACATAACATTTTAACATGCAAATAGCTGATCTATCATGTGTGGTGTTCAATTCCATGAGACTTTTTAAAAACATGCATGGCTTGACATTAATGGCGCCGGACGGGAGGGCTGCCATTTTACAGGTTCCTAACCAACTGTGCTATTTTGTTAGTTTTTTAGCATTGTTTGAAACTTATAATGTACATAAAGTTGCTGCTACCGTCTCTTATGAGTGAAAAGAGCTTCTGGACATCAGAACAGTGATTACTCACCTCGAACTAGACCAATATTTTTCATCTTTAATGAGTCCGACACAAAGGATATACTGCTTTCAGGAGAACAGGTCAATCGCGCAAAGAAAGGGCCGGGGATACCAAGGGAGAGGGTCGGGTTGCCTTGTTAGGATTCGTAAGTGAGTGAGTAAATCGCCATTACCATCGGTTCTATTGGCCAATGTGCAATCACTGGAAAACAAACTTGATGATCTACGGTCGAGACTATCCTACCAACGGTCCTAAAAACTGTAATATCTTATGTTTCACCGAGTCACGGCTGAACGACTACACGGATAATATAGAGATGGCTGGTTTTTCTGTGTATCGCCAGAGCACAGAATAGCTACGTCTAGTGAGACGAGGGGTGGAGGTGTGTGTCTATTTGTCAATAACTGCTGGTGAGCGAGGCCTAATGATCTAGAAGTCTCAAGGTATTGCTCACCTGAGGTAGAGTACCTCATGATAAGCTGTAGACAACACTACCTACCACGAGGGTTCTCACATATATTATTCGTAACCGTCTATATACCACCACAAGCTGATGCTGGCACTAAGACCGCACTCAACGAGCTATATAAGAAAATAAGCAAACAAGAACATGCTCATCCAGAAGCAGCGCTCCTTGTGGTCAGGGACTTTAGTCAGGGACTCATTTCTGCCAGCATGTCACATGAGCAACCAGAGGAAAAACAATTCTAGACCACATTCACTCCACACACAGACACATACAAAGCTCTCCCTCGCCCTCCATTTGGAAAATCTGACCATAACTATCCTCCTGATTCCTGTCTACAAGCAAAAACTATAGCAGTAAGTACCAGTGATTCACTCAATACGTAAGTGGTCCGATGATGCGGATGCTACACTACAGGACTGTTTTTCTAGCACAGACTGGAGTATGTTCCATGATTCATCCAATGGCATTGAGGAGTATACCACCTCAGTCACCGGCTTCATCAATAAGTGCATTGAGGATGTCATCCCCACAGTGATCGTACGTACATATCCCAACCAGAAGCCATAGATTTCAAGTAACATATGCACCGAGCTAAAGGCTAGAGCTGACACTTTCTAAAAGAGGAACACTAATCTGTACGCTTATAAGAAATCCCGCTATGCCCTCAGACGATCCATCAAGCAGGCAAAATGTCAATACAGGACTAAGATTGAATCCTACTACACCGGTTCTGACGTTTGTCGGGTGTTTCAGGGCTTGCAAGCTATTAAGGACTACAAAGGGAAACCCAGCTGCGTGCTGCCCAGTGATGCGAGTCTACCAGACGAGCTAAATACCTTTTATGCCCGCTTCGAGGCAAGCAACACTGAAGCATGAATGCGAGCACCAGCTGTTCCGGAAGACTGTGTGATCACGTTCTCCGTAGCCGATGTGAGTAAGACCTTTTTAAAGAAGTCAACATTCATAAAGCCCGCGAGGCCAGACGGATTACCAGGGCGTGAACTCAGAGCATGCGCGGACCAACTGGCAGGTGTCTTCACTGACATTTTCAACCTCCCCCTGACCGATTCTGTAATACCAACTTTTCAAGTAGACAACCATAGTCCCTGTGCCCAAGAATGTGAAGGTAACCTGCCTAAATGACTACCTCCCCGTAGCATGTCGGGAGCCATGACGTGCTTTGAAAGTCTGGACATGGCTCACATAAACACCATCATCCTGGAAGCCCTAGACAAACAAATCCACAGAAGACGCAATCTCAATCGCACTCCAAGTTTCCCTTGTGGTGGTGGTGCCAGGCCAACAACCTCTCCCTCAATGTGAACGAGACAAAGGAGATGATCGTGGACTGCAGGAAAAGGAGGGCCGAGCAGGCCCCCATCCTCATTGACGGGACTGAAGTGGAGCGGGTCGAGAGTTTCAAGTTCCTTGGTGTCCACATCACCAACAAACTATCACGGTCCAAACACACCAAGATAGATGGCACGAAAACATATTTTCCCCCTCAGGAGACTGAAACGATTTGGCATGGGTCCGCAGATCCTCAATTTTATTCCACTGCACCATCGAGAGCATCCTGGCCAGTTGCATCACCGCCTGGTATGGCAGCTGCTCGGTATCTGACCGTAAGGTGCTACAGAGGGTAGAGCGAATGGCCCAATACATCACTGGGGCCAAGCTTCCGGCCATCCAGGACCTATATACCAGGCGGTGTCAGAGGAAGGCCCCAAAAATTGTCAAAGACTTAAGTAACCTAGTCATAGACTGTTCTCTCTGCTACCGCATGGCAAGTGGTAGCGGAGCGCCATGTCTGGGTCCAAAATTCTCCTTAACAGCTTCTACATGGCCACATGGCCACCCAGACTATTTACATAGATCCACTCATTTGTTTTTACACTGCTGCTACTCACTGTTTATTATCTGTGCATAGTCACTTTACCCCTACCTACATGTATACATTAGCTCGACTAACCTGTACCCCTGCACATTTACTCGGGAACCGGTGTCCCCTGTATACAGCCTCGTTAGTGTTATGTAATTCTACTGTGCTACTTTTTATTTTTACTTTATTTTATTGAGTAAATGTTTTCTTAAGTCTATTTCTTGAACTGCACTGTTGGTTAAGGGCTTTTAAGTAAGCATTTCACGGTAAAACCTGTTGTATTCGATGCATGTGACAAATAAAATATATGAAAATGTGATTTGATTAACTTGTTTATCAACTTGTCATTCAGACAGAAAATACTATTGTGTTGTTTGATGCCAGAAACCACTTTATAAAATAACATGTATTATTATTCCCAACCATTATTGCAGAGAATCAGACAAATTATGCTACCCTCTTTTGGCTACTTAGCTAATTCAAGCCAGTCTCAAAATGTCACTCCCTGACCATAGATTGCTTTGTATGTTTCTATGTTTTGTTTGGTCAGGGTGTGATGTGGGTGGGCATTCTATGTTGTATGTCTAGGTTGTCTATTTCTGTGTTTGGCCTGGTGTGGTTCCCAATCAGAGGCAGCTGTCTATCGTTGTCTCTGATTGGGAGCTATACTTAGGTAGCCTGTTTTCCATTGTGTGTTGTGGGTGATTGTTTTCTGTTTGTGCGTATTGCTTGCAGAACTGTTTCGTTTTCGTTCTCGCTCTTTATTATTTTTTGTCAATTCAGTGTTCAGTTTATTTTGTTTATTAAAATGAACACGTACCACGCTGCACCTTGGTCCTCATCTCCTTCCACCAACGAGAATCGTTACACAAAATGCAAAACTGCCTCTTTAAGACCAAGAAAATCTCTTTACCTTACTGGCTTTCAAAGATGTCTAGAAATGTACATGTTTTGTGCTCTTGTAGGAAGCAATCACTCACATATTGCTGACTACAAATGATCTATAACTGGGCTAATAACTCACTAACTAGCAAAATATATTAACAAAATTTGCACACGTGGCTTCATGCAGCTCTCACTTTGATCTCAAAACAAGCACATCTTCTCAAGACCTCTCATTGTGTAAACAGTCCAGTTCGAAGTAAATGGCACAAGGTCATATATGGCAATGGTCTATTTGCATATAGGCCTACTGCAGCTCTTATTGGTTATGCCACACTGGTCTTTCTAGAGTTCGGACTGAGTCCTGCGTATCAATGCAATAGAAACCTACTCCAATGCGTTCTGCCTACAACAAAATATATTGCATAGATAGTTTGCATACTAAGTCTTGCATAGTTGTATTTGTTTCGGTCTGTTGCATTGAAAGTGATGAATATTGCATTGATTCGATCACAATAGCCACAGTAAAGGGAAACGTTGATAGTGTTAACAAGGAAAACACTAGAAAGTTGAGTGAAGCTTAAAATGTCTCCAGTGTGACGCAGTGGTCTAAGGCACTGCATCTCATTGCAAGAGGTGTCACTATAGTCTCTGGTTTGAATGCAGGCTGTATCACATCCGGATGTGATTGGGAGTCCCATAGGACCGCGCACAATTGGCCCAGCGTTGTCCGGGTTTGGCCGGGGTAGGCCATCATTATAAATTAGAATTTGTTCTTAACTGACTTGCCTAGTTAAATAAAGGTTAAATCATTTTTGAGGGAATCTTGTGCTTCTCTCAGTGGTCGGAGCAGCTATCCCAAGGAGCTGAGAGGCAGGTTCTCTCAGGTTGCACATTGCTCATTAATCCATTTTATCCGCACCAAAATTACGATATGTGTTTCTGAATTGCTTTGTGAAAGCCGAACACTGTAAGATTATATTTGATAATTTAGCTAGACATGTTGGCAATAGAACAAGCATTCAATTTATTCCCACCTGAACCAAATTGTGATTTATGCTGTAATGGACCGTTTTTGAAGTGCATAAACGACAAAATAAATTGTGTAAAGGCAGGGATGCAGGGCTGTGTTCCAAACAAAACAACTACAAGTGTTGTTGCTCTAGGTCATCAACGGAGAGCAAAAAAATACTATATTTGAAGATTCTTCTTTGAGTCATGAAAGCGTCTTGAAATTATCAAAATTACTTAGGAACTGCGCACACTTTGGAGAGGTGTGTGGCCTCTTGGAGTTACTGAATGTATCCAGAGTATGTTCAGATTAATGCGGCAGAAGTACAGTAAATTTAAAATGCACATAACATCAACAGTGTAATGTTTGGTTTCACTCTTGTGTCAGGTAAACTGTTGTGTTCTCATCTTTAGGATAATAACTTCACCGTAATCTCCAAACAGTTTCCTTTTAATTACTACCATGGTTATGCATATGCTTTCCATATATTTAAATTTAGCCCAACCCATATTGGCCAATTCCCACAAGAGTAAGGGGTAACATTCCTTTCACAGTTCCTTCACAGGATTTAAGCGAGTTAATTAAGTGGTGTATCAGTGCAGTTCCAGATTGCCCCTCTTACATGAAACTCCGAAACCTGTTTAAAATAGTCCTGTTCAGTACTGTGCACTCTCTTCAGTAGCCTTAATTAAGAGAGCTCGTTAGAATTCTCAAAACACTCAATTAGTGCAGATGTCTTTGATGACCCTCTGTGATTAGAAAAAGAAAGAAAAAAAGAAAGAAACACAGCTGTAATTGTGCATATACCATCCGTTCAAGTTCACGGTCACCATTATAGCTCCAGACAACCTAAAAAACGTCTTTCACTACCCTACTTACATCTATTGGACCCCACCATTGCATCCAATCTTTAGACTATTATAGAAATCCTCTCTGCAGTCAGTGTATTAATCTGTCTGTCATGACCAGTCTCTGGTGCTCCTCTCAATCATTGCAATGTTATACTAATTAAAGGCCTCCACATGCTGTCCTGTAGCTAGACGCCCAACAAAGACGTCATCATCACAAAGGCACTGGATCAATGGGAGCTAGTAGATCAATCTGACTGCATTATTAGACAGACAAACTGTGGGATTAAGTAATCGAAGTCACCATCATCCATCTGGAGGCGTCGTAATTTTGTCATCATCTGTCGTGAGATTGCATATTTCATCATCACACAAACAAACGATTAGCTTTCACAGCCGGGATCCAAACTTGTCGATGGTACGTCTGTTTTCAAAGTAAATTAGCATCATTAGTCACGATTACCCTTCTCGAGTCTCTCTGCGACAAGCGGACACGTCCCATTCATTTCAGTTGTTTTTTATTTACTTGTCATCTTCTTGTGACTAGTTTGGAACCGGGGACTCATTAACTAATCAAATGAACTGACGCCAGGGACTGATTTGCGGCTCCAAATGAAAAACTGGCTCGGGCGATTGTGTGAAACCCCGGGGCAGTATAATTTTATCTCTGACACCGCCTTGTTTATTAAGATGGACGTTTCCTGTTGTTTGTCGTGATTTATTCTATTTAGGCACAGAGCCTTTAATTTATTTTGAATCAGCCTTGTCTGTAAAAGTTAGAAACCACTACTAAATAATGCCTACTTGGTTAGGCTGAGGTACTGGCAGTAATATCGGTTCACAGGTGTCATGCTTTTTACTACATGGTCATAAAATATGACACGCATTAAGGCAATAATGGCTCAATCATTATAAATGACAGTACAGTGCCTTGGCTGTCAGAGACTGTTGGTTTAGTCACGGTTATCGTCAGCTCCAGGGTGATGCACTTCAAAAGGCGCACAGATGCTCGACAGAGGAATAAACGGGCACAAACGGAATGACACATTCTCTTTGTTGCCTTTGATGGCACTTTCTTCCAAGTCAGAATGACCGTGTGAAATTAAAACAAACACATTCTCACTCGGCACTGTGTTTACCGAGTGCAGACCTTGAGGATTCAACTGTGGGTCTGACTGACTGAAATACTCTCAAGACTGTTTGTCATGGGTAGTGTGGCATTTTCTGGCACCTGCTTTTCTGTACCGAGAATTCATTGTGAATCCGATAACAAGGCTCGATGGCCGAACTTCGGATGACATGGAGTTTTATCAGGTTAAAGAGAAAAACAAAGGGGGAGAGAGTGTGAGAGGGAGAGGGAGGAAGACAGAGAAATAGAGAGTGAGAGATAGCAGTAACAATAGCAAGAATAGAGTTCACCACATGGTGCAATTATTATTTCAAAACTATTCTTTCTCACCCCTCAGAGCACTCCCATTTCAACATGGATAACTGGGCAATATTTCGTTGAGGTATTTATCAATGAGATTTCAACCTTCAGTTGAAGTCGGAAGTTTACATATACTTAGGTTGGAGTCATTAAAACTTGTTTTACAACCACTCTACAAATTTCCTGTAAACAAATTATAGTTTGGCAAGTTGATTAGGACATCTACTGTGTGCATGACTGTAACGGCTGTCATATTCCTCCTCCTCCTCGGATGAGGAGAAGGAGTAGGGATCGGACCAAAATGCAGCGGGTGATGAATACATTATGAATTTATTTAGACAAGACGAAACACGAAGTACACTTGAATAAATTACAAAATAACAAAAACGACGTAGACCGACCTGAACATGAGAACTTACATAACACGAAGAACGCACGAACAGGAACAGACTAGACAAACGAAACAGTCCCGTGTGGTAAAAACACTGACACGGAAGACAATCACCCACAAACAAACGGTGTGAACAGCCTACCTTAATATGGTTCTCAATCAGAGGAAACGTCAAACACCTGCCCCTAATTGAGAACCATATCAGGCAACACATTTTTTTATTTTATTTAACCTTTATTTAACCAGGTAGGCAAATTGAGAACACGTTCTCATTTACAATTGCGACCTGGCCAAGATAAAGCAAAGCAGTTCGACACATACAACAACACATAGTTACACATGGAGTAAAACAAACATATAGTCAATAATACAGTGAAAAAATAAGTCTATATACAATGTGAGCAAGTGAGGTGAGATAAGGGAGGTGAAGGCAAACAAATATATGTATAAATAAATAAAAATATAAAAAGGCCATGGAGGCGAAGTGAATACAACACAGCAAGTAAAATAAAAAATAAAAACACTGGAATGGTTGGTTTGCAATGGAAGAAAGCGCAAAGTAGAGACAGAAATAATGGGGTGCAAAGGAGCAAAATAAATAAATAAATAAATACAGTAGGTAAAGAGGTAGTTGTTTGGGCTAAATTATAGATGGGCTATGTACAGGTGCAGTAATCTATGAGCTGCTCTGACAGCTGGTGCTTAAAGCTAGTGAGGGAGATAAGTGTTTCCAGTTTCAGAGATTTTTGTAGTTCGTTCCAGTCATTGGCAGCAGAGAACTGGAAGGAGAGGCGTCCAAAGGAAGAATTGGTTTTGGGGGTGACTAGAGAGATATACCTGCTGGAGCGCGTGCTACAGGTAGGTGCTGCTATGGTGACCAGCGAGCTGAGATAAGGGGGGACTTTACCTAGCAGGGTCTTGTAGATGACCTGGAACCAGTGGGTTTGGCGACGAGTATGAAGCGAGGGCCAGCCAACGAGAGTGTACAGGTCGCAGTGGTGGGTAGTATATGGGGCTTTGGTGACAAAACGGATGGCACTGTGATAGACTGCATCCAATTTATTGAGTAGGGTTTTGGAGGCTATTTTGTAAATGACATCACCGAAGTCGAGGATTGGTAGGATGGTCAGTTTTACAAGGGTATGTTTGGCAGCATGAGTAAAGGATGCTTTGTTGCGGAATAGGAAGCCAATTCTAGATTTGACTTTGGATTGGAGATGTTTGATGTGAGTCTGGAAGGAGAGTTTACAGTCTAACCAGACACCTAGGTATTTGTAGTTGTCCACATATTCTAAGTCAGAGCCGTCCAGAGTAGTGATGTTGGACAGGCGGGCAGGTGCAGGCAGCGATCGGTTGAAGAGCATGCATTTAGTTTTACTTGTATTTAAGAGCAATTGGAGGCCACGGAAGGAGAGTTGTATGGCATTGAAGCTCGCCTGGAGGGTTGTTAACACAGTGTCAAAAGAAGGGCCAGAAGTATACAGAATAGTGTCGTCTGCGTAGAGGTGGATCAGAGAATCACCAGCAGCAAGAGCGACATCATTGATGTATACAGAGAAGAGAGTCGGTCCAAGAATTGAACCCTGTGGCACCCCCATAGAGACTGCCAGAGGCCCGGACAACAGACCCTCCGATTTGACACACTGAACTCGATCAGAGAAGTAGTTGGTGAACCAGGCGAGGCAATCATTAGAGAAACCAAGGCTGTCGAGTCTGCCGATGAGGATGTGGTGATTGACAGAGTCAAAAGCCTTGGCCAGGTCAATGAATACGGCTGCACAGTATTGTTTCCTATCGATGGCGGTTAAGATATCGTTTATGACCTTGAGCGTGGCTGAGGTGCACCCATGACCAGCTCTGAAACCAGATTGCATAGCGGAGAAGGTATGGTGGGATTCGAAATGGTCGGTAATCTGTTTGTTGACTTGGCTTTCGAAGACCTTAGAAAGGCAGGGTAGGATAGATATAGGTCTGTAGCTGTTAGGGTCAAGAGTGTCCCCCCCTTTGAAGAGGGGGATAACCGCAGCTGCTTTCCAATCTTTGGGAATCTCAGACGACACGAAAGAGAGGTTGAAGAGGCTAGTAATAGGGGTGGCCACAATTTCAGCAGATAGTTTTAGAAAGAAAGGGTCCAGATTATCTAGCCCGGCTGATTTGTAAGGGTCCAGATTTTGCAGCTCTTTTAGAACATCAGCTGACTGTATTTGGGAGAAAGAGAAATGGGGAAGGCTTGGGCAAGTAGCAGAGGGGAGGGCAGTGCTGTTGTCCGGGGTAGGGGTAGCCAGGTGGAAAGCATGGCCAGCCGTAGAAAAATGCTTATTGAAATTCTCAATTATAGTGGATTTGTCGGTGGTGACAGTGTTTCCTATCTTCAGAGCGGTTGGAAGCTGGGAGGAGGTGTTCTTATTCTCCATGGACTTTACGGTGTCCCAGAACTTTTTTGAATTTGTGTTGCAGGAAGCAAATTTCTGCTTGAAAAAGCTAGCCTCAGCTGTTCTAACTGCCTGTGTATATTGGTTTCTGGCTTCCCTGAAAAGTTGCATATCACGGGGGCTGTTCGATGCTAATGCAGAACGCCATAGGATGTTTTTCTGTTGGTTAAGGGCAGTCAGGTCAGGAGAGAACCAAGGGCTATATCTGTTCCTGGTTCTAAATTTCTTGAATGGGGCATGCTTATTCAAGATGGTGAGGAAGGCATTTTTAAAAAATGTCCAGGCATCCTCTACTGACGGGATGAGATCAATATCCTTCCAGGATACCCCGGCCAGGTCGATTAGAAAGGCCTGCTCGCTGAAGTGTTTCAGGGAGCGTTTGACAGTGATGAGTGGAGGTCGTTTGACCGCTGACCCATTACGGATGCAGGCAATGATCGCTGAGATCTTGGTTGAAAACAGCAGAGGTGTATTTGGAGGGCAAGTTTGTTAGGATGATATCTATGAGGGTACCCGTGTTTACGGAATTGGGGTGGTACCTGGTAAGTTCATTGATAATTTGTGTGAGATTGAGGGCATCAAGCTTAGATTGTAGGGTGGCTGGGGTGTTGAGCATGTTCAAATTTAGGTCGCCTAGCAGCATGAGCTCTGAAGATAGATGGGGGGCAATCAGTTCACATATAGTGTCCAGAGCACAGCTGGGGGCAGAGGGTGGTCTATAGCAGGCGGCAACGGTGAGAGACTTGTTTTTAGAGAGGTGGATTTTTAAAAGTAGAAGTTCAAATTGTTTGGGAACAGACCTGGATAGTAAAACAGAACTCTGCAGGCAATCTTTGCAGTAGATTGCAACACCGCCCCCTTTGGCCGTTCTATCTTGTCTGAAAATCTTGTAATTGGGGATGAAAATGTCTGAATTTTTGGTGGTCTTTCTAAGCCAGGATTCAGACACGGCTAAAACATCCGGGTTGGCAGAGTGTGCTAAAGCAGTGAACAAAACAAACTTAGGGAGGAGGCTTCTAATGTTAACATGCATGAAGCCAAGGCTATTACGGTTACAGAAGTCATCAAAAGAGAGCGCCTGGGGAATAGGAGTGGAGCTAGGTACTGCAGGGCCTGGATTCACCTCTACATCACCAGAGGAACAGAGGAGGAGTAGGATAAGGGTACGGCTAAAAGCTATGAGAATTGGTCGTCTAGAGCTACTAGAGCAGAGAGTAAAAGGAAGTTTCTGGGGGCGATAAAATAGCTTAAAGGAATAATGTACAGACAAAGGTATGGTAGGATGTGAATACAGTGGAGGTAAACCTAGGTATTGAGTGATGATGAGAGAGATATTGTCTCTAGAAACATCATTGAAACCAGGTGATGTCATCGCATATGTGGGTGGTGGAACTGAGAGGTTGGATATGGTATAGTGAGCAGGGCTAGAGTCTCTACAGTGAAATAAGCCAATAAACACTAACCAGAACAACAATGGACAAGGCATATTTACATTAAGGAGAGGCATGCTTAATCGAGTGATCAATAAGGGTCCAGTGAGTAGAGGTTGGTTGGGGTCACGGCGATCCAGACAGTAGGCCGGGTAGAGGCTATCGGTAGCAAGATAGCATAGGATGGAGGTCTAATTGTAGATACCTTGTGCGTTTCCGTCGGTAGGTTAGTGGGGTTCCGTGTGGTAGAGGGGATCAATCCAAATTGGCAAAATAGATATAGTGGCCCAAGAAAAAAATGAAATAAATAATAATAATAATAATAATTGTCCGATATACTTATTCAGATAGCAGCCGATAAGACAGCTAACGATTAGCGGGCCCCAGATGAGCGTTCAGGTAACGTCGGGACGGGGGTGCCAGTTGGATAACTCCCTCGGGCAGATAACGTCGGCAGTCAGTCGTGAAGGCCCGGTGGGGCTCCGTATCTGCAGCAAAAAAAATAATTAAAAAAAACGGGTCCGGATAGGTGACTGTAGCCCAGGAATGGCTGATGGAGCTCCTCAGCTAGCTCCGGAATAAATTATGTTTGCTCCGGGATCGACGTAAGCCAATAGACACACGGTTTGCAGCTAGCTAGCTGCGAAATCAAGGTGCAAATGTCCAGAGCCTGCGGCTGAAATCCGGTGATGAAGTAGAAGAAAAAAAAATCAGGTGATGTGGTAGTGAAAAAGCAGTCCTATATGCTCTGGGTTGATATCGCGCTTGCAGACTGGCAGGTATTGGCCCGAGCTGAAGCTGGCTGGTTTCCGAGTTAAGGGTGAAGACCGCAGCAGTGGCTAACTGACTACTAGCTAGTAGCTAGTTATCTGGCTAGCTTCTGATTGGGGTTACGGTTCTAAAGTATAAAAGAAATAGCAGATCCGTACCACATTGGGTGAGGCGGAATGTATATTCAGTATATTCAGGAATGTATATTCAGTTCCTAAATGGAAAGTGAAATTAAAATATATACGAAATGCATACGAAAAAAAAAAAACGAGGACTATTTACACGGGACAAGACAAACACACGTCCGACTGCTACGCCATCTTGGAATCTGTGAACATTGAACCCAACATAGAAACACATAACATAGACTACCCACCCAGCTCACGCCCTGACCATACTAAACACATACAAAAACAACGGAAAACAGGTCAGGAACGTGACAATGACACAAGTAATTTTTCCAACAACTGTTTACAGACATATTATTTCACGTATAATTCACTGCATCACAATTCCAGTGGGTCAGATGTTTACATACCCTAAGTTGACTGTGCCTTTAAACAGCTTGGAAAATTCCAGACAATTATATCACGGCTTTAGAAGCTTCTGATAGGCTAATTCACATCATCTGAGTCAATTGGAGGTGTACCTGTGGATGTATTTCAAGGCCTACCTTCAAACCCAGCGCCTCTTTGCTTGACATTTTGGGAAAATCAAAAGAAATCAGCCAAGACCTCAGAAAAATAATTGTAGACCTTGAAAAGTCTGGTTCATCCTTTAAAGCAATTTCCAAACATCTGAAGGTACCACGTTCATCAGTACGCAAGTATAAACACCATGGGACAACGCCACCGTCATTCCGCTCAGGAAGGAGACTCGTTCTGTCTCCTAGAGATGAACGTAATTATCTTCTTATGGCTGCAGGGGCAGTATTGAGTAGCTTGGATGAAAGATGCACAGAGGTGCCCATAGTAAACTGCTAATATATGCATATTATTATTCATATTGGATAGAAAACACTCTGAAGTTTCTAAAACTGTTTGAATTATGTCTGTGAGTATAACAGAACTCATATGGCAGGCAAAAACCTGAGAAGTTCCACTTCCTGTTAGATTTTTTTCTGAGGTGGCAGATTTTCAACCAAGCACTCAATGAAATTACAGCGAGATATGGATGAGTTTTCACTTCCTACGGCTTCCACTAGATGTCAACAGTCAATAGAACTTTGTCTGATGACTCTAATGTGAAGGAGGGCCGAAGGAGACAGGAATGAGTAATCACTGCCACGAGCTGAGCATGCTTTCACCATGCGCTTTCACATGAGGAGGACCTCCATTCCACCGCTCTTCTGAAGTCATTCTAATTCTCCGGTTGGAACGTTATTCAAGATGTATGTTAACAACATTCTAAAGATTGATTCAGTACATCGTTTGACATGTTTCTACTGACTGTTACGGAACTTTTGGACTTTTCGTCACGTTATAGTGGAGGCGCTTTGTGACTTTGGAATTGTTTACCAAAGGCGCTAAACAAAGTAGCTAATTGGACATAAATAACAGACATTATCGAACAAATTAAGAATTTATTGTGGACCTGGGATTCCTAGGACTGCATTCTGATGAAGTTCATCAAAGGTAAGGAAACATTTATCATGTATTTTCTGGTTTCTGTTGACCCCAACCTGGCGGCTAATTTGGCTATTGTTCTGAGCTCCGTCTCAGATTATTGCATGATTTTCTTTTTACGTAAAGTTTATTTGAAATCTGACACAGCGGTTGTATTAAGGAGAGGTATATCTATAATTCCATGTGTATAACTTGTATTATCATCTACATTTATGATAAGTATTTCTATTGAAACGATGTGGCTATGCAAAATCACTTGATGTTTTTGGAACTAGTGAATGTAACGTGCCAATGTAAACTCAGATCTTTTGTTATAAATATGAACTTTATCAAACAAAACATGCATTTATTGTGTAACATGAAGTCCTATGAGTGTCATCTGATGAAGATAATCAAAGGTTAGTGATTAATTTGATCTCTATTTCTGCTTTTTTGACTGCTATCTTTCGCTGGAAAAATGGCTGTGCTTATTGTGGTTTTGTGGTGACCTAACATAATCGTTTGTAGTGCTTTCGCTGAAAAGCATATTTGAAATCGGACACTTTGGTGGGATTAACAACAAGATTACCTTTAAAATTATATAAAACACATGTATGTTTGAGGCATTTTAATTATGAGATTTCTGTTGTTTGAATTTGGCACCCTGCACGTTCACTGGCTGTTGTCATATCGATCCCGGTAGCGGGATGCAGCCATAAGAAGTTGTGTTTGAGCCAATCAGTTGTGTTGTGACAAGTTAGGGGTGGTATACAGAACATAGCCCTATTTTGAAAAAGACCAAGTCCATATTATGGCAAGAACAGCTTGACTAAGCAAAGAGAAACGACAGTCCATCATTATCTCAACAATCTACAGTGCCTTCAGAAAGTATTCATATTCATGTATTCATGAATACTTTCTGAAGGCACGCTAGATTTTGGTTGAGATGTAGATGTAAGTCCAACACATCAATTATTAATGTGTAGACAAACTGGAAGTCAGTGGCACAGATTGAACTAACCAAGCAGAAGATACATTTCTTTCAAATGTTGATATTTCAATAACACAATTCAATATCACTTTTGAAATAAAATGAATAGCCTAGTAACTTGTCGCAATTATATGTTGGATTAATGTCTCCAACTAAATCACAACTAAAAGATAAGGAATGAGGTCCTCCCGAGTGGTGAAGTGGTCTAAGGCACTGAACCACAGTGTTAGAGGTGTTACTACAGACCTGGGTTCATTCCTGGGCTGTGCCACAAATGGCTGTGGCTGGGAGTCCCATAGGACGGCGCACAATTGGCCCAGTGTTGTCTGGGTAAGGTATGAGTTTGTCCGGTGGGGATTTACTTGGCTCATTGCGCTCTAGCACCTCCCCGTGGCGGGCTGGGTACCTGCAGGCAGACCTCGATTGCCAGTTGAACGGTGTTTCATCTGACACATTGGTGCGACTGGCTTCCAGATTAAGCTGGCGGGTGTCAAGGAGCGGAGTTAGGCGAGTCATGTTTCGGAGGACGCATGATTCCTCTCCCAAGCCTGTTGGGGAGTTGCAGCAAGGAGACAAGATCGTGGGGGTACAATAAAACAACAAAAAACTTAAAGAATGGGATCCAAGCAGTAGATAGATCTCCTTTAAATTTTGATATTTGGTTGTGTTGTAAACCAAACACAATTCAATACAACCTAAAGGAACATTCAACCTTAACATGATTAACACATCCATGGCCACATTGAGGTTACTTAAACTATACATTTCTTATTATGTAATCATATAAAGTGTGCATGTTCAAGATAGCATGCATAGGTTGATGCAAGTCTGTGGAGATCTTCACAATTGCTGTAATAATCTACGCAGAATCTCAAACGGCATTGTTCACGTGCACCATGTACTTTTAATGCAATCTCATCTGCAATCCAGGCCAATTGGTTCTGCTAATCTTCACTAATCTGTTGTATAAATAATATAAATATCTGACATTTTATACCCATTTGAACCTTGCTGTGCTTTTAACAAATGGTTAAAAGTCCAGTGATAGACATTTGGGTGACAACTAAACCAAAAATCAGACATAGTTTTCCATTGGAATTTGGTTTTGCTTTTAGATGGTTGGAAATGTAACAAACGTTTGGCTGTCTTTTTGAGTGGATGAATATACAGTTGAAGTCGGAAGTTTACATACACCTTAGCCAAATACATTTAAACTCAGTTTTTCACATTTCCTTGACATTTCATCATAGCAAAAATTCCCTGTCTTAGGTCAGTTAGGAATAGCAATTAATTTTAAGAATGTGAAATGTCAGAATAATAGTAGAGAGAATGATTTCTTTCAGCTTTTATTTCTTTCATCACATTCCCAGTGACTCAGAAGTTTACATACACTCAATTAGTATTTGGTAGCATTGCCTTTAAATTGTTTAACTTGGGTCAAACGTTTCAGGTAAACTTCCACAAGCTTCCCACAATAAGTTGGGTGAATTTTGGCCCATTCCTCCTGACAGAGCTGATGTAACTGAGTCAGGTTTTTAGGCCTCCTTGCTCGCACATGCTTTTTCAGTTCTGCCCACAAATTTTCAGTGTGATTGAGGTCAGGGCTTTGTGATGGCCACTTCAATACCTTGACTTTGTTGTCTTTAACTTCTCTAGGGTAGGGGGCAGCATTTTCACGTTTGGATGAAAAGCATACCCAAATTCACAGTTACTCATCACCAGGAGATAAGTTATGCATATTATTAGATGTGGATAGAAAACACTCTGAAGTTTCTAAAACTGTTTGAATCATGTCTGTGAGTATAACAGAACTTATTTAGCAGGCGAAACCCCCGAGGACAAACCATTCAGATTTCTTTTTTGAGGTCACTGTCTTTTCAATGAAATTTCATTGGGAAACCAGATTTCTAAGCGAATTGCTTGCAGTTCCTACGGCTTCCAATAGATGTCAACAGTCCTGAGAAATAGGTTGAGGTTATTCCTTTCTGTAATGAAGAAATACGGCCATCTTGAAGTCGAGGCACTCCAGGTGTCCTGGACATGCGCTTCAATCAAACAGAAGGCATGCAACATTTCGTTTTAATCCTGTATTGAACACATAACATCCCGTCTTCAATTTTAGCGATTATTAACGTTAAAAAATACCTAAAGTTGTATTACAAAAGTAGTTTGACATTTTTTGGCAAAGTTTACAGGTAACCTTTGAGATATTTTGTCGTCACGTTTGAGCAAGTTAGAACCTGTGTTTTCCTGGATCAAACGCGCCAAATAAATGGACATTTTGGATATATATCGACGGATTTAATCGAACAAAAGGACCATTTGTGATGTTTATGGGACATATTGGAGTGCCAACAACAGAAGCTCGTCAAAGGTAAGGCATGAATTATATTTATATTTCTGCGTTTTGTGTCGTGCCTGCAGGGTTGAAATATTTTCTCTCTTTTGTTTACCCTGGCGCTATGCTCAGATAATAGCATCGTATGTTTTCGCTGAAAAGCCTATTTGAATTCTGACATGTTGGCTGGATTCACAACCAGTGTAGCTTTAATTTGGTATCTTTCATGTGTGATTTAATGAAAGTTTGATTTTATAGTAATTTTCATAGTAGTTCATTTTAATTTGGCGCTCTGCATTTTCTCAGGCTTTTTGCCAAATGATACAGTAGCGTCTTGCCTAAACTCAGATTTTTGGATATAAATATGAACTTTACCGAACAAAAAATACATGTATTGTGTAACATGAAGTCCTATGAGTGTCATCTGATGAAGATTATCAAAGGTTAGTGATTCATTTTATCTCTATTTCTGCTTTTTGTTACTGCTCTCTTCAGCTGGAAAAATGGCTGTCTTTTTCTGTGACTTGGCTCATACCTAACATAATCGTTTGGTGTGCTTTCGTCGTAAAACCTTTTGAAATCGGACACTTTGGCTTTACAACAAGTGTAGCTTTAAAATGGTGTAAAATACTTGTATGTTTGAGGAATTTGAAGTATGGGATTTCTGTTGTTTTGAATTTGGCGCCCTGCCGTTTCACTGGCTGTTGACGAGGTGGGACGCTACCGTCCCACATACCCTAGAGAGGTTAAGGCATTTTGCCACAACTTTGGAAGTATGCTTGGAGTCACTGTCCATTTGGAAGACCCATTTGCAACCAAGCTTTAACTTCCTGACTGATGTCTTGAGATGTTGCTTCAATGTATCCACATAATTTTCCTCTCTCATGTTGCCATCTATTTTGTGAAGTGCAGCAAAGCACTCCCACATCATGATGCTGCCACCCCCAACAACCAATTCACAGCTATTGAAAAAGAAACTCTGTGGGGGCATGACCTCGGACCCCCTAGAGGGGTATTGACCACGAAACCCATTGACCCTGACCCCCCTGATATCCAACAGAAAGTTACGACCTTACATTGAAACAACGTTGATTAAACTGGTTTGTGCCCAGAGGTTCAGTTCCCTCCAAGACACCTCTTCTGAGCAACTCTGAGATGAGGATTGAGATGATTGACTTCACGTATTTACAGGTAACTGCCAAAATAATGGAAACACTTGAGTAAATGAGGGATACAAAGTATTTTGAAAGCAGGTGCTTCCACACAGGTGTGGTTCCTGAGGTAATTATGCGATTAACATCCCATCATGCTTAGGGTCATGTACGAAAATGCTGTGTAGGCCATTATTTTATCTAACATGGCTATGCCCCCATTCACACGGCATAAGTGGTCACTGACTGGTTTGATGAGCATGAAAATGATGTCAACCTTATGCCATGGTCATCTCAGTCACCAGATCTCAACCCAATTGAAAACTTATGGGAGATTCTGGAGAGGCACCTGAGACAGTGCTTTCCACCACCATCAACAAAATACCAAATTATGGAATTACTTGTGGAAGGATGATGTTGCATCCCTCCAATAGAGTTCCATAAACTTGTAGAATCTATGCCAAGGTGTATTGAAGCTGTTCTGGCTCGTGGTGACCCAATGGCCTTTAACAAACGCTTTATGTCGGTCTTTCCTTTCCTTTTTCTTTCCTTTAGTCTTTGAACCACTGCTCTCTTCAAAGGACAGTCATACTGATGTATTCTAATTTAGTTTAGCCTTTATTTAACTAGACAATGACGGCCTACCCTGGGCACACCCTTTCCTAACCCGGATGACACTGGGCCAATTGTGCCCAATGATGCCCGGTTGTGATACAGCCCGGGATCGAACCCAGGTATTTAGTGATGCCTCTTTGCCTTAGACCGCTGCGCCACTCAGGATCAAATGGGTGGTCATTCAAGGCTTCTGATCCCCACACTCTATGAGATATAGTTTTAAAACTGTTTGTGCTGAGGAGGTTGCCATAACATCATTACCAACCATATCTACTGCAGCTGCTACAACTTCACTGTTTTGTATCCCTTGCTTACCAACTTCTGTGTGAACATGGATGAAGAAGATTCACTACAAAATCCAAGGAGTTTCCTCCTCGGAATAATGACTGATCTGTCGCCGGCCGACATTTCAGAAGGATCCCTCCCCGCTTCTCCAAGGGAGCGTCCTCCACACTCAAGGCCCTCTAACTCAGCCATACAGGCCTCACATGAAAGGCTTCTACCGATAATCCGATGAGGGACTGAGCAAGCTGTTCATCTCGAAGAAGGGAAAGAGAAACAGGGTGACAGAAATTATTGAGGGAATTTTCTTTTCTTCTTGTTCTCATGATGAAAAGCTGTAGCTGCTGGGGCCAAGATATCGTGGGACTCTGAGATGTGGCAGAACATCTCGGAACGTTCTGTTTGAGACTGTGAGGCTGTAAACAAGAAGACGTCGGACAGTGTTTGAAGTCATATAAGTTGGCGCTGAGAGAGAGTGTGTTATATCTATGCTACTTGTCTTTCTTTTGCTGCCTGGCTGTCAAACCCAGGTGTCCTCCACGCCACAAGATTGTATTAGCCCTCTGAGCTAATGCCCATCTAATAAAGCAAAGGTAGAGGGAAGCTTACTCCTCACGTAGTTAGATGTCCTCTGTCCGGTCCTGGGGGAATTTCCATGTGGGGGATATCAAAGTCTCTGTATTATCTACTGTGAGTAAAAGTGTCCAGACTGGACATGGCCAGCAGGATCTAATATCCACACCAAGAGACTGCCATCTACCACCCAGGACTTGAAGTAATTGGAAATACCCATTATCCTGGTTCTATTGGCAAATAATCCCATTCTGAAGGTACAAAAGCATATTTTGGGTCTGAAATGGTATTTTGATGTGATAAAAATATGAAATGACTGAAGTCTGGATCTTCGTGTCAAATGTTTTTGTCCAAACTGGTGGATTTATTTGTACAACTCCCTGAGGACTGTCTGGATGGTTGGAAGTTGTGTGTTTCGTCTTCCATACCCTGATTAACGTTTGACAATGGAGCATTGTTCTTAATGATATTGGTGGGGGTTCTAAAGTCATATTTTTGTGTGAGGCTGATTCTGGTTTGGCGCTCAACAGATAGTGTGTACTAGTGTAGTATAGTGTGTACGTCTGGAGCCACACTCGTTAAACACAAATCTCACATACATTTTCACTTGCTTATCTATCAGTCTGCCACACACATGCATCCGACGCGCACACACACACACACACACACACACACACACACACACATCCAGACTTATTAGAAGTTCTGCCTATTTACATATTCAAGATCAAATCGGGGGTTGCTTTATTTTTGTAAGTAACACAGAAAGGTTGCCTTTTCCATTTTGGATTTGACAGCAGCAGCTGGTGCAGGCTTACGCTAGGCAGGTGGGTTATCAGCACATGCTAATGAGAAACAAACACCAGGTATTCAGGTGGCTTCCCACTGAGCAAAGCGTGAGGGGAATTACCAATGACAACGCTTGAGGCAATACTTCACAGACTGATCCCAACTCAAGGAGATGGTCATTTATTTCATTTAACCTTTAAATAAAAGTCAGGAAAGTCAGTTAAGAACAATTTAGAATGAAGGCCAACCCCAGGCAAACCCGGAGGACGCTGGGCAAATTGTGCGCCACCCTACCGGACTCCCAATCACGGCCAGATGGGATTCTGCCTGGATTTGAACCAGGGACTGTAGTGCCGCTTCTTGCACTGCGATGCAGTGCCTTAGACCACTGTGCCACTCGGGATCCCCATTGAAGACAGCTAAGGGACAACATTACACTGTGGAAGAGACTGTATCCATGTTGGTTAGTGATACAGATTCGGACACATCCTTGCACATTGAAAGCGATGATGTCGAGGTGAGTGAAATAAAGTGCATTCAGAAAGTATTCAGACCCCTTGACTTATTCCACATGTTGTTACGTTACAGGCTTATTCTAAAATTGATTAAATAGTTTTCCCCCTAATTTTCCCACATTTTGCAAACAAATTGAGCTCCATCAACTTCTCTTTTAATCTCACGTTTAATGATGGAAGCTATCAAATCAAATCAATTGATTTCATAGAAGACAGTAAGTAACATGAAATTGCCTCTGCATTCTTGTAGTTCCCTTTGTTAGTGGATCTTTCCCTCTCGTCATGCCCCTTAAAATTGTATTTACATTTATTTAACCTTTATTTAACTAGACAAGTCAGTTAAGAACAAACTCTTATTTACAATTACGGCCAAACCCTCCCCTAACCCGGATGACGCTGGGCCAATTGTGCACCGCCCTATGGGACTCCAGATCACCGTCGGTTGTGACACAGTCTGGGAGCAATTTCCTTGGTCTCTAGTGACACCTCTAGCACTGCAATGTGGTGCCTTAGACCGCTGCGCCACTCAGGAGGCCCCCCCAAAAAAGACAACTCTTATATGCCCAAAAATGCAGTAGTCGATAAGCTGCTTGAGGACATTCCTGTTTCCTTCTACCTTCTCGTTGTTGCACAGTTTGACTACGCAGACCCTCGTCCATTACATGATCGATGTGACTGTTTCCCAAAAGCTAGAATCGTATGTGGTCAATGGTTCTTAAAAGAAAATCCACTGCATTGTTGTTTGCGTTAGCTAGCAATTCTGGCAGAGAAAACTGCGATCTGGTAGCTAGCTAATATCTTGCTACTAAAGTTAGCAAGGCAAATATAAATAAATAAACTCAACAAAAAAATCAAGTTCTAGAACCAAGAAAACTAGACATAATTGATCTCCTCCATCTCCTGTAGTTTGAAGAAACTAATTGGAATTGAATAATATCCTAAAAATGCTCATCTATCACTAGACACTATTTCAATCTCTCAATCTATCCAACAATGTCACCAACTCACCAAGCTTCTGAATTACACATGAGTAGCATTTGGTTCATTCTCTGATCCTTTGATTGGATGGACAACATGTTTGTTCACACTGCAGAAGCTTTGATTGGTTGGAGGACGTCCTCTGGAAGTCGTCATAATTACCATGTAGGTCTATGGAAGGGAGTTAGGAGCACGTGGCTCCCAGGTTTTGTATTGAAGTCAATGTAGCCAGAGGAGGATGGAAAATAGCTGTCTTCCTGCTGCACCATGCTGCTACACTAAGGGTGCTGTTGAGACTACTATAGACCTTCATTGCAGTGTTTTAATCAGCTATTTGGTGAGGTGAGTATATTTAGTATAGTTTTATCTCAAAGGTTATATTACATAAGAAAAATAAGTAGAGGCCCCTATGCAATAAAACTTGCATAAATAAAATATGGAAAATCAACACTAAATCAGCATATTCCATGTGTCTGAGGTTGCAATTCTTCACTGGAAAATAGGGCCTGTTGAAATTCCATGAATCACAACGAAAACTCCTCAATGACAAAAATACCCTTTTTGGGCTTGCACAGTTTCAATAACTTTTCCCAAATTCTCAGGTTTTCCAGAAATCCTGAATCCTCCAACCAGAATTTCAGAAAAAGCTTGGAATTTAGGGGGTATAGGGCATATCCGAATTGTGCGTCCCTACCCCTTTCCTCAACTTTTTGGACCTTTCATTACCCTTCATATTGATGGAAATCATAATGTAGTTATTTAGCCCATACTCCTTTCAAATTACAGAGGTGGATTCTTTCTTTATTAATGAGGTCTTACATCATAACTCAGATTTTATTGCAGGCACTACTATGCATAATGGCATTCATGAAAATGTCAACATTTATGCACAATGGAACCTTTCAACAAGTGAAAGCTAATTCAGGCCACTTAAATGTTTTTGTGTGTAAAAGTACACTGCTCAAAAAAATAAAGGGAACACTTAAACAACACAATGTAACTCCAAGTCAATCACACTTCTGTGAAATCAAACTGTCCACTTAGGAAGCAACACTGATTGACAATAAATGTCACATGCTGTTGTGCAAATGGAATAGACAAAAGGTGGAAATTATAGCCAATTAGCAAGACTCCCCCTTTACGTCCCTTGACGGCGGACGTAAAGGTAACGTAAAGGTAATGGCGGACTGAACGAAGTTATGTAGAGCACCTCAAGATAAAACATAATATTCGAAATATCTGCTAAATTAGACTAAAATATTAGCACTAAATAATCTGGTGGGTGATAACCTTCAATCTGGATAATAACACAAAACAAATCCTAAGACTAGAGACATTTATCGACAAATATTAAGAAAACAAGCAACACCCAAACATGACGGAGAATAAGACAGGGGAACCGAATCAAAAACGAAAACGTGACTCCTCAACCGACACGGATGATCTAATATTCTCAACACCGGCAATGGTAAAGGTCGAAACCGATCTGTTAAAATCAATAAATGACAAACTGGGTATACTTGAATTAGTTAGTAAAGATATAAAAGAGTTGAAGGCAAGCCTAGAGATGAGTGATGAAAAAGCTGCGGCTTTGGAGAAGGAAACACACGCGCTAAAAGGGACGGTCAATAAGATTGAAACCGAAATGAATGAATTTAAAAAGGAGAACAACGTTCTGAAGGAATGCTTACTGGACATACAAACTAGATCCATGAGAGAGAATTTGGTACTTACAGGTATCCAAGAGAAAGAAGGAGAGGTTCCTGAATCTGTAGTTAGAGAGTTCCTTTTTGCAGCGCTTCAGATACCGCGCGAAGTTATCGATAAGATCCAACTTGAACGTGTACACCGCCTCGGACAGAGAGGGCAGAGGTACGAACGCCCAATCGTTGCCAAATTTGCTTCATTTAAAGATAAAATAATGGTTAAAAGCCTGGGTAAAAGACTTGCTGGGACCAAAATTGGCATGAATGATCAGTTTCCGAAAGAAATTGCAGAACGGCGCAAAGTTCTGTATCCAATTTTCAACGAAAATAGATTAAAAGCGAAACGAGTAGCTCTCGTCGTTGATAAACTATATATTGATAACCAGTTGTTCAGAGACACAAAGATTACTCCATGGTTAGTTTAAAAATTACAAAGTTCTCATAGATGAGGAAAATAAACACAATTCAAGCCCGGTTACTGATTGTAACAATACAATACAAAATATAGCTTTTCTATAAATCTTCACATATAACTAATTGAACACAAGCACTATTTCTATATAGTGAAGATAAAAACTAAGTAAACAGAAGGCACAGTATGTGTGGATGGTGTGGTGTGTGTTTATTTTTATTTGTTATGTTTGAAAAGTTGAGTGAGTGAGTAATGAAATAGTTGCATATCCCAGAGCCAGTGTATTGCTGTGGGCCGGGTATGAGAGGGCTTTCAATGTTGTTCAGATGATGGATATACTTTTATAATGAATTACACGTCTTATTTATTTATTGTCCTATCATGGGGAACTACATTTTTAAAATAAATTATATCTAATTATTTATTATCCTATTTTAATGGTACGGTCCATGGCCCTATACCCTAGACACCCACATGAATAGCCCAGATACTAAGGAGAAGTCCCTAACTGTTTTATGTGCATGCTGTATGCGGTCTGTATGCAGTCAAAATGAGGTCAGGGACCAAGAGCAGCACTGCCCCCTCAAGATTCTGACCCTGCTTGGCAGGGTTGGTCCTGCAAAGCCAAAGCCCCCTAAAGGGAGAGCATAATAAACAAGGAAATTCTCAAAGCTGCTAATGAGAACCTTGATGACCTTGTACCTAGCCGGTGGGGATTCCGGTGGGGTGCCCCCACCCAGGCAGTGGCAGTGCTGGCAACACTAGCTGCAGTAACCCATGGGGAGGGGGTCACACTCGGACATTCAGAGAGGGGGTATATTATTGTGGCCCTGGTGGCACGAAACCAATCGGACTGCATGGAGAGGCTTGGGAACATGGTCAAAATGGATGACCGTATTGTGGGTGTTTCAGGAAGAAGGTGTACATTTGACCTCCATCATCTAGGATGTGACAATGGTAAATAAATCTCTACATTTATGCTCATTTTTTGCGCGGTCTTGCAGGCCTTCTCATGCAGCTGCAACTGCAAGTACATTTGTAAATCATGACCCATCTTGAGTTGGGCTCTGGGATGGTGCAATTGTTGAGAGGGTGAGCTTATGGTTGTGTGGGGGTAAGGGCTGAATGTGTGTGGGTGTATGTGTGTATCCCACAACTGTTGCGAAGGAAGAAGTAAAAGATGTTAGGGACTATAGAGGATGATTCACAGCAATATGTAATAAAAATCGAGGTGAGGGTGATGGAAATGCATTTGGCAATGGATCTGCTTCGGTTCGGTGGATGGTGCTGTGTGCACTTTTCGAAGGATGGATCCCAGTCGGTCCGGGGCTGTGCGATGCGGGGGGTCGGGGGTGGTCTGCCGGGCATTGGGATGACAACCCAACTCGAGATGGGGGCTTTTGGCGGGTGGAATAGTGGGGACCAATTGGAGGTTTGCTTAGTGGAGATGCAAATGTCATGGTACAACTATATAGACACTCAATCATTATGTTACTTTTTAATAGGACGTTTACAAACATATATTTTGATAAAAATAATTGAAAGGTGTGTCTCATTATGGTAAGTGGTGAAATAAGTATAGCCAGTTACAATTGTAATGGCTTAGCAGATAATAAGAAAAGACGATCAGTATTTACCTGGCTAAAAGAGAAGGATTATAATATCTACTGTTTACAGGAAACCCATTCAACAGTTTTAGATTAAGTTTTGTGGAAAAAGAACTGGGGGGGCGAAATATATTTCTCCCATGGGCAAAGAAATTCAAAAGGGGTGATGGTTTTAATTAATAATAACTTTGATCCAAATGTGCAACTTGTCCAAACAGATCCTCAAGGTAGATGGATTATTTTAAATATGTTATTGGACAATAAACATATATGGCTTATTAACCTATACGGTCCGAATAATGATGATCCAAGCTTCTTTGACAATATATATAAGAATGTATCAACTCTACAAGCAACACTAGACTCTATTATTATAGTGGGAGATTTTAATACGGTCTTAAATACCTCTATGGACCGGAAAGGAAATCACACTACAAACTATCACCCTCAGGCACTTAAGGAAATCAGGAATGTCATGGATATATTGGAATTAGTGGATATATGGAGACTTAAATACCCTGACCTAGTGAGATATACATGGTGGAGGCTTAATCAAGCTAGTCGCCTTGACTACTTTCTTATATCATTCTCTCTGGCACCAAAAGTTAAAAAGTGTTTGATAGGGGACAGAATGCGGTCGGACCATCACATAATTGGCATATATATTACTCTTACAGAATTTCCACGTGGGCGAGGATATTGGAAATTTAATCAAAGCCTACTAGATGATAAATTGTTTAGAACTAGGACAGAAGAATTTATAACTGACTTTTTTAGACATAACATAGGTACAGCAGATCCCCATATTGTATGGGACACTTTTAAGTGTGCCTTTAGAGGCCATGCAATTCAGTACTCATCTATAAAACAAAAGCAATTTCGATCAAAAGAGTCCATATTAACAAAGGAAATTGAAGGACTAACAGTACAGTTAGATAACAATAAAAACGGTACCATAGAGGCACAGAATAAGTTAGAGGAAAAACAAAAAGAAATGGAGGAACTTATTCAAGAAAGATCCAGTGTAATATATTACAAAAATAAAGCTAACTGGATGGAATATGGGGAAAAATGCACCAAATTATTTTTCAATCTTCAATATAGAAATGCTACCAAAAAAAACGTATTAAAACTTGTTACAAATGATGGAGTCACGCATGATTCACCAAATGATATTTTGAAAGAGGAAGTAAAGTACTTTAAGAATATATTTTCGTTTCAGGCTCCTCCATCTCCACTAACTGAAACTAATTGTATGGATTTTTTCCCTAATAATAATGTAAAATTAATATCTGTACAGAAAGACTCATGTGAAGGCCTAATTACAGAGGAGGAACTACTTGATGCAATTGGGGCCTTTAAGGATGGGAAAACTCCAGGACTGGATGGCATACCAGTGGAAGTATACAAACATTTTTTTTATATACTCAAAGGACCACTATTAGCTTGTTTTAACCACTCCTATATAAATTATAGATTATCAGACACGCAACAAGAAGGTGTGATATCATTATTACTGAAACAGGACCCAAGTGGTATATATAAAGATCCAGTCCATTTAAAAAATTGGAGACCTCTTACACTTCAGTGTTGTGATGCAAAAATCCTAGCAAAATGCTTGGCGCATAGAATAAAAAAAGTTTTGTCAGATATTACTCATCCTAATCAGACAGGTTTTTTACATGGACGATACATTGGAGATAATATAAGGCAAGTACTGGAAACAATAGAACACTATGAAATATCGGGGACACCAGGCCTGGTTTTCATAGCTGATTTTGAAAAGGCTTTTGATAAAGTACGACTGGAGTTTATATATAAATGCCTAGAATATTTCAATTTTGGGGAATCTCTTATAAAATGGGTAAAAATTATGTATAGTAACCCTAGGTGTAAAATAGTAAATAATGGCTACATCTCAGAAAGTTTTAAACTATCTAGAGGAGTAAAACAAGGTTGTCCACTATCGGCATATCTATTTATTATTGCCATCGAAATGTTAGCTGTTAAAATTAGATCAAACATTAATATTAAGGGATTAGAAATCCAGGGCCTAAAAACTAAGGTGTCATTGTACGCTGATGATTCATGTTTTCTTTTAAAACCACAACTAGAATCTCTCCACGGCCTCTTAGAGGATCTAGATACATTTGCTATCCTCTCTGGATTAAAACCAAATTATGATAAATGTACCATATTACGTATTGGATCACTAAAAAATACACATTTTACATTGCCATGTAGTTTACCAATTAAATGGTCTGACGGTGATGTGGACATACTCGGTATACAAATCCCAAAAGAAAGAAATGATCTCACTCCAATAAATTTTTATAGAAAGTTAGCAAAAATAGATAAGATCTTGCTACCATGGAAAGGAAAATACCTGTCTATTTGTGGGAAAGTCACCCTGATTAACTCTTTAATCATATCACAGTTTACCTATTTGCTTATGGTTTTGCCTACACCTAGTGACCTGCTTTTTAAATTATATGAACAAAAAATATTCAATTTTATTTGGAACGGCAAGCCAGATAAAATTAAAAGGGCCTATTTATATAACGAATATGAATTCGGAGGGCAGAAATTATTAAATATTAAAGCATTAGACCTCTCACTAAAGGCATCAGTCATACAAAAGTTATACTTAAATCCAAACTGGTTCTCTAGTAGATTGGTACGAATGTCTCATCCTATGTTCAAGAAGGGCCTTTTTCCCTTTTATTCAGATTACACCTGCTCACTTTCGGTTGCTTGAAAAGGAAATAATCTCCAAAATATCTTTATTTTTTAAACAAGCCTTAGAAAGTTGGTTGCAATTTCAGTTTAATCCACCTGAAAGGACGGAACAAATAGTACAACAAATCTTGTGGTTAAATTCAAATATAGTAATTGATAAAAAAAACTGTATTTATCGAAGAAATGTTTAAAAAAGGTATAATTTTTGTGAATGATATCATAAATAGGACTGGTGGAGTAATGTCACACATGCAGCTAACACAGACATATGGAAATGTCTGCTCTACCCAAAATTACAACCAATTAATTGCAGCATTACCACAAAAATGGAAGAGGCAGGTGGAAGGGGATAAAAGTAAGGAACTTGTATGTCGGCCTTATATTAAAGAACATAAATGGTTAAAGAAAAGTGTGATAAATAAAAACATATACCAATTTCATTTAAGGACCAAAAAACTTACAGCTGTGCCATATAAATTGCAAAATAGTTGGGAAGAGATTTTCGATGTACCCATTCCATGGCACATGGTTTATGAATTGATACGCAAAACAACGCCGGATTCAAAACTTCAAATTTTTCAATTTAAATTATTGTACAAAATTCTTGCAACTAATAGAATGTTATATATATGGGGGATACAATCTTCTCAGCTCTGTAGATTCTGCTGTGAGGAGGCAGAGTCATTAGACCATTTATTTTGGTATTGTGCGCATGTAGCTCGTTTTTGGTCACAGGTCCAGGAATGGTTGAAGAATTGCAACATTTGCGTAGAACTAACGCTACAGATAGCAATACTGGGGGATTTGAAAAGCCATAGTCAATCAATCAATAATATAATAATTATTTTAGCAAAAATGTTTATTTTTAATTTACAATCCGCGGAAGCTATGAGAATAGGAAGATTCAAATCTTTTGTGAAGCATCACAGCACAGCTGAAAAATATATGGCAAATAAAAATCCGAAATGGATGATGTTGGAAGATAGATGGGAAAGGTTGAGTGGAGCTGAAGGGTGGGACTAATAACAAGATAAACAATTTAGGGCATACGGGATCTGTGAAATGTGTATAGGTGCGGAGCTATTGTGAAATAGCACAGTTACAAGTGGAAATCAAACTGGATGGACAACAGAAATAGAGGAAGGACTAAGAACAAACAAGAGAGAAATATTATAAAGTAGACTGTGTCTGTAAATGTGTATAAGATCTATAAATTGAATGTAAAAACAGAAATGTTTATCAGTTTACTCCAATTGGGGGATCGGTGGTAGGGTTTGCAGGGAATAATAATAAAGGTATACTCTTTAAAAAAAAGTATGTATGTCTATGTAGGTATGTGTATGTATATATGTGTATATGTATGCATACGTGAATGGATATATATATTTACCCAAAACAATATGGGGGATTGGAAACGATGCAGACAATTACATTGGAAACAACATTCTTTCCGCAATATTAAGCTGATCCACCCCCCAAAAAAATAAAAAATAATAATAATAATAAAAAAATAAATAAAATAAAAAATAGACTCCCCCAATAAAGGAGTGGTTCTGCAGGTGGTGACCACAGACCACTTCTCAGTTCCTATGCTTCCTGGCTGATGTTTTGGTCACTTTTGAATGCTGGTGGTGCTTTCACTCTAGTGGTAGCATGAGACGGAGTCTACAACCCACAGAAGTGGCTCAGGTAGTGCAGCTCATCCAGGATGGCACATCATTGCGAGCTGTGGCAAGAAGGTTTGCTGTGTCTGTCAGCGTAGTGTCCAGACAGCGTAGTGTCCAGAGCATGCAGGCGCTACCAGGAGACAGGCCAGTACATCAGGAGACGTGGAGGAGGCCGTAGGAGGGCAACAACCCAGCAGCAGGACCGCTACCTCCGCCTTTGTGCAGGGAGGAGCACTGCC
Organism: Salvelinus alpinus; assembly: GCF_045679555.1. NCBI lineage: Eukaryota > Metazoa > Chordata > Actinopteri > Salmoniformes > Salmonidae > Salvelinus > Salvelinus alpinus. The sequence goes on from NC_092123.1 coordinate 12,858,776, forward strand.
AGAGCCCTGTAAAATGACCTCCAGCAGGCCACAAATGTGCATGTTTCTGCTCAAACGGTCAGAAACGGACTCCATGAGGGTGGTATGAGGGCCCGACGTCCACAGGTGGGGGTTGTGCTTACAGCCCAACACCGTGCAGGACTTTTGGCATTTGCCAGAGAGCACCAAGATTGGCAAATTCGCCACTGGCGCCCTGTGCTCTTCACAGATGAAAGCAGGTTCACACTGAGCAAGTGACAGACGTGACAGAGTCTCGAGACGCCGTGGAGAACGTTCTGCTGCCTGCAACATCCTCCAGCATGACCGGTTTGGCGGTGGGTCAGTCATGGTGTGGGGTGGCATTTCTTTGTGGGGCCGCACAGCCCTCCAAGTGCTCGCCAGAGGTAGCCTGACTGCCATTAGGTACCGAGATGAGATCCTCAGACCCCTTGTGAGACCATATGCTGACACATGCACATTTGTGGCCTGCTGGAGGTCATTTTGCAGGGCTCTGGCAGTGCTCCTCCTTGCACAAAGGCGGAGGTAGCGGTCCTGCTGCTGGGTTGTTGCCCTCCTACGGCCTCCTCCACGTCTCCTGATGTACTGGCCTGTCTCCTGGTAGCGCCTCCATGCTCTGGACACTACGCTGACAGACACAGCAAACCTTCTTGCCACAGCTCGCATTGATGTGCCATCCTGGATGAGCTGCACTATCTGAGCCACTTGTGTGGGTTGTAGACTCTGTCTCATGCTACCACTAGAGTGAAAGCACCGCCAGCATTCAAAAGTGACCAAAACATCAGCCAGGAAGCATAGGAACTGAGAAGTGGTCTGTGGTCACCACCTGCAGAACCACTCCTTTATTGGGGGAGTCTTGCTAATTGGCTATAATTTCCACCTTTTGTCTATTCCATTTGCACAACAGCATGTGAAATTTATTATCAATTATTGTCAATCAGTGTTGCTTCCTAAGTGGACAGTTTGATTTCACAGAAGTGTGATTGACTTGGAGTTACATTGTGTTGTTTAAGTGTTCCCTTTATTTTTTGGAGCAGTGTATATGAACATAGGCAGCCAAGTGTAAGCAATTAAAATGATTTATTTTGACAATATGGAATTAAAATATTAAATTTGGTTCTTAGTTCACAGCCAAACATTGACTTGGAAAACATATCAGAAGAAGACAAAGAATTGTTTGGTACAGTAGGTCTTGACTTACTTTTGTTTCAGTGGAGGTAGATGAATAAATATGTATACAGTTGAAGTCGATCGTTTACATACAACCTTAGCCAAATACATTTCAACTCAGTTTTTCACAATTCCTAATATTTAATCCTAGTTATTAATAACTGTAATGTCACATCTAGACTAGTGTTTTGCGGGTACCATTTAATAAAGCTGCCAGTTGAGGATATGTGAGGCGTCTATTTCTCAAACTAGACACTCTAATGTACTTGGTGATTTCTCGCATAGAATAGCCTTTATTTATCAGAACAAGAATAGACTGACGAGTTTCAGAGGAAAGTTCTTCTGGACATTTTGAGCCAGTAATCGAACTCACAACTGCTGATGCTCCAGATACTCAACTAGTCTAATGAAGGCCCGTTTTGTTGCTTCTTTAATCAGCACAATAGTTTTCAGCTGTGCTACCATAGTTGCAAAAGGGTTTTCTAATGATCAATTAGCCTTTTAAAATTATAAACTTGGATTCGCTAACACAACGTGCCATTGGAACACAGGAGTTATTGCTGATAATGGGCCTCTGTACGCCTATGTAGAATTCCATAAAAATCTGCCATTTCCATCTATAACAATGTCTACACTGTATTTCTGATCAATTTTATGTTATTTGAATGAACAAAAAAAAGGACATTTCTAAGTGACATCAAACTTTTGAGCGGTAGTGTATATACAGTATATTTTGTTTCTTATTATTTTCAATGTCGGCCTACCCAGGCCAAACCTGGGCCAATTGTGCTCTGCCCTATGGGACTCCCAATCACGGCCAGGTGTGATAGAGCCTGGATAGTATGTATTAATTTGTGTATGTCCATCTCCCATTTGGTATGATATGTTATGAATTACAAATCGTGTAATACTGTAATTTACAAATTTGCAAAACTTACAATATGGGGTTAGGGTTAAAGTTCGAGTTAAGTTTAGGAGTTAAGGTTAGGATTAAGGTTAGCGATAGGGGAAGGGTTAGCTAACATGCTAAGTAGTTGAACTCGCAAAATTTGGGGTTCCTAGACATTGGGGTTATATACCTACCTACATGCCTACCCAACTCTACCAACTACCCGCCTTTCGTTTCTGCGCAAAGTAACCATCTGGCTTATGTAACCATATCAAACGTAACATATCATACTAAAGGGAGTGTCTCGGATTTACAATTTACAATAATACAAAATGCTTTGAGTGAAGCAATGCTTAGTGTGTTGTTCAGCACAGGAGGTTGGTGTCACCTTAATTGGGGAGGATGTTCTCGTGGTAATAGCTGGAGCAGATGAAGTGGAATGGTATCAAATACATAAAACACATTGCTTCCATTTGTTTGATGCCATTCCATTTGCTCTGTTCCAGTCATTATTATGAGCCGTCCTCCCCTCAGCAGCAGCAGCAGTTCAGTCAGGTTTAAGCTTGGCTAGTCGAAACACTAACTAAAGATACAATTATTTACCCTACTTCAAATCTTGCAGGAGAAAATTTAATGGAAATTGAGACTTCTAATCTATGACTGAGGGCCTGATGTATTTTTCAAAATGGCCTCATGGCGAGCCACTGGCCTTCAGTTTCATATGAATGAAATAGAATGACCTTAACCCAGTTTCAACATCCAACAACAACCGTTCATTGAGAAACTCAATACAATAATCTTACAATTCTCTATAAATCTACAAATCTAATTCTCTACAAATCTATTATCTTTTTTTTTTGAGGCAGGGGGTTCAAGGTCATTCTATTTCATTCTCGTGGCATATACTGTATGTGTATGCTTCGTTTCAAACTTGAGTCAGTCTTTGTTGTCGTTTTCTTTTACAGTCCATCTTTCTTAACCATGCGTTTAACGCGTGATTCATTTAATGATCGGATTGAAATGTTTCCATTAATAAAAAGTAATACCATACCAGTATTCCATTTATTATATTAGTTAGTGGTTTGTTATTTTATGTATGATGAAGCTTTCAGTATGGAAGTAGCTAATAGTACAGGTACTTGCATGGCATCTCCTTGACGATGACATGGGCCTTTCTAAATGGGAAAAATCTATATCTTCCTGAAAATAATCAGTGGTAAACAAACGAGAATGATGCTCCTCAGTTAAGACATACAACCATCTGATCCATACAGGGTTTAAGGTTGTTCCACTGGCTAATGATACTGTATAGAGCCGTAGAGTATCGCGTCTAGTCATTAGCAACCTGAGTCGGTGGATCCGATTTCCTTTAAAGGCCTGAAAATGGTCGCTAAAGGAACAGAGCTGATGGTCCACAGTGGCTAATGGGGTCACAGGTTTCTTAAACAATCTGCCAATCTGCAACATCGATGTGTAAGGTTACACCACTCTAGCTGCGTTTACACAGGCAGCACAATTCTGGTCCTCGAAACGAAACAGAATGGCGCCTGTGCTATTTTTTTATTTTTTTTTGCAATGTTTGTAACTTATTGTTTTACTTATTTTGTACATAATGTTGCCGATACTGTCTCTTATTACCGAAAATAACTTTGAGACATCAGAATAGCGATTACTCACCTCGAACTGTACGAATACTTTTTCTTTAACGTGTCTGATGCAAAGGATATACTGCTTTCTTGAGAACGGGACCAAATCCCCATCATTTGCGTGAAGAAAAGACAGGAAAAAGGGGCTTCTGAGAATTCATAGGCTAGTGAGTAAACTTCCACTACCATCTGTTCAATTGGCCAACATGCAATTATTGGAAAACAAAATGTATAATATACTATCAAGACTATCCTACCAACGGGATATTAAAAACTGTAATATCTTATGTTTCACAGAGTCGTGGCTGAACGATGACATGGATAATATAGAGCTGGCAGGATTTTCCATGCATCGGCAGGACAGAGAAGGTAAGACGAGGGGCGGGGATGTCTGTCTATTTGTCAATAACAGCTGGTGTGCAATGTCTGATATTAAAGAAGCCTCGAGGTATTGCTCACCTTATGTACCTTATGAGAAGTACCTTATGAGAAGCTGTAGACTACACTATTTTCAAAGAGATTTCTCATCTATATTATTCGTAGCCATCTATTTAACACCGCAAACCGATGCTGGCACTAAGACCGCACTCAATCAGCTGTAAAAGGCCATAAGCAAACAAGAACATGCTCATCCAGAAGCGGCGCTCCTAATGGCCAGGGACTTTAATGTAGGGATTACATTTCTACCAGCATGTCAAATGTTCAACCAGAGGAAATAAAACTATACTTTACCTTTACTCCACACATAGAGACGCATACAAACCTCTATCTCGCACTCCATTTGGCAAATCTGACCATAACACTATCCTCCTGACAAACAAAATCTAAAGCAGGAAGTACAAGTGACTCGCTCAATACGGAAGTGGTCAGATGACACGGATGTTGCCATCTAATGCACATTCAAATGTCATAAATCAACACTGCAGAGGTCTCCCTGTCCTCTGTGCCTTGATTGTGTTACTGTTGATGATATCTGGAAATGTGCATGTACACCCTGGCCCATCTAACTGTTGCTAGCCCCAATTCTGACTTGTGCTCTGATGTCTGTTTCACTGATTTCTGCTCTTGTAAAAGCCTGGGCTTTTTGCACGTTAACACTAGAAGCTTATTAACTAAACTGGATCAATTGAAAGTGTGGGTTCACAGCTCCAATCCAGGGGTGTTGGACATTACTGAAACGTGGTTAAGAAAGAGTGTTTTGAATACTGTAACCTTTTTGGCTATGGACCTTTTCGGCAAGACATATATTCAAAAGGTGGGGGAGTGGCAATCTTTACCAAGGATCACCTTCAGTGCTCGGATGTCTCCACCAAGTCTGTCCCCAAACAATTTGATTTGCTGGTTTTAAGCATTGAACTTTCAAATAACTCTTCCTTGTAATAACAAGGAAATAACTCAAATAACTCAATAATTGCATTTGGTGAAAGGCTTGGCACACACATACTCAGGCTGAAGGACTCTATTTTAGGCAAATGAGAAATAAGTACACTCAGGCTATCCGGAAGGCCCAAAGTGAGTTACTTTAACCTCTCTAGGGTATGTGGGACGGTAGCGTCCCACCTCGTCAACAGCCAGTGAAACTGCAGGGCGCCAAATTCAAAGCAACAGAAATCCCATAATTTAAATTCCTCAAGCATATGAGTATTTTACACCATTAGAAAGCTACACTTGTTGTAAATCCAGCCAAAGTGTCCGATTTCTGTCACGTTCTGACCATAGTTATTTTGTGTTTTCTTTGTTTTAGTGTTGGTCAGGACGTGAGCTGGGTGGGCATTCTATGTTGTGTGTCTAGTTTGTCCGTTTCTATGTATGGCCTGATATGGTTCTCAATCAGAGGCAGGTGTTAGTCATTGTCTCTGATTGGGAAGCATATTTAGGTAGCTTGTTTTGTGTTGGGGTTTGTGGGTGGTTGTCTTCTGTCTTTGTGTTCTCTGCACCAGATAGGACTGTTGCGGTTTTGCCACGTTTTGTTATTTTGTATTTGTGTAGTGTTCACGTTATCGTCGTTTATTAAACATGTTGAACACGAACTACGCTGCGTCTTGGTCCGATCCCTGCTACACCTCCTCTTCAGACGAAGAGAAGGCTGCCGTTACAATTTCAAAAAGGTTTTACGACGAAAGCACACCAGACGATTATGTTATGTATGAGCCAAGTCACAGAAAAAGGCAGCCATTTTTGGTAGCTAAAGAGAGCATTAACAAAAAGCAGAAATAGAGATCAAATTAATCACTAACCTTTGATAATCTTCATCAAATGACACTCATAGGACTTCATGTTACACAATACATGTATTTTTTGTTTGGTAAAGTTCATATTTATATCCAAAAATCTGAGTTTAGGCAAGACGCTACTGTATCACTTGGCAAAAAGCCTGAGAAAATGCAGAGCGCCAAATTAAAACTATGAAAATTACTATAAAATCAAACTTTCATTAAATCACACATGAAAGATACCAAATTAAAGCTACACTGGTTGTGAATCCAGCCAACATGTCAGAATTAAAATAGGCTTTTCATCGAAAGCATACAATGCTATTATCTGAGCATAGCACTTATAGTAAACAAAAGACGGAAAACATTTCAACCCAGCAGGCGCGACACAAAACGCAGAAATAAAAATATAATTCATGCCTTACCTTTGACGAGCTTCTGTTGTTGGTACTCCAATATGTCCCATAAACATCACAAATGGTCCTTTTGTTCGATTAATTCCGTCGAAATATATCCAAAATGTCCATTTATTTGGCGCGTTTGATCCAGAAAAACACCGGTTCCAACTTGCTCAAACATGACGACAAAATATCTCAAAGGTTACCTGTAAACTTTGCCAAAAAATGTCAAACTACATTTGTAATATAACTTTAGGTATTTTTTAACGTTAATAATCAATACAATTGAAGACCTTTGATAACCTTTGATAATCTTCATCAGATGACACTCATAGGACATCATGTTACACAATACATTTATGTTTTGTTCGATAATGTGCATATTTATATCCACAAATCTCGGTTTACATTGGCGCCATGTTCAGAAATGCCTCCAAAATAAACTTTGATGAAAGATACATGTTTTACATATAATTAAAGATACACTGGTTCTTATTGCAACCGCTGTGTCAGATTTTTTTTAAACTTTAGTAAAAAGCACACCATGCAATAATCTGAGACGGCGCTCAGATTTAACAAAATTTCTCCGCCATGTTGGAGTCAACAGAAATACGAAATTACATCATAAATATTCCCTTACCTTTGATTATCTTCATCAGAATGCAATGCCAGGAATCCTATTTCCACAATAAATCTTTTTTTTTGTTCGATAATGTGCATTACTTATGTCAAATTAGCAACTTTAGCTAGCATGTGTAGTACACGTGTCAAAACACTGGCGCAGATGCAGGCAAACGTCGGACGAAAACTTCAAAAAGTTATATTACAAGTCGAATAAACTGGTCAAACTTAGTAGAGAATCAATCTTGAGGATGTTGTTATCATAACGTTCCAACCGGAGCATTTCCTCATGTCTGTATAAGTAATGGCACACATTGCCATTCCATGACTAGCGCGCATGACCAGGAACTGGCAATCTGCCAGACCAGTGACTGAAACACCTCCCATCCGGCCCCACATCACACTAGAGGCTTCATTCCACGTTCTACTGACTGTTGACATCTAGTGGAAGGAGTAGGAAGTACAAACAGATCCATATATTACAGGGAATTGAATAGACGATGACTTTCACATCGACTCTTCTCAGAATTCTCCCTTCCTGTTTGGAAGTTTGCCTGCCATATGAGTTCTGTTATACTCACAGACATAATTCAAACAGTTTTAGAAACTTCAGAGTGTTTTCTATCCAATAGTGATAATACTATGCATATATTATCATCTGGGACAGAGTAGGAGGGAGTTCACTATGGGCACCAATTCATCCAAAAGGGAAAATGCTGCCCCCTATCCCAAAGAAGTTTTAAACAAGTCAACATTCACAAAGCCGCAGGGCCAGACAGATTACCAGGTCATGTACTCAAAGCATGCGAGGACACTGGCAAGTGCCTTCACTGACATTTTCAACATCTCCCTGACTGAGTCTGTAATACCTACATGATCCAAGCAGACCACCATAGTCCCTGTGCCCAAGGAAGCGAAGGTAACCTGCCTAAATGATCACCACCCTGTGGCACTCACGTTGGTAGTCATGACGTGTTTTGAAAGGCTCGTCATGGTTCACATCAACAGGATCATCCCGGATACCCTAGACCCACTCCAATTTGCATACCGCCCCAACAGATCCACACGCAATCTCAATCGCACTCCACACTGCACTTTCTCACCTGGACAAAAGGAACACATATGTGAAAATACTAAGCTAAGGACCCTGGGACTAAACACCTTCCTCTGCAACAGGATTTGGGACTTCCGGACGGTCTCCCCCCAGGTTGTAAGGGTAGACAACAACACATCTGCCACACTGATCCTCAATACTTGGGCCCCTCAGACGTGTGTGCTTAGTTCCCTCATGTACTCCCTGTTCACTCACGACTGCATGGCCAAACATGACTCCAACACCATCATTAAGTTTGCTGATGAAACAACAGTGGTAGGCCTGATTACCGACAATGATGAGACAGCCTATACGTAGGAGATCAGAGAACTGGCAGTGTGGTGCCAGGCCAAAAACCTCTCCTGCAATGTGAGTAAGACATAGGAGCTGATCGTGGACTACAGGAAAAGGCGGGCTGAACAGGCCCCAATTAACATCAACGATGCTGTATTGGAGCGGGTGAGAGCTTCAAGTTCCTTGTTCTCCACATCAGCAATGAACTATTATAGTCCAAACATACCAATACAGTTGTGAAGAGGGCACGACAACACCTTTTCCCCCCCAGGAGACTGAAAAGATTTGTCATGCGTACCCAGATCCTCAAAAAGTTCTAAAGCTTCACTATCAAGAGCATCCCGACCGATTTCATTACTGCTTGGTATGGCAACTGCTCGGCATCTAACCGTAAGGCGCTACAGAGGGTAGTGCATACAGCCCAGTACATCACTGAGGCCAAGCCTCTTGCCATCCAGGACCTGACACTAGGCGGTGTCAGAGGAAAGCCCCAAAAAATTGCCAAATACTCCAGTCACCCAAGTCATAGACTTCACTCTTCTACCGCACGGCAAGCGGAATCGGAGTGCCAAGTCTAGGACCAAAAGGCTTCTTAACAGCTTCTACCCCCAAGCAACAAGACTGCTGAACAATTCATCAAATGGCCACCCGGACTATTCACATTGACCCCCCCATTTGTTTTTACACTGCTGATACTCGTTGTTTAGTATCTATGCATAGTACCCCTACCTACATGAACAAATTACCTCGACTAACATGTATCCCTGCACATTGACTCGGTACCCCTTGTATATAGCCTTGTTATTGTTATTTTATTGTGTTAGTTTTTATAATTTTTTACTTTAGTTAATTTGGTAAATATTTATAAATAAATAACTCTTTCTTGAACTGCATTGTTGGTTAAGTGCTTGTAAATAATCATTTCACGGTAAGGTCTACCTGTTGTATTCGGCGCATGTGAAAGAATAAAGTTTGATTTGATCCTACTTTCACTAATTGGTCGTTTGACCAATCAGATCAGCTCAAAAAGATCTGATGTAATTGGTCAAAATACCAATTAGTGGAAAAAATATCAGAGTTGGGCTGCCTGTGTAAATGCAGCCTTACACCTTGCCCAAACCGGCTGCGCTCGTGCGCCATCGTGCGCTATTGTGCATAAATGTATTTTGCCTCCCCACACCAAACGTGATCATGACACGCAGATTAAAATATCAAAACAAACTCTGAACCAATGACATTAATTTGGGGACAGGTCGAAAAGCATTAAACATGTATGGTAATTTAGCTAGTTAGCTTGCACTTGCTAGCTAACGTTAATTTGTCCTATTTAGCTAGCTTGCTGTTGCTAGTTAATTTGTCCTGGGATATAAACATTGAGTTGTTATTTTACCTGAAATGCACAAGGATCTCTACTACGACAATTAATCCACACATAAAACGGCCAACTGAATTGTTTCTAGTCATCTCTCCTCCGTCCAGGCTTTTTCATCGTTTAAATTATATGGTGATCGCATCTAAACTTTCATTGTATTACCACGACTACCGGCAAAACAGTTCGTCTTTCTATCACCCATGTGGGTATAACCAATGAGGAGATGGCACGTGGGTACTTGCTTCTATAAACCAATGAGGAGATGGCACGTGGGTACCTGCTTCTATAAACCAATGAGGAGATGGGAGAGGCAGGACTTGCAGCGCGATCTGCGTCAGAAATAGGAACGACATCTATTTTAGCCCTTGGTGTCGCAGACGCTCGTTGGCGCACGCAAGCAGTGTGGGTGCAATAATTGAATAACATGGATTTCTAAAATTTATTTTGCGACGCTCGCGCACGCGACGCGACGTGTCCGGTCTGGTCAGCATGTTAGTGACCATCAACCTCTTTGCACGCTCTCCTCACTTCTCTCATAATCCTGTCGAGCAGAGAGAGAGGGACGTCACACGTGAGTCTCAGTTCATATTTACAAAGCATTGAGATAAGATAGTTTTCTGTCTCTCTCTCGCCTGCTGACACACGCACCGACACACACACAAACACACACACACTAACACGTACAAGCTGTTACGTTCCCTAAAGACAAACCTAAATGTCCTTGCGCAACAGAAAAGTGAATTAACTTTGATAAGTACGAGCATATATTTCTGATTATTGTTAAGTGGTCCCTGCAGCATACCATCGCAAATATGTGATTGGAACACTAGCAACAGAACATATGATGCAACAAACGTGTCTAAACAGCTTTGTCTGAAAATGATCTTAACAATGTTTTGTACAGATGGGAAATCAAGATCTTCACAACGTTATTATTCAATTTCACCTTTTATTGTAAAAGTTAAACATGAATAGAAAAAATAAATAAAAACATTATTTTTGTTGTTGTTGTTGTACCGTCATCTTTGAAATGCAAGAGAAAGGCCATAATTTCTTATTCCAGCCCAGGCGCAATTTAGATTTTGGCCCCCAGATGGCAGCAGTGCATGTGCAAAGTTTTAGACTAATCCAATGAACCATTGCATTTCTGTTCAACATTTTGAATCAAGACTGCCCAAATGTGTCTAATTGGTTCAATCAAATGTGCCTAATTGGTTTATTACATTTTCAAGTTCATAACTGTGCCCTCTCCTCAAGCAAAATCATGGTATTATTTCACTGTAATAGATTGGACAGTGTAGATTGGACAGTGCAGTTAGATTAACTTCTCTAGGGTAGGGGGCAGCATTCGGAATTTTAGATGAAAAGCATTCCCAAATTAAACTGCCTGCTACTCGGGCCCAGAAGCTAGGATATGCATATAATTGGTGGATTTGGATAGAAAACACTCTATAACGTTTCCAAAACTGTTAAAATAGTGTCTGTGAGTATAACAGAACTGATATGGCAGGCAAAAACCTGAGGAAAATCCATCCAGGAAGTGGGATTTTTTTTATGTGTGTATTTTCAATTGAATGCCTATACAGTATCTAATGGGTTAGGATCCAGATTGCAGTTCCAATGGTTCCACTAGATGTCAACAGTCTTTAGACATTGTTTCAGGCTTGTTTTCTGAAAAATGAAGAAGAATGTGACCTTTTTGTCAGTGGACTGAAGAAGAATGCAGACCTGGTTTGCGAGCGTGACCAATTGCACGTCCTTCATTGTTTTCCCTTTCTATTGAATACGCTATTGTCCGGTTGAAATATTATTTAGACAATTGACAACCTGAGGATTAATTATAAACATCGTTTGACATGTTTCGACGAACTTTACCGGTACTATTAGGATGTATTCGTTTGCATGTTTTGACCGCCTTGGAGCCAGTGGATTACTGAACAAAACGTGTCAACAAAACAGAGTTTTTGGGATATAAAGAGGGACTTTATCAAACAAAACAAACATTTATTTTTCACAATACAGACAGCTCCTGGTGCTCAGTCCACGTAGGCGTTCAGCAGGAAGAGACAATCGGCTTCTCCCGGGGACTTCTGGAATTTCTTGGAGGCGAGGTGGGCGCTGTGGACGAGCGAGTGTGACTGGGAACAGACCTCTCCCTCCTACATTCCCATAGCTGCCCATCGATCCATATGGTCAAGGCTATGAGAGAGTCAAGATCCATGGGAAACTCCACGGCTGCGAGCTCATCTTTAACCACCTCTGATAATCCATGCAGGAACATGTCGAACAGAGATTCCGGGTTCCAGGCACTCTCGACGGTCAAAGTTCGAAAAACTATTGCGTAGTCTGCAACACTATGGGAGTGTTGACGCTGTTGCAGTAGCTTACGAGCAGCCTCTCTCCCGGACACCTGAGAATCTAACACCTTTCTAGCCTCCATCGCAAACTCTGAGGCAAATGGTGGAATGTTGCTCACACACCGCCATAGCCCAGGCTAGAGCCCTCCCAGACATCAGCTTCATGAAGTACGCTATCCCTGAGTGATCCAAGGGAAATTAAGAGAGCTGCAGCTGAAAGATGAGAGAAATGACCAGCAGGATCTCCAGTGTAGCGCTCCGGAGGAGGTAAGTGGGTTTTTTGGAAAGCTGGGGTAGATTGGGGAGAAGGGCTGCTGGTAGTGGGTGTCATGACTGCACTGTGATGATCATAATTGGTCAGATCAGCTTGGCAATGCCTTACTGTGAGATTAATTCTGAAATGTCTCAATGATAATTGTGCATTTTTCTCTCGCTCCCCCCCTCTCCATCTACGTTGTAACAAACCGTCATATCTTGTCAGAAGGGACCTTTGTCTCATGTAAGTTTGTGTATTCTGGGTTATTATTTAGTTAGCTAGTAAATAAATTATTCAACCAATTTGTGTAATATTGAATAATGCACAAGGCTGGGGTTTTTGCAGATCCAAGAAGGTTACGACTGGTCAGAATTCTGATTTGATAAGAGGTAATGATTAGTAAGATGACTGTTTATCAATGAAATAGGTAAAGACCTTATATAGTTAATTTCGGGAGATCGTAACTCTCTAAACAAATCCTAATGAGTTAATTGTTACATAATTCATTTTGGCAGATTTGTCAGAAAGTCACGACACGGAGTAACTGACAGTCTGGGGGGTTACTGTTGTGTCTTGCTGCTTAGTAGATAATGTAACTGTCACGTTCTAACCTTAGTTCCTTTTTTATGTCTTTATTTTAGTTTGGTCAGGGGTGGGCATTCTATGTTGTTTTTCTATGTTTTGTTCTGTTGGTAGATTTCTATGTGTTGGGCCTAGTATGGTGCTCAATCAGAGGCAGGTGTCAGTTGTCTCTGATTGGGAGCCATATTTAGGTAGCCTGTTTGTCATTGTGTGTTGTGGGTGATTATTTTCTGTTCTGTGTTTTGCTTCAACGTGCAGGACTGTTCGTTTGTCGTTTTATTGTTTTTGTTCAGTGTTCAGTATTCTTATTAAAACAATATGGACACTTACCACGCTGCGCATTGGTCCTCCTCTTCTTCCACCCACGACGAGTGTTACAGTAACGATCGTCGTCTTCTTCGGATGAGGAATAGGAAGGATCGGACCAAAATGCAGCGTGGTAAGTGTTCATGTTAATTTTAATAAATAAACTGAACACTGCAATAACAAACAAAAAAAACAAAGAGAGTGAACGAAACGAAACAGTTCTGTAAGGTGAAGACACACAAAACAGAAAACAACTACCCACAAACACAGGTGGGAATAGGCTACCTAAGTATGGTTCTCAATCAGAGACAACGATTGACAGCTGCCTCTGATTGGGAACCATACCAGGCCAAACACATATAAATACAACACACAGAACAAAACATAGAATGCCCACCCCAACTCACGCCCTGACCAACCAAAACAGAGACATAAAAAGGATCTCTAAGGTCAGGGCGTGACAGATAACCCAGGGAATTTCTCCAGCAACACAGTGAAAGCGTGGTCATGGCATTCTGCCAAGGTCTGGAGTCTTTCCATAAGATCTTGAGGTACTTCCTAGTGTCTACCAATGGTGAATCCTTGGATGGAGAAAGCGTTGCGGAGCTGGTCCGAGTCTGCTGTGTCAGTACGAACTGGCCATGACCATCACGACTGAGGATATGACACAGATGCAGACACAGGAGGAAGATGGTTCAGTTCTCAGATCATTTATTATAACATGGGAGGGGCAAAGGGCTGTAACCAGGTTAGGGTCCGACAGGTACAGGAGGGCAGGCAGGCTCAGGGCAGGCAGAGGTTGGTAATCCAAAACAGCATCATTAAGGTACAGAACGGCAGGCAGAGTCAGGGCATGCAGAATGGTCAGAATTCGGAGGACGAGAAAACAAACACTAGTGATACTGGAAACTGGGAAAACACGCTGGTAAGACTTGACGAGACGAATTGGCAACAGACCAACAGAATACGCAGGTTCACAGGGTATAATGGGGTAAAATGGGAGACACCTGGTGGGGGGTGGAGACCAACATAAGACAGGTGAAACAGATCAGGGTTTGACATTGTGCATATTTGGATTCAATATAGCTTCCCATCTTGAAAGTGCAGATAAAACACAAATATGTTATGTATACAGTCAGTATTTGTCAACAGAAAGAGAGAAAATAGGATTTCACATACAGCATCCCAGGATATAGAATGAGTCCATATCTTGCCATGTCCATGTGTGATATTCGGAGTAATTCCAATATCATATACGTCTAAAATACACATCTGGATTCAGAATGTGTCAGGAAATGGTGCATATGCACGAAAATCCAAGTATTCATTGGAAATGGTCTGTATTCTTGAAAATACTAAAAAAGTGTCATGTAAAGATATCCCCTGATATGGACCCTTTTCGCCCGGTGTTAGGACAATGATAGGAGTTGAATAATGCTAGACGACCCCCTTCAACATGCCAAATTCAAAACAGACCTAATTCATATTGTCATCTCTTTTTATCTTTAGTTGACGTGGAAAAGCAAACATGGCGTTGAGCACAAACTCTACTTTAGACTTTTATAGGGTTTTACTAAATTATTTAGACCACTGGTGAGATCACACTCTTTAACGCATGCCCACACACACAGGCACACACACACACACACAAACTCACACGCACACACAAGGAGCGAGCGGGTCCATGTCCTGAGGGATTAATGGTTGTTTTTTGCTCCTTGGCACCCCACGCTCTCCTGCAAGCACCAGGGTGATTGATGGGTCCGGGATCCTGACAGGTCGACGGATGCAATGTGGCAGAGATTCAGCTTGACTGACATCTCCACAGGCCTGCCATGATCTGTATAGGCTCTTCCTGATGAGTAAGAACATAGCTTGCAGAAAGAGATGGAGCATGGGAGGGAGATAGAGAGAGGGGGGTAGACAAAGAAAGAGATGGAGATAGATTAAGAGAATGAGAGATGGATAGAAAGAGAGAGAGTGTTAATCATAGATCCATACAGGCCCATCATGCCCATCATTACTGATGCAAATTATAGACTATAATGGAAATTAAACTATACTCATCACTGATTCTATAGAGATTTTTTTGTTATGTTCCAAATACCAAGGTAAATGTTCAAACAACCAGACAGCTTCTTTTCTCTCACATAGAAAACCTATGTCAAAGATCCCAGAATCAAAAAGTCTTATACGCATTTAGAATATCTCAATTACAGCCAATCTCCTTACAAGTGCCGGAGATGCCTGGTATCAGCATAAATACTTCACTCAGGGAGAGTTTATGCACTCTTTGATTAATTAGAAATGAGGCAAAACATAAAAGTCAACATGTTGAAATATATGGCCAAACAACAAGCTTTCAATAAAGTTTATGTTTCATTCATCATTTTATAACTATAATGTGATTAAAACACGGGATGTTGGAAGTCGGAGTGCACCGCAGAAATCTGTATGGAATTGTAAAAAATACATTTTGGAAAAATGTCGTCATTGGCTGTAATTTAAACCTTGTCGCCATGGCAGCACATTGCCAATGTAGATGTTTTCTTACCCTCCGTGGAAGTGATTTTTAGGCATGACTGGAGAATCACCATATGCCCAGGAAGTCCATTTTTCTGAATGTAAGGCTTCAATGGGAGATAGAGCTGAATGCATATTTTCTTTAAACCAGTGGGCTTTCAAGTCTAGTCTATCATGTGGCAAAATATGCAGCCTAATTCAGTGCTGTAGAAGAACCGAGTGAAAAGACACAAAAAGAAGATGAAGGATAGATTATCAAGATAACAGTCAAACTTAGAAATCCATTGTAACTCTTTCAACCTAATATTTGGATGAGGAAAAAAAAAATTGGGGGACAGACACGTATGGTTCTGTATTGATAGGCATTAACAGGATTTGAGAGAGAGGCAGTAGGAAAAGTAAGTAGTGGCTGGAAAGGTTTGGACTCAGAGCCCATTGGGCACCGGATATTTGCTCCATTGTCAGTTCTGTCGTGGCCATTGATGGACTACTTCAGAAATAGTCTCCTTCTCTCGGTCCAGGGGCAAATAAGTTAATAAGGTCTCTAGATTAATATCTATTATATTTTTATTCCAGCAGGGCTAATCGTAGACATGCACTCCATGAAAATAATGCAATTTTCCTCTCTTTCATCCTCCCTCACATTCTTAATTGAAAACCTTCTAATTTAAAAGATTGTCCTCCTCTGGAGACTCAGTCACCACTTCCTTAACTAAAGTCCTTCTGCTGGTTGGACGTTGATCCTTCACTGGCTCAGGAATGGGGACACTGAAAGAGTGAGTGAGGGAGAGAGGGTGGGGGGGGGTGTGCGGGGTGCAAGAGAGAGTGATTCAGAGAGAGGGAGAAAGTGAGATTCAGAGAGAGAGAGTCAGAGAACGACAGAGAGGACGGGAGAGAAGGGGGTGTGAGACGCACACAAATACTGTAGTACCCTAGCAAGAGGAGTCGCATGGACATCAATAGATCAAATATCTACAGTAGAAACACTGGTTGTGAAAAATAGAGGCTTAGATGCCCCCCTGTGGAAAGCTACCAAACGGTACTCTACCCTGCACATTAAAGACTGCTGCCCTATGTACATAGAGTCATTAATGTGACACAATTATTCTTGTTAGATCAAAGGTTTTCAACATTGGTCCTAGACTGGATGACAGCATGTTTGGTCCCCTTGATATAGTTTTGTTGTTATGTCTTTGTTTTAGTATGGTCAAGGGCGTGAGTTGGGTGGGTAGTCTATGTTTTTCTGTTTCTATGTGTTTGGCCTAATATGGTTCTCAATCAGAAACAGGTGTCAGTCGTTGTCTCTGATTGGGAGCCATATTTAGGTAGCCTGTTTGTCATTGTGTGTTGTGGGTGATTGTTCCTGTGTCTGTGTTTTTCACCATACGGAACTGTTTCGTTTTCGTTCGTTCACTTTGTTGTTTTTGTTCAGGGTTCTATTTCTTTATTAAAATATGGACACTTACCACGTTGCGCATTGGTCCTCCGATCCTTCCTACTACTCCTGCTCAGAAGAGGAGGAAGACGAGCGTTACATAATGTTTTGTCATATTGACTTAGATTTGCTGAATGGTTTGGATAAGAACTAGCTTGTGAGCTTTCTGTTCTTTATGTAACTGTTGTGCAAATCAATTGTACATTTAGCCCACTATAGCTATGTATTTTTTTATGTTGAGACCTCTAAATCCATCTGAGAACATCACAGCGAGATGAGAAGATGAGACTGCTTTTGCCTCAGTCATTAGTGTTTCTCTTTTCATATGCCGTATTGTAACTGGAGCTGCGAGATTCAGTCAGAGGAAATGGATCCTTTGTCTGAATAGGCCAGAAATTTCACCTGTTGCTCCCTATGCAAATGAGGTGTCCGATTTCACATACTGCATCTCAGATGACAACAGGGAGTGGCTTGTGAAATGTGACAACCAGAGCTTTCACAGAGTTGATGTTGCGCCGTTCGCAGAGCACTCTGTACACAAAAATGTAGATCGGAGTCAGTCCATAACTGGTCAAAGTCCCGTAAATAGGAGACTTAACATGTTTACAAAGTAGCTCAGGCGCTAAGGAAGCCGCTCCCGAAAAATGAACAACCAAATGCGATCTTGCACACAATGTAAACTATTTGTGCTGTGACAAATTCTAGAGCGTTCTAGATCATTTTCCTTCACAATTCCTCTGCCTAATGCTGAATATGCAAGAGTATTTGACAAAATACAGATTGTGAGGGGCCAGTACCTTAGAAAGATACTGGTTGGATAGACTGTAATGTAATTGTAATTTATTCATATTTGCCAACGTGTATAGGAACATTAGTTGTTGTTTTCAAACATTATTGTGCCAAAGTAATATCAAAGCACGGCCCATAATGCAGATGGTAGGAGTCTTACAATGTTTATTAATTAAAAAAGGGGTAGGCAAGAGAATGGTCGTGTACAGGCAAAAGGTCAAAAACAGTTCAGCGTCCAATAGGTACTGAAGGGCAGGCAGGCAGGAAAGTAGTCCAGTCAGGCAGTGGTCAAAACCGGGAAGACTAGCAAAAGAGAATAGAAAAGGAGTACGGGGAAAAACACGTTGGTTGACTTGGGAACATACAAGACGCACTGGCACAGAGAGACATGAAACACAGGGATAAATACACTGGGGGAAAATAAGTGACACCTGGAGGGTGTGGAGACAATCACAAGGACAGGTGAAACAGATCAGGGCGTGACACAACAGGCCATATACAGTATATCACAAGGTTGGCATGTGTCGTTTCACATATGAAACATTTTGATATTTGAATATCTGAATGACGATCAAAACTGCCTGAATTCCATTGATTATCCAAAAAAAAACGTTTTTTGTTTTATAATTCATTCAATATTTAATGGATATTTTTCACAGTTTTTTTCTAGAAAAACAACAACACTGGATTTTCTGTGTGAACAAAAATAATTAAATGACATCAAAATCTAAGAAAATCTAATAAACTGTAGTTGCCCTTTAATTCAGTGAGCACAGCACTGTTGTGTGGATAGCGGGTTTTTTGTAGTGTCGTAAGCTCTGTCGTGGAATTCAAAGGGAAGGGAGACTGCAGATTCTTTAAAACAACACTTTATTATAAGATTTGCAAAAATGAAACAAATCCACCATCACCAAGAATGGCTCAGAGTTGAAAGCTTAACAAACATAGCCAGGTCTCTTTTTTTTACCTAGGCAAGTCAGTTAAGAACAAATTATTTTTTTCAATGACAGCCTAGGAACATTGGGTTAACTGCCTTGTTCAGGGGCAGAATGACATATTTTTACCTCGTCAGCTCAGGGATTTGATCTTGCAACCTTTTGGTTACTAGTCCAATGCTCTAACCACTAGGCTTCCTGATGGCCCATGCATGCCCCACTAGGCTACCTGCCACCCCTCTGCTTTTATAGAGAAAAGACCCCTTCTGTATACATGGATGTCAGCAGATAGTGTGTACAAGGTAATTAGTTGTCTGTACAGACTTAAGATAGCACAAGGTTGATAGCCCGAGGGCTCAACCGTCTAACTGCATTCAAAACAGCAAAACACTATAACGTGCTACTTTCTGCAAGTTTCCATACATGTGACTTTCTGTAGATAGTAAACCCACGTGATGTCACATGCTGCGGTCGCACCCAAGCGTACCTTAGCTATACGCCCAGTCGTATGACTAAGTCCCACAATGACAAGTTTTTATCAAGTTAGAATAAACACTAGCATATGACAAGAGACAATTCTTTAAACAGTAACACACGGCATAGCATGACTAATTATGTCGTTTTTCACAATAGCTCACATGTGATGTGATTCTGCCGCCAACAGAACAGGTGGAGTAAAAGACCAGCAAAACTCCGTATTATTCAGACCTCCATCAATTGACACTGTACATGTATATACATTCTACAGACCCTACCTGAGTATTCCCGACAACTGCAGAATATTTATTTCTCTACGCCAATGTTTATGTTTTTGACCATGGAAAGTTAAAAAAATGCAAATCTCACTTAAATATCAACAAATATGAACCATTGTCAATTTTTGGACAATATATTTGTATATATCATGAAGGGTTATTGACACCTTTCTACTATTATGTGAGGGACTTTTATTTTGACATTATTCAACATTTCGTAATCCGGAGGATCCTTTTTTTTCGCGTTGCTGACGAGTTGCTGATCATGTGATGAGTTCACAAATCAAATGCCCCGCTTGTGCTGCCACTGGACAGTGAAAAACAAGTAATTTCACCTTTATTGTAATTGAAATTAGTTTGTAGTGGTGAAGTGTTGAGTTAGATGACATACTGTTGCTACCACAGTCATTATTTCAAATTATTTTGGTGACTTCACAGTAATTGCTAGCTAGACAAAATGTTGCTAGCTGTCAGGCACAGCTAAATACAAAATCCCCCTAGATACAGTCATGTCTCGTAGTCACGTCATGAGATTTGTAAGTGAAAGAAATCAAAATACAGTTGTACGAATTGAGTGTAGTGTCCCATCTAGCCATTGTGAGTTTCCTAACTTTGTTGTTACTTTAAGGTTGGAACCAACACGCAGTACCTCCAGCAGGAAAAGAGGCAAGAACCATTTGTCCGCTAGCTCAGGAACAACCTACACTATTCACAGCCCTGTGTAATGTTCAAGGTAAATGTATTGTTTTAAAAATGCACAAATATAAGGAAATGTATGGGTTAAACACGTCTTTAATGTGTATTTGTTTTAGCTGTTATTGATAATTCCCTAAGTGTTGATACATTTGTGTTTATATCATCAAGCCTTTATGTATGTGTAACAGTATAACTTTACGTCGTCCCCTCGCCCCGACACGGGCGCGAACCAGGGACCCTCTGCACACATCAACAACAGTCACCCACGAAGCGTCGTTACCCATCGCTCCACAAAAGCCGCGGCCCTTGAAGAGCAAGGGGCAACACTACATATTGGTTTCAGAGCAAGTGACGTAACTGATTGAAATGCTACTAGCGCGTACCCGCTAACTAGCTAGCCATTTCACATCCGTTACACTCACCCCCCTTTCAACCTCCTCCTTTTCCGCAGCAACCAGTGATCCGGGTCAACAGCATCAATGTAACAGTATAACTTTAAACCGTCCCCTCGCCCCGAAACGGGCGCGAACCAGGGACCCTCTGCACACATCAACAACGGTCGCCCACGAAGCATCGTTACCCATCGCTCCACAAAGGCCACGGCCCTTGCAGAGCAAGGGGCAACACTACATATTGGTTTCAGAGCAAGTGACGTAACTGATTGAAATGCTACTAGCGCGTACCCGCTAACTAGCTAGCCATTTCACATCCGTTACATATGTATTACTTTTATGTATGTATTACTTTTATGTATGTATTACTTTTATGTATGTATTATGAATGACCAAAGGTGTCTGACCTTATATTAAGTACAGCGTCATATGATAAATGCATTAATGTATGTGTTAAAAATTACCAAATGGGTTTGACTTCATAGTAAGTACAGCGTCATATTATATAAGGCATTTATGTATGTGTTATATTTATTTTAATTTTATTTTATTTATTTAACCTTTATTTAACCAGGTAGGCAAATTGAGAACACGTTCTCATTTACAATTGCGACCTGGCCAAGATAAAGCAAAGCAGTTCGACACATACAACAACACAGTTACACATGGAGTAAAACAAACATATAGTCAATAATACAGTGAAAAAAAATAAGTCTATATACAATGTGAGCAAGTGAGGTGAGATAAGGGAGGTGAAGGCAAACAAATATATGTATAAATAAATAAAAATATAAAAAGGCCATGGAGGCGAAGTGAGTACAACACAGCAAGTAAAATAAAAACTAAAAAAACACTGGAATGGTTGGTTTGCAGTGGAAGAAAGTGCAAAGTAGAGACAGAAATAATGGGGTGCAAAGGAGCAAAATAAATAAATAAATAATACAGTAGGTAAAGAGGTAGTTGTTTGGGCTAAATTGTAGATGGGTTATGTACAGGTGCAGTAATCTATGAGCTGCTCTGACAGCTGGTGCTTAAAGCTAGTGAGGGAGATAGGTGTTTCCAGTTTCAGAGATTTTTGTAGTTCGTTCCAGTCATTGGCAGCTGATAACTGGAAGGAGAGGCGTCCAAAGGAAGAATTGGTTTTGGGGGTGACTAGAGAGATATACCTGCTGGAGCGCGTGCTACAGGTAGGTGCTGCTATGGTGACCAGCGAGCTGAGATAAGGGGGGACTTTACCTAGCAGGGTCTTGTAGATGACCTGGAACCAGTGGGTTTGGCGACGAGTATGAAGCGAGGGCCAGCCAACGAGAGTGTACAGGTCGCAGTGGTGGGTAGTATATGGGGCTTTGGTGACAAAACGGATGGCACTGTGATAGACTGCATCCAATTTATTGAGTAGGGTTTTGGAGGCTATTTTGTAAATGACATCACCGAAGTCGAGGATTGGTAGGATGGTCAGTTTTACAAGGGTATGTTTGGCAGCATGAGTAAAGGATGCTTTGTTGCGGAATAGGAAGCCAATTCTAGATTTGACTTTGGATTGGAGATGTTTGATGTGGGTCTGGAAGGAGAGTTTACAGTCTAACCAGACACCTAGGTATTTGTAGTTGTCCACATATTCTAAGTCAGAGCCGTCCAAAGTAGTGATGTTGGACAGGCGGGCAGGAGCAGGCAGCGATCGGTTGAAGAGCATGCATTTGGTTTTACTTGTATTTAAGAGCAGTTGGAGGCCACGGAAGGAGAGTTGTATGGCATTGAAGCTCGCCTGGAGGGTTGTTAACACAGTGTCAAAAGAAGGGCCAGAAGTATACAGAATAGTGTCGTCTGCGTAGAGGTGGATCAGAGAATCACCAGCAGCAAGAGCGACATCATTGATGTAAACAGAGAAGAGAGTCGGTCCAAGAATTGAACCCTGTGGCACCCCCATAGAGACTGCCAGAGGCCCGGACAACAGACCCTCCGATTTGACACACTGAACTCGATCAGAGAAGTAGTTGGTGAACCAGGCGAGGCAATCATTAGAGAAACCAAGGCTGTCGAGTCTGCCAATGAGGATGTGGTGATTGACAGAGTCAAAAGCCTTGGCCAGGTCAATGAATACGGCTGCACAGTATTGTTTCCTATCGATGGCGGTTACGATATTGTTTATGACCTTGAGCGTGGCTGAGGTGCACCCATGACCAGCTCTGAAACCAGATTGCATAGCGGAGAAGGTGTGGTGTGATTCGAAATGGTCGGTAATCTGTTTGTTGACTTGGCTTTCGAAGACCTTAGAAAGGCAGGGTAGGATAGATATAGGTCTGTAGCAGTTAGGGTCAAGGGTGTCCCCCCCTTTGAAGAGGGGGATAACCGCAGCTGCTTTCCAATCTTTGGGGATCTCAGACGACACGAAAGAGAGGTTGAAGAGGCTAGTAATAGGGGTGGCAACAATTTCAGCAGATAGTTTTAGAAAGAAAGGGTCCAGATTATCTAGCCCGGCTGATTTGTAAGGGTCCAGATTTTGCAGCTCATTTAGAACATCAGCTGACTGTATTTGGGAGAAAGAGAAATGGGGAAGGCTTGGGCGAGTAGCAGAGGGGAGGGCAGTGCTGTTGTCCGGGGTAGGGTTAGCCAGGTGGAAAGCATGGCCAGCCGTAGAAAAATGCTTATTGAAATTCTCAATTATAGTGGATTTGTCGGTGGTGACAGTGTTTCCTATCTTCAGAGCGGTTGGAAGCTGGGAGGAGGTGTTCTTATTCTCCATGGACTTTACGGTGTCCCAGAACTTTTTTGAATTTGTGTTGCAGGAAGCAAATTTCTGCTTGAAAAAGCTAGCCTTGGCTGTTCTAACTGCCTGTGTATATTGGTTTCTGGCTTCCCTGAAAAGTTGCATATCACGGGGGCTGTTCGATGCTAATGCAGAACGCCATAGGATGTTTTTCTGTTGGTTAAGGGCAGTCAGGTCAGGAGAGAACCAAGGGCTATATCTGTTCCTGGTTCTAAATTTCTTGAATGGGGCATGCTTATTCAAGATGGTGAGGAAGGCATTTAAAAAAAATGACCAGGCATCCTCTACTGACGGGATGAGATCAATATCCTTCCAGGATACCCCGGCCAGGTCGATTAGAAAGGCCTGCTCGCTGAAGTGTTTCAGGGAGCGTTTGACAGTGATGAGTGGAGGTCGTTTGACCGCTGACCCATTACGGATGCAGGCAATGAGGCAGTGATCGCTGAGATCTTGGTTGAAAACAGCAGAGGTGTATTTGGAGGGCAAGTTTGTTAGGATGATATCTATGAGGGTACCCGTGTTTACGGAATTGGGGTGGTACCTGGTAGGTTCATTGATAATTTGTGTGAGATTGAGGGCATCAAGCTTAGATTGTAGGGTGGCTGGGGTGTTGAGCATGTTCAAATTTAGGTCGCCTAGCAGCACGAGCTCTGAAGATAGATGGGGGGCAATCAGTTCACATATAGTGTCCAGAGCACAGCTGGAGGCAGAGGGTGGTCTATAGCAGGCGGCAACGGTGAGAGACTTGTTTTTAGAGAGGTGGATTTTTAAAAGTAGACGTTCAAATTGTTTGGGAACAGACCTGGATAGTATAACAGAACTCTGCAGGCAGTCTTTGCAGTAGATTGCAACACCGCCCCCTTTGGCCGTTCTATCTTGTCTGAAAATCTTGTAATTGGGGATGAAAATGTCTGAATTTTTGGTGGTCTTTCTAAGCCAGGATTCAGACACGGCTAAAACATCCGGGTTGGTAGAGTGTGCTAAAGCAGTGAACAAAACAAACTTAGGGAGGAGGCTTCTAATGTTAACATGCATGAAGCCAAGGCTATTACGGTTACAGAAGTCATCAAAAGAGAGCGCCTGGGGAATAGGAGTGGAGCCAGGTACTGCAGGGCCTGGATTCACCTCTACATCACCAGAGGAACAGAGGAGGAGTAGGATAAGGGTACGGCTAAAAGCTATGAGAATTGGTCGCCTAGAGCTACTAGAGCAGAGAGTAAAAGGAAGTTTCTGGGGGCGATAAAATAGTTTAAAGGAATAATGTACAGACAAAGGTATGGTAGGATGTGAATACAGTGGAGGTAAACCTAGGTATTGAGTGATGATGAGAGAGATATTGTCTCTAGAAACATCATTGAAACCAGGTGATGTCATCGCATATGTGGGTGGTGGAACTGAGAGGTTGGATATGGTATAGAGAGCAGGGCTAGAATCTCTACAGTGAAATAAGCCAATAAACACTAACCAGGGTCCAGTGAGTAGAGGTTGGTTGGGGTCGTGGCGATCCAGACAGCTGGCCGGGTATATAGCTATCGGTAGCAGCATAGGATGGAGGTCTGTTTGTAGATACCTCGTGCGTTTCCGTCGGTAGGTTAGTGGGGTTCCGTGTAGTGGGGTTTTGTTCAGATAGCAGCCGATAAGACAGCTAACGATTAGCGGGCCTCAGATGAGCGTTCAGGTAACGTCGGGACGGAGGTGCCGGTTGGATAAATCCCTCGGGCAGATAACGTCGGCAGTCAGTCGCGGCAGTCAGTCGTGAAGGCCCGGTGGGGTTCCGTATCTGCAGCAGCAACAAAAGAAACGGGTCCGGATGGTGATGGAACTCCTCAGCTGGCTAGCTCCAGCATGATTTGAGTTTGCTCCGGGGTCGACGTAAGCCAATAGTCACACGGTTTGCAGCTAGCTAGCTGCGAAATCAAGGTGCAAGTGTCCAGAGCCTGCGGCTGGAATCCGGGGAAACTGAGAGAAAAAAGTCCCGGAATGCTCCGGTCCGAGTCGCGTTGCACAAAAGTGCCGGTAGATTATCGAGCTAAAGGAATAGCTGATGACCACAAAACGTGGGCAGCTGAAACACCAACGCTAGCCAGCAAACCGGCTAATTTCGGGGCAGCTACAGATTAGCTTCTGGCTAGCTATCGGAGTAGCTTCTGGTTAGCTTCTGAATTAGCCCCTGGCTAGCTTCCACGATGGATTTTCAGATTGAGGTAAATAATACTTTTTGTAATTGGTGAAGCGGGTTGCAGGAAAGCTTTTGCAGGAAAGCTTTTGTAGTTGAGTTCTTGGATAATAAAATAAATAAAAGATATGCGAAGAAAAGGTGTAAATATATATATATACAGGACACGACACGACAATACGGAAAAAGACGTCTGAACTGCTAAGCCACCTTGGATCAATGTTATAAATGACCAAAGGAGTCTGACTTTAAATTAAGTACAGCGTCAAGTGATATAGAGTCTTTATGGATGTGTTAAGAATGACCAAAGGTGTCTCACTTCAAACTAATTATTACAGGATTCTACATAAAGTGTAAATATATAGGTTATTAAGGTTCTGGCGATTTAGGATAGTTCTCTCATTAACACACAAGTTACTGTAGGGTGTGAGAGGTATTTAAGTGTGTCGATGCAAAGCTTGCATTTGTGTGCAAGGGCTTGATTACAACCTTTTACAATGGTGCCAACCTTTGGGGGGGAGGGGGGTATGATCTGATGTGCCCAACACCACACGGTATGTCTCGTTTTTGCTGTGTTTGTGTACTGAGGAACATGTATCTTAGCTCCAGAAGAAAGCCACTTTCAATTTCTTTAGGTAAGTGGTGTAACGCCTGTGGTGTAGCGTCATCCCCAGGCTATTGCACACACAGCACAAATAAGCCTGGAATATCAACCATTCAAAGTGGGAGTGGCCATAGAATTCTATAGGAGTGACCTTTACTGAGTAAAGTATTCGTCAGTGTCATTACTTAACACAGTCAAAAAGTCATAATTATTGCTAAACCCTGGCCATTTCCAAAACCTAACCCTAACTAATTAAGGCCAAGTTTGATGCGTTGGTCGACCAGACATTCCACACATTTGGGTGGAAGTGTTTGGGAACGAGATTAGGTGTAATGTGACTAACATGACATCACTTTAGAGCGTATGCCATCCTTCAGCACAACATATCACCCTTTATAAAGCACATGCTTATAGTTAGTTATGTCACATTTGACATTGGTGATTATGTAACACCGTAATGCCACATATATAAACACTTTATATATTATCCAAGATGGCGCAGCAGTAGGACGTGTGTATCTGTCTTTGTCTTATCCCGTGACATATCCTGTGTAAATAGCGAGTCTTTTTCATATATATCTTCTATCTACGAATGAAATATACTTTCCTGCAACCCACCTCACCCAATGTGGTATGGATCTGCTATTTTTATTCCTTACAACTGGAACTTCCATCAGGAACTAGCCAGCTAACTAGCTACTAGTCCTCGTCTTTTTTCCCCGTCATCAGCCAGCCTTAGCTTGGACAACACCTGCCAGTCTTGCACAGCGCGATATCAACCCAGAGCATATCGGACTGCTTCTCTCTACCATATCACCGGATTCCTGCCGCTCTGGATCATTACACCGGATCATTACCCCGGATCATGGCAGCTAGCAAGCTGCAAACGAGTGGCTACGGTTAGCTAACACCTCTGTCCCGAAGCAAGCACCAGCTAGCCTTGAGCTAGTTACGATGTCACCAAACCATCTACTGGCCCCGGTCCGCTAGCTTTTCTGAAAGCTGTGTCCCCTGCTCGCCTAGCGTAGTAGTGACTACCGAACAGCACCCTGACTCACCTATTTCTGCTCTTTTGATCTTATGATCACTCGGCTACACAGCTGAGGCCCCCTGGACTGTTTCAATAACACGGTAGCTCATTTTGTTTACCTGTCGGCCCCAGCCTCGAACTCAGGTCCTGTATGTACCTAACTGACCCGCTCTGCTCATTCATCGCCAATAACCTGTTGTTGTCTTAGCTTTCCTAATCAACACCTGTGATTGCTTTATGCCTCTCTCTAATGTCAGTATGCCTTGTCTACTGCTGTCTTGGCTAGTTTTTACTGTTTAATTTCACTGTAGAGCCTTCAGTCCCACTCAAAATGCCTTGGATAGCTCTTTCGTCCCACGTCACACACACGCAGAGACCTCACCTGGCTTAACTTGTCCCTCTAGAGATGAAACCTCTCTCATCGTCAATCAACGCCTAGGTTTACATCCACTGTCCTCACATCCTACCATACCCTTGTCTATACTTTATGCCTTGAATCTATTCTACCAAGCCCAGAAATCAGCTCCTTTAATTATCTGTCCCCAAAGCACTAGACGACCAGTTCTTACAGCTATTAGCTGTACCCATATCCTACTCCTCCTCTGTTCCTCTGGTGATGTAGAGGTTAACCCAGGCCCTGTAGCCCCCAGTTCCACTCCTATTCCCCAGGCGCTATCATTTGTTGACTTCTGTAACCGTAAAAGCCTTGGTTTCATGCATGTTAACATCAGAAGCCTCCTCCCTAAGTTTGTTTTATTCACTGCATTAGCACACTCCGCCAAACCTGATGTCCTAGCAGTGTCTGAATCATGGTTTAGGAAGGCCACCAAAAATTCTGAAATTTCCATCCCCAACTCCAACATTTTCCGCCAAGATAGAACTGCCAAAGGGGGTGTAGTTGCAATCTACTGCAGAGCTAGCCTGCAGAGTTCTGTCATGCTATCCAGGTCATTGCCCAACCAGTTCGAGCTTCTACTTTTAAAAATCCATCTTTCCAGAAACAAGTCTCTAACTGTTGCCACTTGTTATAGACCGCCCTCAGCACCCAGCTGTGCTCTGGACACCATATGTGAATTAATTGTCAACCATTTATCTTCAGAGTTTGTACAGTACTGTTAGGTGACCTAAACTGGGATATGGTTAACACCCCGGCCATCCTACAATCTATGCTAGATGCCCTCAATCTCACACAAATTGTCATGGAATCTACCAGCTACAACCCTAAATCTGTAAACACGGGCACCCTCATAGATATCATCCCCACCAACCTGCCCTCTAAATACACCTCTGCTGTTTTCAACCAGGATTTCAGCGATCACTGCCTCATTGCCTGCGTCCGTAATTGGTCAGCGGTCAAATGACCACCCCTCATCACTGTCAAACACTCCTTAAAACAATTCAGCGAGCAGGCCTTTCTAATCGATCTGGCCCGGGTATCCTGGAAGGACATTGACCTCATTCCGTCAGTAGAGGATGTCTGGTTATTCTTTAAAAGTGCTTTCCTCACCATCTTAAATAAGCATACCCCATTCAAAAAATGTAGAACTAAGAACCGATGTAGCCCTTGGTTCACTCCAGACCTGACTGCCCTTGACCAGCACAAAAACATCCTGTGGCGTAATGCACTAGCATCGAATATCCCCCGCGATATGCAACTTTTCAGGGAAGTTAGGAACCAATATACACAGGCAGTTAGGAAAGCAAAGGCTAGCTTTTTCAAACAGAAATTTGCATCCTTGTACCACGAACTCCAAAAGTTCTGAGACATTGTAAAGTCCATGGAGAATAAGAGCACCTCCTCCCAGCAGCGCACTGCGCTGACGCTAGGAAACACTGTCACCACCTATAAATCTACGATAATCGAAAATTTCAATAAGCATTTTTCTACGGCTGGTCATGCTTTCCACCTGGCTACCCGTACCCCGGTCAACAGCTCTGCACCCCCCACAACAACTTGGCCAAGCCTCCCCCATTTCTCCAGATAGCTGATGTTCTGAATGAGCTGCAAAATCTGGACCACTCAAATCAGCTGTGCTAGACAATCTGGACCCTCTCTTTCTAAAACTTGCATCGCAAATGTTGCAACCCCTATAAATAGCCTGTTCAACCTCTCTTTCATATCGTCTGAGATCCCTAAAGATTGGAAAGCTGACCCCCTCTTCAAAGGGGGTGACACTCCAGACCCAAACTTTTACAGACCTATATCTATCCTACCCTGCCTTTCTAAAGTCTTCGAAAGATGAATTAACAAACAGATCACCTACCTTCTCCGCTATGCAATCTGGTTTTCGAGCTGGTCATAGGTGCACCTCAGCCACGCTCACGGTCCTAAACGATATCATAACCGCCATCGATAAAAGACAATACTGTGCAGACGTATTCATCGACCTGGCCAAGGCTTTCGACTCTGTCAATCACCTTATTCTTATCGGCAGACTCAACAGCCTTGGTGTCTCAAACAGCTGCCTCGCCTGGTTCACCAACTACTTCTCAGATAGAGTTCAGTGTGTCAAATCGGAGGGCCTGTTGTTCGGACCTCTGGTAGTCTCTATGGAGGTGCCACAGGGTTCAATTCTCGGGCCGACTCTTTTCGCTGTACACATCAATGATGTCGCTCTTGCTACTGGTGATTCTCTGATCCACCTCGACGCAGACGACACCTTTCTGTATACTTCTGGCCCTTCTTTGGACACTATGTTAACAAACCTCCAGACAAGCTTCAATGCCATAGAACGATCCTTCCGTGGCCTCCAACTGTTCTTAAATGCAAGTAAAACTAAATGTATGCTCTTCAACCAATCACTGTCCACACCAGCCCGCCCATCTAGCATCACTACTCTGGCCGGTTCTGACTTAGAATATGTGGACAACTACAAATACCTAGGTGTCTGGTTAGACTGTAAACTCTCCTTCCAGACTCACATTAAGCACTTCCAATACAAAATTAAATCTAGAATCAGCTTCCTATTTCGCAACAAGGCATCCTTCACTCATGCTGCCAAACATACCCTCGTAAAACTGACTATCCTACCGATCCTTGACTTTGGCGATGTCATTTACAAAATAGCCTCCAGCACTCTACTCAGAAAATTGGATGTAGTCTATCACAGTGCCATCTGTTTTGTCACCAAAGCCCCATATACTATCCGCAACTGCAACCTGTATGCTCTAATTTGCTGGCCCTCGCTTCATATTTGTCGCCAAACCCACTGGCTCCAGGTCATCTATAAGTCTTTGCTCGGTAAAGCCCCGCCTTATCTCAGCTCACTGGTCACCATAGCAGCACCCACCTGTAGCACGCGCTCCAGCAGGTATATTTCACTGTCCCCCAAAGCCAACTCCTCCTTTGGCCGCCTTTCCTTACAGTTCTCTGCTGCCAATGACTGGAACGAATTGCAAAAATCACTGAAACTGGAGACTTATACCTCCCTCACTAATTTTAAGCATCAGCTGTCAGAGCAGCTTATCGATCATTGCACCTGTACACAGGCCATCTGTAAATAGCCCACCCAACTACCTCATCCTCATATTGTCATTTTCTTTGCTCCTTTGCACCCCAGTATCTCTACCTACACATTCATCTTCTGCACATCTATCACTCCAATGTTTACTTGTTAAATTGTAATTATTTCGCCACTTTCGACTATTTATTGACCAAACGTACAACATTTGCACACACTGTGTTAGACTTTTCTATTGTGTTATTGATTGTACGTTTGTTTATCCCATGTGTAACTGTGTTGTTTGTGTCGCTCTGCTTTGCTCTATCTTGGCCAGGTCGCAGTTGTAAATGACAACTTGTTCTCATCTGGCCTACCTGGTTCAATAAAGGTGAAAAAATAAATAAACCTTTATAAAGCATGACATGTGGTTATAGATGCTTTGTAACACATTTATGTAGTGGTTATGAAGCCTTTATAAGCTGAATGTAATTTAAAGCGGGACCCACATGTGTGTGAGTGTAAATGTGTGTGTTCAGTTCAGTCAATTTACCCAACAAGAGAGAAAGAGAGTGAGCCCCTGCTTCTGCTCTGGTAAATATTCAGTCTCCAGTCCAGTGTAGTCCAGGATGCTGCTGAGTGTCTGTGTGCTGACAAGAGTGGGAGAGCTGTACCAATCGGAATACCTTTGAGACACTGCAGTTGGAAAACTGCATTGAGAATGAGAAACAATCCCCACTCTCTTTTCTGATTGCTCTCGCTCTCTCACTCACTCACTCACTCACTCACTCACTCACTCACTCACTCACTCACTCACTCACTCACTCACTCACTCACTCACTCACTCACACACAGACAGACAGACAGACAGACATACAAACACACACACACAGACATACAAACACGCACACACACACACACACACACACACACACACTTTATAATTACAATTACAACAATCTACAGGTCTTTCTCTCTTCTGGCTCATGAAAATGTTCTGCCTGTCAACCTTTATTCAAACACACAGCATGCTACCATCCTAAACTCCCAATCTGTCTGTGTTCGTATTGTGTTTTCCTCTCTCTCTACTGTTTCTGCCTCTCACAGAATAGTCCATTTGCAAAATACATTTAGAACTGTGCACTACATGTCTTTTCCTTATTGATTTAAAAGGAAGTAGAACTGTAGAAAGTTGCTGTTGAATAAAGTGAACAATCCCAAAAAGATTTCACTCTTCAAAATGTTAACAACCTTACTGGCTCATTGAAGACTAAGTCCTATCCTACCCATATTCTGTGTATAAATCTTTTTTTTTTTGAGGGGGGCACCCTAAAATTCACTGTAACAAAAAAGCACATTGCCTTTCTGCACTTATTTGTTGCTAAATAGAACATCCAATTCAAAGGGTTAGTTCATTATTAAGCATTTGTACTGTGAAAATTACCAACACACTGAATATGTATGACATTGGCTAGTAAAACATGAAATGGAATTCAAATAATTTGTTGTTTAACCCTATCAGTCCCGAGACACCATAAAAAAAGGCTTTTCATTTATCTGACTTTCATTTATCTGCATATCCAGCCTTTATATTTAGCCTCATAATTAAGTGTTTTTACCAATTATTTTCAGTGCAACCAGGGCCACAAGTAAAACACAAAACAATTTGACATAAACAGCCGCATTCATGAGTTTTATTGAGAAATGTCAACAGAAAGAAAGCCAGGCAAAGCAAAAATGTTATAAAAATGAGTTTATATGAATGCTGTAAGTACATAAATGATTTGCTCACTGGGAAATTAATATCAAACTAGTCAGTGACAACTGTGTGGAGTTTGGAGTTTGTGACAAAAACTATCTTATTACAGTATTATAGACACTATGTCCTGGGATTTCCTGTGATCTTCTATGTAAAAGAACCCTGTGCCTTCGAATGACTCTTGTGTAGCTTGTGAGCATCATAGAGCAAACCATGTTACATGTGTATGTTTGTGAGAGTCATTGTGCAATGGCCGTGGGCAGCATTTGGTACACTAACACACACACATTCATTGCGCCTCTCTGCTACATTATCAGCTACGTTAACAATGTGGGTCGAGACACAGTTAACTTTCCTATCTTAGTACATACATTTTACCCTTTATTCTTACCTCCTGTCAGTAACAGTTTATGGTTTAAAGAATATAAAGACAAGCGGTCATGTTTAATTTAAGCAACGTTTATCGTACTTATCAATGTTATGGATGAGTGTGTTGTTTGGTTCGTTTCTCCTCTCTCCGTCTCTGTAACTTCCGGGTATGCTGGGATAAGGTCCAGAGCTACGGTAATACGCCTGGCTTTGTAGTGCGGGTAATCAGGTGTGGGTAATGATCAACAAAGTGGTACTTTGGCCTTAGATTCAAGTCAGGAAAAGTGAAGATAACTTCCGGTGATCATATATTTTACTCATGAGGTAACACAATGTTTCCTCTGGGAATTCTGTGCAGACAACTAGCTCTGTAAGGTCCATCAAAATCACCCTTGATGGTTCCATTTCTGGTACATTGCTGATAATCATTTGGGAGAGCATGTCAGACCATGATCTATTTCACCTGTTGTTGTGCTTGTCTCCACCCCCCTCCAGGTGTTGCCCATCTGCCCCATTATCCCCTTTATATTTATACCTGTGTTCTGTTTATCTGTTGCCAGTTCGTCTTGTCTTGTCAGGTCTTAAGAGCGTGCTTTCTCGTCTTCCTGTTCTCAAGTTCTGTTTCCTAGTTTTTCCCGGATCTGACCATTCTGCATGCAATGACCCCGAGCCTGCCTTCCGTCCTGTACCTGCCTGACTCTGACCTGATTACGAACCACTGACTGCCCTGACCCCGAGCCTGCCTGCCGTCCTGTACCTGCCTGACTCTGACCTGATTACGAACCACTGACTGCCCTGACCCCGAGCCTGCCTGCCGTCCTGTACCTGCCTGACTCTGACCTGATCACGAACCACTGACTGCCCTGACCCCGAGCCTGCCTGCCGTCCTGTACCTGCCTGACTCTGACCTGATTACGAACCACTGACTGCCCTGACCCCGAGCCTGCCTGCCGTCCTGTACCTGCCTGACTCTGACCTGATTACGAACCACTGACTGCCCTGACCCCGAGCCTGCCTGCCGTCCTGTACCTGCCTGACTCTGACCTGATCACGAACCTCTGCCTGTCCTCGACCTGCCCTTTGCCTGCCACCGTGTTTGCCTGGGTCAAATCCTGAGTCGTAATAGAGTAATCATAACAGAGTTGCCACCAATGGTTCCCTTTGCGAAGCTTGTGTTGTGACGTGACTTTCAATAATCTGATGACTTATGTATCGAATCAACTAACAATATTTAATTGTTTCTCCATTAAATTAATCATGTAACTATGAACTTAATTTGGGGCACCACGGAATACGTTTTTTAACGAGTTACCATCTCCCGAATTAAACTCATGATATACATATATATATCGATAACAGTCATTTATTAAAAACTTTTTAGGGACAAGCCGACAACATCCGGTGAAACTGGGGGGCGCGCAATTCAAATAAATAATCATAATATTAAACATTCATGAACATACAAGTGTCTTATATCATTTAAAATCTTAACTTCTTGTTCATCTAACTGCGTGGTCAGTTTTCAAAAAGGCTTCACGGCAAACGCATACCATGCAATTGTCTGAGGCTCGGCACCCCACATCAACATATTTTTCAACCAGCACAAGCTTCACAAAATTACAAATAGCGATTAAATAAATCACTTTCTTTCGAAGATCTTCCTCTGTTTGCAATCCCAAGGGTCCCAGCTTCAACATAAATGGTCCTTTTGTTAGATAAAATCCTTCTTTATATCCCAAAAAGTTAGTTTAGTTGGAGCCATCAATTTCAGTAATCCACTCGTTCAACATGCAGACAAATGCATCCAAAAAGCTACCGCTAAACTTCGTCCAAACAAGTCAAACAACGTTTCTATTTAATCCTCAGGTACTCTAAAATTCGTAAGCGTACGCCCTCTCCCTCGCTCAGTCGAAAGACTGATTTTGTCCAGGTGGTCTCCTAACAAAAACTCTAAATACTTGTTCGTTTTTCAAAAAAGAAGCCTGAAACCTTGAATAAAGACTGTTGTCATCCAGTGGAAGCCATAGGAATTGCAATCTGGGAGACGGATTTGCATAGAAACAATAGGTTTCCATAATAAGAGCCTGGGAGCTCCAAAACAAATATTCTGTTATAGTCTCAGGCATTATTTTAAAAGTTTTAGAAACTTCAAAGTGTTTTATATCCATTGCTACCAATTATATGCATATCTTTGCTTCTGGGCCTGAGTAACAGGCAGTTTACTTTGGGCACGTCAGTCAGGCGGAAATTCAGGAAACTAGACCCTATCCCAGAGTTAGTTTATCTGTTACGGCGTTCCTCCTCCTCTTCATCCGAAGAGGAGGAGCAGGGATTGAACCAAAATGCAGCGTCTTGTTTTGACATAATTTATTAAAGTAAAGATGAAAACACGAACTTCACTATAAACTAACAAAACAACAAACGGAGTAGACAGACCTGGACGACGAACTTACATGAAACACGCAGAACTCACGAACAGGAACAGA
The DNA here is from genome assembly GCF_045679555.1 of Salvelinus alpinus. Classification (NCBI taxonomy): domain Eukaryota; kingdom Metazoa; phylum Chordata; class Actinopteri; order Salmoniformes; family Salmonidae; genus Salvelinus; species Salvelinus alpinus. Next base: position 12,894,126 of record NC_092123.1, read on the forward strand.
CTACATCAAACGAATGAACAGCCAAAACAGTCCCGTGTGGTGCACATACACAGACACAAAAGACACAGGAGAAAATCACCCACAAACAAACAGTGAGAACAACCTACCTTAATATGACTCTCAATCAGAGGAAATGCCAAACACCTGCCTCTAATTGAGAGCCATACCAGGCAACCCTTTAACCCAACATAGAAACACAACACATAGAAATGCCCACCCCGCTCACGCCCTGACCAATAAACACATACAAAACAAGAGAAAACAGGTCAGGAACGTGACATTATCTCATATCCGTCTCATTCTGAACATTGCAGACTTGTTGAATCTGCAAGAACCCAAGCCTTTTATGATTATTCAGTTCTACACAAAATTATTTCATTATTTTTTTCCGGGTAGATAGTCAAAGTTCTAGATCCTTTTACATGCACAGTTGCATCCTGTCAAATGGTCTGGTCTAGTGAGTTTATCTTCTTCACCTCATTTTGAGTTTCAGTGTTTCCAACCATTTCAACGTGTAGCCACAGCTGCACGCTTTCTGGTTTGGGAGTTTCAACCATTTTAATGCTCAACTCACGTTTCACGTCTGCATGTTAATTCTTAGTGAATCTTTTTACAGTTTTTTCCAACTGCTTACACACAAATCTTTTCATGTCACACGATTTTTGAAACCTCTCACTCAAAGTGTAAAACTACACACCAAATATCCAAAACGATAAGCTATTTCTCAGCCTTTGACTCAGTTGTCAATTGCATAAAACACTTTTTTCAAAACACTACGCACAATTCTCTACCTAAATCACAAAAATCGAACAGGAAGTGACTTGCTTTCCTTTTCCAAACACAACCAATCAAAATGCTACACTCATTCACCAGGTCACACACACACTCCTCACATGTGCAAACACTAATAGCTTAACTGATCACTAACCAATCACTGATTTACTGTAGTATAGGCCTATAAATAGGTCAACGGTCAGATTACCTGTTTTGAACAATGGATGCCAACAACGGACAGAGAGCAAGAGGAGTAGGAGGGAGAGGAAGAGGAAGAAGAGGACAAAGAAGAGAAGGAGAGCCATCTCTGATGAGATTAGGGCAACACTTGTTGATCATGTGATCAACCACAGTTTGACCATGAGAGAGGCTGGACTGAGAGTCCAGCCCAACTTGAGTCGATTTACAGTGGCGTCCATAATTCGAACCTTCAGAAATGAGAACAGGTATGCAACTATCTAATGACTATTTTAGCATTACAGTAATGTACTGTAAAATACGTATGACTGCATAGTATTGCATAAACATTTGTAACTCTAAGCCATCCATTTACTGCACTGCATTGAATGAATGAGGTTGGTTATCATGCTATACTACATTTTTTTGTACATTGTTTACCGTTCCTATGCTGAACACATACTGTGTTTGAATTCTGAACAGAGTGGAAAGGCAAAGACATCATGGAGAACGAGGACGCTTGTTTACAGATGTACAAGAGACTGCAATTATAAATAGGGTTTTGGCCAACAATGCAATTAGGATTCGAGAGATAAGAGAGCATATCTTGAATAATGACACCATATTTAACAACATCTATGCTGTAAGCCTGTTGACCATACAACGCATCTTCCAACGGCACCGAGTGACGATTAAACAACTTTACAAGGTGCCATTTGAAAGAAACTCTGACAGAGTCAAGAATATGCGACATGACTTTGTAGAGGTATGTATGCAACACTACTTCCAGTACTTCATTTACATTTAAGTCATTTAGCAGACGCTCTTATCCAGAGCGACTTACAAATTGGAAAGTTCATACATATTCATCCTGGTCCCCCCGTGGGGAATGAACCCACAACCCTGGCGTTGCAAGCGCCATGCTCTACCAACTGAGCCACACGGGACCATGTGGCTGGTACTTCAGACATACCATATTTACTCATCTGTATATCCTTTTGTCTGTTACAGAGAGTATTGGAGCTGGATGCCCATGTAATTCGCCATGAATTTATTTATGTGGATGAGGTTGTCTTCAACCTCACCAAAACCAGGCGCCGCGGAAGAAATGTAATAGGACAGAGGGCAATTACCAATGTCCCTGGACAGCGTGGGGGTAATACAGTATAACTATGTGTGCTGCCATCACTCAAAACGGGGTCCTCCATCACAATGCCACACTGGGTCCGTAAAGCACCGGCCATATGCTTACTTTTCTGGATGCAATTTACACAATGCTTGTCCCTGATCCAGATCAGGAGCCTGCTAGATTTGTGGTTTTATGGGACAATGTTAGTTTTCACCGGGCTGTTCTGGTCCAAAACTGGTTTGCCACCCATCCACAATTTGTAGTTTTGTACCTACCCCCATATTCACCTTTTCTAGTGATACTTCCCTCGATGTTTGGCAAGAGAAAACGTATTTTGTGATGTGGACGAAGTTTTGTGGCCAGACCCAGGCCGGAGAAGAGATGAAGCGTAGCTTAGCACTGGTGACTGCCCCCCCCCTACCAATTCCTGGACTGCCCCTCCGGGACCCCACACACACAATTGTGTTCTTTACTGTATTCTAAAGAATATACTTTTGGTTAACATATGTTTATGGTTTTGTTGTATGCTACTGTATACAACAGTAATGTTTGGCCTAATAAATATTTTCTGTTTCTACATTGCATTGGTGTTTACAGTGTACTTGTTACCCCTCTCAGCAGATTACTTTCAGTGTAGAACATTGTATTGAAATGTAGATATAAGCCTATGAAAGACCAAAGAGCTTTAGATTTACATGGTATATCCAAAAATGTACTATTATGAAAGCAGTGTTTGCCATTTGATGCAAATGCTTCATTCTGACATGTGTTTATGGCATTTTGAATGCAGTGTTACATTTTGAAGGAGATGTGAGGCATTTTGCATTTTGTGTGTGCAGTTTTGGGAATTGTGTGTAGAGTTTTGAAAAAAGGAGACAGTTTTGAAAATGTTGTTTAAGCAGTTGGAAAAAACTGTAAGTACTCTGGTCAAAAAGAGTGGCTCTATCACACTGACACGCATTCCTACTTAGCGGTGTGGACACTATCCTAAGGTGATAACTACATGATACGTCTACAGCTGTAGGGCACTAACTTCAGACAGTCTACAGGGATGACCTATGGACCTCAGGAGATAAACTAGTGAGTGATATAGTTGTAGAGTCAAAGGCCTCAGGGTAAATGTTCTACTTTACCAAGGCTGGTATTTTGCTCTGACCCTTAAGTGATCCTAGCATAAATCCTCATTAAATGTTCTGTTGTACATGTGCGTCTATGCTTACACAAGCGCACATGCCATGTCACGGTTCTCTAAAGTAGAACCCAGAAGCAGACCAGGACAAGGAGAGTAAGACGAAGGTGAGTATTTATTTACAAGTTTAAATGTAGTGATAGAAAAATCCAAGTAGCGGAGCGGGCAGCGGAGGTGAGTTGATGGAATTGAGTAAGCAGATCCAAGGAAGTAACTGAAGTCACCGACGACCAGGTAGGGATGGGATGAGTGTTCCGGGTGAATGACTGTAGACAGAAAAACGGAGGTAAGTTCAAGGCAAGCAAGACGTACAAAACAACAAAACAAACTCTATCAAACTGGAGGCTGATACGCTGGCACAACATACTGTTCATGGCTAACGATCCGGCAGGGAATGGATGTCAGGTCAGCGCTTATGAAGTGGAGGGGTGATGATCAGGACCAGGTGTGCAGATAGCTGATGGGATACAGGTGCGGGTACTCAGAGATCCTCCAACTAGCTACGTCGCCCGGCAACCAGACAGGGTGCGTTCCAGGACACCGGAAAAAACACTCCAGGACAGAACACAGGCAAAACAGACTCAGGAAGCGGGATTCGTGACATGCCAAGGGAAAGAAAACCAAGTATCCTAGCAGGCCAAGGGGACCTGTAGTGGTTTTACTACAAGTCAATGTGTCTTACACCATTGTATTGGCGATAGGTATGAATGAGTCTATCTCATAGTAATGTTATCCACGGAGGAGCTAACCTCACGACGGAAGTACTCTATAAGCACTGAAACCAGTCATAAGCGGTGTGATCATGGTTCATGACTTCTAATAACTTTCCTCTTGAATGGAGGGTTCTATTTATTAGAGGCATGTGTGTTAACCATCAGAAAAGTGTTATGTAAGAATCCCTTACACGTGTTGCAATCTGAGTGACTATTACCTCCTGTCGCTGTTATCAATGGCAACTATTAATGTTAGGTCTCTAACCTTCTTACTGATTGTTGCTGGACTGACTGTTGCTGGCATTGGTACTCGTACCCAAGGAGACCAGCTACCCTACCAGTTAGTTCCAAAATGTTATCCAACAGGAACACATGATTAGACCATTTTACTAGTTGCATTGTAGTTGAGAATACACATGGCAAGGAATGATTATTGTTACCATTTGTTTTTGCAGGTGGAAAGCCCAAATTGACTTCTTTTACGACCAGTGTGGTGCACCTCAGTGATATCTCAGATGTATTCTAAGGTTATCCCGGTCGAGGGGCTTATCCGCTCCTCTCTGTTCTCGTGGGGAAGTTTACAACTAGATTTGTTTCCTGCTCGGGCGGCCTCGTACAGTGTTGCACGTAGTCTCGACCCCCCCCCCCCCCCCCCCACTGGCCTCGACAAGGCTTATCATGGGTCTGGGCTAGTATTCCGCCCTTTGTGTCTTGGGACCCCCCCACCCCCCACCAGCGGTTGGTGTCCAAGGCACAAAAGATAAGGTTGAGCCCTTTGTACGCGTTGTCAGCAGCCGCATTGTTTTTAGATTGGCTGAAACCTTTCAACCAAATCTCTCGGTGTTTGTGCTTCAAAAAACGCTCAGTGGCTGTTGTGGCCTGCCAGTCACCACAGCGTCCTTGTGTGGCAACCATTGCAGTACCTGCAAACTGAGACGAGGATATCTCTCTGCTATATCGCACAGTGTTTCACCAGCTGGAGTCATCGGGTCAGTTGCAGGACTGACGCCGGTAGTTTCATTGTAAGGGGTTTCAGTCCCCCTGAAGGCGGAAAATGTGTCATCGGAACCATAGTCCACTCTGCTTATCAATGGTTTTATTCCTGAAATGGCCGCAGTGCTTGCGGAAATGTCCTAAGGACAAGAGAAGTTAATCTCAGCTACAGTCTCGCATGACTTCAAAGAGGAGGGAAGTTGCTCATTCACAGAGACTGCTGGCGTCAAAATCATGAAAAGAATGGCCAATCAGGTTTGCTGATTGAATGCGACGAGATATCGTAATATCTACTTTGGTTAGATTCTGCCCAAAGTGGTTCCAAAACGTATTTTTCCCAAGGGGTTCTGTCGACAGAGATCCCTTGTTTATGACTGTGTTGCAGATAGCGTTTGGAGAAGACAGTGTGGTCAGTGGAGACGGCACGGTTACCTGTGACATCGATTAGTGGGATCAAGATCCATCAAGTCTGCTCCGAGCAGCAGTGGTACAGTTTTGAGGCTGGTAACATACACGGGGTGAATAAGCGATACGTCTTGGAAGTGTAGTTTCAAAATGAGTCGCAATGTGAGAGGCGAGGTAGTCTGAGTTACCCTCAAAGTTTAATGTTGTATCGTTCCGTTTTTAACACACGTTTAGCTGGGTTCAAAGCCCTTTTGAGATCATTGAACAAGATGAGAGATGAGCGACATTGCCGAATCAATTAGTGCATCACAGGTTAAGCAGTCCTCCAGGACTGTTTCCAGGTATGGGCTTTTGGAATTGCATTTTGTGGTCGTATTCCCCACAAAGTGGAGTGGTTGTTCGCAATGACGTGATGTGTCATCTTTGTTTATGGTGAAGACAGATAGACTATTTGGGGTTTGAGTGGAATTGGCTATTGTGATGTTTTTGACCTTTTTTTTTTACATTTTGGGTTTTGCCATCGTTGGAAGCTGCAAAAACAATTTTGATCTTTTATTTTAAAAAAATCACCTTTATTTAACCAGGTAGGCCAGCTGAGAACACGTTCTCATTTACAACTGCGACCAGGCCAAGATAAAGTAGTGCAACAAAAACAACAACACAGAGTTACACATGAGATAAACAAACAAAATTAATAATGACCGAATCTACTCTCTCCTGAAACGCGAGAGACAGAAATAGTACTACGTTTTGGCCGAACAAGTCTATTTCTCAGAATACCTAAATCGGCCGGCCCATATGTCCTGGATTGTAGGCATTCAGTAATTCACCCTACACTTCATCAGATAAACAACACCGGAGGCAACCTCTAGTATCTTGTTCAAATGGAAACACACACACCCAACAACACATCTTGCTACGGCTCTAATGGTTCATAACGTAATCTGCTACACAATTCATGAAGACTGAATTCAACAGTGAGGCCTAATTTTGTTTTAGGCTCCAATATGTCGAGACGTGACTTTCATTAATCTGATGACCATTATGTATCGAATCAACTATGTTTCATTGTTACTCGATTAAATTAATCATGTAACAATTAACTAATTAGGAATTTGGGGCACCATGGAAGAAGTTGTTTAATGAGTTACATCCTCCCGTTGTAACGAACGTCTGCGGGAGAAGGAGAAGAGGACCAAGGTGCAGCGTGGTAAGTGTTCATATTTTAATCAATCAACTGAACAAAACAACAAAAACGACAAACGAACAGTTCTGTAAGGTGACGACACACGAAACAGAAAACAACTACTCACAAACACAGGTGGGAACAGGCTACCTAAGTATGGTTCTCAATCAGAGACAACGATTGACAGCTGCCTCTGATTGGGAACCATACCAGGCCAAACACAGAAATAGAAAAACCTAGAACAAAACATAGAATGCCCACCCCAACTCACGCCCTGACCAAACCAAAAAGGAGACATAAAAAAGGAACTAAGGTCAGAACGTGACACCCGTATTAAACTCAAGATGATATATATAAGATATATCGATAACTGTAATTTACTAATCTTTACCTCATATCAGTGTCATTCTAAATATTGCAGACTTCTTGAATCCGCAAGAACCCCATCCTTTTCTGATTATTCTGTTCTACACAAATTGATTGAATTATTTATTTACTAACTAACTAAATAATAACACAGAATACACATACACACATTACATGAGACAAAAGTCCCTAGTGGACTGACAAGATACGGCTTATTAAACAGTGATGGAAAAGGGGGTGGGGAAAATAGAGAGATACGGAAAAAGGGATATTTATCGTGGATACATTCTATAACTATTGTCACATTAATCATATACCTTGCACATGAACCACCGCCCGTTTGGGTAAGAAAAGTAATGTATTTACGTGTAGATGTCTTTGTTAGTTGTCTCTCGGTTGAAACCAATCAATCCTTCTATGCAGGTATTCCCAAACTGGGGTACGCGCAATGCCCCCAGGGGTACGCTAAATAACAACTAGATTTTTTATTTTTTTATTTATTCTTCATATTTTCAAACAGTACATTTATATTTTCCAACGGGGCCATATTTTTGGGTGAGGTTTTATTCTTGCCTGAGTAGACTCGTTTCACTGGCAAAAATAAAATTAAACCATCTAGCAAAATAACAACACAATATCAAATACAGGTAGCCTGTCACGCTCGTTGATGGAATGATTGGACCAAGGTGAAGCGTGGTAGGCGAACGTCTTACTTTTATTAAAATGAACACCGAAAAAACAACAAAAGACAAAACCAACGTAAAGTTCTGCAGGCTACACAGCAACTATACAAAATCAAGATCCCACAAACTAAAGGTGGAAAACGGCTGCCTAAGTATGATCCCCAATCAGAGACAACGATAGACAGCTGCCTCTGATTGGGAACCATACCCGGCCAACAAAGAAATAGAAAAACTAGAATGCCCACCCAAATCACACCCTGACCTAACCAAATAGAGAAATAAAAAGGCTCTCTAAGGTCAGGGCGTGACATAGCCAAGTCAAATAATTAACATCCAATTACATTAACCGTTACTCTCTCGCGGGAAATCTTCACTTTTGCACAGACATTTAGAAACTAAACATGACAATTTGAAAAATAAGCCACGGGAGTTTTTGGAGTGAGAATAAAGACGACTTTCGAGTAGTAAGACATGTATAAAAGCAACAGATACTATTACTAAGAAGGGGCTAGAAGCGTCTTATATGGTGAGCTACCGAGTGGCCAGGACAGGCAAGCCCCACACTATTGTGGATGACTTAATTATTCCTGCTGCCGTGGATATGGCTGGGACAATGCTGGGGGAAAAGGCCAACAAAACTATTTAGACAATGCCTTCATCAAACAACACTGTTTCACAATGCATCAGTGACATGGCAAGAGATGTTTGAAACAAATGCTGCTTCGCATACAAGCCAGTGAATTATATGCGTTACAGCTGGATGAATCAACAGACGTGGCGGGCCTGGCACAGCTCCTAGTATATGTCTGTTACGTTTATGCAGGGTCAATTAAGTAAGACATCCTCTTCTGCAAACCACTGTAAACCAGGACAACATGAGAGGAAATGTTTAAAAGTACTGGACAGCTGTGTGACATCAAATGGACTTTGGTAGTGAAGACGTGTTGGTATCTGTACTGATGACACAAAAGCCATGACAGGGAGACATAGTGGAGTGGTAACGCATGTGCAAGCAGTTGCTCCCGACGCCACTTGAGTACATTCCAGCATCCACAGAGAGGCTCTTGCTGCCAAGGGAATGCCTGACAGCTTGAAAGATGTTTTGGACACTACAGTGTAAATGGTCAACTTTGTTAAAGCAAGTCCCCTAAACTCTTGTGTATTTTCTGCATTATGTAATGATATGGACAGCGACCAGGTAACGTTTTTACAACAAACAGAAGTGCGCTGGTTAATAAGGGGCAAAGTATTGACATGTTTTTTTAACCCTTGTGTAGTCTTAACATTCTGTATACTTCCCTTGTCTTAAGGGTCACAAATGACCCGCCTTCACTAAACCCCTAAAACAAAGGAGCTTAATTGAAATCATGGTGATCTTCCTCTTCAGGAGCTGCTTGCTGAGTTCATAAGAGGGGAAGAAATTATCAAACGTGACATTGTGCCCCCTCAGACCATCTGTCACATCAAGCACAACCCGCATCCCCTGGTTCTTCTCTGAGCCTCCACTGGTCGGCTTCCCTGTTTAAACTTGCATCTTCCAAGCGTAGCTGGATTGTGCGTCACAGGCCACCCATATCTTGTTGCCATACTTTGCTGGCTTGCCGGGCAAATACTGCCAGAGAGGACAGTGACCTTTTGACAAAAGAGATTACTATCAGTAATTAGTATCAGTGTCACAGAAAACAATCATATAAATCAATGATATTACAGCAATACATAATACATTTAACAGTGAAAATCACTTACATTACTGATATGAAAATAAAAAATGTACCTCTGAATGGAACCAGTTGCTCATCCACTGTTACTTCAGGCCCAGGGTTGTAGAGGTATGGCAGACGCTCCACCCACTTCTCCCAGACCTCTCTTATGGCCGCCAGTTTGTCTCTCACACGTCTTGCAGGTCTCGACTCATGGTTATGAAATCATAGCATTCTTGAGAAAGTGTGGAAGACTTTCAGTGGCATCGTGGCATGGAATATCGCCTTCCACTCTGCATCCCAGAGACTACCTGTAGCCTTGCCCTGGGACCTATACACACCTGCTAAGATTAGCAGTCCTATGTAAGCACGCAGGTCAACCTCACCCATCCTTTTTCAGTTGTCTCCATATTTACGGAAACCCCCCTAAATTTGTCATCTCTGGGATGATTTTTTCGAAGGCTGCTGTGATGAACATGTAGAATGTTGAGGTGATGTCCTGGGCATGGGCAACTGTATGTCTTGTGGGCCCTGGGGTCATTTGTATGACATTTTGTCCTGCCATTCTGCCCTGGTTGTCAAATGGTGACAAGGACCATGTTATTTTGCTGTTCTTTGACAAAAATGTCTCTACTTCAGCTTGCAGTATTTCTTCTTCATCTGAAGATGATGCATCGTACTCTGGGTTGTATTCTTCCCCGTCTTCTTCTTCAAATACATCCTCCTCTTCTAAATCATTGTTCTCTTGTTCCTCCTGGACATGTGAAAAAATCTGATCTACGACCTGTTGGGCACTGAAACGTGCACTCATGGCTTTAGCAAAGAGAGAACTGGAGGGACTGTCATCTGCAGCAAGTTTATAGCCTCTGACTGCATTCCCCATTAGTAAACAATGCTTTCAATACATTTTTATTTTGTCTGAAATGTTGTTTATTTTGTCTGAAATGTTGTTTATTTTGTCTGTGAACTTGAGTCATGTGTGGGGTCGTGGAGGGGAGATGCTGCACATGCACAATACATTTTAGTTTTGTCTTAATTCAATCAGTAGCACGCATAATCTCAATTTATCATTGTGTGTGTGTGTGTGTGTGTGTGTGTGTGTGTGTGTGTGTGTGTGTGTGTGTGTGTGTGTGTGTGTGTGTGTGTGTGTGTGTGTGTGTGTGTGTGTGTGTGTGTGTGTGTGTGTGTGTGTGTGTGTGTGTGTGTGTTTATCTTTGTCTTTTTTGTGGTGTGTAAATTATTTTAGAACTGCCGGGTGAAAAATTACCCTAAGACAATATTTGTACCCTGGTGGTGTACAGCGTCATGGAAATATGAACAAATGAGATGTTTCACATTTTCTAATGTTGGGGTCACTAGGAAAAGTAATCGAATTTGAAGTTGAAAAAATATAATTGAGGGTGTTTTCTCTGCTGTTTAACACATTTTTGACAACAAAAGTGTTAACTGAGAGACGAGCTTAAAGTTTTCTTTACTGACCATACTTTTCACTTGTCTGACCGCTTGCATGATGACGAGTTTCTCACACGACTGGCCTATCTGGGTGATGTTCTTTCTCGCCTGAATGACCTGAATCTAGGATTACAGAAACTCTCCGCAACTATGTTCAATGTGCGGGACAACATTGAGGCTATGATTTAGAAGTTGGAGATCTTTTCTGTTTTCATTAACAAGGTGAACACACAGGTCTTTCCATCATTGTATGATTTTTTGGGTGCAAATGAGACAAGCATACGGACAATGTCAAATGTGATATAGCGAAGCACCTGAGTGAGCTGGGTGCGCAATTACGCAGGTACTTTCCCTGAAACAGATGATACAAACAACTGGATTTGTTATACCTTTCATTCCCTGCCTCCAGTCCACTTTTTAATGTTTTTAAAGTATTCCTTTCTTCTGTGGGAGATGTGCCAAGATTATCTGAGAGTCATGACACTTGTTTTAGCAAGATTCTGTGGTTTATTAACCCTGTTTGAATATTTGTTAGTGAATGTGGTTATTCCGTCCATCACATAAAATGAAACCTTTACAAATCAATTCCTTCAGGCATAAGGATAATTCTACTTGGATAAATCCTTCAACAACATCCATGTAAAATTTATGATAGGTGTTTTGAACCACTGCTTTTAACCAGGGCAAGGTGACCGGAAGCATGACCGAATACAAACAGTGTAGCTATTCTCTCCGCAAGGCAATCAAACAGGCTAAGTCCCAGTACAGAGACAAAATCGAGTCGCAATTCAACAGCTCAGACACAAGAGGTATGTGGCAGGGTCTACAGTCAATCACGGATTACAAAAAGAAAACCAGCCCCGTCGCGGACCAGGATGTCTTGCTCCCAGACAGGCTAAACAACTTTTTTGCCCGCTTTGAGGACAATACAGTGCCACTGACACGGCCCCCTACCAAAACCTGCGGGCTCTCCTTCACTGCAGCCGAGGTGAGTAAAACATTTAAACGTGTTAACCCTCGCAAGGCTGCAGGCCCAGACGGCATTCCCAGCCGCGTCCTCAGAGCATGCGCAGACCAGCTGGCTGGTGTGTTTACGGACATATTCAATCAATCCTTATCCCAGTCTGCTGTTCCCACATGCTTCAAGAGGGCCACCATTGTTCCTGTTCCCAAGAAAGCTAAGGTAACTGAGCTAAACGACTACCGCCCCGTAGCACTCACTTCCGTCATCATGAAGTGCTTTGAGAGACTAGTCAAGGACCATATCACCTCCACCCTACCGGACACCCTAGACCCACTCCAATTTGCTTACCGACCCAATAGGTCCACAGACGACGCAATCGCAACCACACTGCACACTGCCCTAACCCATCTGGACAAGAGGAATACCCATGTGAGAATGCTGTTCATCGATTACAGCTCAGCATTTAACACCATAGTACCCTCCAAACTCGTCATCAAGCTCGAGACCCTGGGTCTCGACCCCGCCCTGTGCAACTGGGTCCTGGACTTCCTGACGGGCCGCCCCCAGGTGGTGAGGGTAGGTAACAACATCTCCACCCCGCTGATCCTCAACACTGGGGCCCCACAAGGGTGCGTTCTGAGCCCTCTCCTGTACTCCCTGTTCACCCACGACTGCGTGGCCATGCACGCCTCCAACTCAATCATCAAGTTTGCGGATGACACTACAGTGGTAGGCTTGATTACCAACAACGACGAGACGGCCTACAGGGAGGAGGTGAGGGCCCTCGGAGTGTGGTGTCAGGAAAATAACCTCACACTCAACGTCAACAAAACAAAGGAGATGATTGTGGACTTCAGGAAACAGCAGAGGGAGCACCCCCCTATCCACATCGACGGGTCAGTAGTGGAGAAGGTGGAAAGTTTTAAGTTCCTCGGTGTACACATCACGGACAAACTGAATTGGTCCACCCACACAGACAGCGTTGTGAAGAAGGCGCAGCAGCGCCTCTTCAACCTCAGGAGGCTGAAGAAATTCGGCTTGTCACCAAAAGCACTCACAAACTTCTACAGATGCACAATCGAGAGCATCCTGTCGGGCTGTATCACCGCCTGGTACGGCAACTGCTCCGCCCACAACCGTAAGGCTCTCCAGAGGGTAGTGAGGTCTGCAGAACGCATCACCGGGGGCAAACTACCTGCCCTCCAGGACACCTACACCACCCGATGTCACAGGAAGGCCATAAAGATCATCAAGGACAACAACCACCCAAGCCACTGCCTGTTCACCCCGCTATCATCCAGAAGGCGAGGTCAGTACAGGTGCATCAAAGCAGGGACCGAGAGACTGAAAAACAGCTTCTATCTCAAGGCCATCAGACTGTTAAACAGCCACCACTAACATTTAGCGGCCGCTGCCAACATACTGACTCAACTCCAGCCACTTTAAAAATGGGAATTGATGGAAATTATGTAAAAATGTACCACTAGCCACTTTAAACAATGCCACTTAATATAATGTTTACATATCCTACATTACCCATCTCATATGTATATACTGTACTCTATATCATCTACTGCATCTTGCCATCTTTATGTAATACATGTACCACTAGCCACTTTAAACTATGCCACTTTATGTTTACATACCCTACAGTACTCATCTCATATGTATATACCGTACTCTATACCATCTACTGCATCTTGCCATGCCGTTCTGTACCACCACTCATTCATATATCTTTATGTACATATTCTTTATCCCTTTACACTTGTGTGTGTGTATAAGGTAGTAGTTGTGGAATTGTTAGGTTAGATTACTTGTTGGTTATTACTTCATTGTCGGAACTAGAAGCACAAGCATTTCGCTACACTCGCATTAACATCTGCTAACCATGTGTATGTGACTAATAAAATTTGATTTGATTTGATTTGATTTAGTTACTCAGTACACATTCCCTTTTTACACCATTTGCGGAGTTCCTCCACAAAGGTGTTATGTTGTTCCACAGTTCTTGATTGGAAGTCAGAAGCTTCAGTGGCAAATGTCTGGTTTTGACGAATTCATCAGAATCTGCAGAACTTCTCAACATTACAACTTTCCTGAATGACTGCAAGGCCATGGGCCCAAAGGTTGTCTGCACAGGCACATAAGACTGTTCTCTTTACCTACTGACCTAGAACCTCAATAAATATCCCCTCCTGTTCAAAAGACAATGGATAAAGAAACTTCTCATATCCAAACAGGTGTACATCAGCACTCTTTCCAGAGACTTCTAGCTGAATTCAATATAGACTGGAACAGAATAAACAGCAATGATTTTATGTATGTGTCTTAAAACTTCTCTATGGCAGCATTCGGAATTTTGGATGAAAAGCATGCCCAAATTAAACTGCCAGCTACTCATCCCCAGAAGATAAGATATGCATAGTATTAGTAGATTTTGATAGAAAACACTCTGAACTTTCTAAAACTGTTTGTATCATGTCTGTGAGTATAACACAACTTATTTAGCAGGTGAAACCCCGAGGACAAACCATTCAGATTTTTTTTTCTTTTGAGGTCACTCTCTTTTCAAAGATTTCATTGGGAAACCAGATTTCTAAGGGACATGCTTGCAGTTCCTATCGCTTCCACTGGATGTCAACAGTCTTGAGAAATTGGTTGAGTTTATTCCTTTGTGCAATGAAGAAGTACGGCCATTTTGAACAAGAGTCACTGGAAGTGTCCTGTTTGTTAGAGGCGCGTGACCAGAAAGCTAGCTACAGTTGGTTTTAATCCTGTATTGAACACAGATCATCCCGTCTTCAATTGTATCGATTATTAACGTTAAAAAATACCTAAAGTTGTATTACAAAAGCAGTTTGAAATTTTTGGGCAAAGTTTACAGGTAACCTTTGAGATATTTTGTCGTCACGTTTGAGCAAGTTGGAACCTGTGTTTTTCTGGATCAAACGCGCCCCAAAAATTGACATTTTGGATATATATATATCGATGGAATTAATCGAACAAAAGGACCATTTGTGATGTTTATGGGACATATTGGAGTGCTAACAACAGAAGCTCGTCAAAGGTAAGGCATGAATTATATTTTTATTTCTGCGTTTTGTGTCGCGCCTGCAGGGGTGAACTATGCTTATCTCTCTTTGTTTACAATTGTGCTATTCTCAGATAATAGCATCGTATGCTTTCGCCGAAAAGCCTATTTGAATTCTAACATGTTGGCTGGATTCACAACCAGTGTAGCTTTAATTTGGCATCTTTCATGTGTGATTTAATGAAAGTTAGATTTTATAGTAGTTTTCATAGTAATTTATTTTAATTTGGCGCTCTGCATTTTCTCAGGCTTTTTGCCAAGTGAGACAGTAGCGTCCCGCCTAAACTCAGATTTTTGGATATCAATATCAACTTTACCGAACAAAACATACATGTATTGTGTAACATGAAGTCCTATGAGTGTCATCTGATGAAGATCATCAAAGGTTAGTGATACATTTTATCTCTATTTCTGCTTTTTGTTACTGCTCTCTTTGGCTGGAAAAATGGCTGTCTTTTTCTGTGACTTGGCTCATACCTAACATAATCGTGTGGTGTGCTTTCGTCGTAAAACCTTTTTGAAATCGGACACTTTGGATTTACAACAAGTGTATCTTTAAAATGGTGTAAAATACTTGTATGTTTCTGCCAAAAGGATTACAAACACAGTTATCAATATACAACCCTAATGTAATACAAGTATCATGTTCACCTAAAAGTTTATTCTGTTTAAAGTACTGAACATCTTGAAAAGACTTGTAATGTCCAGGTAAAGCATCTTGATTAAACACTACCGTATCAAACATATCTGCACAGCTCAAATAGTGCTCAAATACTTGAGTGTTTGAAAAAAAAAAAGGTATTTTAATGTGTTCTGTCATATAGATATTCAGTATGTTCAATCACAGAAAAGTGTTCCTTTAAGACAAATTCCTCCTATAATCAGGAGATAATTTGCCTTTCTCTGATGTAGTTACAACAAGAGGATTCATCTATTTTTATGTAATGTTTACTAAGTATCTATTACATTTTTTTAGGCATATGAAATTTGGAGAAGTTAAAAATATAATGAAATTATTCTATTATTTTCTGTTGCACTTTTAGAAACATGTAATATTGTTAGCATACATAAAAACAGAAATTGTATTTATTTTTTATTTTATTTCACCTTTATTTAACCAGGTAGGCAAGTTGAGAACAAGTTCTCATTTACAATTGCGACCTGGCCAAGATAAAGCAAAGCAGTTCGACACATACAACAACACAGAGTTACACATGGAGTAAACAAACATACAGTCAATAATACAGTAGAAAAATAAGTCTATATACAATGTGAGCAAATGAGGTGAGATAAGGGAGGTAAAGGCAAACAAAAGGCCATGGTGGCGAAGTAAATACAATATAGCAAGTAAAACACTGGAATGGTAGAGTTGTAGTGGAAGAATGTGCAAAGTAGAGATAGAAATAATGGGGTGCAAAGGAGCAAAATAAATAAATACAGTAGGGGGAGAGGTAGTTGTTTGGGCTAAATTATAGATGGGCTATGTACAGGTGCAGTAATCTGTGAGCTGCTCTGACAGCTGGTGCTTAAAGCTAGTGAGGGAGATAAGTATTTCCAGTTTCAGAGATTTTTGTAGTTCATTCCAGTCATTGGCAGCAGAGAACTGGAAGGAGAGGCGGCCAAAGGAAGAATTGGTTTTGGGGATGACCAGAGAGATATACCTGCTGGAGTGTGTGCTACAGGTGGGTGCTGCTATGGTGACCAGCGAGCTGAGATAAGGGGGGACTATACCTAGCAGGGTCTTGTAGATGACCTGGAGCCAGTGGGTTTGGCGACGAGTATGAAGCGAGGGCCAGCCAACGAGAGCGTACAGGTCACAGTGGTGGGTAGTATATAGGGCTTTGGTGACAAAACGGTTGGCACTGTAATAGACTGCATCCAATTTATTGAGTAGGGTATTGGAGTCGATTTTGTAAATGACATCGCCGAAGTCGAGCATCGGTAGGATGGTCATCGGTAGGATGGCAGCATGAGTGAAGGATGCTTTGTTGCGAAATAGGAAGCCAATTCTAGATTTACCTTTGTATTGGAGATGTTTGATGTGAGTCTGGAAGGAGAGTTTACAGTCTAACCAGACACCTAGGTATTTGTAGTTGTCCACATACTCCAAGTCAGAACCGTCCAGAGTAGTGATGTTGGACGGGCGGGCAGGTGCAGGCAGCGATTGGTTGAAGAGCATGCATTTAGTTTTCCTTGTCTTTAAGAGCAGTTGGAGGCCACGGAAGGAGAGTTGTATGGCATTTTTAGCTCGAGATGCAAGCTTATGTTCAAGTGTTTTACCATCTACATTCTCTACGCTACTCTCCTCTTGTGAGGAAGTACCTGCCTCTGGATCAGTGTTTAATGGCTGGTCAATTTCATTCAGTTTTCCCCTGTTTTCCCCTGTTTTAAAAATATTGTTATTTATTTAACCCCTCCACCACCCCCCCTCTTCGGATGACAAACCCTCAGCCACTCTCATCCCATCCCACCTATCACCATAGAACACCCTAGTTTGGTTTCCATGTGCCATATATATTTTAAATGTGCTGTGATTATTTACAAAAATGTTTAATCTTTCTAATCGTATACTATTCACAGATTGTGAGCTGAAGATGAAAAACTTTCCTACGAGTATTCGTGTTCAATAGAACCAACTAAAATCATTCAATTATTTAATACAAAATAAATTTTACCAGAATCAAGGTTTCATAATTATTGGCACTCCTCATTTAGTTCTTAGTGCAACCACCTCTGGCATGGATAACAGCATGGAGTCTTTTCCTGTAATGTTTGACAAAGTTAAGGAACAGATTTGGAGGGATTTTGGACCATTCCTCTATGCAGATCCTTTCAAGATCCTTCACATTTTTGGGTTTGCGCTTATCAACTGCCCTCTTCCATTCCGCCCACATGTTTTCTATTGGATTGAAGCCCGGCGACTGAGATGGCCATGGCAGAACATTGATTTTGTTGTCACAGAACCATTTCTGTGTGGATCTTGAGGTATGTTTCGGGTCATTGTCTTGTTGGAAAGTCCACCTACGGCCAAGTCCCAGCCTTCTGGCAGAGGCAATCAGATTGTCAGCCAAATTTACCTGATACTTGGTAGAATTCATTATGCCATCAATCTTAACCAGTGCCCTTGGACCTCTGGAATTAAAACAGCCCCAAAACATCACTGAGCACCCTCCATATTTCACCGTGGGTATGCGGTGCCTCTCCTTGTATGCAAGCTCATCACTAACCTCATCACCAAGCTAAGGAACCTGGGACTAAACACCTCCCTCTGCAACTTGATCCTGGACTTCCTGACGGGTCGCCCCCAGGTGGTGAGGGTAGGTAATAACACATCTGCCACACTGATCCTCAACACTGGCGCTCCCCAGGGGTGCGTGCTCAGTCCCCTCCTGTACTCCCTGTTCACCCACGACTGCATTGCCTGGCACGAGTCCAACACCATCATTAAGTTTGCAGACGACACAACAGTGGTAGGCCTGATCACCGGCAACGACGAGACAGCCTATGGGGAGGAGGTCAGAGACCTGGCCGGGTGGTGCCAGAATAACAACCTATCCCTCAGCGTAACCAAGACTAAGGAGATGATTGTGGACTACAGGAAAAGGAGCACCGAGCACGTCCCCATTCTCATCGACATGGCTGTAGTGGAGCAGGTTGAGAGCTTCAAATTCCTTGTTGTCCACATCAACAACAAACTAGAATGGTCCAAACACACCAAGACAGTCGTGAAGAGGGAACGACAAAGCCTATTCCCCCTCAGCAAACTAAAAAGATTTGGCATGGGTCCTGAGATCCTCAAAAGGGTCTACAGCTGCAACATCGACCGCATCCTGACCGGTTGCATCACTGCCTGGTACGGCAATTGCTCGGCCTCTGACCGCAAGGCACTTCAGAGGGTAGTGCGTACGGCCCAATACATCACTGGGGCAAAGCTGCCTGCCATCCAGGACCTCTACACCAGGCGGTGTCAGAGGAAGGCCCCCAAAAAAATCAAAAACCCCAGCCACCCCAGTCATAGACTGTTGTCTCTACTACCGCATGGCAAGCGGTACCGGAGTGCCAAGTCTAGGACAAAAAGGCTTCTTAACAGTTTTTACCCCCAAGCCAATGGTTACCCGGACTATTTACATTGTGTGCCACCCCCCAATCCCTCTTTTAGGCTGCTGCTACTCTCTGTTTATCCTATATTCATAGTCACTTTAACCATACATCCATGTACATACTACCTCAATTGGCCCGACCAACCAGTGCTCCCGCACATTGGCTAACTGGGCTATCTGCATTGTGTCCCACCTCCCGCCAACCCCTCCTTTTACGCTACTGCTACTCTCTGTTCATCATATATGCGTATATCATATATCACATTAATTGTGAAACCTTGATTTGGAGGACATAGATTTTTAATTAAATCAATTTGGTTGGTTGAAACATTAAGTACAGTATTTCTCACATGTTGGTATTTTGATTTTATCTCTATAATTATATTGTTTATATTTGTTTAAGCATTGTTTGTGCATTGCCAGTCAGGGGTGCCAGTAATTTTGGAGCCCACTGTACTTTGCAACCTGTATGGCACAGCTGTCAACATTTTTGTCCTCAGATGAAACTGGTATATTTTTCTATTTATGCCAGTTCCTTTCAGCCAATTTGTATCTTTAATATATGGCAGGAAAACAAGTTCCCTACCTTCTCCCTTTTCCACTTGCCTCCTCCATTTTTGTGGTATTGCTGCAATCAGTTGGTTGTAGATTTAGATTGAGCAGATATTCCCATATATTTTCGATAACTGCATATGTGACATAACTCCTCCATTTCTATTCATACTATCATTCATAAATATAATACAAGTTTTCAACATTTTTTCCATAAAGAATGTTTTTTTTATTAATCAATATATTTGAATTTAACCATAACATTTGTTGTAATATTTGTTCTATCTTTTCTGGATGTCACACCCTGGCCTTAGTATTCTTTGTTTTCTTTATTATTTTAGTTAGGTCAGGGTGTGACATGGGGAATGTATGTGTTTTTTGTAGTGTCTAGGGTGGTTGTATGGTTTAGTGGGTTAAGTAGAGTAGTTGGGTTTGTGTTTAGTATAGAGGTCTAGCTGTGTCTATGGTTGCCTGAATGGTTCTCAATCAGAGACAGATGTCATTAATTGTCTCTGATTGGGAGCCATATTTAAGGCAGCCATAGGCACTAGGTTTTTGTGGGTAATTGTCTGTGTCTATGTGTAGTGTTTGTGTCAGCACTATTGGTAGATATAGCTTCACGGTCGTCAGTTTGTTATTTTGTTAGTTTGTGTCTAGTGTTTGTTTCGTGTGGTTTTTCCTGTCTTCTAAATAAAAGAAGATGTATTTTGCACACGCCGCGCCTTGGTCCTCTCTCTCTCCCATAGACGATCGTGACACTGGAGGATAAAACAGCTTGTTAAAGAAAGGTTGATACTTTAAACAAAATTCAATTTTCAATTAGTCGGAAATGAGAAGTTGTAATCAGTTTTCTGCTGTTATTGATGTTCGAAAATCCTTAAGTGTGTGAGTTTTATGATTCCTACTTCTATGACAGAGGAAGATTGAAAGCTTGTTTGTTTTAAATTCACACGTTAAAAAGGGCACACTGTTTTTGGAGTTCTCAGATGGTGTCCAATGTGAGTGAATAATTTGCTTCCTTTGCAAGCACCTTTGAAATCACATCATTCTGGTATGCCATTCGAGAAAGGTGTGATTTCAATGTAGGTTTTGAAGGTACAGACACAATCAGCATAAAGACAGGGTCAGTTTGATCCTCTTCCATGCTGTATTCGACAGTGTTTCAGAAGGACCTCTTGATTGGAGTGAGAAAATTTGCCAAATTTATATTACATGTGTTTAGAATCATGCAAAAACAGAGCCTTAGGCCTTAGGCCTGTATTTTGTGTCGTGACTTTACTTTCATTAATCTGATGACTGTTATTCATCTAATTAACGAACTATGTTTATTTGTAACCCGATTAAATTGATCATGTAACAATTAACTCACTAGGATTTGGGGAACCACGAGAGAGGTTGTTTAAAGAGTTGCCATCTACCGAATTAAACTCTATAGGTCTTTACCTATCAAATCCATAAAACAGTCAACGTATTAATCATTTGGAGTAAGAAATCATGAATGTATTTACATGTAAATGCCTTGGTTTTCCGGGTATCTCAAACGGAACCAAGACTTCTAGAAAAGGGGTTTGGTAAGGCCCTTCCGCAGCACGCTTGTAATGTTCTGATTGTCCAAAAAGGGTTTCCACCCGTCTCTTCTACTGTTGTTCTCCTCTGCCATCGCCCGGCATCCGGCGACCCGGCAGAGCTCACTCTGCTTCCACTCGCTATGGAAGACGATCCTTTGAAGATAGGGTAGCCAGCCGTATCAATGGTTCTCAGTGGGGTGATGAGAGTAGTAGAATAAAATGGTTTGAAGAGTAGTAGAATGGTACAACTTAAATGTTTATTTAAAAAAAAATACTTTACTTAGGACAGCTTATCAGCCATTCCAGTGATTGTCCAGGAGGTGATGTTATCGTCTCTACCTCATGTTGAGATTGAGTTCGAACCACTTCGGATGTGAGCTGCAGCTAAACGTCTCTCTGAGTATTCGAACACAGCTATTGTCTCTTTGCATGTACAGTTGATGTCAGAAGTTTACATACACTTAGGTTGGAGTAATTAAAACTCGTTTTTCAACCACTCCACAAATTTCTTGTTAACAAACTATAGTTTTGACAAGTCGGTGAGGACATCTACTTTGTGCATGACACAATAAATTCTTCCAACAATTGTTTACAGACACATTATTTCACTTATCATTCATCGTATCACAATTCAAATCAAATCAAATCAAATTTTATTAGTCACATACACATGGTTAGCAGATGTTAATGCGAGTGTAGCGAAATGCTTGTGCTTCTAGTTCCGACAATGCAGTAATAACCAACAAGTAATCTAACCTAACAATTCCACAACTACTACCTTATACACACAAGTGTAAAGGGATAAAGAATATGTACATAAAGATATATGAATGAGTGGTGGTACAGAACGGCATGGCAAGATGCAGTAGATGGTATAGAGTACGGTATATACATATGAGATGAGTACTGTAGGGTATGTAAACATAAAGTGGCATAGTTTAAAGTGGCTAGTGGTACATGTATTACATAAAGATGGCAAGATGCAGTAGATGATATAGAGTACAGTATATACATATGAGATGGGTAATGTAGGATATGTAAACATTATATTAAGTGGCATTGTTTAAAGTGGCTAGTGGTACATTTTTACATAATTTCCATCAATTCCCATTTTTAAAGTGGCTGGAGTTGAGTCAGTATGTTGGCAGCGGCCGCTAAATGTTAGTGGTGGCTGTTTAACAGTCTGATGGCCTTGAGATAGAAGCTGTTTTTCAGTCTCTCGGTCCCTGCTTTGATGCACCTGTACTGACCTCGCCTTCTGGATGATAGCGGGGTGAACAGGCAGTGGCTTGGGTGGTTGTTGTCCTTGATGATCTTTATGGCCTTCCTGTGACATCGGGTGGTGTAGGTGTCCTGGAGGGCAGGTAGTTTGCCCCCGGTGATGCGTTCTGCAGACCTCACTACCCTCTGGAGAGCCTTACGGTTGTGGGCGGAGCAGTTGCCGTACCAGGCGGTGATACAGCCCGACAGGATGCTCTCGATTGTGCATCTGTAGAAGTTTGTGAGTGCTTTTGGTGACAAGCCGAATTTCTTCAGCCTCCTGAGGTTGAAGAGGCGCTGCTGCGCCTTCTTCACAACGCTGTCTGTGTGGGTGGACCAATTCAGTTTGTCCGTGATGTGTACACCGAGGAACTTAAAACTTTCCACCTTCTCCACTACTGACCCGTCGATGTGGATAGGGGGGTGCTCCCTCTGCTGTTTCCTGAAGTCCACAATCATCTCCTTTGTTTTGTTGACGTTGAGTGTGAGGTTATTTTCCTGACACCACACTCCGAGGGCCCTCACCTCCTCCCTGTAGGCCGTCTCGTCGTTGTTGGTAATCAAGCCTACCACTGTAGTGTCATCCGCAAACTTGATGATTGAGTTGGAGGCGTGCATGGCCACGCAGTCGTGGGTGAACAGGGAGTACAGGAGAGGGCTCAGAACGCACCCTTGTGGGGCCCCAGTGTTGAGGATCAGCGGGGTGGAGATGTTGTTACCTACCCTCACCACCTGGGGGCGGCCCGTCAGGAAGTCCAGGACCCAGTTGCACAGGGCGGGGTCGAGACCCAGGGTCTCGAGCTTGATGACGAGTTTGGAGGGTACTATGGTGTTAAATGCTGAGCTGTAATCGATGAACAGCATTCTCACATGGGTATTCCTCTTGTCCAGATGGGTTAGGGCAGTGTGCAGTGTGGTTGCGATTGCGTCGTCTGTGGACCTATTGGGTCGGTAAGCAAATTGGAGTGGGTCTAGGGTGTCCGGTAGGGTGGAGGTGATATGGTCCTTGACTAGTCTCTCAAAGCACTTCATGATGACGGAAGTGAGTGCTACGGGGCGGTAGTCGTTTAGCTCAGTTACCTTAGCTTTCTTGGGAACAGGAACAATGGTGGCCCTCTTGAAGCATGTGGGAACAGCAGACTGGGATAAGGATTGATTGAATATGTCCGTAAACACACCAGCCAGCTGGTCTGCGCATGCTCTGAGGACGCGGCTGGGAATGCCGTCTGGGCCTGCAGCCTTGCGAGGGTTAACACGTTTAAATGTTTTACTCACCTCGGCTGCAGTGAAGGAGAGCCCGCAGGTTTTGGTAGGGGGCCGTGTCAGTGGCACTGTATTGTCCTCAAAGCGGGCAAAAAAGTTGTTTAGCCTGTCTGGGAGCAAGACATCCTGGTCCGCGACGGGGCTGGTTTTCTTTTTGTAATCCGTGATTGACTGTAGACCCTGCCACATACCTCTTGTGTCTGAGCTGTTGAATTGCGACTCGATTTTGTCTCTGTACTGGGACTTAGCCTGTTTGATTGCCTTGCGGAGAGAATAGCTACACTGTTTGTATTCGGTCATGCTTCCGGTCACCTTGCCCTGGTTAAAAGCAGTGGTTCGCGCTTTCAGTTTCACGCGAATGCTGCCGTCAATCCACGGTTTCTGGTTTGGGAATGTTTTAATCGTTGCTGTGGGTAAGACATCGTCAATGCACTTCCTAATGAACTCGCTCACCGAATCAGCATATTCGTCAATATTGTTGTTGGACGCGATGCGGAACATATTCCAATCCGCGTGATCGAAGCCAGTGGGTCAGAAGTGTAAATACACTAAGTGGACTGTTCCTTTTAAACAGCTTGTAAAATTCCAGAAAATGATGTCATGACTTTGTCAAGAAGTCTCTGATAAGCTAATTGACATCATTTGAGTCAATTGGAGGTGTACCTGTGGATGTTTTTCAAGGCCTACCTTCAGACTCAGTGCCTATTTGCTTGACATCATGGGAAAATCTATAGAAATCAGCTAAGAGCTCAGAGTTTCTTTTTGTCTGGTTCATCCTTGGGAGCAATATCCAAACGCCTGAAGGTACCACATTCATCTGTACAAACAATAGGACACAAGCATAAACACCATGGGTGTCACGGATTTCTAGGAGTGGTGGGTGTAGAGTCAGGCGCAGAGAGCAATACTTCCAAATGAATGCGTTTTTTGCGCTTGGTCTAGCCAACAATCAGGCAATGACCATAAATCAGGTATGTCTCCAACAACCAGGAAAAGAACATACAACAAATTACGCAGGCGAAAAACAACTTCACCACTGACAGTAAGGATAAGCCCGCACAAAAGCAGGCGGGCACTAGAAGTTTAAATAGACCATTGATGAACCAAAATAAGCAACAGGTGAAAACAATCGACCGCCGAGCGCCGCCCGAACAGGGAGAGGAGCCACCTTCGGTGGAAGTCGTGACAATGGGACAAGGCAGCCATCATACTGCTCAGGAAGGAGACGGGTTCTGTCTCCTAGAGATGAACGTACTTTGGTGCGAAAAGTGCAAATCAATCCCAGAATAACAGCAAAGGACCTTGTAAAGATGCTGGAGGAATCAGGTACAAAAGTATCTATATCCACAGTAAAACGAGTCCTATATCGTCATAACCCGAAAGGCCACGCAGCAAGGAAGAAGCCACTGCTCTAAAACCACGATTAAAAAGCCAGACTAATGTTTGCAACTGCACATGGGGACAAAGATCATACTTTTTCGGGAAATGTCCTCTGATCTGATGAAAAAAAATTGAACTTTTTGGCAATAATGACCATCATTATGTTTGGAGGAAAAAGGGTGAGGCTTGCAAGCCAAAGTACACCATCCCAACCGTGAAGCATGGGGATGGCAGAATCATGTTGTGAGGGTGCTTTGCTGCAGGAAGGACTGGTGCACTTCACAAAATAGATGACATCATGAGGCAGCAAAATTATGTGGATATATTGAAGCAACATCTCAAGGCATCAGTCAGGAAGTTAAAGCTTGGTCTCAAATGGGCCTTCCAAGTAGACAATGACCCCAAGCATACTTCCAAAGTTGTGGCAAAATGGCTTAAGGACAACAAGTCAAGGTATTGGAATGGCCATCACAAAGCCTTGACCTCAATCCCATAGAAAATGTGAGGGCAGAACTGAAAAAGTGTGTGTGAGCAAGGAGGCCTACAAACCTGACTCAGTTACACCAGCTCTGTCAGGAGGAATGGGACAAAATTCACCCAACTTATTGTGGGAAGCTTGTGGAAGGCTACCCGAAATGTTTGACCCAATTTAAACAATTTAAAGGCAATGCTACCAAATACTAATTGAGTGTATGTAAACTTCTGACCCACTGGGAATGTGATGAAAGATTTAAAAGCTGAAATACATTTTTCTCTGTACTATATTTCTGACATTTCACATTCTTAAAATAAAGTGGTGATCTAACTGACCTAAGACAGGGAATTTTTTGTCGGAAATAAATGTCAGGAATTGTGAAAAACTGAGTTTAAATGTATTTGGCTAATGTGTGTGTAAACTTCTGACTTCAACTGTAGCTACAACAAAGATGGAAGAGGAAGTGAGACATCCTACTCCCTAATTGTTTTCTGTTTCAATCGAAGTCAATGAACTAAGTAGACCAGACCCAGCTGCTATTTCATTCGTGTCTATGGGAGAGCCTGCCCTTAACTAGACCGGAACTGACCATTTTTCTCAACGGTATTGACCATTTTTCTCAATGGTACTGTAGCTAGTTAGCTAGCTAGCAATTCCACAATTCAGAACGGGCTAGCTAGCGCAAACTATTACTTGCCAGCCCACTCCAGACACACAAACTAATGTTGTCAGTTCAATAATATATGCAAATCCATGCTGTTCTGTATGAAATGTGCTTCAATGGCATCCGGTTAGTAAAGGGAAGCTCCTGGACAAATGATCAGGAAACCCAGTTTCAGAGGAGCAGTGCAACAACCACAACATGAGCATTCAGAGATCTCAATGAGTTGAAAAGCCTCCTTCTGTAGTGAAACTTGGGTGTGCACATTTAGCCAAAACACTAGGGAAAATTGTTTGGCAAACTAGTTTTAACAGTTTAACTAAACTTTTTTACATTTCTTTGTCTGGTTTACTTACCAATTATTGTGATTCCAACGTTTTGCAAGTTGGCTTTATTGCAGTGTTGAAACACATACACATACAAACGCCATTACACACATGCACACACACAAGGCACCGCCCACACACACCCTCTCCAACATACTTCTCGCCCCCCACACACCCTATCTAAACAACCTTTCTCCTCACCCCCAATCCCACCCTCACTCTCTTGAGTGTGAGTCACTTCTCCCAGAGTCATCACACAGGCAGCTTTTATTCTCCAACAATGCAACGGGACTTCCTGTCTGTGCCCTACTGTCGGAGTACGGGGGGGAAGAAAGGCGGTCAGCTATTGTCGCTTAGACAGGTTTGGTAATTACTTGCTTGTCCATTCAGTCCATGTCTGACAGAGGCACACACTCTTCACCCACCAAACCCATTGTGGGCTTGCCAAAAAATAACAAAGACACAACATTCAAAGTTTGTGATTCATTGTTGAGGACTGAGGAGACAGGTTTCTGAACCCTCCAGAGAATGGCTTGTAATGTCATCTAAACATAGCGTAGCGTATTCGGGGAAAGCACAAAGAGGATACAGATTTGCTTCTTTCTGTATTATTTATCCCATGATTTAAAATAGCATCTTGTGAGGCACTGAGACCACTTGACAGATACTTGGACGCGTTAAACTAAGTAATATACAGTGAGTGTACAAAACATTAGGAACACCTTCCTAATTTTGCGTTGCACCCCTTTCTGCCCTCAGAACAGTCTCAATTCATTGGGGCATGGACTCTACAAGATGTCGAAAGCTTTCCACAGAGATTCTGGCCCATTCCCATAGTTGTGTCAAGTTGGCTGGATGTCCTTTGGGTGATGGACCATTCTTGATACACGGGAAACTGTTGAGCATGAAAATGAAAAACCCACCAGCATTGCAGTTCTTGACACCCAGCACTTACTACCATACCCTGTTCAAAGGCACTTAATAACTTTTCACTGCAGTGGGCAGGGTCACATAAAGTGATTCTTGGTATTCAAAAGAATCTACATTGAAACAAAGGTATACAGCTCGAACACATGGTTATGGGCTTCAAAAAAAGAAGACAGCAGTTGAAATGCATTAAATTTCATGTTAGCATCCCAATATAACACTTTATATACATCACAGAAGACTTTAACTTCTAATTGGTCCCAATCCCGGATCCGGGAGCACCCCCCACAGTAAAAAAGCTGACTAGCATAGCCTAGCATAGCGTCACAAGTAAATACTAGCATCTAAATATCATTAAATCACAAGTCCAAGACACCAGATGAAAGATACACATCTTGTGAATCCAGCCATCATTTCTGAATTTTAAAATGTTTTACAGGGAAGACACAATATGTAAATCTATTAGCTAACCACGATAGCAAAAGACACAACTTTTTTTTCCCACCATTTTTTTCCTGCATAGGTAGCTATCACAATTTCGACCAAATAAAGATATATATAGCCACTAACAAAGAAACAACTTCATCAGATGACAGTCTGATAACATATTTATTGTATAGCATATGTTTTTTTTGAAAAATGTGCATATTTCAGGTATAAATCACAGTTCTACATTGCAGCTGCAATCTGAAATAGTGCCGAAGCAGCCAGAATAATTACAGAGACCAACGTCAAATACCGAAATACTCATCATAAAACATTTCTGAAAAATACACAGCGTACAGCAAATGAAAGACCAACATCTTGTGAATCCAGCCAATATTTCCGATTTTTTAAGTGTTTTACAGCGAAAACACAATTTAGCATTATATTAGCTTACCACAATAGCCGGAAACACAAGCCGTTTACCAGTAGCAAAGGTTAGCGATCGTAACAATCCAGCAAAAGATATATAATTTTTGACTAACCTTGATATACTTCATCAGATGACAGTCCTGTAACATCATATTACACAATGCATATAGGTTTTGTTCGAAAATGTGCATATTTAGCAGCACAAATCGTGGTTATACAATGTGATTAGTAGCAACATTTCAGGCAATCTGGCCGGCGCCATCTTGGAGAGGCACCTAATCTAATCGATAACTAATCGTAAACTTGACTAAAAAATACAGGTTGGACAGCAAATGAAAGACACATTAGTTCTTAATGCAACCGCTGTGTTAGATTTTTAAAATTAACGTTACTCGACATTCAGCGTGCGTTACAGCGAGACCATGCCTAAATCAATGGCGGACTAATAATTTTACATCTTTCCACAGATATACGAATTAACATCATAAATAGCTCTTACTTTTGGATGATCTTCCATCAGAATCTTGGGCAAGTGGTCCTTTGTCCAGAACAATCGTCTTTTGGTTGAAAGATGTCCTCTACTCCTGTAGAAATTAGCTGCTAACGCCGATGTACCGGAGAGGTGCCCAACTCGTGATAACGCCTGACAAAGAAACTCCAGAAAATCGCAATAAACTGCTATAAACTGCTATAAGTCGGTTTAAATTAACTACCTTATGAAGTTTTTAAGACAAAAAACAAATTCAATCAGAGCCGGAGATATAGAACTGCTAAACCGAAAGCTTTTGAAGACGCCATGCCGGTTTCCCTCCTGCGTCAGGCGCCTCGTCGAAAAGGTCGGTACTTCCGTTCCAAGAGGTTTTATACTCCCCCAGATGGTGCTATCCGCTCCATTCAAAGTCTCACCACTTACTGACATCTAGGGGAAGGCGTATGCAGTGCATGTAGCCCCATAGCTTATAAGGGAATTTATAAACCGACCCTGGAACAGAGACCTCAATTTCAGAAATCTCACTTCTTGACAGGAAGTGAGCTGCAGAATGAGTTCTGTTTCACTCAGAGAAATAATTCAAACGGTTTTAGAAACTACAGAGTGTTTTCTATCCAATAGTAATAATAATATGCATATTGTACGAGCAAGAATTGAGTACGACGCAGTTTAATCTGGAAACGAAAAATCTTCAAAGTGTAAACAGCACCCCCTATTGAGAAAACACCGGATTGTCGGGCAATTTATTTAAAATAATGTTTATTAATTAATTAATAGATTTTTTTTATAACATTCCACCCATGTTGCCATTAGAGGGTAATTTGTCTTGCCCATTCACCCTCTGAATGGCACAGATACACAATCCATGTCTCAATGATCTCAAAGCTTAAAAATCCTTCTTTAACCTGTCTTCTCACCTTCATCTACACTGATTGAAGTGGATATAAAAAGTGACATCAAAAAGAGATCATAGCTTTCACCTGGATTCACCTGGTCAGTCTGTCATGGAAAGACCAAGTGTTCCTAATGTTTTTTAATTTCTGTATACATGCAGGGGAATATACACTACATGACAAAAGTATGTGGATATCTGCTCGTCAAACATCTCATTTTTATTTATTTTTTTACCATTATTTTACCAGGTAAGTTGACTGAGAACACATTCTCATTTGCAGCAACGACCTGGGGAATAGTTACAGGGGGGAGGAGGGGGATGAAAGAGCCAATTGTAAACTGGGGATTATTAGGTGACCGTGATGGTTGAGGGCCAGATTGGGAATTTAGCCAGGACACCGGGGTTAACACCCCTACTCTTACGATAAGTGCCATGGGATCTTTAATGACCTCAGAGAGTCAGGACACCCGTTTAACGTCCCATCCGAAAGACGGCACCCTACACAGAGCAGTGTCCCCAATCACTGCCCTGGGGCATTGGGATCTTTGTTTAGACCAGAGGAAAGAGTGCCTCCTACTGGCCCTCCAACACCACTTCCAGCAGCACCCGGTCTCCCATCCAGGGACTGACCAGGACCAACCCTGCTTAGCTTCAGAAGCAAGCCAGCAGTGGTATGCACTGCTGGCTTGCACTGCTGGTATGCATTCCAAAATCATGGGCATTAATATGGAGTTGGTCCCCCCTTTGCTGCCATAACAGCCTCTACTCTTCCGGGACGGCTTTCCACTAGATGTTGGAACATTGCTGCAGGGACTTGCTTCTATTCAACCACACGAGCATTAGTGAGGTCAGGCACTGATGTTGGGCGATTAGGCCTGGCTCGCAGTTGGCGTTCCAATTCATCCCAAAGGTGTTTGATGGGGTTAAGTTCAGGGCTCTGTGCAGGCCAGTCAAGTTCTTCCACACCGATCTTGACAATCCATTGCTGTATGGACCTTGCTTTGTGCACGGAGGCATTGTCAGGCTGAAACAGGAAAGGGCCTTTCCCAAACTATTGCCACAAAGTTGGAAGCACATAATCGTCTGGAATGTCATTGTATGCTGTAGCGTTAAGATTTCCCTTCACTGAAACTAAGGGGCCTAGCCCGAACCATGCTTGACATTGCAAATGGTGATTTTAGGCTTGTGTGCGACTGCTCAACCATAGAAACCCATTTCATGAAGTTCCCAACGAACAGTTCTTGTTGCTTCGATAGGCACTTTGGAATTTGGTAGTGAGTATTGTAAACGAGGATAGACAATTGTGTTACGCGCTTCAGAACTTGGCAGTCAAGTTCTGTGAGCTTGTATGTCCTATCACTTCACGGCTGGTCTGTTGTTGCTCCTAGACGTTTCCACTTCACAATAACAACAGTTCTAGCGGGGCAGAAATTTTAGGAACTGACTTTTTGGGAAGGTGGCATCCTATGACGGTGCCACGTTGAAAGTCACTGTGCTCAATTTTATACACCCATTTATTTATTTGACTATATCAATATGTATTTGTTGTAAATATTTTGGCAATTGTAAAAAAAGTGAATCGTTGGAAGAGTTTATTGAAATTAATTCCATTGTTGATAAGATTCCTTTTTCATTAATTAGGCTATTTTCTCTTTGAACCATATGGTCTAGCCAGTAGAAACTCAAGGGCAATATGGACAGAGATCTAAAAAAAAACTATACAGTGCTTTGAAAAAGTATTTGCCCCCTTTCTAACTTTCTCTAATTCCCTAAGGGGGCAATTAGGAAGCATTTGGTTGGAGTCATTGCAGCTAAAGGTGGCACAACCAGTTATTCACACAGGGGAATTGGGTGTTGCATAATTGATTTAATTAAATATGTAAAATAAGTATAATATTTTTGCTATTTGTTCACTCAGGTTCCCTTTATGTAATATTAGGTTTTGGTTGAAGATACATTCAGTATCAAAAAGATGCAAAAAATAGTAACAAATCAGAAAGAGGGCAAATAATATTCATACAGTGTGGTGGGAAAGTAAGTGTAAATGACCAAAATTAAAATAGATTACCTATAACTTTACCGAAGATTCATGTAACTTTGGTAAATTACCGGTAGCTTTGCAACCCTAGTTATTACACAGACTCCATCTATCCTACAGTATGATTGCCCAGAGAACCATCCATCATCTGAAACATATCCATGTCTGGACATATAACATGTTCAAACAATGCCTACTTTATCCTTTACCAATACTACCCATACTCTGATACACACGCACACAAACACACGCACACACACACACTGTACGCTCAGCTGGTTTTGGAGTGCTCAGACAGATGGTGCGGCGGAGCCTGAAGTAAGTAACACACAAAGCGATGTACTTGTCTCGCCCAATGAGTGAGCTCGTTTGGAACTGTCATCAGTAGACATATGATTTATTGCTCTGTCTGCTGCCTCTCTGAAATTGCAGCCAGCGATTCAACTGCAACAACACAACACCGGATTAAAAGACAAAATTAAACAACCTCCCTGCAATCTCTCTCTCTTTCTTTCTCTTTCTCTTTTGCTTTATTTTTCATTCTCTTTCTCCCCTTCTCTCTCAAGTGTGAGTAAGTGGAAGGATTGGTAAAAGCCTGGATGTGTTTAAGTGCAGATGTTCTTTCAACTGACCAGCCAACTCCATAATGTAGCCATGCTACTGAAAAGGATGGTAACATATTTTTATATTTTTGCTTTAAATCTACCCTTTCCTTAAAATAGCTTGGTGGTCTTGCTTTAAAAAAAATTCCTGATAGGAATGAAGAGTTCATTTAAAAGCTTCTGCACTGAATGTGCTCTATCCTTTTTCAACATTCTGGACTCGAACTCTGCAGAAGGGAAAGAATTTCCTGATACATAAATTATAAAAGTGTGGCATTCTTTGAAAGTTCCGTTATTTAAGCAAGTTCCGTTATTTGAGAAGTCTGAAAAGACATCAGAAAGTTTGCAGAACCGCAATGGGGACTGCTCAACAGAACTTAAATATTTTTTCAAGAAACCTTGAGCACTATAGGGTATCAAAACTGAAATAGTCTATCTGATGCAAGTTTACACCTTAAAGGTAGACTCAGTAATATGACATTTCATTACACGGTGGGGATACATCTTGCTTACAGACATAAACAACACTCAAATCTGTAAAGACTGCTACTATTGGCTCTTGTCATTTGCGCCCTCTTGGCAGACTTGATTGTTCCTGTTTATGAGAGAGAGAGGGAAAGAGAGAGAGGGAGAGGTGGAGGAGGAAAGAGCATAACAAATCGATGTCCCAGATATAATGAGTTGGCAGATGGTGGTACAGTAGATGTAGACAAGCACAAATATCAAATACCACAGCTATGCCACAGAAAGTGAGTGGCAAGAGGATCTGAATGTGAATGTGATCGATGCGATCAAGCTCAAGAAGCCTTAATATGTGTTGATCAATGCCGATTGTGCCTCATCTGTACACAAGATCAAATCAAATCAATTGTTATTCGTCACATTATTCGTCACATACGAGCCCCTAACCGACAGGGCAGTTTTAAAAATTACAGATAAGAACAAGAGAAAAGTAACAAGTCATTAAAGAGGAGCAGTAAAAATAACAATATATACAGGGGGGGTGCCGATACAGAGTCAATGTGCGGGGGCACCGGTTAGTTGAGGTAGTATGCACATGTAGGTAGAGTTAATTAAAGTGACTATGCATAGATGACAACAGAGCGTGGCAGTGGTGTGGAGAGGGGAGGGGGGGGGGGGGAAATGTGAATAGTCTGGGTAGCCACTAGACTAGATGTTCATGAGTCTAATGGCTTGGG
The DNA here is from genome assembly GCF_045679555.1 of Salvelinus alpinus. NCBI lineage: Eukaryota > Metazoa > Chordata > Actinopteri > Salmoniformes > Salmonidae > Salvelinus > Salvelinus alpinus. The sequence continues at coordinate 12,927,542 of NC_092123.1, forward strand.
GGTAAAAGCTGTTTAGAAGCCTCTTGAACCTATACTTGGTGCTCCGGTACTACTTGCCCTGCGGTAGCAGAGAGAACAGTCTATGACTAGGGTGGCTGGAGTCTTTGACAATTTTCAGGGCCTTCCTCTGACACCTTCTGGTATAGAGGTCCTGGATGTGTGTTGAGGTCCTGTGTTGAGGATCAGCGTGGCGGATGAGTTGTTGGCGCTTCTACCCTTACTACCTGGGGGCGGCCCGTCAGGAAGTCCAGGATCCAGTTGCAGAGGGAGGTGTTTAGTCCCAGGGTCCTTAGCTTATTGATGAGCTTTGAGGGCACTATGGTGTTGAACGCTGAGCTGTAGTCAATGATTAGCATTTTCACATAGGTGTTCCTTCTGTCCAGGTGGGAAAAGGGCAGTGTGGAGTGCAATAGAGACTGCATCATATGTGGTTCTGTTGGGGTGGTATGCAAATTGGAGTGGGTCTAGGGTTTCTGGGAATGGTGTTCATGTGAGCCACGACCAGCCTTTCAAAGCACTTCATGGAAGGGATCTGCCACTGGTTCTCTCTTACTGTCAACACACCAGCATCATTATAACCGTTGAGCTGGGTTATAGTGAGCTGTAAGTGTGGTCAAAATGCAGGGCAGGGAATTTCAACCTTGACACTTGACCAGGGTTTTGCTGGATGGATTGTGAATAGGTTAAGATCATGCCAGAGTTCGAATTATACCGTGACGATCGAGAGGGTCTCTATTGGGTGCACTCGCTTATGGGCCTAATAATGAAGATGTCATTTAAGAGGAAAAAGTATTACCATTAATGTGGCATGAACAAAACCAGTCATGATGCTTTCATCTGATTGTCAAAAACATTATTGCAAAAAGTAGGCTGCTTGTGCATGTTCGTCCACTCCAAAATAATCCAAACAGTACAATGCATATACACTTGCGCCATTTTATGAATGGAAATAGGCTGTTTACAAAACACCAAAAAGTGCACTTGATGACAGTACAGTACAGGCCTACAGTACATTAATTGATGCGTCGTGCTGACAAATTGACATTTTTTGTAGCCTGGAAAATCGGGACACTAGAAATGGGTCTGAAACTGTCCCGTGAAAAACAGGATGGTCACCCTAACACACAGGTCAATTTACTAGACTAAGCTATGTACAATGTGTAGGCCTATTACCATGAACTGTAAATAGGCCTACCAGTAGCCACTGATGTAGTGGTAAAAAAAAAAAAAATGGTGTATAAACCCTGATTGCCGGTCGAGGTGAAAGAAGTCAGGCTTTTTTTTAGACCCTGTGGTTCCTGGATCTTGGAGATCTCAGAAAATGCACTGTAAGTCCAACAATGTCTATGTACCCTTTCACTATGTTTCGCTGTGAAAACATTTCTCATGGGCACACAAATCCCCCAAAATGTAGGACTATGCAATTGCAAAATTGAATGCTTCGAACTGAAAGAGTCAACTATAGGCCTACTGTCATTAATGTTGGATGGATTAAATACGCATTGGTGCCTAGCTGTGGGCTATTTGTCGAGTGATATTTGTCACCATCATCAGCTGATCCAGGAAAAAAAACGAATATTGATAGAAAATAAAAAAGCTAAATAAATGGTGTAGTTTTTCTGGCCACGGACAGCACAAAGAACACTAATACCCATGCGCACCTGAAAACAACGCAATGAGCGCTATAAACAACTGACTTACAAAAGCAAATGATAAATAAACAGATAAATCAAATTCATTGGAATAAAGTCATAGGCTATTTTTATCCAGGGTGCATTGGCAAACAAATGGCGAAAATTAGAAAGTACAAAGGAAAATCTACGCGTTTAATTTGGCCAGTTGAGGCCAAATCTAGCACTACTGAGTGGAAAGTGCAGTGGACAGGGAGACGTGTGTTCAGCCACATATAAATAAATGGTTTAAACCATGACAGAGAGGTGGGGGTGTTTGTTTCATTTTGGAAGCTTTTATTTTAATATGTACCACTATAAAACATGTTTACCACTGCATTTTAAACAAATAGAATAGTGGTTAAATTAGCACTGTTTAGACCCCCCCCCCACACACACACACACAAAGTTTGACTTTTGTCTCATTCAGGGGAGCTATGCCCCCCCCCCCGGCTCCCCTGGAATTCGCACCCTGGAACAGGCATCAGGTTAGTTTGTTGTGCCATTCGTGGGAGCAACATGAAGACCATTTCCATGTTTTACTCAGAAAACATTTGCCTGAGACTTAAACCTATGCTTCCCCACTCCCTCTTGCTATATCCATTCAAGCTAAATGAATCTTACTGTGCTCTGCTTTGACTGACATGTGCATTGTACAATGGCAGAAGTTGTTCGACTGGAACAAATTGATGTGTGTCTAAGCGCTGTTATACTCTTTTGACCCATTTCTCACAATGCCTACCTATTTGACATGTAATATAACGGCCTTGGATGTAGAAGTGCATTAAACCAGCTTAACAATGGAGATAAGATTCCGACATTGATAAATGCAGCAGGCAGGCAAACTTTGATGTGCAGACAGAGAAAAGAGAGAGAGGAGAGGGCTTCTTTCCCTAATACGCCCTTTTCATATCTATTTGATGCCACTCTGTGTGAGATGGCCTTCCAGAGCAGGGAGCAGTTGGAACTTTCGACAACAGACAGACACACTGTGAAACCTAATTTCAGTGTGAGTGTGTGTGTGTGTGTGTGTGTGTGTGTGTGTGTGTGTGTGTGTGTGTGTGTGTGTGTGTGTGTGTGTGTGTGTGTGTGTGTGTGTGTGTGTGTGTGTGTGTGTGTGTGTGTGTGTGTGTGTGTGTGTGTGTGTGTGTGTGTATGTGTACACGTCTGCGTGTCGTGCTGCACATCAAGCACAGTCCTGGTAATCAGGCAGAAGGTGCATCAAACACAACCACAATCAGCCTGTTAGACCTTGCTGATGACATTTAAACTGCTGTTTTGTTCAAATTAGAAAGGGACCCTTTTATCTGACAATGTCATTGGTCTCCTCCTGAGGCTGCATGGCGGCTCCTTCATTCGTCTCGCTAAAACATGCCGCAGCAGCCGTCAGAAGCCCCCGTCGGAAGGGATGAGTGTTACATCAGCCACAATCAGTAAGGTCATTATTAAAGGACTATTGGCGGATCACATTTTCGGTTTTATGGAAATGACCCTGGCCAACTCCCCAGTTGCTCTACTCAATTCCTTCATGTTTCGCTTACAAAGGTGCAGATATAAGTGAGTGTTCAGTCTGACTGCGACAGCGACCCCTCGAACTCTCCCAGTCTTGTTAAGATAACGGACGCTACTAATGACACTTCTAACCTGAGGTTGTTTAGATACCCAGACATGTGTGTATGTGTGTGTGTGTAATGTGATGAATACTTCCAGACTAGTAGTTAGTCTGCACCTCCATCGTTTCAGGGGAGGATTCTTAAGTAAATGGCTCTCCGTCACCATGAGCAAGAGGAACATTATTTTCTCTGTTTTGCTTTTTCATGATGCAAGTCTTAATTTTCACTGAGTCATTCATTGATGTCAATAGAGACAAAGACAAAATGTGACTGAGGTGGAAGTTAGATTTCATACCTACTGACAGTGCATTTGGAAAGTATTCAGACCCCTTGACTTTTTCCACATGTTGTTACATTACCGCCTTATTCTAAAATGGATTACATCGTTTTTTTACCCACTTCAATCTATACACAATACCCATAATGACAAAGCAAAAACTATTTTTACATATATTTTTAAATATTTATTTACATAAGTATTCAGACCCTTTACTCAGTTCTTTTTTGAAGCACCTTTGGCAGCGATTGCAGCTTTGCGTCTTCTTGGGTATGACGCTACAAGCTTGGAACACCTGTATTTGGGGAGTTTCTCCCATTCTGCTCTGCAGATCCTCTCAAGCTCTGTCAGGTTGGATGGGGAGCATTGCTGCACAGCTATTTTCAGGTATCTTCAGAGATGTTCGATCAGGGTTCAAGTCCGGGCTCTGGCTGGGCCACTCAAGGACATTCAGAGACTTGTCCCGAAGCCACTCCTGCGTTGTCTTGGCTGCGTGCTTAGGGTCGTTGTCCTGTTGGAAGGTGAACCTTTGCCTCAGTCTGAGTTCCAAGTAGCTCTGGAGCAGGTTTTCGTCAAGGATCTCTCTGTACTATGCTTCATTCATCTTTCCCTCGATCCTGACTAGTCTCCCAGTCCCTGCCACTGAAACAAATCCCCACAGCATGATGCTGCCACCACCATACTTCACCGTAAGGATGGTGCCAGGTTTCCTCCAGACGTAGCTTCAGTCTGGCCAATTTGATGTGCTGCAGCTAAACTCTGCTCTTTCATCTTTAGTCATTTAAACAGTCAATTACAGAGCCAAATGCCAGGGATTAAGCCGTGCATGGAGAAACGAGATGAAGGATTTAGTTGTAACAGGTTGTTTTATGTTTTGTCTTAACTCCCTCAGACTTGATATGTGCTACCTCATTTCTTTCCACTCTAGCATCAAGGCCTGATTGGTGGAGTGCAGCAGAGATGGTTGTCCTTCTCGAATGTTCTCCCATCTCCGCAGAGGAACTCTGGAGGTCTTTCAGAGTGACCATCAGGTTCTTGGTCACCTCCTTGACCAAGCCCCTTCTCCCCAGATTGCTCAGTTTGGCAGGGCGGCCAGCTCTATGAAGAGTCTTGGTGGTTCCAAACTTCTTCCATTGAAGAATTTTTGAAGCCATTGTGTTCTTGGGGACCTTCAATGCTGCAGAAATGTTTTGATACCCTTCCCCGGATCTGTGCCTCGACACAATCCTGTCTCAGAGCTCTACAGACAATTCCTTCGACCTCATGGCGTGACTTTTGCTCTGACATGCACTGTCAACTGTGGGACCTTATATAGACAGGTGTGTGCCTTTCCAAATCATGTCAAATCAATTCCATTTACCACAGGTGGACTCCAATCAAGTTGTAGAAACATCTCAAGGATGCTCAATAGAAACAGGATGCACCTAGGCTCAATTTCGTTCTCATAGCAAAGGGTCTGAATACTTGTGTACAAAAGGTATTTTTGTTTCTGCTTTGTCATTGTGGGGTATTGTGTGTAGATTGCTGAGAAAAATATATATTTAATCCATGTTAGAATAAGGCTGTAATGTAATAAAATGTGGGAAAAGTCAAGGGGTCTGAATACTTTCCGAATGCACTGTACACCTATGCACATCGTCACATATTTTTTAATCTCGCCTACCAGCCGGCTCTCTCTCTGTCGAGACGTATGGTTTCAGAACGCCTTGAATGGTAGACTTGAATGGCAGTCTGTGGCAGGAGCAGCAAAAACATCTAACAGGTTTTAATTGGCTGATCTCAAATAATGGGCTAAATAAGGAAGTGAGTTTTGGAATTCGGAATGTATGCATCTAAGGAATTGTTTTCACATATAAACTTTATTTGCCGAACTCAGAATCAATTGAGCTCTCCAAAAATAATATGGTCACCATGGTATTATTTTGATAGGTGATTTTTGTCATTTTTCAAAGTCCCAGCTAATAGAGCTGTTGCAGGCTTGCTCCCTTTCTTGCCTCAATGTTAACCACACTCCACTTTGAGGCACAGTGTTAGCAGGCACTATGTGCCAGAAATTTGAGCCTGGGGACAAGGTACCATATGATTGTTTTGGCGGCATTGTTTGTTTTTACAGTCAGCCGGAAATATACTCCATGTTATGATATTGTTTTATAAAAAATACAATTTGAGCCACTAAAGAGGGATATCCCTGTAAGAGATGGAATGATATAAACAGATGGAGAGGGCATTGCTCATTCTGGATGCAGTTTTCCTCCTGCAGTGTCTCAGAGGCATTTATACTGGTACATCCATTCCAGTCAGTCAGCACACAAACACTTAGCAGCATCCTGGACTACACTGAACTGGAGACTGACTATTTACCAGAGCAAATAGACAAACTAGACACACACACACACACACACACACACACACACACACACACACACACACACACACACACACACACACACACACACACACACACACACACACACACACACACACACACACACACACACACACACACACACACACACACACACACACACACACACAGCAATAAAAGGGTTTTTCCATTATCAAGATAGTCCAGTAGATAAGCACTGCATTTTTTTCAATCATGTTTATCCCATGAACAATGTGTTCACTGTCCTAGCATGGGCAGAATGACAATGTCATTGAAGAAGTCAGTAGCTCCCTGAGTGACGGCTGTGATGTGTAGGGAGAGGAGTGGGATGACAGGGAGGAAGGGAGATAGGGAGAGCGAGAGAGGGGAGACAGAGACAGAATATGAATGAGAGAGGATATCTGACAATGTCTGGAGATTCCACAGCTTTGAATTCCTAGGGTCAAATATATTCTCGAAGACACAATGAGGAAAACTAGAACATTTCAGTAACCCCAAAGGTTTTGGTTTGGAATCGCATAAGGCAACATTTTACTCACAGGTAGATTTGCTGAATCAAACTTGGAATGTAGAGGAACCACATCCAAAAGCTCTCACTGAGCTTGTTGAAATTTTTCTACCTGGACATTCCCGATTTTCGACAGTAACAAATAAACCTTGCAGTCAAGCCTTGATTGGATGACTGTCATTTTCCCTGATGGCTTCAAAGAACCTTGCAGCACATCCTGAAAATAGCATTATCCCTTTGCTTTCTCATGCTCAGATGTGTGTGCTTCATATTTTAATTAAACTGGCCCAGTAAGAGGATTATGACATGACGAGTGTGTCCTCGCTCAGATGCAGTTCAGTCTTCCTCCTGAACTCATTAATTAGAATTAGAGTTTACTGACGGGGATGTTTGGACAATGAGAAACATGGCTTTCAGTGTTTTGACTCATTCTAATATGGGGCGATGCCACCACCTCCTCTCTGGCTAGTTGAGGTGTCTCTGTTGGGTTCTGAAATGCGTCATTGTTTATTATAATGTGGACCATGCCTTGCCCTTCCCTATTTAACATCTTCAAATCAAAGTTTATTGGTCGCGTACACAGTTAAGCAGATGTTATAGTGGGTGCAGAGAAATTCTTGTTTCTAGCTCCTAACGTTGCAGTAAAATGTACACAAATAATCAAAAATTGAAATAAAACACAAGAAATCGTGAAATGTCAGAATGAATCCAATTTACAAACCAAATAGCACTGTAACAGTAATCCAAATGCAATCTATACGTACTGTATCTCGATCTGATGAATTTACACAAGCTATCTAAGAATGTTATGTACAGCAGTAGATAGTAGAGCTATGTCAAGAATCCAGTATATAAATAAATATGGGGTGTGTATAAACAGTATAACTAAATTGCAATGTACAGTAGGGTAAATATTTGAATGAGGTATATTGAGAATGCAGTATTTAAAGACATACTACAAAAACCCATGGCAAAATGGATAGAACCAAAGTCTGGAATATAAATATATACTGTATGTATGTGAATGGTTTGTATAGACAGTATGGACAGTTAGTGAATAGAAAAGGTGTCTATAGCAGTAGTTATATAGGATGAGCCATGACCAGAATATAGTATATATAGTACATATAAATATGGAAAAACAGTATGTAAACATTATTGAAGTGACCAGTGTTCTTCACTTCACCTCGGGAGATTTGTGACTTCCAGCAACCTCTTCATTGAGCCCACTCTGACAGGAAGTAATTAATTGATGGAGAAACTGTGCCAGTAGGAAAAGGACAGAACGCCTTCTCACACTTCTCTCTCATCTTTTGTTTCTTTATCGTACTCTTTCTGACACGTCTCTCTGTCTTTCTCTCGCTATCTCTGTTCTCCTCTCATCCGCCTCATGCTTCTACTACACTTAACTACTTGTATCTCTTCACATAACCAAATTGTCTATCTTGGGCATGGGCGGATCTTATGATCAATGCCTCCGTTCACCCACTCTACATTTGTCCTCTATCCCACTCCTCCCCCTCCCTTCCTCCTGTCTCTTTTATTAACGTCTATGTCTCTCTCGCTATCTTTCTCTTGTTCGCTATCTGTCCCCCTGTCAGTCATCTTCTGGAGCCCCCGGGACATTTACCCACACAGGCCATTAGTTTACTTCACTCGTTTAGAATGAAAGAGCAGGATGGAGAGAGATTGGTCATCTCAAATTCAAGTGTAATTTGCCTCTCGGTTTGTGAAGGTGAACGAGTATTCTCTCACCTTTCTCCTCCAGCGCAGAGATGTTAAACGTACAATGTCACACGATTCACAGATTCACCGCTTTGAATGGAGAAGAGTCAGTTAAATCTGCTACTAACTGCCCCAGATACAGTGTGTATGAGTGCGTGTGTGTGTGCCTGTGCACTTGTGTGACTTTGTGCGTGTGTGTTTGTGTCTGAGATACATTGGTACTGTACAGTTCTACCGTTGCCATTCACATCGTGGCTCCGTAGTCGGTACACGCCCACACACACCATTCACACAAATGAATCAGATCCACAGCAGGCAGTGGAAAGGGTGAATATTTAGGAGAGAAGTATGATACTGTGTTATACACATGGCTTCACACAGTTTGAAATGATAAATGAGTTATTCAGAATGGCTTTAAAGGGGCAATCTGGGATTGATACATTCATTTGAGAACTTTCAAATAAATGATGATTTGGTATGATTCCAGAAATTGATGTACCAATCCTAGACTACACCATTGAATGAGACTCATTTGAAATGGGACACTTAGAGAATTTTACATATTCGTACCAGTTACTTAGCCTCATAATTACCAGACTGATTACTGAAATGTAAGCTCATGAGAATTCTCGATGGTTGTATGAGGTGACCAGTTGCTAAGTACAGACTTAAGGAATGTCTTACTCCTCAAAATGAACTAGATCAGTATTGTTACAGCCTTAACACTGTGCTCCTTTTTCATATAATATTAATTGCATTCTTCTCATTTACACATGTTTACAATGACCTTTAAGTTACCTTGGCATATGTTTTCATCCAAAGCTAGCCTTCTTACAATAAGTAGGTTAAACACGTACTGTATCTCAACCACTGCAAGTACAGATGTTAGGATGACAATTTGATCACCCGGTTGCAGGATAACTTTTAAACGTGCAGCGTGTTTGAGGTTTAAAAAGGCTTCTGAAGTGTCTAATTTCCTCTTTGATATGTTCCGTTACGAAAAAATGATCAACCCTTTCAAAAATATAATCCACATAATAATTCACATTTTCTGTTGCTGCAGATTTATTTTACTGCTGCAGCAAAATGGCTCAAAATAAGATCCTACACCTGTATTGTAAAAGCTCCTTTCAAATAGTCGCTATAAGCAACATTAGTGCCAGTGAGAATAAAAATGATAATTGGAAACATTGTGAAGTTTTTACATTTATTGTGTGCTGATTTAGGATGACTATGGTGCCTGGGGGACAGTATGGTTTGAAATACTCTGTTTTGACTCATCCTGAAAATGTGGGTGTATATTCCTATGTATTCCTATTTTGTTCTTTTGTATTCTGTCTTGTCTCATTTTCAGTAATTCTTATCAACAAATGTCAAGCATAAAAGAGGCAAATATTATATTTTAAGTGTCTTTTATGTGTATTTGTAAATTGTCTATCTTCTCACTCTCATGGAGAAATATCAGAATGTATTAGCTACAAAACACCCATAACAATGTAAAGTACCACACCTACTTATTCAAGCGTTTTTCTTTATTTTTACTATTTTCTACATTGTAGAATAATAGTGAAGACATCAACACTATGAAATAACACATCTGGAATCATGTAGTAACCAAACAAGTGTTAAAGAAATCAACATATATTTTATATTTGAGATTCTTCGAAGTAGCCACCCTTTGCCTTGATGACAGCTTTGCACACTCTTGGCAATCTCTCAAAACGCTTAATGAGCAGTCTTTCCAGCAGTCTTGAGCACTTGTTGGCTGGTTTTGCTTCACTCTGCAGTCCAACTCATCCCAAATCATCTCAATTGGGTTGAGGTCGGGCGATTTTGGAGGTCAGGTCATCTGTTGGAGCACCAAATCTCCTTTTGGTCAAAAAGCGCATACACAGCCTGGAGGTGTGTTTTGGGTCATTGTCCTGTTGAAAGACAAATGATAGTCCCACTAAGCACAAACAAGATGGGATGGTGTATCGCTGCAGAATGCTGTGGTAGCCATGCTGGCCTTGAATTCTAAATAAATCACAGACAGTGTCACAAGCAAAGCACCCCCACACCATCACACCTCCTCCTCCATGCTTCACAGTGGGATCCACACAAGCGGAGATCATCCGTTCACCTACTCTATGTCTCACAAAGACATGGCGGTTGGAACCAAAAATCGCAAATTTGTACTCATCAGACCAAAGAACAGATTTCCACCAGGCTAAAGGCCAATTGCTCGTGTTTCGTGGCCCAAGCAAGTCTCTTCTTTTTATTGGTGTTCTTTAGTAATGGTTTCTTTGCAGAAATTCAACCATGAAGGCCTGATTCACACAGTCTCCTCTGAACAGTTGATGTTGAGATGTGTGAAGCATTTATTTGGGATGCAATCTGAGGTGCAGTTAAATCAAGTGAATGTATTCTCTGCTGCAGAGGTAACTTTGGGTCTTCCTTTCCTGTGGCGGTCCTCATGAGAGTCAGCTTCATCATAGCACTTGATTGTTTTTGAGACTGCACTTGAATAAACTTTCAAAGTCCTTGACATTTTCCGGATTGACTGACCTTCATGCCTTAAAGTAATGATAGACTGTCATTTCTCTTTGCTTATTTGAGCTGTTCTTGCCATAATATGGACATGGTCTTTTACCAAATAGGGCTATCTTCTGTATACCACCCCTACCTTGTCACAACACAACTCATTGGCTCCAACACATTAAGAAGGAAATCAATTCCACAAATTAACTTTTAACAAGGCACACCTGTTAATTGAAATGCATTACAGGTGACTAACTCATGAAGCTGGTTGAGAGAATGCCAAGAGTGTGCAAAGCTGCCATCAAGGCAAAGGGTGGCTACTTTGAAGAATCTCAAATATAACATATATTTTTATTTGTTTAACACTTTTTTGGTTACTACATGATTCCATATGTGTTATTTCATAGTGTTGATGTCTTCACTATTATTCTACAATGTAGAAAATAGTAAAAATAAAGATAAACCCTGTAATGAGTAGGTGTGTCCTAACTTTTGACTGGTACTGTATATATAGGCTGTGATACAGTGTGATTAGAAAAAATAGCAAGGTACAAATTCCATTTCAAAACAGCTTTCCATATCTCAGACTCGGTTTCAGTGCTTATGATTTAGGTTCTGGCTTCGACTGGAAATAAGATATAGTTCCTCATAAGCTTCCCTTGTCGATGGTGTGGCAGAAAAGAATGAAGCTTGTTCGGGCATACGAAGCTCAGCTCAGCCACAGTGATTATCATGCATCACTATCCCAGTGTTTTAGCCGCTGACAGCTCTGTAATTATGTCCTTTGGCTTCTCTGAGCTCATTTCTAAACCTGTCTGACAATTAGTCATTTTTATCACCACAGCTCAGCATGGAACACATGCTGCGTGCGGGGCCGGACCGCTTATGCCTGGAACAAGCCTTGGCTACTGTATGTGTGTGTGTTTGGGCATGCTTGTGTATCTGTGTACTGTGTGTGTGTGTGTGTGTGTGTGTGTGTGTGTGTGTGTGTGTGTGTGTGTGTGTGTGTGTGTGTGTGTGTGTGTGTGTGTGTGTGTGTGTGTGTGTGCGTGTACTATGAGTATGTCTGTCTGTCCCAGTCTGTCATTCAGTGTGCGCAAGCACATACTCTCTCTCACACACACACACACACACACACAGAGACATCTCAATGTAGGAGAAAAGAAAACACAATTTTTTACTTATTGATTCACTGTGCAAATTAATTGATGGAGAGTTGGAGACTGTCTTATGTTTGTGTCAACTGGAGCACATTTTGGACATTCTCCTTTATTTTATTTATTGATATATATACATGGCGATGTCTGCTTGCATGAGATGCTACAAAAATTACCTCCACTATAGGTCATATCAGAGACGAAGCCATGACCAGAACTCTTGAGACCAAACTGTTTCAGGATAAGTTTAGGGTTAGGTTTAAGGTTAGAAAACAAAAAACCAACAGCAGGATTTGAACCAGCGGCCTTCTGTATGTTGTGCCACCATGTGTATGTTGCGCCCGCCTATTCTATGACATACTATGTAGTCTCTTTTAGACAACCATAGTGGTTGGTGGGGATTACAGGACCACATCAAGTAAGGGAAAGAATTCAACAATTAGCTGCAGTATTTAGAGACAGCCAGGCATAAGGTTGAGATGTAAATTGAATTCAAAACTTGTTTTCAGGGACTAGGCCGACAGGACTAAATGGATGTGTGTGTAATTATTAAAGTTGCTGGCTAGCGCAGTGGAAGGTGGAAGGAGTGGGACGTCTAGCCTTAATGGCCATGTTCTCTTATAATCTCCACCGGCATAGCCAGAAGAGGACTGACCACCCCTCAGAGCCTGGATCCTCTCTAGATTTATTTCTAGGTACCTGCCTTTCTAAGGAGTTTCCTAGCCACCGTGCTTCTACATCTACATTGCTTGCTCTTTGGGGTTTTAAGCTGGGTTTATGTATAAGCAGGTTGTGACATCTGCTGATGTAAAAAGGGCTTCATAAATACATTTGATTGATTTGAAATGACAGGAGTAGTCTTAGAGTCATGACAGTAATTGACTCTCAGGTTGTTATTAAACATATACACCCCTGTACATTCCAAAGACAAGGCTGACTATTATAGAAATGGAACATAAGCAACTTATTCTTCCACACAGACCATCCCCTGGCATGGCGCAGTACTATATTAGCACACTACCCATCTGTTAAGAGGAAGGGTCTTAGCAATGGGTGGAAACTGAGTCAGCCAATGTCAACCTCTACAAGTCTGGAACAATAATGGTCCAGGGCAACCCCAAACAGTTTCAGCTGGACTTTCACATAATCAAAGAGATAGCTCAACAGGATAAACTCTGTCTTGAGAAAGATAACCCCACCCCGAGCATGTCAGACCAGACCTCTTCATTATACAACCCCAAGCGGAAAATCAACCTCCCAGCACAGAGTACTACTCCCTCATTGAAATGAAGGAAAAATTCACCCAGCTGGAGGTAAGGCAGGTGGAGCTGGAACAGCAGGTGAACACATTCCAGTCAGCACAAAAAAATTGTCCATCTCAACAACACCCCTTCAACCAGACCCGGAGAGCTGGAGGTGGAGAGAGACATATCTGCACTCTGGACTGTGGTGAGAAAACATCAACAGGAGAAAGAGCAGGAGCAGGAGAAGAATAGAGCACTAGAGGAGAAGGTGAAAGTGCTCGAAGAGCAGGTCAGAATGATGACGTGTGACACAGAACAACCCATTAGAGAAGCCAGCAGAACAGCCCACCTCAGACCCCAACCAAAGTCTCGACATCACAGCAGAACTGTCCACACCAGACCCTGACCATAGCCTCAACATCACAGCAGGAAAGACAAATGAAGGGACATGTACTAGTCTGTGGTGACCTAAATGCCAGAACTGGACAAGAACCTGACACCCTCAGCACACATGGGGACAAACACCTACCTGGAGGTGACAGCATTCCCTCCCCCATATGCACCCCTGGGCATACCACGACAACATAACCAACAAAAATGGGTCACAACTCCTGCAGCTCTGTTGCATGCTGGGTATGTACATAGACAATGGTAGGCTTCGAGGGGACTTATATGGTAGGTGCACCTATAGCTCATCTCTTGGCAGTAGAACTGTAGACTACTTTATCACTGACCTCAACCCAGAGTCTCTCAGAGCATTCAGAGTCAACCCACTGACACCCCTATCAGATCACAGCAAAATCACAGTCTACTTGAACAGAGCAATACATATTCATGAGGCATCAAAGCCAAAGGAACTGAATAATATTCTTAAGTAAAGCTATAGATGGAAGGAAAGTAGTGTGGAAACCTACCAAACAACTATTAAGCATCAACAAATTCAAACCTTTCTGGACAAAACGTTTCACTGTAATAGTGAAGGTGTAAACTTGGCAGTAGAAAACGTAAACAGTTTATTTGACCTCTCAGCTTCCCTATCAAATCAAAAAATATCAAACCGAAGAAAATTAACAATGACAAATGGTTTGATGAATGCAAATTTAGAAACTTATCCAACCCAAAACATAGCGACCCAGAAAACCTGAATCTACACCTTCACTATGGTGAATCACTAAAACACAGAAATACACTACGGAAATAGAAGGAACTCAGATATCAGCTCAATGAATTTGAGGAATCCATAGAGTCTAACCACTGATTGGAAAACACTAAACAAACAACTACACGAAGAGTTATCTATCCAAAATGGAGATGTATGGGTAAACCACTTCTCCAATCTTTTTGGGTCTATAACAGAGAACAAACAACAAAAACATATACATGATAAAATACAATTCTTAGAATCAAACATTAAAAACTACCAGAACCCACTGGATTCTGCAATTACATTGAATGAACTACAGGCCAAGATACAAACCCTCCAACCCAAAAAGGCCTGTGGTGTTGATGGTATCCTCAATGAAAGGATAAAATAAACAGACCACAACTTCCAATTGGCTATACTTAAACATCATCCTTAGCTCTGGCATCTTCCCCAATATTTGGAACCAGGGACTGATCACCCCAATCCACAAAAGTGGAGACAAATTTGAACCCCAATAACTACCGTGGGATATGCATCAAAAGCAACCTTGGGAAAATCCTCTACATTTTCATTAACAGCCGACTTGTTTTCACTTATTTCCTCAGTGAAAACAATATACTGAGCAAATGTCAAATTGGCTTTTTATCAAATTACCGTACGACAGACCACGTATTCACCCTGAACACCATAATTGACAAACAAACAAACCAAAACAAAGGCAAAGACTTCGCATGCTCTTTTGATTTCAAAAATGCTTTTGACTCAATTTGGAATGAGGGTCTGCTATACAAATTGATGGAAAGTGGGGTTGGAGGAAAAACAAAACATAATAAAATCCAGGTACACAAACAGAAACAGGGCCACAGGGCCGTGGGGAGAGACAGGATTGACTTTAAGACCACCCTCTTCATAATATATATCACCGAATTGGCAAGGGCACTAGAACAGTCTGCAGCACCCGGCCTCACCCTACTAGAATCTGAAGTCAAATGTATACTGTTTGCTGATGATCTGGTGCTTCTGTCCCCAACCAAGGAGGGCCTACAGCAGGACCTAGATCTTCTGCACAGATTCTGGGGCCTGACAGTAAATCTCAGTAAGACAACAATAATTGTGTTCCATAAAAGGTCCAGTTGCCAGGACCACAAACACAAATTACATCTAGACACCTTTGCCCTAGAGCACACAACAAACTATACATACCTCGTCCTAAACATTAGCGCCACAGGTAACTTCCACAAAGCTGTGAACGATCTGAGAGATAATCAATCAAATCAATCACATTTATTTATAAAGCTCTACTTACATCAGCTGATGTCACAAAGTGCTGTACAGAAACCCAGCCTAAAACCCCAAATAGTAAGCAATGCAGGTGTAGAAGCACGGTGGCTAGGAAAAACTCCCTAGAAAGGCCAGAACCTAGGAAAAAACCTAGAGAGGAACCAGGCTCTGAGGGGTGGCAAGTCCTCTTCTGGCTGTGCCGGGTGGAGATTATAACAGAACATGGCCAAGATGTTCAAATGTTCATAGATGACCAGCATGAACAAATAATAATAATCACAGTGGTTGTAGAGGGTGCAACAGGTCAGCGCCTCAGGAGTAAATGTCAGGTGGCTTTTCATAGCCAATCATTCAGAGTATCTCTACTGCTCCTGCTGTCTCTAGAGAGATGAAAACAGCAGGTCTGGGACCGGTAGCACGTCCTGTGAACAGGTCAGGGTTACATAGCCGCAAGCAGAACAGTTGAAACTGGAGCAGCAGCACGACCAGGTGGACTGGGGACAGCAAGGAGTCATCAAGCCAGGTAATCCTGAGGCATGGAGAGAGAAAGAAAGAAAGAAAGAAAGAAAGAAAGAGAAAAAGAGAGAGAGAATTAGAGAGAGCATACTTAAATTCACACAGGACACCGGATAACACAGAAGAAATACTCCAGATATAACAGACTGACCCTAGCCCCCGACACATAAACTTTTGCAGAATGAATACTGGAAGCTGAGACAGGAGGGGTCGGGACACACTGTGGCCCCGTCCGACGATACCCCCGGACAGGGCCAAACAGGCAGGATATAACCCCACCCACTTTGCCAAAGCACAGCCCCCACACCACTAGAGGGATATCTTCAATCACCAACTTACCTTCCTAAGACAAGGCCGAGTATAGCCCAACAAGATCTCCCCCACGGCACAAACCCAAAGGGGGGGCGCCACCCCGGACAGGAAGATCATGTCAGTGACTCAACCCACTCAAGTGACGCACCCCTCCTAGGGACGGCATGGAAGAGCACCAGTAAGCCAGTGACTCAGCTCCTGTAATAGGGTTTGAGGCAGAGAATCCCAGTGGAGAGAGGGGAACCGGCCAGACAGAGACAGCAAGGGCGGTTTGTTGCTCCAGTGCCTTTCAGTTCACCTTCACACTCCTGGGCCAGACTACACTCAATCATAGGACCTACTGAAGAGATTAATCTTAAATACAGACTTAAAGGTCGAGACCGAGTCTACGTTTCTCACATGGATAGGCAGACATTCCATAAAAATGGTAGCTCTATAGGAGAAAGCCCTGCCTCCAGCTGTTTGCTTAGAAATTCTAGGGACAGTAAGGAGGCCTGCGTCTTGTGACCGTAGCGTACGTGTAGGTATGTACAGCAGGACCAAATCGGAAAGAATGGTAGGAGCAAGCCCATGTAATGCTTTGTAGGTTAGCAGTATAGAGTGTAGAGAGGCTTGTACTGGTGTAATATGATCACATTTTTGGGTTCTAGTCAAGATTCTAGCAGCCGTGTTTAACACTAACCGGAGTTTATTTAGTGCTTTATCCGGGTAGCCGGAAAGTAGAGCATTGCAGTAGTCTAACCTAGAAGTGACAAAAGCATGGATACATTTTTCTGTATAATTTGGTGACAGAAAGTTTCTGATTTTTGCAATGTTACGTAGATGGAAAAAAGCTTGATATGTTCGTCAAAAGAGAGATCAGGGTCCAGAGTAACGCCGAGGTCCTTCACAGTTTTATTTGAGACGACTATACAACCATCAAGATTAATTGTCAGATTCAACAGAAGATCTCTTTGTTTCTTGGGACCTAGAACTAGCATCTCTGTTTTGTCCGAGTTTAAAAGTAGAAAACAAGGCAAGAAGGGCCTTCTATGCCATCCAACGGAACATAAAATTGGATATACCAATTAGGATCTGGTTAAAAGTACTTTAATAAGTTGTAGAACCCATTGCCCTTTATGGTTGTGAGGTCTGGAGTCCGCTCACCAACCAAGAATTCACAAAATGGGACAAACACCAAATTGAGACTCTGCATGCAGAATTCTGCAAAAATATCCTCTGTGTATAACTTAACACCAAATAATGCATGCAGAGCAGAATTAGGCTGATACCCGCTAATTATCAAAATCCTGAAAAGAGACGTTAAAATTCTATAACCAACTAAAAGGAAGCGATTCCCAAACCTTCCATAACAAAGCCATTACCTACAGAGAGATGAACCTGGAGAAGAGTCCCTTAAGCAAGCGTGGCCCAGATTCACAAAATCTTCTTAACCTCTCTAGGCTAGATGGGACCTGACCAACATCCAGTGAAAGTGCAGGGCGCCAAATTCAAACTACAGAATTGTAAATATTTAACATTCTTGAAAATACACATGCAATATGTCAAAATAAAGCTTAACTTATTGTTAATCCAGCCACGGTGTCAGATTTTAAAAGGACTACGGCGAAAGCAAACCATGCGATTATCTGAGGACACTACTGTCCCACCTAGCCTAGAGAGGTTTTAAGAAGAAATTCAAGTCTTGAAAATAAAGTTATTTGAAATGTTCCAAATTCCAAGATAGGTTCGTAAGAAAATCATTCAATCTTAAAATACTGTTGAGGAATTGCACTTACAAACTATCTTATGAACTTCTTATTTGTATTCTTAAACTTACGTTTTTGCGTAAGAAGTATTTTGTGAATCTGGTCCAGGGGCTCTGTTCACAAACACAAACAGGCCCCACAGACCCCCAGGACATTAACACAATTAGACCCAACCAAATCATGAGAAAACAAAAAGATAATTATTTGACACATTGGAAAGAATTAACAACAAAAAAACTGAGCAAACTAGAATGATATTTGGCCCTAAACAGAGAGTACACAGTGGTAGAATACCTGACCACTGTGACTGACCCAAACTTAAGCAAAGCTTTGACAGACTCAGTGAGTCTTGCTATTGAGAAAGGTCGCCATATGCAGACCTTGCTCTCAAGAGAAAATAGGCTATGTGCACACTGCCCACAAATTGAGGTGGAAATTGAGCTGCACTTCCTAACCTAATTTGTTATTACATTTTTATTTAACCTTTTTTTAACTAGGCAAGTCATTTAAAATCAAATTCTTATTTACAATGACGACCTACCAACAGACAAAATGCCTCCTGCTGGGGCGGGGGCCTGGGATTAAAATAAATAAATACAATATAAATATAGGACAAAACACACATCACAACGAGAGAGACAACACAACACCACATAAAGAGAGACCTAAGACAACATAGCAAATCAGCAACACATGACAACACAGCACGGTAGCTACATAACAACAACATGGTAGCAACACATGGTAGCAGCACAAAACATGGTACAAATATTATTGGGCACAGTCAGCAGCACAAAGGTCAATAAGGTAGAGACAACAATACATTACACAAAGCAGCCACAACTGTCAGTAAGAGTGTCCATGATTGAGTCAACACATAAACAGGCCAAACATGCTCCTACAGTTGTATTTCACCCAATAGATATGAGATTTGATCAAAATTGGGTTTGTTTTCAAATTCTTTGTGGGACTGTGTAATGAGGGAAATACGTGTCTCTAATATGGTCATACATTTGGCAGGAGCTCCCAGTGTCGTCCGGGTTAGGGTTTGGCCGGGCTAGGCCGTTTGGGTAAATAAGAGTTTGTTCTACCTGTTGAGGATGGGGGCGCTGTTGTGGCTATTTATGCTAATCGTGTAATTTTTTGAAACGGCTTCCCACAAAGTTCTTGATCGTACAATATGCATATTATTATTATTATTGGATAGAAAACAGTCTATAGTTTCTATAGGAGTTGAAATTTTGTCTCTAAGTGGAACAGAGCCCATTCTACAGCAATTTCCCTGACATGGATTCAGATTTCAGAAATGTTGGCCACTGCTCTGGAGTCAGTTAAAAGGGCACTGTTATTGATATGACTATACGGACACTGCTTACGTCTTCCCCTGGATGTCTTTACGTGATGACGATTTGAATCAGGTCGATTGCGCGTTCACAGGCACTATAAATTAAAAAACCCTGAGGCTAGTCAGTCTTTTGGAGCTGCGTCAAGCGCCTAGAGGCCACCGACCCGCACCTGTTCCAAGCATTAGTGGAGGGAGTAATATTACTCGGGTCATGTTTCTACTCGTTATGGGAGTTAAAAACATCATAAGGTAGTTAATTTAAAGCGTTTTATAGCAATTTATATCCGTTTAGTGCGATTTTGGGACATTTATTTCTGAAACGCTGTGAGTTGCTGGGCACGCTTCCAGTTCATCCCGAACGCAGTTGGCATTTCCACATGGCAAGAGGATAGCTTTCCACCAAAAGACGATTGGACCCAAGAAAGGATCCTTTGCCCAAGATACCGATGGAAGAACAGCTCAAAGTAGGACATTTTTATTATGATAAATCGTGTTTCTGTCGAAAAGTGTTAGTGGCTTCGGACGCCATGTTTTTTGACGTAGCTTCGCTTGGCGCAAGCTGTATTGAAAAGTAAGGATAATTTAAAAAATGTAATTCCGCGATTGTATTAAGAATTAAATTGTCTATCAATCCCTGTCCACCCTATATTTTTTAGTCACGTTTATGAGTATTTATGTATAAGAGTAGATCACTGTCTAAGTGGCGCACAGACTTTTTCTGACCAGCTGAGCTACATTTCACATTGTCTAACCATGATTTTGGTGGCTAAATATAAACATTTTCGATCAAACTCTATATGGATTGTGTAATATGATGTTACAGGAGTGTCATCTGAAGAATTCTGAGAAGGTTAGTGAAAAAATTAATATATTTTGGCGATGTTTACTTTTATCGCTCACTTTGGCTAGAATCAATGCTGGGCTGCTATGTGCTATGTGCTATGCTAATATAACGATTTATTGTGTTTTCGCTGTAAGACACTTAGAAAATCTGAAATATTGTCTGTATTCACAGGATCTGTGTCTTTCGATTCGTGTATGCTGTGTATTTTTACGAAATGTTTGATGATTAGTAAGTAGGTAAACACGTTGCTCTAAGTAGTTTTTCTATTCCATTTGTGACGGTGGGTGCAATTGTAAACTATGATATCTACCTGAAATATGCACTTTTTTCTAACAAAACCTATCCCATACCATAAATATGTTATCAGACTGTCATCTGATGAGTTTTTTTATTGGTTAGGGGCTATAAATATCTTAGTTTAGCCGAATTGGTGATAGCTACTGGTGTTGGTGGACAAATAAAAGATGGTGGATTATGCTAATGTGTTTTTAGGTAATAGATGTACATCTTTACATATTGTGTCTTCCCTGTAAAACATTTTAAAAATCGGACATGTTGACTGGATTCACAAGATCTGTGTCTTTCATTAGCTGTATTGGACTTTAATGTGTGAAAGTTAAATATTTTAAAAAAATATTGTTTTTGAATTTCGCGGCACTGGTTTTTCAGTGGGGGTGGGGGGGGAGTGCCGCTAGCGGCACTCTCATCCTAGACAGGTCTTAACTGACTTGGCTAAAAAAAGGTTAAAAAAAATTAAATATATACAGTCGAGGCCAAAAGTTTTGAGAATGACACAAATATTAATTTCCATAATGTAAAGGTTTTCTTCCAGGGGTGAAGGAGAGGACCAAAGTGCAGCGCGGCTAGTGTTAAACATGTTTAATGAAGAACAAGTGAACACTACAAACAACTTACAAAATAACAAACGTGCAAAACCGATACAGACCTATCTGGTGCAGAACACAAACACAGAGACAGGTAACAAACACCCACAAACTCCCAACACAAAACAAGCCTCCTATATATGAGTCTCAATCAGAGACAACGACTACCATCTGCCTCTGATTGAGAACCCACACTAGGCTGACATAGAAACAGACAAACTAGACACACAACATAGAATTCCCACCCAGCTCACATCCTGACCAACTAAACACATACAAAACAAGAGAAAACAGGTCAGGAACGTGACAGAACCCCCCCCTCAAGGTGCAAACTCCGGGCGCACCCCTAAAAGCTCAAGGGGAGGGTCTGGGTGGGCATCTGTCCGCGGTGGCGGCTCCGGCGGTGGACGAGGACACCACTCCACCATTGTCTTTGTCCCCCTCCTTAGCGTCCTTTGAGTGGCGACCCTCGCCCCCGACCATGGTCCAGGAACCTTCACTAAGGCCCCTCCTACATAGAGGAGACAGCTCAGGACAGAGAGGTAGCTCAGGACAGAGAGGTAGCTCAGGACAGAGAGGTAGCTCAGGACAGAGAGATAGCTTAGGACAGAGGGACAACTCTGTACTAATGGCAGCTCCGGACTGGGTGGCAGCTCCGGACTGGGTGGCAGCTCCGGACTGGGTGGCAGCTCCGGACTGGGTGGCAGCTCCGGACTGGGTGGCAGCTCCGGACTGGGTGGCAGCTCATGACTGGGTGGCAGCTCATGACTGGGTGGCAGCTCCGGACTAGGTGGCAGCTCATGACTGGGTGGCAGCTCATGACTGGGTGGCAGCTCCGGACTGGGTGGCAGCTCATGACTGGGTGGCAGCTCATGACTGGGTGGCAGCTCATGACTGTAGGGCAGCTCATGACTGTAGGGCAGCTCATGACTGTAGGGCAGCTCATGACTGTAGGGCAGCTCATGACTGTAGGGCAGCTCATGACTGAAGGGCAGCTCATGACTGAAGGGCAGCTCATGACTGAAGGGCAGCTCATGACTGTAGGGCAGCTCCTGACTAGGGCAGCTCCTGACTGGCTGGCGGCTCTGGCAACTCCTGACTGGCTGGCGGCTCTGGCAGCTCCTGACTGGCTGGCGGCTCTGGCAGCTCCTGACTGGCTGGCGGCTCTGGCAGCTCCTGACTGGCTGGCGGCTCTGGCAGCTCCTGACTGGCTGGCGGCTCTGGCAGCTCCTGACTGGCTGGCGGCTCTGGCAGCTCCTGACTGACGGACGGCTCTAGCGGCTCCTGACTGACGGACGGCTCTAATGGCTTCATGACATCCAGCTCGATGCCCAACCTAGCCCTCCCAGTGCGGCAAGGTGGAATAGCCCGCACTGGGCTAAGCACGCGTACTGGGGACACCGTACGCTTTACCGCATAACACGGTGTCTGACCAGTACGACGCCCTCTCACTCCACGGTAAGCCCGGGGAGTTGGCTCAGGTATCCAACCCGGCTTCGCCACACTCCCCTTTAGCCTCCCCCAAGAAATTTATGGGTGAGCCTCTCAGGTTTCCAGCCACTCTGCCTTGCAAGCGCCTCATAATGCCGCCTCTCCGCTTTTGATGCCTCCAGCTCCGCTTTGGGACGGCGGCACTCCTCTGGCTCTGCCCAGGGTCCTTCTCCGTCCAGAATCTCCTCCCATGTCCATTCCTCCTTGTACTGCTGCTGCTGTTGCTGCTGCCCGTTGCCACGCTGCTTGGTCCGGGTTTGGTGGGTGTTTCTGTAAAGGTTTTCTTCCAGGTGTGAAGGAGAGGACCAAAGTGCAGCGCGGCTAGTGTTAAACATGTTTAATGAAGAACAAGTGAACACTACAAACAACTTACAAAATAACAAACGTGCAAAACCGATACAGACCTATCTGGTGCAGAACACAAACACAGAGACAGGTAACAAACACCCACAAACTCCCAACACAAAACAAACCTCCTATATATGAGTCTCAATCAGAGACAACGACTACCATCTGCCTCTGATTGAGAACCCACACTAGGCTGACATAGAAACAGACAAACTAGACACACAACATAGAATTCCCACCCAGCTCACGTCCTGACCAACTAAACACATACAAAACAAGAGAAAACAGGTCAGGAACGTGACACATAAAGTTTGCTGCTTTAGTGTCTTCAGATATTTTTGTCAGATGTTACTATGGAATACTGAAGTATAATTACAAGCATTTCAAGTATAATTACAAGCATAGAATTTCAAGTGTCAAAGGCTTTTAATGACAATTACTACATGAAGTTGATGCAAAGAGTCAATATTTGCAGTGTTGACCCTTTTTTTCAAGACCTTTGCAATCCGCCCTGGCATGCTGTCAGTTAACTTCTGGGCCACAGCCTGACTGAGGGCAGCCCATTCTTGCATAATCAATGCTTGGAGTGTGTCAGAATTTGTGGGGTTTTGTTTGTCCACCCGCCTCTTGAGGATTGACCACAAGTTCTCAATGGGATTAAGGTCTGGGGAATTTCCTGGCCATGGACCCAAAATATCAATGTTTTGTTCCCTGAGCCACTTAGTTATCACTTTTGCCTTATGGCAAGGTGCTCCATCATGCCTGAAAAGGCATTGTTCGTCACCAAACTGTTCCTGGATGGTTGGGACAAGTTGCACTTGGAGGATGTGTTGGTAAAATTCTTTATTCATGGCTGTGTAATTAGGCAAAATTGTGAGTGAGCGCACTCCATTGGCTGAGAAGCAACCCCACACATGAATGGTCTCAGGATGCTTTACTGTTAGCATGACACAGGACTGATGGTAGCGCTCACCTTGTCTTCTCTGGACAAGCTTTTTTCCGGATGCCCCAAACAATCGGAAAGGGGATTCATCAGAGAAAATGACTTTACCCCAGTCCTCAGCAGTCCAATCCCTGTACATTTTGCAGAATATCAGTCTGTCCCCGATGTTTTTCCTGGAGAGAAGTGGCTTCTTTGCTGCCCTTCTTGACACCAGGCCATCCTCCAAAAGTCTTCGCCTCACTGTGCATGCAGATGCACTCACACCTGCCTGCTGCCATTCCTGAGCAAGCTCTGTACTGGTGGTGCCCCGATCCCGCAACTGAATGAACTTTAGGAGACAGTCCTGGCGCTTGCTGAACTTTCTTGGGCGCCCTAAAGCCTTCTTCACAACATTTGAACAGCTCTCCTTGAAGTTCTTGATGATCCGATAAATGGTTGATTTAGGTGCAATCTTACTGGCAGCAATATCCTTGCCTGTGAAGCCCTTTTTGTGCAAATCAATGATGATGGCACGTATTTCCTTGCAGGTAACCATGGTTAACAAGGCTCCTGTTGAAGCCTCCAGTCTGTTATTCAAATTCAATCAGCATGACAGAGGGATCTCCAGCCTTGTCCTCCTCAACACTCACACCTGTGTAAACCTTTCTCGCCACGGGGTTCCGCTAGCGGAACACCCACAACGTTCCGCTGCCTTCGCAGAGCGCGAAATTCCAAAAATATTTTTCAGAAATATTTAACTTCCACACATTAACAAGTCCAATACAGCAAATGAAAGATAAACATCTTGTGAATCCAGCCAACATGTCCAATTTTTTAAATGTTTTACAGCGAAAACACAATATATATTTATGTTAGCTCACCACAATAGCCAAACACACAACGCTATTTATCCACCGCATAGGTAGCTTTCAAAAAAACGACAAAATATAGATATAATTAGTCACTAACCAAGAAACAACTTCATCAGATGACAGTCTTATAACATGTTACACAATACATTTATGTTTTGTTTGAAAAATGTGCATATTTGAGGTATAAATCATAGTTTTACATTGCAGCTACAATCACAAATAGCACCGAAGCAGCCAGAATAATTACAGAGAGCAACGTGAAATACCTAAATACTCATCATAAAACATTTATGAAAAATACATGGTGTACAGCAAATGAAAGATAAACATCTTGTGAATCCAGCCGATATTTCCGATTTTTTAAAGTGTTTTACAGCGAAAACACAATATAGAAATATATTAGCTTACCACAATAGCCAAACACACAACCGCATTTATTCACCGCAAAGATAGCTTTAGCAAAAACCAGCAATAAATATAAAATAAATCACTAACCTTTGGACAACTTCATCAGATGACAGCCTTATAACATCATGTTACACAAAACATTTATGTTTTGTTCGAAAATTTGCATATTTAGAGCTGAAAACCGTGGTTATACATTGTGAAAATGTAGCAACTTTTTCCCAGAATGTCCGGATATATTTCTGACACTCACCTAATCTGACCAAATAACTCATCATAAACTTTACATAAAAATACTTGTATGGCAAATGAAAGATACACTGGTTCTTAACCTGTTGGGGATGGGGGCGCTGTTTAGACTATTTATGCTAACTTGGCTAATTTTTGAAACGGCTTCCCACAAAATCCTTGATCGTACAATATGCATATTATTATTATTATTGGATAGAAAACAGTCTATAGTTTCTATAGGAGTTGAAATTTTGTCTCTAAGTGGAACAGAGCCCATTCTACAGCAATTTCCCTGACATGGAGTCAGATTTGAGAAATGTTGGCCACTCTTCTGAACTCAGTTAAAAGGGCACTGTCGTTGCTATGACTATACGGACACTTCTTACGTCTTCCCCTGGATGCCTTTACGTGATGACGATTCCAACGGGGTCGATTGCACGTTCACAGGACCTACAAATGAAAAAACTCTGAAGCTAGTCATTCTTTGGGAGCTGCGTCATGAGCCTAGAGGACACCGGCGCGCACCTGTTCCAAGCGTTAGTTTAGCCTGTTATATTTCTCCGGTCATCTTTTCACTCGTTATAGGAGTTAAAAACATCATAAGGTAGTTAATTTAAAGCGTTTTATAGCAATTTATATCCGTTTAGTGCGATTTTGGGACATTTATTTTTGCAACGATGTGAAAAGTTGGGCACGCTTTTCAGTTCATCCCGAACGCAGTTGACATTTCCACATGGCAAGAGGACAGCTTTCCACCAAAAGATGATTTCTCCCAAGAAAGGATCCTTTGCCCAAGATACTGATGGAAGAACAGCTCAAGGTAGGACATTTTTATTATGATAAATCGTGTTTCTGTCGAACCATTTTAGTGGCTTCGGACGCCATGTTTTTTGACGTAGCATCGCTTGGCGCAAGCTGTATTGAAAAGTAAGGATAATTTAAAAAATGTAATTCCGCGATTGTATTAAGAATTAAATTGTCTATCAATCCCTGTCCACCCTATATTTTTTAGTCACGTTTATGAGTATTTATGTATAAGAGTAGATCACTGTCTAAGTGGCGCACAGACTTTTTCTGACCAGCTGAGCTACATTCCACATTGTCTAACCATGATTTTGGTGGCTAAATATAAACATTTTCGATCAAACTCTATATGGATTGTGTAATATGATGTTACAGGAGTGTCATCTGAAGAATTCTGAGAAGGTTAGTGAAAAAATTAATATATTTTGGCGATGTTTACTTTTATCGCTCACTTTGGCTAGAATCAATGCTGGGCTGCTATGTGCTATGTGCTATGCTAATATAACGATTTATTGTGTTTTCGCTGTAAGACACTTAGAAAATCTGAAATATTGTCTGTATTCACAGGATCTGTGTCTTTCGATTCGTGTATGCTGTGTATTTTTACGAAATGTTTGATGATTAGTAAGTAGGTAAACACGTTGCTCTAAGTAGTTTGTCTATTCCATTTGTGACGGTGGGTGCAATTGTAACCGATGCCATCTACCTGAAATATGCACTTTTTTCTAACAAAACCTATCCCATACCATAAATATGTTATCAGACTGTCATCTGATTAGTTTTTTTCTTGGTTAGGGGCTATAAATATCTTAGTTTAGCCGAATTGGTGATAGCTACTGGTGTTGGTGGACAAATAAAAGATGGTGGATTATGCTAATGTGTTTTTAGGTGCTAATGTGTACATCTTTACATATTGTGTCTTCCCTGTAAAACATTTAAAAAATCGGACATGTTGACTGGATTCACAAGATCTGCGTCTTTCATTAGCTGTATTGGACTTTAATGTGTGAAAGTTAAATATTTAAAAAAAATATTTTTTTTGAATTTCGCGGCACTGGTTTTTCAGTGGGGGTGGGGGGGGAGTGCCGCTAGCGCCACTCTCATCCTAGACAGGTTAATGCAACCGCTGTGTTAGATTTTTAAAAATAACTTTAGTACGACATATTGCGAGACAGCGCCCGCTAAAAGGGCGGAGAATAGGACTAAACATTTCACACAAAAATACGAAATAACATCATAAATTGTTCTTACTTTTGTTGAGCTTCCATCAGAATCTTGTACAAGGAGTCCTTGGTCTAGAATAAATCGTTGTTTGGTTTTAGAATGTCCTTTTCTCCTGTCGAATTAGCAACCTTAGCTAGCCAAGTGGCGCGAACATGTCCATCTTCTCTCAACGCAAACAACGAAAAGCTCCAAAAGTCCCGATAAACGTTGAATAATCTGTTAAAACTCGGTTGAAAAAACATACTTTACAATGATATTATCACATGTATCAAATAAAATCAGAGCCGGAGATATTAGCCGTGTATACCGAACGCTTTTCAGAAGGCAATCTGGGGTTCCTTCTCGCGCCTTCGAAGACAATGAAATTTCCAGACCTGTCACTCCAAAAGCTCTTGTTCGACCTCAGATCAAGCTAGACACCCCATTTCACCTCCCACTGCCTGTTGACATCTAGTGGAAGGCGTATGAAGTGCATGTATATCGATAGATATAAGCCAGTTGAATAGGCAGGCCCTGGAACAGAGCCTCGATTTCAGATTTTTGACTTCCTGTCTGGAAGTTTGCTGCAAAATGAGTTCTGTTTTACTCACAGATATAATTCAAACAGTTTTAGAAACTTGAGAGTGTTTTCTATCCAATAGTAATAATAATATGCATATTGTACGATCTAGAATAGAATACAAGGCCGTTTCAATTGGGCACGATTTTTCCCAAAGTGAAAATAGCGCTCCTACACACTAACAGGTCCTTTTGTGGCAGGGCTGAAATGTTTTTTGGGGGATTCAGCTCATTTGCATGGCAAAGAGGGACTGCAATTAATTGCAATTCATCTGATCACTCTTCATAACATTCTGGAGTATATGGAAATTGCCATCAAACTGAGGCAGCAGACTTTGTGAAAATGTATATTTGTGTCATTCTCAAAACTTTTGGCCACGACTGTACGTATGTTGTCAATCACCACCTTCCGGAGACACCTGAAACCCCACCTCTTTAAGGAATACCTAGGATAGGATAAAGTAATCCTTCTAACCCCCCCCCCCCCTTAGAGTTAGATGCACTATTGTAAAGTGGTTGTTCCACTGGACATCATAAGGTGAATGCACCAACTTGTAAGTCACTCTGGATAAGAGCGTCTGCTAAATGACTTAAATGTAAATGTAAATGTTGTCTGTCAAGAGTTATTTTTACTTGTTTTGTACACTAGAGGGCACTATATGTTGGTGTCATGGGTCACTGGTCACGTTTGTATGTAGGTAGCACAGGTGACCAGGAAGGGTTAGCACAGGTAAGAGGAGAGCACATACAGTTCTTACCATATCACAGATATAGGTCATAGAATGCATTTCTCTGCACCTTTTCTATAGGAATATGTGTTTGGAGCTATTTATATTTTATATGCATTATATTCACCCAAAAAGAGTAGCATTTGGAAAGCTGATTTTTGTGGACGTGTTATCTCTCTCCCGTGCCAGTGGCATTTCATAGGTAATCGCCACTACAATCACAGTGTGCCATCAAAACAGCAAGATATGTGACCTGTTGCCACAAGAAAAGGGCAACCAGCAAACCAGTTTATTTACTTTCCCTTTTGTACTTTAACTATTTGCACTAAATATGACATTTGAAATGTCTTTTTTCTCGTGGAACTTTTGTGAGTGTAATGTTTACTGTACATTTTAATAGTTTTTTCACTTTCGTTTATTATCTACTTCACTTGCTTTGGCAATGTTAATATATGTTCCCCATGCCAATAAAGCCCTTAAATCGAATTTAATAGAGAGAGAGAGCGAGAGAGAGAGTGTGAAAACTGTATCATACAATGTATTATGGAAACCCATTTTTCGGAAGAGAGGATGTGTATGGTTGAGAAAAAGAAAGAGAGGAAGGAAGAGAGAGACAGGGAGAGAGAGAGATTATGTTCCTGACCACAATTGTATCCTATTTGTTGCTCCTCTCCCTCTGTTACTATACATGTTCCTCTAGGTCGGTGAAAAATAGGGAAGTGATGTAGAGAGTCCGGGCTCAGCAGCAGAAGGCATGGAGGAAGAGGAGTTAGAGATGATTGGAAGGATAGATATGTGGAGAGAGGAGGGAGGAGTGGAGCGAGTGGAGAGTGGAGGGAGAGAGGAAGAGGAGAGTGAAGTGGAGGGAGAGAGGAAGAGGAGAGTGAAGGAGAGGAGAGTGGAGGGAGAGATGAAGAGGAGAGGAACATGTATAGTGTGAGGGAGAGGAAGAGGTAGAAGAGGAGGAAGCAGATAGATAGGGGGAAGCAGAAGGAAGGGAAGAGGGAGAGCACACCCAAAAGGGGAGCCTATTGTACGTTTCCATGGAGTGTCTCTTTGCTTGAATTCCCCAATCAAATATCATGTTATTACTATCTAAATTTAGCTAGTTGCCTAGGAGACTGAGACACCCAGTTATGGACAGGCCATTTTTGAGATCACAATGTCAAGTTCGACGATACACTGCTAGAGTGGGACATTTACCGGAAAAGGCCAATAAGGTCTGAACATTGGAAACTGTAAAAATGTGGTCTAGAGACCCCCCCCACATTAAACCCAACACTTTAACAGTTCAATATTCATCCTCGTGCAATGCGTCTTCTGAAATTCACTTAGGGGAATTTATATATTCATTTAACAGAAGCTCTTATAGCCTATGTAGCCATGAGGGTTCCTCAAGGGGAAGGGGAATTGCACGGGGGCGTTTCAGTATGTACCACTCTGGCTTTAGGCCATTATGCTCTGCTAGGGTCATCTTCTCTCATCCTCTCCCCCTCCCAAGCCCTCTTACCACCATAACGTAGAAGGTGTGGGCAGAGGTCAGGTGACCTTTCCGAAAGAGGTAGGTGAAAGGTTCTCAGCTCGGATCTCCTCGCCACATCTGTGTCCCAAATGGGCTGCCACCCAGACACCCACATTCCTCCTGTGCCAACACCCCCATCAGGCTGTTTTGGAATCCTGTTAATGGCCATGGAACCATGCTCTCTCCCTCCAACCCTTCATCCCTCCTCCCACTAACCCTCCACCCCTTATCTGACTCTATAGGGCTCTTTTGGAATCGCTGCAGACTCCTGCGCTGCATCCAGTCCCATCCATGGCCCCCCTCATCGGATAGTGATTGGCAGAGCGAGGGCAGAGACAAAGGAAGCGAAGGACAGACCCGAGGATATCATTACACACCCCGCCGGCATCGCAGCGTGCACCTCTCTATCCGCCGGTCAGCTCTTTAGCCTCGTTTTTGCTGAGCACAGATACATGCTCCTACCCTCCCTCCCTCACGCTATCAATCTCTCACTCTCTCTTCAACTTCTGTCTTTCACCATCCCTTGCTCTGTTTTCGGTCTCTTTTTCAATCCCTGTATCTTTCCTTCTCCCAAAATCGCATGGATTGTCTCATTCTTTCTATCTCACTCAGTCAGGGTCTCAACTTACTGTTGATATTTAGAACAGTAGAACAAACAAAATGTGGTTGTGCATCAGCAATTTTTCTCTTGTTTTGTCAGTCTCTGACAGTCAGTCAATTAGCTAACATTTTTAAATTGGTAAGTTAGTTTAGCCAGCTATCTAAACTTCTAGTAATCATGGCCGAATACCGCCGGGCACACCAGGCGGTCAGAGATCCTGACCTTCAGGGGGCCTCCATTGATTTTGTTCATCACTCTCAGTCAGATATCAAAAACATGGCATAAGTCATGGTAAAATTTGTAGAATTGCTGAAAACGTGCTTTAAAGCTGCAAAAATCTCTCTCTGCCGCATGGGAAAATGAGTAGAATTGCTTGAAATTTGTTGTAAAATTGCTCCCAAAAAATGATGATTACTCGCACCATGACAAAATGTGTAGAACTGCAGAAAATGTACTGCATGTGTGTGCATGATTTGTGTGTGCGTGCGTGCGAGAGAGAAAGAGAGATATAGAGAGGGGAGAAAGGGAGAAGAAGAGAAGCCAGATAGAGGTGAATTGGAGGGGGTTCAAATATCTGATCTTTTCATCCACTGAGAGAAAGGGTGCCTCCTCCGGCCTCAGTTGCCTGGTTGTTTAATTCCTGAGGGAGGGGTGAGGGGATCGAGGATTACTTTAGCTGGGTCTGTGTCTGAGTAGTTGAGGAAATGTAATCTCCTCTGGCTGCCTGGGGTCAAGCTTATTGTAGACACTGCTTTGGGAGTGTTAGACCAGATGCCGATATAGTGAGAGTGAGATTACGTAATCAGATGAACTTCTCCATTCCCACTCAAGCACATCAATGTCACAATCCCGTGTCACGACTCGGTAATGAGATCTGTCGATGTTAAGGACACATCATCCAAAGGGAAAAGTGACAGAATTTTGTTCTCTATTGCAGAATATGTAGTTGTCTGTGATTAAATGTAGGGCTGTACTGCCCTCTGGGGGATTTACTGAATAACTGCAAAATGAAAGCTCCAGGACCATCTGCACACAGGTACAAGGTTTGCACTAAGGGTGGCAGATGCTGAAGTGACAAATTAGTTCACTCCAGTGGCGATCCGTCATTCAGGGCGGTTTTGAGCCCCACATTTCTAGCAAATGTTTTTTTTGTTGTTGGGGCCTTTCTTGTTTTTCATGTTATTTTGGCATTAATACGTGTCACATATCAGTTTGAAAAACATGTAAAAAAAAATATATATCATTGAGTTAATAAAGCCACATACAAACATGGTCTCTTTTTTGTTTTCTTGAGTAAGACAGTTTCAAAGTGCAGGTGTTTCAGCCTAGCTCAGTGCTTTCTGTGGTGGTGGGTCAAGCCAGCAGAACACTGAGCCGTGATTGGCTCATGGTTTTGTCACTCATGGGGACACTACGTCACTGCCAAGTCTAAGGGTAGAGCTAGAAAATTCAAGCCCCTTTGGTGCTGCCATAGAGTCACATTAGAAGTGCCCATCCATGAAGGCTCAAGGTCATTAGCCACAGATAAAATGACGTGAAATCGCAAAAGCTTTGATTGGACAGATAATGTCAACGTCATACTTTCAAAATCTTAGCTAGCAGTCATCAAGCATGATTTGTGCCGAGCTCAGAACAACTATTATCTCTGAACTGTCTGTGAAAATAAGTTTTGAACTTTCAACCAACACGGAATTGTAAATTCGGAACTCGGGCCCCTTTCTAGATCTACGACTTGAAGATCACTGACGTTATCGTGATTAAACCTTTTTTTCCAATTTCCCAGTTGTCTTTAAAGTCATAAATGCAGAGAATGCCAGACTTTGATGACAAAGTTTGATTACAAAATATGCCCACGAAGGACCGCCGCACCACCTTCCTGTTCAAGTGAGCACAACAAGGTGAGTCCAAAAATGTATTGTATGCTGCTGCATAAATTATATAATATGCCAGGGAGATATGTATAATGTAGATAAGAAAGTAATACTAAGTGTATGTTGTGTAGTAAGCTGTTAGTTGCTTCCTTTATTTATCCTAGGGTTCTGACTTGGTGTACAGGGAGAACACTGTAAGAGCGGCCCATGTTCTGAATTCTGTCTGTACATTTCGAAAGTGCTGAACAAATAGTTATATTGACTAAATCCATCCAAGCTCGCTCATTAATGTCTTAATCGAAATTACGGATAGCCTCTTATTCGCTTGTCGTCCCTTATGCCATAGTATGTACATCTCAATTGTCAGTAGAAACCACATTTGTTTATTAAGCAAGTCAGCCAATCAGCTATGTTTTTTTAAAAGGCAATAAATGAGGCTGAATTAATTGTTCACTGCCATACAAGGCTCTGCTGACAGCCAGGTGTAGTAGTGGTAAGGTGTTGGGAATGCTGTTTGGGGTCACTGTTTGTTTTTAATTTAATTTAAATTTAACCAGGCAAGTCAGTTCAGAACAAATTCTTATTTACAATGATGGCCTACTGCGGAACAGTGGGTTAACTGTGCAATTAATGTATTGTTTAGTCTTTGCTGTTATGCAGCCCACATTTAATTGTTTTGTCCACTGGTTCACTCGCCCACACGTGCACACACGCGTACACACACACACACACACACACACACACACACACACACACACACACACACACACACACACACACACACACACACACACACACACACACACACACACACACACACACACACACACACACACACACACACACACACACACCTTTGTATTACAGTTAGAGCAACATAGGTCTTACGTCTTTCTCTCTTTTCTCTGATCACATTTTCTCTCAAGACCATACACTCACCCACACATCCACGTACACACACACAATATGGGGACGGTAGCATGCTGTGTGTTTGAATAATGTTGACAGCCATGTCATTTCATCAGTCGCCACGCCCTCTAAATATATTGCAAAGATCTTACATTGTGATACATCACTTGGCATGTCCTGTTACCATGTACCAGCTTCAATCGGACAACACTCACTCAATAATTTTTAGCATTTTATTCTATGTGATTTTCTTACGTCACTTGTATATTGCAGTACTCTCTTTGACAAACCTGATACAAATAATAATTATATAATTCTGTCAGGTAGGCCTACTTTGAAGTAAACATTTATTTGAGAATGTTTTGAGGAAAACGTTTCTGTCTACCCACTAGACAGACGTGCGCTTCATGCAGGCAGGGGCAATATTGCTGGAAATGAATTGGTAGATATTATGTTGCGTTTGGCTTTTTAAGCCAAACGTGGCTAACCGTCGGTAGTAGTGTCACCGTGGCTTTGATTGGATAGCAACCAGGATTTTGCCGTGTCAGATTTTTCGTGAGATTTGTTTGTGACAGTTTGCGGTGGAGCATGTGAAAATGGTATGTACTTTCAGATGATAATGAATTGTTTGGCAGCCCACTCATACCTGATACAATAATGATATGTCAACATCAGTGACCTCTACAATGATAATACATCATTTGGGCTAGGGCAACTGTCTCAGTGCCAATGAGGAAATAAGAGTGTTCTCCTTTCTTCGCTACGCCCGCCCTTAAAAAGAGCAGTTATCAGTTTCTTCCCTTTACATTTTCACATTTTGCACATTTAGCAGGCACTCTTATCCAGTGTGACTTACAGCTGTTGTTACAATTGGAACACACCACAGATCAATGTGATGGCATTTTATCTTCTTATCACTCTGGGATTTCGATTCATTTCAGGTTTGTGTTTTCAGGCCTTAACTTACTGTAGCCTAGATAAAGTTACATCATTGTGGCAGTGTCACTGTTTAACTTTTGATTCCTTTGTACCGGGCAAGCTAAATCAATCAGAAAAAGTATTTGACAGTATTTGACCCAGGTCTGACACAAGTATTTCAGTGTTATTTCGTCTCACTGATTCTAGTATTTGAGTGTTATTTCGTCTCACTGGACTCTTGTATCTGAAGAGCGTCTTTCTGTCTCAGTCTAATTCTGGTAATCAACTGAGTGTTTGTTTCTTTCATTCTATAGCGGAGTCACTTCTGCCTCCACCACAAAACGTTGAGGTGGTCTCTTACAACATGGATGCCATAGTTAAGTGGGACGCTCCCCTTACTTCACTGAAAAACCTTACCTACACAGCTGAATACAGGTGAGACGCATGTGCACACGCACATGCACATGCACACACACACACACACAGACAGACAGAGGATAAAAATACAGATGAAGAGGGTGTTGCTCATTCTGGATGCCGTTTTCCTCCCGCAGTGTCTCAGAGGCATTTAGACTGGTACTTCCATTCCTGGACTACACTGGACGGCAGACTGACTTTTTACCAGAGCAAACAGAAAAACAAAAACACACATATACAGATGTAGGATCTTAATTTGATTTTCCCTGACAAAAAAAAAAGATCAACTGCTCAAAAATTCCATTAATTTTAATGGACATAATAATTCACGTTTTATTTTGCTGCATGATTATTTTCCTGCTGTAGGAGACTGGCTCCAAATAAGATCATACATTTTTATGACACACAAATACACACGAATACTTCTGGTGTAAGTGTTTTGTCTTTGACATTATACTTAGAGGTTGTTCACACTTACTAGCATTTTTAGCAAAAAATATCCTCGGTTACACATACTGTGAGAGCAAAATTGCAAGATGATGCAATACTACTGTAATTGCATCAAATTGTTGTTTTATGCAACAGAATAGGGCAGGGGTTCTTGTTCAGCCTGGGACCCCAATTAGAAATGTTGCGTTTTCCTGGGACAAGCTTAGGAAAATATGCAACTATATGTAAATATCGGTACATTAAATTGCCCTTATGCCGAAAACAAATGCAATATAGACAAAAACAAATAACAATTAAATTACATTTTCATGTACATTTATATTCATGTTTATTTTCCACCATTAAAAACTCTTACATATCTGTCTAGGTTGGAATTGTTGCTGATAAAATACAATAAATCCTTTTCATTCTGAACTGGAACAAATTGATTGATCACATCACACAGATGCATAACAGAACGCACACACAGGCTTTTTGATAGGGCAACCCTAAGAAACAGTACAGATGGAAAATGATCAAGCCTACTGTACATCTTACTGTAGAAATGATTGTTGAAAGAAAATCAAGGTTGGAACTGTTGCTGTTTAAAATACAGTACATTATTTTATTCTGAACTAGAAGAAACTGATTGATCACATCACACAGATGTAGATCCGAAAACTCATACACACACAGTCCTAATGAGAGGTGCGTGGCTGGTTGACGTTTTCAAAAAGCATGACTATTCTGGGCTCAGTTTTTTACAGTGCAACACTGAGGTCATACTCAGCAATGAGACCGTTTCTGTATCTGATTTTTAATTAAGTATGTCAGAGTTGAGAACCCTGACTCACATAGGTATGTGGAGCCAAACTGGATCAGAACTTCTACTGCTTTCTCAGTCAGGCAGGAGGCCGCTTCCTACTGTAGATGAGCAACCCAGAACTGTGTGAATGTTTGCCTCAAAAAGCATCTTGCTTCAATCAGTTTATTCCAGTTCAGAATACAAATTAATACTTGTATTTTAACAGCAACAGTTCCAACCTAGACTAGTTTTCAACAATCATTTCTACAGTAAGATGTACAGTAGGCCTGATCATTTTTCATCTTCATCTGTACTGTTACTAAGGGTTGCAACATCAGTAACTAGATAGCTATTAGGTGTGTAACTTACAAGGCCACAGGATTGTTTGAGAAGAGAAACTCACATCTACTATGAGAGTTAGTACTCCGTTATTTCTACTTATCATTGCCTGTTATCAAATTACAACAATGCCTTGCTAGCTGACTTACTTTTCCACTGTCAAAGCACTGCTTCCTGAAGCATGATGCCCTGTTCTGAATGAACTCCCTGGGTTTATCATCATGCTGTATGTTTGGTCAGGACGTGTCATTTTATTAATTTGTTTGTTTTGAGAGACTCAATACTAACATTAAGCCCTTCCCCGCACAAAACACATTGTGGGCGCTCCTCGTTATTTCTCAAAGGTTGTATGAAAGAGAGAGAAACTCATCCCTGTATTTGTATTTCAAGACAATTGAGCTCAGCCAGAACTTGTAGCTAGCATGAGTCCATTTGATGAAAGCGGTGAGTGATGGCGAGTGGGAATGACAAGTCAGTGGCTGACAGGGCATCATCTGCTGCTGAACGACAGCGCTGCATCGTGTGTCACGGAGTGATGTTCAAGAAAAATGCAGAAAAAAGATCCGGTGAAACGCAAACGAAATGCACAGATGCACGTTGCCTAATCAATTCCAGTAATTAATTAAATAAGTATACATTTACTTTGAAATAGTTATAAATTTACTCTGACACATTGCGACCCACCATTAAAAGATCCGCGACCCATTTTGGCTCGCGACCCATACTTTAAGAAAGGCTGGAATAGGGGTTTCTTAGAACACTCTCAACTGTGTGTGTGTTCTACTGAGAAGGGACCTCTGGGGGCTTAATGCTGACAGAAGATTTATGATGCCTTGAGTGATAAACCTAACAAGACCGCATTCCATAGCATGAATTGGTGTTTCTATACTTAGGTACCAGGGTGGAGATGGCTCCAGTATGGATAATTGTGAGAGGAATTTTATGGCCAAACAGTTCTATTTTTGTTTTATCTGACCAGAGGACATTTCTCCAAAAAGTACGATCTTTGTCCCCATGTGCAGTTGCAAACCGTAGTCTGGCTTTTTTTTTTTATGCCAGTTTTGAAGCAGTGGCTTCTTCCTTGCTGAGCGGCCTTTCAGGTAATGTCGATAACGGACTGTTTTACTGTGGATATAGATACTTTTGTACCTGTTTCCTCCAGCATCTTCACAAGGCCCTTTGCTGTTGTTCTGGCATTGATTTGCACTTTTTGCACAAAATTACGTTCATCTCTAGGAGACAGAACCCGTCTCCTTCCTGAGCGGTATGACGGCTGCGTGGTCCCATGGTGTTTATACTTGCGTACTATTGTTTGTACAGATGAACGTGGTACCTTCAGCCATTTTGAAATTGCTCCCAAGGATGAACCAGACTTGTGGAGGTCTATAATTTTTTTCTGATGTCTTGGCTGATTTCTTTTTATTTCCCCATGATGTCAAGCAAAGAGGCACTGAGTTTGAAGGTAGGCCTTGAAATACATCTACAGGTACACATCCAAATGACTCAAATTATGTCAATTAGCCTATCAGAAGCTTCTAAAGCCATTACATAATTTTATGAAACGTTCCAAGCTGTTTAAAGGCACAGACAACTTAGTGTATGTAAACTTCTGAACCACTGGAATTGTGATACGATGAATGATAAGTGAAATAATCTGTCTGTAAACAATTGTTGGAAAAATAACTTGTCATGCACAAAGTAGATATCCTATCCGACTTGACAACACAATAGTTTGTTAACAGGAAATTTGTGGAGTGGTTGAAAAACGAGTTTTAATGACTCCAACCTAAATGTATGTAAACTTTTGAATTCAACTGTGTGAATAAAAGGTATAATACTTTGCTGTAAATTTATATTAATATGTTTATTAACAATACGTTAATGTTACTTGATCATGAATCATGTTGTTATTTAGCAGAAGTAAGCTGCTAACTTTCATTGTCTGCACATGCTTGTGGATTGTTGCAATTTTTAAGAGTGTAATATGGCTTGGTTGCATTCCTCAATATTGTTAAATAGTTTGTGCTCACTGGCTAGTGGCTACTGTGATATGTATCTTCAATTTGAGCTGTGGACCAAGAATCGATAAGTAGAAATCTCTTTCGCCATCTCTATCGTACAGGGAATAGGGTCATGCACTTCAGTGACATGTTGACATTTTGCCATAGTGTGAGTGTATCAGTACCATTATGTCTGTGGTTATACAGATGTAGGATCTTAATTTGATCACTCTTTTGTGCCTGAGAATTTTCTCAGTGTAGTCAAGGTTTAAAATGTCAGACTTGATTTGCCCTAATGAAAAATGTGTCAACCCCTACAAGAAAATAATAATTATACATCCACTTAATAACTAAAATGTCCTGTTGCTGCAGGATTATTTTCCTGCTTTAGCAAACTGGCTCAAATTAAGATCCTAATTCTGCATGAGGAACTTCACTGAGAGGGGAAGTTGTGAACAATGAAAGGGCATTGATATGACCAAACATACCGTATAGGAACTAAAAAAGTCCCACCTTTTCTGGAAGAGAACAAGACGCACACACTTGCAAAAAAACAAAACGAAACCTGTTTGATTTTTATAAAACAGGTAGTAACATAACACTAAGAGAAATTAAGAGAATGAAAGTGTTTTCCTGTCTAATGAATAAATTGCATCAGAGCTATTGAGTTTGTAGCTACATTATTTGACATTCATTAATAAGTGTTATGTATTTTGGAATACCTTGCCAAATCAGCTGTGTGTTTTCTCCTCTCTACTTAATAGTACGCAACATAAAGGCACTGTTATTACACATCGATGCCACAAAAAATGCAATTAAAATGTTAACCTCTTTTTATTGTCTGATACTCAGAAGGCCTTCAACTGCCTTCTTCCACACCGTATGTAAAGCCACCAAAGAGCACAGGTGTGACTTCGGCGAACTTCCCAGTTGCCATGGAAATTATCAATTCAGAGTGAGGATAGAGTTAGAGGGAAATACCTCCAGTTGGGCAGAAACCTCAAACTTCTCTCTTAAGAAAGGAAGTGAGTACCAATATGCACTTCGGTGATATTGTTCATTGTAGCTCTCTCATTCTTGATATCCTAACTTTGACTTCCTGTATTGTGTCTCCTCAGCCGTAATTGGTCCTCCAAACGTAACCTTGGTCACCAAGGGAGGAGCTTTTGGAGCTGTGGAGGTGAACATTCAGAATCCGGTGCTAAAGATCTCATCGCTGAAAGAAGCCTACAGCAAAGTGAAATACAATATCAGATACTGGAAGAAGAGTGACAAGAAGGATGTAAGAGAAACATATGATAGTCAAACACACACACACACACACACACACACACACACATACTGTGTACATTGAGCGTACAAAACATTAGGAACACCTTCCTACTATCGCACCCCCTTTTTCCCTCAGAACAGCCTGCATTCGTTGGGACATGGACTCTACAAGGTGTCGAAAGTGTTCCACAGGGATGCTGGCCCATGTTGACTCCAATGCTTCCCACAGTTGTGTCGGGTTGGTTGGATGTCCTTTGGGCGGTGGAACATTCTTGATACACACAGGAAACTGTGGGCATGAAAAAAAAACAGCAGCGTTGCAGTTCTTGACACTCAAACCGGTGTGCCCGGCACCTAGTACCATACCCCGTTTAAAGGAACTTAAATCTGATGTCTTGCACATAACGCACACATTTACACAGTCCATGTCTTAATTGTCTCAAGGTTTAAAAATACCTCTTCACCTCTGCACCTACAGTGCATTTGGAAAGTATTCAGACACCTTGACTTTTTCCACATTTTGTTACGTTACAGACTTATTCTAAAATGGATTAAATAGTTTATAGTCAATCTACACACACTACCCCATAATGACAAAGCAAAAACAGGTTTTTAGGAATGAAAAATGCAAATATCACATTTACATAAGTATTTTGACCCTTTTCTCAGTACTTTGTTGAAGCACCTTTGGCAGAAATTACTGCCTCGAGTCTTCTTGGGTATGATGCTAAAAGCTTGGCACACTTGTATTTGGGGAGTTTCTCCCATTCTTCTCTGCAGATCCACTCAAGCTCTGTCAGGTTGGTTGAGGAACGTCGCTGCACAGCTATTTTCAAGTTTCTCCAGAGATGTTCGATCGGGTTCATGTCCAGGCTCTGGCTGGGCCCCTCAAAGACATTCAGAGACTTGTCCCAAAGCCACTCCTGTGTTGTTTTGGCTGTGTGCTTAGTGTCATTGTCCTGTTGGAAGGTGAACCTTCACCCTAGTCTGAGGTCCTGAGTGCTCTGGAGCAGGTTTTCATCAAGGATCTCTCTGTTCTTTGCTCTGTTCATCTTTCCCTCGATCCTGACTAGTCTGTCAGTCCTTGCCACTGAAAAACATCCCCAAAGTATGATGCTGCCACCACCATGCTTCACTGTAGGTATGGTGCCAGGTTTCTTCCAGATGCGACTTTTGGCGTTCAGGCCAATTAGTTTAATCTTGGTTTCACCAGACCAGAGAATCTTGTTTCTCATGGTCTGAGAGTCCATAAGGTGTCTTTTGGCAAACTGCAAGTGGGACTTCATGTGCCTTTTACTGAGGAGTGGCTTCCTTCTGGTCACTCTACCATAAAGACCTGTTTGGTGGAGTGCTGAAAAAGATGGTTGTCCTTCTGGAAGGTTCTCCCATCTCCACAGAGGAACTCTGGAGTTTTGTCAGAGTGACAATCAGGTTATTGGCCACCTCCCTGACAAAGGCCCTTCTCCCCCGATTGCTCAGTTTGGCAGGGTGGCCAGCTCTAGAAAGGGTCTTGGTGATTCCAAACTTCTTCCATTTAAGAATGATGGAGGCCACTGTGTTCTTCGGGACCTTCAATGCTGCAGAAATGTTTTGGTAACGTTCCCCAGATCTTTGCCTTGACACAATCCTGTCTCGGAGCTCTACAGACAATTCCTTCAACCTCATGGCTTGCTTTTTGCTGTGACATGCACTGTCAACAGTGGGACCTTATATAGACAGGTGTGTGCCTTTCCAAATCATGTCCAATCAACTGAATTTACCACAGGTGGACTCCAATCAAGTTGAAGAAACATCTGAAGGATCAATGGAAACAAGATGCACCTGAGCTCAATTTCGAGTCTCATAGCAAAGGGTCTGAATACTATTTCTGTAAAAAAATATATACATTTGCAAACATTTCTAAAAATGTATTTTTGCTTTGTCATTATGGGGTATTTTGTGTAGATTGATGAGGGTGTACAGTTGAAGTCGGAAGTTTACATAAACTTAGGTTGGAGTCATTAACACTCGTTTTTCAACCACTCCACAAAAATCTCTTGTTAACAAACTAGTTTTGACAAGTCGGTTAGGACATCTACTTTGTGGATGACACAAGTAATTTTTCCAACAATTGT
The DNA here is from genome assembly GCF_045679555.1 of Salvelinus alpinus. Taxonomy (NCBI): domain Eukaryota; kingdom Metazoa; phylum Chordata; class Actinopteri; order Salmoniformes; family Salmonidae; genus Salvelinus; species Salvelinus alpinus. Next base: position 12,969,496 of record NC_092123.1, read on the forward strand.
TTACAGACAGATTATTTTACTTATAATTCACTGAATCACAATTCCAGTGGGTCAGAAGTTTACATACACTAAGTTGACTGTGCCTTTAAACACCTTGGAAAATTCCCCAAAATGATGTAATGGCTTTAGAAGCTTCTGATATGCTAATTGACATTTAATTTGAGTCAATTGGAGGTGTACCTGTGGATGTATTTCAAGGCCTACCTTCAAACTCAGTGCCTCTTTGCTGAACATCATGGGAAAATCAAAAGAATCACCTTCATCCTTGGGAGCAATTTCCAAATGCCTGAAGGTACCACATTCATCTGTACAAACAATAGTACGCAAGTTAACACACCATGTGACCATGCAGTCGTCACGACACTCAGGAAGGAGACGCATTCTGTATCCTAGAGATTAACGTACTTTGGTGTAAAAAGTGTAAATCAATCCCAGAACAACAGCAAAGGACCTTGTAAAGATGCTGGAGGAAACAGGAACAAAAGTATCTATATCCACAGTCAAACGAGTCCTATATCGACAGAACCCGAAAGGCCGCTCAGCATGGAAGAAGCCACTGCTCCAAAACCACCGTAAAAAAGCCAGACTACGGTTTACAACTGCACATGGGGACAAAGATCGTACTTTTTGGTGAAATGTCCTCTGGACTGATGAAACAAAAAGAGAACTATTTGGCCATAATGACCATCATTATGTTTGGAGGAAAAAGGGGGATGCTTGCAAGCCGAAGAACACCATTCCAACGTTGAAGCACAAGGGTGTTAGCATCATTTCGTGGGGGTGCTTTGAGCAGGAGGGACTGGTGCACTTCAGAAAAATAAGAAGAAAGAAACATCTCGAGACATCAGTCAGGAAATTATAGCTTGGTCACAAATGGGTCTTCCAAATGGACAATGCACCCAAGCATACGTCCAAAATTGAGGCAAAATGGCTTAAGGACAACAAAGTCAAGGCCATCACAAAGCCCTGACCTCAATTCGATAGAAAATGTGTGGGCAGACCTGAAAAGCGTGTGCGGGAGGCCTTACAAGGAGGCCTTACAAACCTGACTCAGTTACAGCAGCTCTGTCAGGAGGAATGGGCCAAAATTCACCCAACTTATTGTGGGAAGCTTGTGGAAGGCTACCCCAAACGTTTGACCAAGTTAAACAATTTAAAGGCAATGCTACCAAATACTAATTGAGTGTATGTAAACCTCTGACCCACTCGGAATGTGATGAAAGAAAGAAAAGCTGAAATAAATCATTCTCTCTACTATTATTCTGACATTTCACATTCTTAAAATAAAGTGGTGATCCTAACTTGACCCAAGACAGGGTATTTTTACTAGGATTAAATGTCAGGAATTGTGAAAAACTGAGTTTAAATGTTTTTGGCTAAGGTGCATGTAAACTTCAACTGTGTGTTTTATTTAATACATTTTAGAATAAGGCTGTAACGTAACAAAAGTCAGAAAAAGGGAAGGGGTCTGAATACTTGTAAAATCAATGTATGCAATCCATGCCTCAATTGTCTCAAGGCTTACAAATCCTTCTTTAAAATCCTCCCCTTCAACTACACTGATTGAAATGGGATAATAGCCTTCATCTAAATTCAACTAGTCAGTCTATGTCATGGAAACAGCAGGTGTTCCTAATGTTTATACAGTGAGTGTATATACACACACACAGACATACTCCCACTATTTCTCTCACCCACCCACCACCCCCTCACTCACTCAACTCACTCAACTAACTCACTCACTCACTCAGTCAGTCTTACACTAACTCCGTGTGTTATCACAGGTGTCTGAGAGAGAGATGGTGACTGAGCAACGTGTTAAACTGAAGCCACTGGAGCCCAACACTAGATACTGCGTTCAGGTCCAGGTGTACATACCGATGCCGCAAAACAATACGGGGCAGTACAGCAAGGCCGCGTGTGTGATGAGCACCTCAAACAACACAACCACAGGTGAGCTCTCCACCGTCTCCCTCACACACCCTTCCCCCCTTTCTTCCACTTTTTTCCCATCCTTCATAATTTGATGATACCAAATAGTATTTGTGTTCATTGTTGCAAATGGAACGGAAACTGCCTCAAGAAAACAGACATTTCCATAATCTGTGCTATCAGTTCAGTTTCTGAGGGTCGTTCTAACTGGTGTCCACCTGTGTCTGTGCTTTAGATGGGGAGCGAAGGTTGTCTGAGGGCCTGGTGGTCAGTTTGGTGACGATAGCTGTGGCTTTTCCACTACTACTCCTAGTCCCCTGGATCATCTACAAAGGGAAAAGGTTTCTCCATCCCAAGGTTAAGCTGCCTGAGCATTTGAAACAGGTACAGTGTGTGTGTGTGCGCACATGCGTACGTGTGTGTGCACATGCGTGCGTGTATGCATGGGTGCATGTGTGCACCCCTGCGTACTTGGTGCACATCTGTGTGAGTCTGTGTTCAATTAATTAATTAATCAATCCATCCATCTATTCATCCATCCATCCATTGGATGGTTCATTGACTGACAGTTCTTCTCCCCCACAGCACCTGATTGATTCTCATCAATACCCTTACCTGGCCTCGCAGATCACCTCTCCTCTACAAGAGAAATATGATCAGATCAGCGCTCTGTGTGAGGAAAATCCATACAATGTGTTGACTGACATACCAGAGGACAACCTTTACCATGTGGATAGTGGGGTCTCTGTGGAGATGCCTGAATACTACAATGCTGTTGATGAAAATGCCAATTTTGACATGCCCTACAAGAATATCTGACAATGGTATCAAGACATGAGCTAATGTAATCATTCTGTATATGGGCATATGGAATCTGAGGATAACAGGTAGTCATGATGGATTGTTAGCCATTAACATTAACGTGTTCATTAGGGGCTGAGGCCCTTCAGCATAAATATTTTAACTTTTCAGTGTTTTTCCTCTTCAATTTTCGTGCTTACAAAACCGTATTGAACTTCATACTTTTCATATTTTTTTTACATACTGTGTATATACTGTATATACACGGTACCAGTCAAAAGTTTGGACACCTACTCATTCAAGGTTTTTCTTTATTTTTACTATTTTCTACAATTTAAAATAAAAGTGAAGATGTTTTTACGGTGTTATTTCATAGTTTTAATGTCTTCAATTTTATTCTACAATGTAGAAAATAGTCAAAATAAAGAAAAACCCTTGAATGAGTAGGTGTCAAATTTTGACTGGTACTGTGTATATAAACACACACTACCATTCAAAAGATTATAAATAATGATTTTTATTTGAAAAAATAATTGTGACCTTCAAACTTTGCTTTCGTCAAAGAATCCTCCATTTGCAGAAATTACAGCCTTGCAGACCTTTGGCATTCTAGTTGTCAATATGTTGAGGTAATCTGAAGAGATTTCACCCCATGCTCCTGAAGCTCCTCCCACAAATTGGATTGGCTTGATGGGACCTTCTTATGTACCATACGGTCAAGCTGCTCCCACAACAGCTCAATAGGGTTGAAATCCAGTGACTGTGCTGGCCACTCCATTATAGACAGAATACCAGCCGACTGCTTCTTCCGTAGTTTGAAGTTTTGCATTGGATCATTGTCCTGTTGTAGGAGGAAATTGTCTCCAATAAAGCACCCTCCATGATGTATGGCATGGCCTTGCAAAATGTAGTCATAGTGTCACGATCGTCTTTATGTGGAAGAGAGGACCAAGGCGCAGCGTGATACGAATACATCTTCTTTAATTATAACGAAGACGAAACAAACACTCTTACAGACTAATACAAAACAACAAACGGCTGTGAAGCTACAAACCTACGTGCACACATGCAACATAGACAATTACCCACAACCTGTCTAATGCCTATGGCTGCCTTAGATATGGCTCCCAATCAGAGACAACGATAGACAGCTGTCTCTGATTGAGAACCACTCAGGCAACCATAGACATACCTAGACACCTACACTGAACACAACCCCATAAACTCTACCAAAACCCCCTAGACACTACAAACACCCTCGACTAGACAAAAACACACAAACATCCCCCATGTCACACCCTGACCTAACTAAAATAATAAAGAAAACAAAGATAACTAAGGCCAGGGCGTGACACATAGCCTTCTTTCTTCAAAATACCTTTCACCCTTTACAAATGTCCCACTTCTCCACCACCAAAGCATCCCCAGACCATCACATTGCCTCCACCATACTTGGCAGATGGCGTCAAGCACTCCTCCAGCATTTTTTCTGCGTCTCACGAATGTTCTTCTTTGTGATCCGAAAACCTAAAACTTCGATTTGTCTGTCCATAACACATTTTTCCTATCTTCCTCTGTCCAGTGTCTATGTTATTTTGCCCATCTTAATCTTAATTTTTTTTTGGCCAATCTGAGATATGGCTTTTCTTTGCAACTCTGCCTAGAAGGCCAGCATCCTGGAGTCGCCTCTTCACTGTTGATGTTGAGACTGGTGTTTTGCGGGTACTATTTAATGAAGCTGCCAGTTGAGGACTTGTGAAGTGTCTGTTTTCAAACGAAACACTCTAATGTACTTGTCCTCTTGCTCAGTTGTGCACCGGTGCATTCCACTCCTCTTTCTATTCTGGTTAGAGCCAGTTTGCCATGTTCTGTGAAGGGAGTAGTACACAGCGTTGTATGAGATCTTCAGTTTCTTGGCAATTTCTCGCATAGAATAGCCTTCATTTCTCAGAACAAGAATAGACTGATGAGTTTCAGAAGAAAGTTCTTTGTTTCTGGCCACTTTGAGTCTGTAATCGAACCCACAAATGCTGATGCTCCAGATACTCAACTAGTCTAAAGAAGGCCAGTTTTGTAGCTTCTTTAATCAGCACAATAGTTTTCAGCTGTGCTAACATTATGGCAAAAGGGTTTTCTAATGATCAATTAGCCTTTTAAAATGATAAACTTGGATTAGCTAACACAACGTGCTATTGGAACACAGGAGTGATGGTAGCTGATAAAGGGCCTTTGTACGCCTATGTAGATATTCCATTATAAATCATCCATTTCCAGATACAATAGTCATTAATTTAGATGATTCATAATAAAGGAGTCATGAGTTGTGTAAATGTGTTTGTTTTTAATGTTCACTTCCCCCTTTTGGACCAAATTCACTGCATTATTCTTGCTCTGGTAGTGCATCTGTCTGCTTCAACTTACTATGAAGATCGTCCACTCATCCATCAACACCTCTCATGGACTCTCACAAAGTGGAGGCTCCTCAGAGGAGGAAGGGGAAGACCATCCTACTCAAAGAATAATGAAACATTAAAAAATGTATCCTTGTTAGATAAAACTATACTAAACATATTCATGTCACCAAATACCTGAATAAAACCCAATGTTTTGCGTTGAAGGTCTAACAGTAGTATCAACAACATACTTTAGGATAGCACCATAGTGTAGCCGGAGGACAGCTATTTTCCGTCCTCCTCTGGCTACATTGACTTCAGTACAAAACCTAGGAGGCTTGTATGCCTCACCCACATCCATAGACTTACGTGGTAATTATGACCTCTTCCGGAGGACGTCCTCCAACAAGTCAAAGCTTTTGCAATAGGAACTGACATGTTGTTCATCAAATCATAGATTTAAGATCAAAAAACTAACCTAGTGTGGTGTACTGGGGTTGTGCCGCAGAGCATTATTGGAGTTCTATGTGGTGTGAAGCTTGGTGAGTTGGTGACATATTGATTGAAAGCGAAAGAGTGATAGTTGAGCATTTTTAGGATATTATTAAATTCAAATTAGTTTCTTCAAACTACAGGAGATGGAGGAGAAAGATTATATATTGTCATATTGGATTTAGAACTTTATTCTTGTGTCAAATTAGTGCAATTTATTTCAATTTGCATTGCTAACTTAAGTACCAAGAAGCGAGCTAGCTACTAGAGTCCAGTTTTGGTCACCAGAATGGCTAGCTAATGGTAACAACAATGTAGTGTATTTTTTGTTGAAGAACCCCTTTCATTGCCCACATCAGATTCAAGCTTCTGGGAAAAAGCCACATCGATCACGTAACTGGACAAAGATGTTTCTGTAATGAGTACGACGCGAAGGATATCCTGCTCTCCGGAGACCAGGCCCAAATCCCCGTAATTTGCAGGAAGAAAAGGCGGAGATACAGACGGAGATGGTCGGGTTGTCTATTTGTCAATAACAGCTGGTTCGCGACGTCTAACATTTAAGTAGTCTTTAGGTAGACCACACTATCTACCAAGAGAGTTCTCATCTATATTATTCGTAGCTGTCTATTTACCAACACAAATCGATGCTGGCACTAAGATCGCACTCAACGAGCTGTATAAGACCATAAACAAAAAAGAAAAGACTCATCCAGAAGCGGCACCCCTAGTGGCCGGGGACTTTAATGCAGGAAAACATAAATTCGTTTTACCTCATTTCTACCAGCACGTCTCATGTGCAACCAGATGGAAAAAAAACTCTACACCACCTTTACTCCACATAAAGAGATGCATACAAAGTTCTCCCTCCTCCATTTGGCAAATCTGACCATAATTCTATCCTCCTGGTTCCTACTTACAACCAAAAAACTAAAGCAGGATGTACCAGTAACTCGCTCAATACGGAAGTGGTCAGATGACACGGATGCTACGCTATAGGACTGTTTTGCTAGCACAGACTGGAATATGTTCCGTGATTCATCCAATTGCATTTAGGAGAATACCACCTCAGTTACCGGCTTCATAAATAAGTGCATTGACAACGTTATCCCCACAGGGACCGTAAGTACATATCCCAACCAGAAGCCATGGATTACAGGCAACAGCTTTAGCTAAAGGACTGGGACACTAATCTGGACGCTTATGAGAAATCCCACTATGCGCTCATCCGAACCATCAAACAGGCAAAGTGGCAATTCAGGACTTAGATTGAATCCTACTACATCAGCATTTAAGCTTGTCGGGTGTAGCAGGGCTTGCAAACTATTACGTACTACATAGGGAAACCCAGCTGCGAGCTGTCCAGTGACGCAAGCCTTCCAGACGAGCAAATGCCTTTTGCTGCTCTTCGAGGCAAGCAACACTGAGGCATGCATGAAAGTACCAGCTTTTCCAGACAACTGTGCGATTAAATTCTCCATAGCCGATGTGAGCAAGACCTTGAAACAGGTCAACATTCACAAGGCCGCGGGGCCAGACGGAATAACAGGATGTGTAATCAGAGCATGTGCGGACCAACTGGCAAGTGTCTTCACTGACATTTTCAACCTCTCTGTAATACCCACGTTTCAAGCAGATCACCATAGTCCTTTTGCCCAAGAATGCAAAGATAACCTGGCAAAATGACTAAAGCCCCATAGCACTCACCTTGGTAACCATGAAGTGCTTTGAAAGGCTGGTCATGGCTCACATCAACACCCTCATCCCGGAAACCCTAGTCCCACTCCAATTCACATACTGCCCCAACAGATCAACAGATTATGCAATCTCAATCACACTCCACACTGCCCTTTCCCACCTGGACAAAAGGAACACCTATGTGAGAAGGCTGTTTATTGACTACAGCTCAGCGTACAACACCATAATGCCCACAAAGCTCATCACTAACCTTAGGACTAAACACCTCCCTCTGCAACTGGATCCTGGACTTCCTAACGGGCCGCCCCCAGGTGGTAAGGGTAGACAACAACACATCTACCACGCTGATCCTCAACACCAGGGCACCTCAGGGGTGACTGCTTAGTCCCCTCCTGTCCTCCCTGTTAACCCACGGATGCTTGGCCAAGCACGACTCTAACATCATCATTAAGTTTGCTGATGACACAACAGTGGTAGGCCTGATCACTGACAACGATGAGACAGTCTATAGGGAGGAGGTCAGAGACCTGGCAGTGTGGTACCAGAACAACAAGCTCTCCATCAATGTGAGCAAGACAAAGGAGATGATCGTGGACTACAGGAAATGGAGGGCCGAACAGGCTCACATTAACATCAACAGGGCTGTACGTGGAGCGTGTCAAGAGTTTCAAGTTCCTTGGTGTCCACACCACCAACAAACAAACAAAAGAGGAACAACAACTACTTTTCCCCATCAGGAGACTGAAAAGATTTGAAATCTGGGTCCCCAGATCCTCGAAAAGATCTAGAACTGCACCATCGAGAACATCCATATAGGGCGGCAGTTAGCCTAGTGGTTAGAGCTTTAGACTAGCAATCGAAAGGTTGCAAGATCGAATCCCCATGCTGGCAAGGTTAAGATTTGTCGTTCTGCCACTGAACAAGGCAGTTGAACGGCTGCCATTGAAAATAAGAGTTTGTTCGTAACTGTCACGATCGACCATGGGAGAGAGAGAGGACCAAGGCGCAGCGTGTAAAAAATAGATCTTCTCTTTATTAGAAGATAACCAACGAAGCAAAAACAACAAATAGAAGACCGTGAAGCTATAACTGACAAAATGCACACATGCAACCTTGACACAGACCTAGACATAGAACAGAACTAGACAATGACCCAACAAAAACCTGATGCCTATGGCTGCCTAAAATATGGCTCCCAATCAGAGACAAATGAACGACATCTGTCTCTGATTGAGAACCACTCAGGCAACCATAGACAACCCTAGAAACATACACTCAACCATAGACATACCTAGAAACATACACACAACCATAGACACAGCTAGACAACTATACTAAACATAAACCCAACTACTCTAATACCCCCCCTTTTCCATATAACCACCCGAAACGAGACAAAACACAAACATTCCCCATGTCACATCCTGACCTAACTAAAATAATAAAGAAAACAAAGATAACTAAGGCCAGGGTGTGACATAACCCCCCCCTTAAGGTGCGAACTCCGGGCGCACCAGCATAAAGTCTAGGGGAGGTCTGGGTGGGCGTCCGTCCGTCCACGGCGGCGGCTCCGGCACAGGTCGTGGTCCCCACCCCACCATAGTCACTACCCGCTTACGTAGCCTCCTCCAAATGACCACCCTCCAACTTAACCCCACTGGATTAAGGGGCAGCACCGGACTAAAGGACAGCACCGGACTAAGGGGCAGCACCGGACTAAGGGGCAGCACCGGACTAAGGGGCAGCACCGGACTAAGGGGCAGCCCCGGGACAAGGTAGCTCAGGACAAAGAGGTAGCTCAGGACAGAGGGATAGCTCAGGACAGAGGGATAGCTCAGGATAGAGGGGCAACTCCGGACTGAAGGGCAGCTCCGGACAGAGAGACAGCTCTGGACTGAGGGGCAGTTCTGGATGGCGAACGGCTCTGGACGCTCATGGCTGGCTGACGGCTCTGGACGCTCATGGCTGGCTGACGGCTCTGGACGCTCATGGCTGGCTGACGGCTCTGGACGCTCCGGTCTGGCGGACGGCTCTGGACGCTCCGGTCTGGCGGAAGGCTCTGGCGGCTCCTGTCTGGCGGAAGGCTCTGGCGGCTCCTGTCTGGCGGAAGGCTTTGCAGGCTCATGGCAGACGGGCGGCTTTGCAGGCTCATGGCAGACGGGCGGCCTTGCAGGCTCCTGGCAGACGGGCGGCTTTGCAGGCTCCTGGCAGACGGGCGGTTCAGACGGCGTAGGGCAGACGGATGACTCTGGCGGCACTGGGCAGACGGATGACTCTGGCGGCACTGGGCAGACGGATGACTCTGGCGGCACTGGGCAGACGGATGACTCTGGCGGCACTGGGCAGACGGATGACTCTGGCGGCACTGGGCAGACGGATGACTCTGGCGGCACTGGGCAGACGGATGACTCTGGCGGCACTGGGCAGACGGATGACTCTGGCGGCACTGGGCAGACGGATGACTCAGGCGGCACTGGGCAGACGGATGACTCAGGCGGCACTGGGCAGACGGATGACTCAGGCGGCACTGGGCAGACGGATGACTCAGGCGGCGCTGGGCAGACGGATGACTCAGGCGGCGCTGGGCAGACGGATGACTCAGGCGGCGCTGGGCAGACGGATGACTCAGGCGGCGCTGGGCAGACGGATGACTCAGGCGGCGCTGGGCAGACGGATGACTCAGGCGGCGCTGGGCAGACGGATGACTCAGGCGGCGCTGGGCAGACGGATGACTCAGGCGGCGCTGGGCAGACGGATGACTCAGGCGGCGCTGGGCAGACGGGCAGCTCTGACGGCGCTGGGCAGACGGGCAGCTCTGATGGCGCTGGGCAGACGGGCAGCTCTGACGGCTCGGGGCAGACTGGCAGCTCGGGACAGACGGACAGCTCTGACGGCTCTGGACAGACTGGCAGCTCTGACGGCTCGGGGCAGACTGGCAGCTCTGACGGCTCGGGGCAGACTGGCAGCTCTGACGGCTCGGGGCAGACTGGCAGCTCTGACGGCTCGGGGCAGACTGGCAGCTCTGGCCGGCTGAGACGCACTATAGGCCTGGTGCGTGGTGCCGGAACTGGAGGTACCGGGCTGGGGACACGCACCTGAAGGCTAGTGCGGGGAGATGAAACAGGGCATACTGGACCCTGGATAAGCACATTAGGCCTAGTGCGTGGTGCCGGCGCTCGTGGTACCGGGCTGGAGACACGCATCTCAAGGCTAGTGCGGGGAGAAGGAACAGGCCATACTGGACCCTGGATAAGCACCTTAGGCCTAGTGCGTGGTGCCGGCACTGGTGGTACCGGGCTGGGGACACGCATCTCAAGGCTAGTGCGGGGAGAAGGAACAGGCCATACTGGACCCTGGAGACGCACCTTAGACCTAGTGCGTGGTGCTGGAACTGGTGGTACCGGGCTGGAGCGGAAAGGTACTACAGGAGGTGCAGGACTAGGGAGGCACACAGGAGACCTGGTTCGTGGGACTGTCATTCCCAGACGGTTAGCACGCAACTCAGGACGAGCCTGGAGAACTGACTCAGGTAACATCACCTCCCGCACACGCTCTGTCGGGTGGATGTCGTGCCTCACGCACCAACACAGCAGCTTCCTCCTTTCACTCTCCTCCAAACTCCTCAATAAATCCTTAACAGTCTCTGTATTATTTCCATTGCTCACCTCCAGTATTAGCACACTTGGCTCTGGTTCCCTCCTTTCACGCTGCTTGGTCCTTCTTGGTTGGGTCATTCTGTCACGATCGACCATGAGAGAGAGAGAGGACCAAGGCGCAGCGTGTAAAAAATACATCTTCTCTTTATTAGAAGATAACCAACGAAGCAAAAACAACAAATAGATGACCGTGAAGCTATAACCGACAAAATGCACACATGCAACCTTGACACAGACCTAGACATAGAACAGAACTAGACAATGACCCAACAAAAACCTGATGCCTATGGCTGCCTAAAATATGGCTCCCAATCAGAGACAAATGAACGACATCTGTCTCTGATTGAGAACCACTCAGGCAACCATAGACAACCCTAGAAACATACACTCAACCATAGACATACCTAGAAACATACACACAACCATAGACACAGCTAGACAACTATACTAAACATAAACCCAACTACTCTAATACCCAACACCCCCCCTTTTCCATATAACCACCCGAAACGAGACAAAACACAAACATTCCCCATGTCACATCCTGACCTAACTAAAATAATAAAGAAAACAAAGATAACTAAGGCCAGGGTGTGACAGTAACTGACTTGCCTAGTTAATTAAAGGTAATTAAATAAATTTATATAGCCTTATTATTTATTGTGTTACTTTTTATTTTTTGCTTTAGATTATTTAGTAAATATTTTCTCTACTTTATTTCTTGAACTGCATTGTTCAACAGAATGATTTGATATTTTCCATTGCATCATCCATCAAAAGTTAGATGAAAAGCGAGGATGACGCAGCACATTTTTTTGGGCCTGCTCAAGTAGGCTACGCTTTCCACTTTCCTACGGTATTTATTTAGCAAACATGATAACACATCATCAGTCCAGACAGACTTAAGCAAAATGTTGCAGCAGCCTAGGCTACACCTAAACATTAGAGATCTGACGATTTTCAGGTCTGATCATCAGTAGGCTACTTGTAATAGCAGCCACATACAGCTTATGCACCCTGTCCATCTGGTCATGGTAGACAAATTGGTAACATTGTGTATTTATAGTTCATTTGTTTTTGTCAGGAGAAAATGTGAATGTGATCAAATTTGGTTAATATTCAAACGTGGGCTGGCTAGGCTGCCTAGACCTTTTCAATCCAAAATGATTAGTCCCCTGAAATCAATGTCTGATCCAACACTTTTTTTTTGCATTGAATGCATCTCAATCCACCACATCTGCCTATTAAACTTCTACGGTTGAGCTCACATAGGCTAATGTGATTAGCATGAGGTTGTAAGTTACAAAAAAAATCACAGGACAGAAAGATTAAATTATTGTTAATCTAACTGCACTGTCCAATTCACAGTAGCTATTACAGTGAAATAATACCATGCTATTGTTTGAGGAGAGAGCACAATTATGAACTTGAAAATGTATTAATAAACCAATTTGGGCAGTCACATTTGGGCAGTCTTGATACAAGATTTTGAACAGATATGCAATGGTTCATTGGATCAGTCTAACACTTTGCACATACACTGCTGGCCAAAATGTAAATTGTGCCTGGGCTGGAATAATACATTATGGCCTTTCTCTTGCATTTCACAGATGAAAATATTTTAACAGATCCAATGTGTTATATTCTCCTACATTCATTTCACATTTCCACAAACTTCAAAGTGTTTCCTTTCAAATGGTATCAAGAATATACATATCCTTGCTTCAGGTCCTGAGCTACAGGCAGTTAGATTTGGGTCTGTCATTTTTGGCGAAAATTAAAAAAAAGGGTCCGATCCTTAAGAGGTTCTATTTCTGCTTCTTCGGTGAAAGTGCAGTATTTGTCAGACCATGAGACATCCTGAAAATCAATCTTCTTACAACATCATATGTAAATATTATGACCCCTCTATGGAAAGATGAGGACTACTTCCGGGGCCGACAGAGATGGCCGCCTCGCTTCGCGTTCCTAGGAAACTATGCATTATTTTGTTTTTTTATTTGTTATTTCTTACAATGTTACCCCAGAAAATCTTAGGTTTTATTTCATACAGTCGAGAGGAACTATTGGATATAAGAGCAGCGTCAACTCACCAACATTAGGACCAGGATTACAACTTTCCCGAAGTGGATCCTCTGTTTGGCCTACCACCCAGGACAATGGATCGGATACCAGCCGGCGACCCAAAACAACGGCGCCGTAGAAGGGGCAGACGGAGCGGTCTTCTGGTCAGGCTCCGTAGACAGGCACATCGCGCACCACTCCCGAGCATACTACTCGCAAATGTCCAGTCTCTTGACAACAAGGTAGACGAAAGCCGAGCAAGGGTAGCATTCCAGAGAGACATCGGAGACTGTAATGTTCTTTGTTTCACGGAAACATGGCTCACTCGAGACACGCTATCTGAGTCGGTACAGCTACCTGGTTTCTTCACGCATGACGCCGACAGAAACAATCATCTCTCTGGTAAGAATAATGGCGGGGGTGTATGCCTTATGATTAACGAGACGTGGTGTGATCATAACAACATACAGGAACTCAAGTCCTTTTGTTCACCTGACTTAGAATTCCTCAAAATCAAATGCCGACCGCATTATCTACCAAGAGAATTCTCTTCGATCATAATCACAGTCGTGTATATTCCCCCCCAAGCAGACACATTGACGGCCCTGAAAGAACTTCATTCGACTCTATGTAAACTGGAAACCACATATCCTGAGGAAGCATTTTTTGTAGCTGGGGATTTTAGCAAGGCTAAGCTTTGTGCTACTAGGGCTGGCAACACCCTAGATCACTGTTATTCTAACTTCCCAGACGCATATAAGGCCCTCCCCCGCCCTCCCTTCGGAAAAGCTGACCACGACTCCATTTTGTTGCTCCCACCCTATAGACAGAAACTAAAACAGGAAGCACCCGCACTCAGGTCTGTTCAACACTGGTCCGACCAATCGGATTCCACGCTTCAAGATTGCTTCGATCACGTGGACTGGGATATGTTCCGCATAACGTCGAACAACAACATTGACAAATACGCTGATTCGGTGAGCGAGTTTATTAGCAAGTGCATCGGTGATGTTGTACCCACAGCGTCTATTAAAACGTTCCCCAACCAGAAACCATGGATTGATGGCAGCATTCGTGCAAAACTGAAAGCGCGAACCACTGCTTTTAATCATGGCAAGGCGAGCGGAAACATGACCGAATACAAACAGTGTAGCTATTCCCTCCGTAAGGCAATCAAACAAGCTAAGCATCAGAAAAGAGACAAAGTAGAGTTGCAATTCAACGGCTCAGACACGAGAGGTAATTGGCAAAAACCAGCCCCGTCGCGGACCACGATGCCTTGCTCCCAGACAGACTAAACATATTTTTTGCTCGCTTTGAGGACAATACAGTGCCACTGACACAGCCCGCTACCAAAACCTGTGGGCTCTCCTTCACTGTAGCCAACGTGAGTAAAACATTTTAACGCGTTAACCCTCGCAAGGCTGCAGGCCCAGACGGCATCCCCGGGCCGCGTCCTCAGAGCATGCACAGACCAGCTGGCTGGTGTGTTTACAGACATATTCAATCAATCCTTATCCCAATCTGCTGTTCCCACATGCTTCAAGAGGGCCACCACTGTTCCTGTTCCCAAGAAAGCTAAGGTAACTGAGCTAAATGACTACCGCCCTGTAGCACTCACTTCTGTCATCATGAAGTGCTTTGAGAGACTAATCAAGGACCATATCACCTCCACCCTACCTGACACCCTAGACCCACTCCAATTTGCTTACCGCCCCAATAGGTCCACAGACGACGCAATCGCCATCACACTGCACACTGCCCTAACCCATCTGGACAAGAGGAATACCTATGTAAGAAGGCTGTTCATCGGTTACAGCTCAGCATTTAACACCATAGTACTCTCCAAACTCGTCATTAAGCTCGAGACCCTGGGTCTCGACCCCGCCCTATGCAACTGGGTCCTGGACTTCCTGACGGGCCGCCCCCAGGTGGTGAGGATAGGTAACAACATCTTCACCCCGCTGATCCTCAACACTGGGTCCACACAAGGGTGCGTTCTCAGCCCTCTCCTGTACTCCCTGTTCACCCACGACTGCGTGGCCATGCACGCCTCCAACTCAATCATCAAGTTTGCAGACGACACTACAGTGATAAGCTTGATTACAAACAACAACGAGACGGCCTACAGGGAGGAGGTGAGGGCCCTCGGAGTGTGGTGTCAGGAAAATAACCTCACACTCAATATCAACAAAATAAAGGAGATGATCGTGGACTTCAGGAAACAGCAGAGGGAGCAGCCCCCTATTTACATTGACGGGACAGTAGTGGAGAGGGTGGAAAGTTTTAAGTTCCTCGGCGTACACATCACGGACAAACTGAAATGGTCCACCCACACAGACAGCGTGGTGAAGAAGGCACAGCAGCGCCTCTTCAACCTCAGAAATTCGTCTTGTCACTAAAATCACTCACAAACTTTTACAGATGTACAATCGAGAGCATCCTGTCGGTCTGTATCACCGCATGGTACGGCAACTGCTCCGCCCATAACCGTAAGTCTCTCCAGAGGGTAGTGAGGTCTGCACAACGCATCACCGGGTGCAAACTACCTGCCCTCCAGGACACCTACACCACCCGATGTCACAGGAAGTCCAAAAAGACTAACATTGAGTGGCTGCTGCCAACATACTGACTCAACTCTAGCCACTTTCTATAATGCTTCCATACCCTACATTATTCATCTCATATGTATATACTGTACGCTATACCATCTACTGCATCTTGCCATCTTGATGTAATGTATCACTAGCCACTTTAAACAATGCCACTTTATATAATGTTTTCATACCCTACATTACTCATCTCATATGTATATACTGCACTCTATAACATCTACTGCATCTTGCCTATCTTGCCATTCGGGCATCACTCATTCATATATTTTTATGTACATATTCGTATTCATTCTTTTACACTTGTGTGTATAAGGTAGTTGTGAAATTGTTCAGTTATATTACTTGTTAGATATTACTGCATGGTCGGAACTAGAAAAACAGGCATTTCGCTACACTCGCATTAACATCTGCTAACCATGTGTATGTGACAAATACATTTGATTTGATTTGACTCTCACGAACACGATGTTGGTCTCTGTTTTGCAACGACCCCCACAAGTGCCTTGGGAATCGTCAGAAGTCGGTACAGCCAATCTGCCAACTATGCCTGGTTGTTCTTTATAAGTGTTTTCCTCACCATCTTCAATTAGCATGCCCCATTCAAATAATGTAGAACTAAGAAAAGATATAGCCCTTGGTTCACTCCAGACTTGACTGCCCTTGACCAGCACAAAAACATTATGTGGCGTACTGCATTTGCATCAAATAGCCCCCGCGATATGCAACTTTTCAGGGAGGTCAGGAACCAATAAACACAGTCAGACCGGAAAGCTAAGGCTAGTTTCAAACAGAAGTGTGCATCCTGTAGCACTAATTCCCAAAAGTTTTGGGACACCGTAAAGTCCATGGAGAATAAAAGCACCTCCTCCCAGCTGCCCACTGCACTGAGGCTAGGAAACATTGTCACCACCGATAAATCTACGATAATCGAGAATTTCAACAAGCATTTTTCTATGGCTGGCCATGCTTTCCACCTGGCTACCCCTACCCCGGCCAACAGCTCTGCACCCCCTGCAGCAATTTACCCAAGCCCCCCCCCCCCCCCCCCCCTCCGCTTCTCCTTCACCCAAATCCAGATAGCTGATGTTCTGAAAGTTCTGCAAAATCTGGATCCCTACAAATAAGCTGGGCTAGACAATCTGGACCCTCTCTTTCTAAAATGATCCGCCAAAATTCCTTCCTTGGACACTGTGTTAACAAACCTCTAAACAAGCTTCAATGCCATACAACACTCCTTCCGTGGCCTCCAACTGCTCTTAAATGCTAGGAAAACTAAATGCATGCTCTTCAACCGATTGCTCCCCGCCCGCCCACCTAGCATCACTACTCTGGATAGTTAGAATATGTGGACAACTACAAATACAGTGGCTTCTCCTTTAAAAGTTGCTAGCTTGCACCGTGGGACTTAGCGGTACCCAGCATCACGGCTTCATTGCTCCAAACCACCATAAGGGGGAGTTAGAGCACTCATTATGCATTTGGGTCCCAAGGTTTTTATATGACCAATCATATTGAGTGATTCTAATGACGAATTTTGACGCGAGTCGCCCTTGCCTTGTGGCGTTCTTCAACAAAGATGGCTAACAAAACATTACGGTTGAACGAGATGTAAGTTGTTATAACGTCATAACGAGTCAAGCAAAACATTTACAATTTTGAGGAGTATGTTAGTTAATGTAGAGACAAATATATGCATATATTTTGTCATGACGTTAATTTACGAAAATTGCTATTTAGCAAGTTATCTGACTAGCTAACATTAGCCAGCTAGCTAGTGTTAGGTGAATGAATTTGTAATTTGTGTTGTTTGATGTTTTAGGGACTCCTGAGAAAACCAGAAAACCAGGCTGTCGTCTTGTGAAACAGTGGATGTAAAGAATCTAGCTAGCTAAAGCATTTCCTGCAAATGTAATATACAATTGTGTAAGCTTGCCTTGCAATGCAGCTGAAGTAACATAGCTAGCTATTTACTTGCTTGTTGTGTAGTGGAGGATAAAAATAATTGTATGCCTATGGATGTGTAGCTAGCTACAGTAAGTAGCCGATCTGTGTGTGAAAACATTAGTTTCTGAACTAATATTCATACCAATCTATGAACCTCGACTATCATAGTTGTTGTATCAACTTCAAGTCTGAATGGCATTAATGAAGCCTATGGATAGAGTAGAATATAATAACTGTATTGTGCCAAGGATGCAAGTCCTATATACACATGTACTGTCGTTATTACCACGCATGAGATTCCTACATTGTAGCCTGTACATTGAATATATTCACTGATCACGTACTCTTCCTTGGCAAAAAAAGGTGCGGTTCAGGTATGAATCTCTGAGACATTCTTTTTCAGTCATATCAAACTCCATTATTTGAATGACTCTGTGTCTGCATGTATGTATTACAATTATACATTTCAACAGTGTTTACCACTTCTGCTCCTGGGACATCAATGATTACACATTACAACTATGCAATAGACTATAAACATGATTGATTTGTAATTCATCTTATGGATAGCCCCCTTTTTTCAATTTTCGCCTAATATGACATACCCAAATCTAACTGCCTGTAGCTCAGGCCCTGAAGCAAGGATATGCATATTCTTGGTACCATTTGAAAGGACACACTTTGATGTTTGTAGAATAGTAGGAGACAGTAGGAGAATATAACACAATAGATCTAGTAGAAGAAAAAAAAAGTTTATTTTTTGCATTTTCTTTCTACCACCATCTTTGAAATGCAACAGAAAGGTCCCAAATCTAGCCATCACTCTGGTTGTAATTCCGATAGTGT
The DNA here is from genome assembly GCF_045679555.1 of Salvelinus alpinus. Taxonomy (NCBI): domain Eukaryota; kingdom Metazoa; phylum Chordata; class Actinopteri; order Salmoniformes; family Salmonidae; genus Salvelinus; species Salvelinus alpinus. Next base: position 12,987,937 of record NC_092123.1, read on the forward strand.
CCACAATATGGCAGCAGTGTATGTGCAAAGTATCAAACTGATAAATTGAAGTATGAGCAAGCTACATGAAATTTAGTGTGAAGTCACCCAAGTACGTTTGGGCAAATTGTGAAGGACACATTTACATTACATTTTTCTGCAAGAATATCATAAAATCTGACTATGATTTAGCTTTTCCAGTATTTGTAGCCATATTGTAAGTTCAACATTTACAAAACACCCAGTTTTCATAACTTCATAACTCTCAATATTCTTGCAATTCTTTTCCAAAAGGAAAAGGCTTGCTCGCATAAGGTTAGCAGCCAAATTTTGCGACAGATATGGGGTTTCATACTCAAAGCCCAGCTCATTGGCTATCTAGCTAGCTTTGTTTGAACCCGATTGGTGCTTATTTGACAAAGTTACAGTCAATCAAGTGAATAACTGCCAGTGCCATCGGCATGACATGAAGGCGTCGCTCTCTGAACAAATTTGGTGTCCTATAGGATATACTACACTCCTAATGATATAGTGAAGTCTAGTTACGTTCTAGGATCTCTGAGGAATAAATATGAACATCATTTGACTGGTTGAAACAACGTTTAGGGTTAGATTTTCACAGATTCCTTTCTTTGCAAATTGAACGAGTGGAAATACAAAATCGATCGTGCATGCTATATGGACCTTTTTAGGATATGAAAAAGGATTTTATCTATCAAAACAACACTTCATGTTATCTCTGAGACCTTTGGGATGATAAATCAGAGAAAGATTTCAGAATGTAAATACACATTTCACCTTCAGAGGTGAATTTATCAAACCTAATGCGGTGAAAACAGTGTTTTGTTGTTAGGAGCTCTCCTCAAACAACAGCATGGCATTTTTTTTGTAGTAATAGCTACTGTAAATTGGACAGTGCAGTTATATTAACAAGAATTTTCAGCCCATATAAGACACATACAGTGGGGAGAACAAGTATTTGATACACTGCCGATTTTGCAGGTTTTCCTACTTACAAAGCATGTAGAGGTCTGTAATTTTTATCATAGGTACACTTCAACTATGAGAGACGGAATCTAAAACAAAAATCCAGAAAATTACATTGTATGATTTTTAAGTAATTAATTTGCATTTTATTGCATGACATAAGTATTTGATACATCAGAAAAGCAGAACTTAATATTTGGTACAGAAACCTTTGTTTGCAATTACAGAGATCATACGTTTCCTGTAGTTCTTGACTAGGTTTGCACACACTGCAGCAGGGATTTTGGCCCACTCCTCCCTACAGATCTTCTCCAGATCCTTCAGGTTTCGGGGCTGTCGCTGGGCAATACGGACTTTCAGCTCCCTCCAAAGATTTTCTATTGGGTTCAGGTCTGGAGACTGGCTAGGCCACTCCAGGACCTTGAGATGCTTCTTACGGAGCCACTCCTTAGTTGCCATGGCTGTGTGTTTCGTGTCGTTGTCATGCTGGAAGACCCAGCCACGACCCATCTTCAATGCTCTTACTGAGGGAAGGAGGTTGTTGGTCAAGATCTCGCGATACATGGCCCCATCCATCCTCCCCTCAATACGGTGCAGTCGTCCTGTCCCCTTTGCAGAAAAGCATCCCCAAAGAATGATGTTTCAACCTCCATGCTTCACGGTTGGGATGGTGTTCTTGGGGTTGTACTCATACTTCTTCTTCCTCCAAACACGGCGAGTGGAGTTAGACCAAAAAGCTCTATTTTTGTCTCATCAGACCACATGACCTTCTCCCATTCCTCCTCTGGATCATCCAGATGGTCATTGGCAAACTTCAGACAGGCCTGGACATGCACTGGCTTAAGCAGGGGGACCTTGCGTGCGCTGCAGGATTTTAATCCATGACGGCGTAGTGTGTTACTAATGGTTTTCTTTGAGACTGTGGTCCCAGCTCTCTTCAGGTCATTGACCAGGTCCTGCCGTGTAGTTCTGGGCTGATCCCTCACCTTCCTCATGATCATTGATGCCCCACGAGGTGAAATCTTGCATGGAGCCCCAGACCGAGGGTGATTGACCGTCATCTTGAACTTCTTCCATTTTCTAATAATTGCGCCAACAGTTGTTTCCTTCTCACCAAGCTGCTTGCCTATTGTCCTGTAGCCCATCCCAGCCTTGTGCAGGTCTACAATTTTATCCCTGATGTCCTTACACAGCTCTCTGGTCTTGGCCATTGTGGAGAGGTTGGAATCTGTTTGATTGAGTGTGTGGACAGGTGTCTTTTATACAGGTAACGAGTTCAAACAGGTGCAGTTAATACAGGTAATGAGTGGAGAACAGGAGGGCTTCTTAAAGAAAAACTAACAGGTCTGTGAGAGCCGGAATTCTTACTGGTTGGTAGGTGATCAAATACTTATGTCATGCAATAAAATGCAAATTAATTATTTAAAAATCATACAATGTGATTTTCTGGATTTTTGTTTTAGATTCCGTCTCTCACAGTTGAAGTGTACCTATGATAAAAATTACAGACCTCTACATGCTTTGTAAGTAGGAAAACCTGCAAAATCGGCAGTGTATCAAATATTTGTTCTCCCCACTGTATATGTACCGACATTTGTTGCTTCTTTAAAATCTGCAATTGTGTCACAAGGCGCTGCATGATTTACAACTGCCCCGTTGACGGGACACCTATCCCTAATCATATATACAGAAAAAAACTATGCATATCTAACTCCCTTCATCTGCATTAATCTGAGGACACAGGATAGTATTTCAATGAGATACTTAATTTCAACCAGTGGAGAATGTGAAACGTTTTATTGAAAGAAGTTCATTATCCAGGTGTTATAAATACATAAATGCAATATAATTATGATCATTGTAATATTATAAATACAAGTTCAATCTGTACTTCAATGCACCCATGGTGTGCATTATAAAACGAGGAAGAAAGACGAGGTGGGGAGAGAGGTGTAGAAGACAGAAAGGGAAAGAGGTAAGAACAGCGGCAGACAGCATATGATTCATGAATTACAGTGCTACCCTAATATTCTCTCAGTTCAACACAATTGTGGTGTCTCCTAACCAGCCTTGGGCCCCCAGTTGGCCCGAAGGTTATCTTATCTTCTTATGAGCGGGTGAGGTGACGATGACGGGACTGGTTCCTCTCTCAGTGAAAATGGTTGTGTTTATGTGGTGTAAATTTTAAAATTAGCAGCTGACATCTTACGAGTTTTTTAATTAATGCATGTGAGACAGGTTCCATGTATAAAAAGACAGGCAGAGATAGAGAAAAAGATCACAGAACAGTTTAATTACCTCTGGTTATGGACACTTTTGCCAGCAATAAAGCTTCCACGGCCTGTTCCTCGGACAGTGAACATCTGGCAATATCTACATTTTCGACCCCTTGGTTTCTCTGAAAGTAAAGAAAACAGCTTATTTTTTTATAGATATGAAAACAATAACTGAGCTATGACCATTCAATTTAAATCAGCAGATGTCCTTTTTGGGATATGTCAACACAGCCCAGTGCTGCTTACCTGAGATGCCATCTTCGTAGGTTTCCGCTTTGAAAAAATAAAAAAATAAAACATAAGTTGCTTTCAGGAAAATTATTTTTAATTGAAAATAAAAAAGGTTTTGCTCTCGACAAAAATACAAGTGTACCTCCATAGCATATAATAATTTGCCTGTGACTAACCACACTTTCATACAAACGTGCTACTGTATGCAGAATTCTTGAAGCACAACCGAAGATATCCTGCCAGCACACCCACAAGCAAGCCACTCAGAAGCAGAATGATGACGCGTGGAAGTGGGAAAGGAATGAGATGGGAACAGCAATTTGTTGCAAGTTGGGGAGGAGGGCTATTATCTGAACAATAGATTATTCAACCTTTACTAAAGAATAGTCTAATAGCCGAGCTAGGTGTGAAACCCCCCCTCCTATCACAGACCAGATTTGACCTAAAGTAATGACTTTTCAAATAAGTTACCTCAAACGTTGTGTTGGCTGACAATTTGTTAGCTACGCTGTCCTTACGAACCACATAGCATATCATTACAGCAGTATGTACCATTATGTTAGCTAGCTACCTAACGTGAGTAGCTATACATCAAACTTGTCATTATATTAACTATAGGCTAACTAACTACCCAACGTTTATTGACTTGATTATTCTCGTCATTCTTAGCTTAGCTAAATGGTATAGTCGTTATGCTTTCTCAATAGACATTCGGGTGCTTTCGTAAATTCACTCTGGCTATCTATAGGCTCGACAATAGAACGAGACAATAGAACGAGTCAAAATTCACCCAAGGCTGAAAAACGGCTTGGCTAAACTGGATCACTAGCGTGAGCCCATAGTAAATTAAATTAAATGGATTCGAATGTTCGCAGAGCCTGTTTTGACTGCAGTGATGCTTAGAATTCCATAAAATATGTATCCCTTTTTATTTTACCACTACAATCTGTTTTTCGGACGAAACTGGAAAAAACCAACTTGTGTAGAAAGTAAACATCCGCACCTTGATGGTGTCAACTGTGTTTATGTCTCTCTAAAGTAGGGAAAAATTTAAAACTTCTGACTATTTCTGGTCCAGCGATCGATGACAAACGAGCTCGCTGTCCAGACTAACGTAATTACAAAGAGGAGATTCTCCTGATTTAAAATGGTTCCTGTGTAACAGTATGGCTTCCGTCCCTCTCCTCACCCCTACCTGGGCTCAAACCAGAGACCCTCTGCACACATAGACAACAGCCACCCTCGAAGCATCGTTACCCATTGCTCCACAAAAGCCACAGCCCTTGCAGAGCTAGGGGAACTACTACTTCAAGGTCTCAGTGCGAGTGATGTCACCGATTGAAACGCTATTAGCGCACACCCCGCAAACTAGCCATTTCACACCGTTACACCCAACTTGAAAAAAATCTAAATATACACATTGCGAGATATTTGGCGAAATAGACAGACATGCCTATATTTCCCCTATAGGAAACAATGGGAAGACTGCAGACTTCCAATATTATTTCTGTTGTTTACATTTTGTTGTTTACATTTTAACTATAAAACAACGTAAGCAGATCTCATTGCCAACAATAGCGAAGCAGGCATTGTGACATTGAACAATAAGCTGGGAATAGAACGTTCGGAAGGCGAGTTGGTGCCACGGTGCTCAGTAGATCTAATAGGAGCTGGCAGGGTGAAAAATGCACTAAAATAAGGCCTGTTTTTTCACGATTACTTCAAAACGACAGCAAGCAGCTGGGAAATATGGACATTTTATGAAACTGGGCTCCACGGCAGATGCAATTAACTCGTTTTTATCAGAAAAGAACACTGTTAAAAATGTCGTGTCCAGCCTACTATCTACATGGAATTCAGATCACTCTCGTCTGAGTGTACCAGTGCGCAGAATAATTACTTTACGAGCCGACAACACCCGTTGAATATGGCCGGTGTCAGTAAACGTTGGGAAAAAAGCATAAATCAATTGTTTCCAGCAGCACATTTACAGTCACCAACACCCTGGTTAACACGAAAACTGCCTTACCAGCTCTGCTAGGGCGAGTAAAATGGTCAAAGTTGTCTCATTTGTGTCTGGAAGTAGCTAACCAACATTACCTTGGATGCTTGACTGCCGTTGTAAGGCCAGTACGCTCAAATCAACCCTACTCCTCGGCCCGAACGTCCAGTGTGCGCTCCGAGAGCGACACGGTCTGAGTTTACAAACTGACACTTTTTCTCTGAATGGAATCACCATAATATTAATCAAATTAATTAAGCCAAATTTCTTAAAATCCATCCCATTTACTATGCTATTACAAAAAAGGTTTTAAATTCTCTGGTAATGCCAATACGAAATACTATCAAATGCTTCTCAAAGATGCCCTCTGGTGGTCAAACTAGCAATAACTTACAGTAACAGAAGAAATGGCAGAGAATTAAATGACGTGCCACCGAATGCTGCAGCAGCACGCCGGGTGTGCCGCAGTATGACACAACTTTTAAAGGAGGAACCACTGTACCTAGGTGTCTGGTTAGACTGTAAACTCTCCTTCCAGACTCACATTAATTAAACCTGTTATGGACAGGGGGCAGTGTTTAATACATGCATATTATTATTACTATTGTATAGAAAACACTCTGAAGTTTCTACAACTGTTTCAATTATGTCTGTAGGTATAACAGAACTCATTTGGCAGAGAAAAACCTGAGAAGACTTCCAAACAGGAAGTGAGAACTCGATTTTCAAAAAAGTGCCAAATGATACCCCATATAGTTATGGATAAGCAAACACTTCCTAGGGCTTCCACTAGATGTCACCGTCTTTAGATTGTGGTTATATGATTCTACTATAAAGGAGGGGCTCATAGGAGCTATTTTACTGAGTGGTCTTCAGAAATTCCCAGTCTCATTTTGCGCGCGAGCGAAAGAGAGTGCTCTCGTTCCAATGCTCTTTCTTCAGACAATGAAATTGTCCGGTTGGATCCTTATTGATGATTAATGTTAAACACATCCTAAATATGGATTGCATACATCATTTGACTTGTTTCTACGACCTGTAACGGAACGTTTTGAGTTTTTGTCTGGAGGGATTGCTCGTGCGTCATGAAAATGGATTCGTGGGCTGAACATGCTAACAACAAGTGGCTAAATGATGGGCTTTATGGAACTTTTCAGTCATTTATTGTCGAACTGGGAATCCTGGGAGTGCATTCTGATGAAGTTATTCGAAGGTAAGTGCATATTTATAGTGTTTTTGTAGCTTCTGTTGACGCCAAAATGGCGACTATTTCTTTGGCTGGATTGTGCTCTGAGCGCCGTTCTCAGATTATTCTTTTTCCGTGAAGTTTATTTTGAAATCTGACACAGCGGTTGCATAGAGGATAAGTTTAAGGATAAGTATCTTTAATTTTGGGAATAACACTTGCATCTTTTATCAATGTTTATTATGAGTATTTCTGCAAAATCACCGGATGTTTTGGAATCAAAACATTACTGCACGTAATGCGCCAATGTAAACTGAGATGTTGGAAGTATGCTTGGGGACATTGTCCATTTGAAAGCACCATTTGCACCCAAGTTTTAACTTCCTGACTGATGTCTTGAGATGTTGCTTCAATATATCCACATCATTTTCCTTCCTCATGAAGCCATCTATTTTGTGAAGTGCACCAGTCCCTCCTGCAGCAAAGCACACCCACAACATGATGCTGCCACAACCGTGCTTTACGTTTGGGATGGTGTTCTTCGGCTTGCAAGTATCCCCATTTTTGCTCCAAACATAACGATGGTCATTATGGCCAAACCGTCCTGTTTTTGTTTCATTGAACCAGAGGATATTTCTCCAAAAATTACAATCTCTATCCCCATGTGCAGTTGCAAACCGTAGTCTGGCTTTTTTATTACGGTTTTGGAGTGGTGGCTTCTTCCTTGCTGAGGGGCCTTTCAGGTTATGTTGATATACGACTCGTTTTACTGTGGATATAGATACTTTTGTACCTGTTTCCTCCAGCATCTTCACAAGGTCCTTTGCTGTTGTTCTGGGATTGATTTGCGCTTCTCGCACCAAAGTACGTTCATCTCTAGGAGACAGAACGCGTCTCCTTCCTGAGCGGTATGACGGCTGCGTGGTCCCATGATGTTTATACTTGCATACTATTGTTTGTACAGATGAACGTGGTACCTTGAGGCATTTGGAAATTTCTCCCAAGGATGAAACAGACTTGTGGAGGTCTACAAATTTTTTTCTGAGGTCTTGGCTGATTTATTTTGATTTTCCCATGATGTCAAGCAAAGAGGCACTGAGTTTGAAGGTAGGCCTTGAAATACATCCACAGGTACACCTCCAATTGACTCAAAATTATGTTAATTAGCATATCAGAAGCTTCTAAAGCCATGACATCATTTTCTGGAATTTTCCAAGCTGTTTAAATGCACAGTCAACTTAGTGTATGTAAACTTCTGACCCACTGGAATTGTGATACAGTGAATTATATCTGTCTGTAACAATTGTTTGAAACATTAGTTGTGTCATGCACAAAGTAGATGTCCTAACCGACTTACCAAAACTATAGTTTGTTAACAGAAAAATTGTGGAGTGGTTGAAAAACGAATTTTAATGACTCTAACATGTGTATGTATACTTCCAACTTCAACTGTAGCTCACGTGGAGTATATCAGTTTAAGCAACTTTCAGTTTAGAGTGCTTGGAAATGGTTTGTCTCCGTGGATGTAAAGTTATGTCCTTTTTCCACAACTCCCACTCTTTAGCTACTCCAGATGCCATTGAGTTAAAGTAATCCAGGACTCCTGTGGGTGGGATTGAGGGCATGCCCTTGAGGCTCACCTGTAAGGCAGAGTATGACACAAAAAAACGTGGTCGTATTGATGCCATTTGGTGTCATCACACTTTGGAAGAGTGTCCCAAGCTCATTGACCCCAGAAAGTACCTCACCTTTGTCAACGAGATGTTTATGGGTGACCGCAGTGTCAGACATAGACGCGTTGTAACGGACTTCATACAGCTGACCCCTGCTGACCAAGGAGTCTATCAGTGCCATGCAGTATGTGAAATCGGAGGCCATACTACCATGGGACACTACATAAATATCATGGGCGAAGGTACTTTTCTATTACATTTTTTCAGTACATTTTTATTATGAGTTACTCTAACCCACGGAGACTTACAATAACAACATTCAACTGAGGTGAGACAACCATGTAGCATGATCATCAGTCAATCAATTAAACAATCAACAAACCACCAACCACCAACCAATCATGTTGAATTCTAACCCTATAACAGCAGCTCCCATAGTTGATCAAAGAAAGGCCAACAATGGTGGACTGAACTGTACATACAACACTGGAATGATACTGTGGTCCCTTCTCCTAATACTGGAGTTACTTGAGGCAAGATCAATAACAAATTATTACACAAAAAATGCACTTGTACATTTATACTTCGCAGCCAATCAAAAATGAATGTAGATCTTTTGATGTGAAGTCTCTTGTTTATTGATGATTATTTGTGTTTAACCGGTTAATCATTGATCTGGTCTGCTAGCTGATGGCAGATTATGTCAAGGCTGAACATGACCTATCAATTATAATGGAGACACCATCTACAATACAGATTTACATTATATCAAACATTTAACTGAATCGTTTTACATATGTACAAATAAGGTGCCACGTGGCTCAAAAGACTACAACATTTGGATTCTACGGTTAATAGTTAACATTTACGAAAAATTTGAGCGTTTTATAAACCAGCTTCAAACATGTATGTTGGAAGACAGGAGGGTTTGTACTACTTAAAATAATATCCGATTTCATAGAATTTCACTGGAATAGTCACATGATTGCTCAATGACAATTTTAAGCACACCTCTCAGGTCTGTGTCTGTTAGAGGAAATGCCCACACAGGACAGGAAACCACACATAGCTTTAGTCCTCCGTTTGTGCAACTGCTATGTGAACAGAGCCAGTAGCAGTCCATGTGGTTGGAAGGGTGAGGGTTAGTAAAATGGTCTGCTAGTCTTGTGATGTTCATCATAATCGCAGGACTGCACTGTAAATACTTTTTTGTTCTAGTTGTCATGCGTACCTATTTTTTAGTTTTATTTGCTTGTTCTCTCCCCTGTTCTTGTCATGGTGGGCTATGTCTCTACACCTTTCAGGTCTGCGTCTGTTAGAATAAATGCCCATACAGGACAGGAAACCACACATAGCATCTGCACAAACAAATGGATGCCTGATGCTATGTGAACAGCGTTAGTAGCAGTCTTTGTGGTTGGAAGGGTGAGGTGGAGAAAAGGAATCTGCTTGTCTTGTGATGTTCATCATTATCTCAGTTTGATGTGAAGGCTCGGGAGTGCACTGTACTACTATATACTGTACGTTTACACTATTTTGAAGGAAGTTATTATGAATTGTGAAACTGAGTGATATTTTGTGTGAATTATTGGCTACACCACTAGTTCAGAACTTCCCCATATACATTTTGGTTGTATTTATGTGTTCCCCAGAGTTATTTTGTGTACCCCAAAAAAACACAAGATAATAAAAGCTTGGTGTGTCATACAGTATATGGAAATTAGCCATTTGACCATTATCAACTGACAAACTACATACAAATGTGTGCACTATATCTGCAATCTTATAAAATAATCAAACATATAAAATAATCAAGCAATTATCAAATGCGTTTTTATATGTTTACACGCATAAACACCTCAGTAAAACCATATCTACACGTTTAAATGAATGGAAATGACCACTTCCACCTTAGGGTAAACTTTAAAGGTAGGGGGACTTAAAGAGGAGACGACCATGCACCAGCTGTTGCCACAAAACAAGTGAAGAATGTTTTTATTAGTCTCGCTTGCCAGGCTAAAGACAACTCTTGGAACTAGTCTTTATCACACGACAGCGAGTGACCAGGGGCTTTGAGTATGTTTTATGCTAATATTGGTTAAGCCTGGGTTGGTATCATAATGCTGATATTAGACAAACATTCTTTTTCTTTTTCTATCATGGAATGTGTAATTGGTGCTCATGAGTTAATTCTGTGTTGATCTTACATTCATTTCTGATGAAAGCAACAGCGTAATGGCTTTTTTCAAACAGTTTCATTTTTTGTTGAGGGAACTCAAACATTGTTACAACTCTTGTTTCACATCTATTACAGATCTATGCTTTTTTATTGTAGTTTTACTGATATAAAATAGTATTTATAAAAACGATAATCATCAGTGAGCATTGTCTTTACTCCAGATGGTTTGGAGGTGAGGTGCCCAAGGGTCCCTATCATTGGGAGAGAGGGCATGCCGAGAAAACGTGGTCATATTGAAGCTTCCTGGTGCCATCGCTCTTCAGTTGAAAAAGAAAAGCCAACAATGGTGGACCTCAACTGGACATACAACACTGGACTGATACTGTGGTCCCGTCTAATACTGGAGTTACTTAAGGTAAGATTAATAACAAAACATTTACATTTACTGTATGCTTTGCAGCCAATCATCGCATGTTGTGTTACCAATGGGGTTATGAGGTGTTTTACTGCATGTTATGATTCCTTAGAAAGTGATGTAACTATGTCAGAAGGGACAGTTGTGTCAGGACCCGGTGCGAGAAACAGTCACTAATAATCGTCAGAACCCAGAAGATGAGGCAGACACAGCAGTACTAGAGATGGTGGTTTAATTAAAGAACAAAATCTTCAGGCAAAGAAACTAAATCCACAATGTCCAAAAATAAAGCCAAGAGGCACAAAAATGGAAATCCTCCAAAATACAAAAGAAACTCCACAAAGTGGTAAAAAACAGCAGGGAAAAAACAAACCTCAAAAGACTACTCAAAATATACACAAGAACTAAACCAGAGAACCTCTGGAAAATCCAATAAAAGAAATATCTGTAAAGAACAAGGCTTGGGCTGGGTGCTAACTTACATTTACATTTACATTTAAGTCATTTAGCAGACGCTCTTATCCAGAGCGACTTACAAATTGGAAAGTTCATACATATTCATCCTGGTCCCCCCGTGGGAATTGAACCCACAACTCTGGCGTTGCAAGCGCCATGCTCTACCAACTGAGCCACACGGGACCTTACTTACAAACACTGAGCAAGGAACTGAGGAACACACAGGGTTTAAATACTAACAAGGGAATGACCTACAGGTGCAAACAATAATTAGAGCAAGAAAAACAAAAGGTACAAAAAAGGTGCAATGGGGACATCTAGTGACCAAAACCCGAACAGTCTTGGCCAAAACCTGACAGAATCCCCCTCCTAGGAACGGCTCCTGACGTTCCTACCAGCCTTCTCAGGGTGGAGGGTCCTGAACTGACGAATGAGGTCAGGGTCCAGTATGTCCTTGGCAGGAACCCAGGAGCGCTCCTCGGGACCGTAGCCTTCCCAGTCCACCAGATACTGCCAGGACCGCTGCACCCGGCGGGAATCCAGTATCCGGTGGACGGTATAAGCCGACTGGCCACCGATGACACGGGGCGGAGGGGGAGGTCTGCCTGCCGGGATAAGGGGAGAAAAAACAACAGGTTTTAATAAAGAAATGTGAAATGTTGGATTGATCTTAAGGGATCTGGGTAAGTGCAGGCGAAAAGTAACGGGATTGACTCTCCTGGCAATCTTAAAGGGACCGATGAACCTCTGGGACAGCTTGCGAGACTCCACCCGTAGCGGTAAGTTCTTAGTTGAGAGCCATACTCTCTGGCCGGGGTACAGGGTAGGACCGGGACGGCGACGTCTGTTGGCTTGTCGTTGGTACTGCTGAGAGAAACGCAGAAGATTAAGACGTGCCTTCTTCCACGTAAGCCGACAGCGTCTGATGAACCTCGAGGCTGAAGGCACTCTGACTTCTGCCTCCTGGTCCGGGAACAATAGAGGCGCATAGCCAAACTGACACTCATGCGGGGATATACCAGTGGAGGAGGAGCACAAGGTGTTGTGCGCGTACTCGGCCCAAACAATGAAGGATGACCATGTGGACGGGTTGTTGGAAACCATGCATCTGAGGGTGGTTTCCAGCTCCTGATTCATCCTCTCAGTTTGGCCATTGGACTCCGGATGGTACCCTGAAGATAAACTGGCCGTGGCCCCTATGAGTTGGCAGAAGGCCTTCCAAAACCTTGAGGCGAACTGGGGACCTCTGTCGGAAACCATATCTTGCGGAATCCCAAAGACTCGGAACACATGGTTAATCACCAACTCAGCTGTTTCCTTGGCAGAAGGTAATTTGGTCAAGGGAACAAACCTGGCCGCCTTAGAAAACCTGTCGATGATGACTAGGATCGTAGTATTACCATGGGACGGAGGAAGGCCAGTAATAAAGTCCAACGAGATATGGGACCAGGGTCGGTGGGGAATAGATAGAGGGTGAAGGAGTCCTTGAGGGCGGAGGTGAGAAGATTTGCCCTGGCAGCACACGGAACAGGCCTTGACGAAAGTGGCAACGTCTTCTTTTATGGTGGGCCACCAGAACTTACGCTGGATGAACTCCAAGGTGCGACCTACGCCCGGGTGACAGGTGAGGCGAGAGGAGTGCCCCCACAGAAGGACTTGGGACCTTGCTGCCTTGGGAACAAACAACCGATTAGCAGGACCTCCTCCAGGGCCCGGTTCGATGGCTTGAGCTTGTTTCACGGTATCCTCCACTTGCCACGAGATCGGAGCCACGATCTTAGCGGCCGGAAGGACAGTCATGTCAGTATCTTCTCGAATGGCAGGAGAGTAGATTCGTGACAAGGCGTCCGGTTTGAGATTCTTCGACCCGGGTCTATAGGTGAGGATAAACTGAAATCGGCTGAAGAAAAGAGACCATCGAGCTTGTCTGGAGTTCAACCGCTTCGCCTGCTGGATATACTCCAGATTTTTGTGGTCCGTAAGCACTTGAAACGGTTGAGAAGCCCCCTCGAGCCAGTGTCTCCATTCCTTCAATGCCATCTTAACCGCTAGGAGTTCACGATTCTCCACATCGTAATTCCTCTCGGCCGGGGTAAGCCGGTGAGAGAAGAAGGCGCAAGGATGAAGCTTCTTGTCTTCACCCCTCTGAGACAGGACAGCTCCAACCCCAACCTCTGATGCGTCTACCTCCACCACAAAAGGTTCATCCGCCGTTGGTAGTGTCAGGATGGGAGCAGAGAGGATGCGCTGCTTGAGTCCTTGGAAGGCCGTCTCAGCTTCTCTTCCCCACAGAAACCTTGTGTTGCCACCCTTGGTTACAGCTGAGAGAGGGGCTGCCACCGAGCTGAAGTTCTTGATGAACTTGCGGTAAAAGTTGGTGAAGCCCAGGAAACGCTGAACTTCCTTAACGGACTTGGGGGTGGGCCAATCCGCTACCGCCCCTACCTTCTTGGGGTCCATCTGGACTCGACCGGGTTCCACTATAAATCCCAGGAATTGTACTCGAGAGGAATGGAATTCACACTTTTCCGGCTTAACGTACAAATGGCTGTCTAGGAGGCGTTTGAGCACTTGTCTGACATGCTTAGTGTGTTCTTGAAGGGAGCTCGAAAAGATGAGGATGTCATCCAAGTAAACAAACACGAAGATGTTAAGCATATCCCTAAGCACATCGTTTATGAGCGCTTGGAACACAGCCGGAGCGTTGGACAGGCTGAAGGGCATCACCGAGTATTCGTAGTGACCAGCAGGCGTGTTGAAAGCGGTCTTCCACTCGTCCCCGGGTTTGATCCGCACAAGATGGTATGCGTTCCGCAGGTCAAGCTTAGTGAAGACAACTGCTTCCTGGAGCAGCTCAAAGGCTGTGGCCATAAGGGGTAGCGGGTAGCGGTTACGGACGGTTATGGCATTGAGTCCCCGGTAGTCGATGCAAGGTCGTAATCCACTGTCTTTCTTGGCCACAAAGAAAAACCCTGCTCCCGCCGGCGAGGTAGATGGACGCATGAGGCCTGCTGCCAGAGCGTCCTTGATGTAGGTATCCATAGCAGCTCGTTCGGGAGGAGAAAGGGAAAAGATCCGACCCCTGGGAGGGCAGGTCCCCGGAAACAGGTCGATGGTGCAATCGTAAGGTCTATGGGGTGGTAGTTTGGTGGCCCTCTGTTTGCTAAATACCAGTTTGAGGTCATGGTAACACTCGGGAACTCGGGACAGGTCGATGGATTCTAGAGACTCGGAAGGGGAACTCGGGGAACTCGGGAAGATACAAGTGGCTTGGCACGTAGGACCCCACTGCTTGATAGTGCCCACAGACCAGTCGATGTGAGGGTTATGGCTGTGAAGCCAGGGATAACCAAGGACGAGAGGGAACACGGAACAGGAGATCAGATGAAAGTTCATCACTTCCTGGTGTTGGGAAACTGAAAGTCGCAAGGGGGTAGTGGCACGAGTAACAAGTCCAGATCCCAAAGGGCTTCTATCCAACGTAGTAACCCTTATGGGGTCACTCAGAGGTTCAGAAGGAACGCCATTCTCTTTCGCCCAGACCCCATCCATGAAGTTACCTGCGGCTCCAGAGTCTACCAAGGCTTGAAGAGAAAACTCGTGGTCGTCCTAGGAAAGGGTAACTGGAATGAGCAGGCGGGAGTTGGATGGATGGGAGGAGGTTATGTTTCCCGTTACAGTCCTCCCAGGCCTGCACGGGAGAGTGCGTTTCCCTGGAGCCCGGGACACGTGGAGCGGAAATGGCCCGGTTTGCCGCAATATAGACAGCATCGCTCCCTCATCCGGCGGTCTCTCTCAGCCTGGGAGATGCGTCCAACCTGCATGGGTTCTGGTGGAGCCACGAGGATAAAGGTGGAGACTCGGAGCTGGAACCGATAGGAGCTAGGGTGAGCGGTCTACGGTTGAGTTCTCTCTCTCTCAGACGCTGGTCTATGCGTGAAGCCAACTTGATAAGGGACTCGAGGTTGTCCGGTGGTTCCCGAGTGGCCAGTTCATCTTGGATGGTGTCAGAAAGACCCTTCAAAAAACACACTGTGAGCGCCTCGTCGTTCCAGCCACTTGCTGCTGCCACAGTGCGGAACTGGATGGCATAGTCCGTCACGCTGCGCCGACCTTGGCGGAGAGTCAGGAGCTGTTTGGCTGAGTCAGGGCCGTTGGTAGGACCTTGAAACACTCGCTTGAATTCTTCAGCAAAGGTAGAGTAGCTGGCACAGCAGGGACTTTGGGCATCCCACACAGCAGTAGCCCAGGCTAGGGCTTTTTCCGACAGCAGGGTGATGATATATGCTATCTTGGACCGGTCGGTGGGAAACGACGATGGTTGCAGCTCAAAGGAGAGAGAACATTGGGTGAAAAACCCCTTACAAACACTCGGATCCCCTGAGAACCGTTGGGGAGGCGGTAGACAAGGTTCAGCCAGGGGGTTAACTGCCAGGGGCACTTGAATCTGATGAACTGGAGCAGAAGCGGTTGCCGAGGAAAGTCGATCCGAAATCTGCTTTATGGAAGTCAGCATCTCTGACAGAAGTTGAGAATGTCTAGCCATTAAGGCCTCTTGCTGAACTAGAGCAGCTTCGTGGCGTTGGACAGTCCCCTCGTGGTGGGACAGCATGGAAAAAAGATCCTGGGTACTGGCTGCCTCTGGGTTCATTATAATGGCTCAGTGTTTCTGTCAGGACCCGGTGCGAGAAACAGTCACTAATAATCGTCAGAACCCAGAAGATGAGGCAGACACAGCAGTACTAGAGATGGTGGTTTAATTAAAGAACAAAATCTTCAGGCAAAGAAACTAAATCCACAATGTCCAAAAATAAAGCCAAGAGGCACAAAAATGGAAATCCTCCAAAATACAAAAGAAACTCCACAAAGTGGTAAAAAACAGCAGGGAAAAAACAAACCTCAAAAGACTACTCAAAATATACACAAGAACTAAACCAGAGAACCTCTGGAAAATCCAATAAAATAAATATCTGTAAAGAACAAGGCTTGGGCTGAGGCTGGGTGCTAACTTACAAACACTGAGCAAGGAACTGAGGAACACACAGGGTTTAAATACTAACAAGGGAATGACCTACAGGTGCAAACAATAATTAGAGCAAGAAAAACAAAAGGTACAAAAAAGGTGCAATGGGGACATCTAGTGACCAAAACCCGAACAGTCTTGGCCAAAACCTGACAAGTTGCTTATTGAATATATATTCTGTGTGCTACAGGTTCATCAAGGCAGAACATGACCCGTCAATCATCATGGAGAGACCAATCATCATGGAGAGACCAGATTTATATCAAACCCAAACATATTGCTGAATCATTTCAGATACACTAAGGTGTTGTGACGTGGCTCAAAAGAGTGCAGAGTTTGTATTCTGTGGATAATAGTTTACTCCAAATTTAAGAAAAAAATACTTTATTATTCACATTGTGTTATTTACAATTTCAATCATCAATATGTATGCAGGAAAGGTGGTTGGGTTTGAGCATTATAGTGGCAAAATTACAAACTCTGTTATGCACATCATTTGTATAAGCCCTAAATCTGTACATTTCCACTGTCTGTTTCTCTCATGTAAAGAAGAAGCCAGTGTTTTTCCTCTCTTGTATCTGAGTAACTTACTCATGTGGCCAAAGACAAAAGGGATGTCTAAGAGTGACCCGTGTTTTGGTCCATCCTGTTCTTTTCCTATCTTTCAAGGGCACAGCCGTGTGGAGATATGAAGAGAATAGAGGCTAGCTTGAGCAGCAGCAACAATTCCATCAGCAGGAAGGAGTAACAAAACTATAAAGGCTGAGACCCAACTCTTGTTTGTTGGGCTCTTGACTGTTGCACCTGTTGTGCGATTGCTAACCAGCTCCATTTTTGCAAATCTTACAATTCAAAATTCAAAAGGCACTCGCACATCTAAGCTATCTTTATTGCAGACCAATTTATGGCGTAAATTGTGACCTTCTCCTATATACAATAAGTGGTGGATTCTTAAATTCAGCTGGCAAAGCTGGGTCCGATGATAAAACATGCCAGTGTTTCTTGACAATATCTCCCACTTTTCGCGAGAAAATATATGTGGTTGTGAATATTACAGTGGTTGTATGTGGTTGTGAGTGTTCTTTAGCTCGAGTGTGTCTTTTTTGTAGCATTTCATCTCGTGTTTTCCCCCAATGCCAAATTAAGAGTTTCATCCACACATTGTGGAGAGTAGCCTCTTCTTAGAAAACTATTGTGCATCTCCGCTGCTTTTTCTAGATAGTCCTCTGTGGAGTGGCATACTGTATACGGTGCAGTCTGAAAAACTGGTTTCTTGGAAGTCCTCTTTTTAATGGCTCAGGGTGGAAGCTGTCCCCCTGTAATAGAGTATTTTTTCAGTTTCTTTTCTGTACAGAGTTGTAAACAGGGTTCCATTTGATTTCCCAATCCACATATCGAGGTAATGAACATGTTTAGTTTCACATTCAATAGTGAATTTGAGATTGGGGTCAATGTCATTGAGTAATGCGGGGCGGCAGGTAGCCTAATGGTTAGAGTGTTGGGCCTGTAACCAAAAGGTTGCTAGATCAAATCCCCGAGCTAACAAGATAAAAATCAGTCATTCTGCCCCTGAACAACGCAGTTAACCCATTGTTCCTAGGCTGTCATTGTAAATAATAATTTGTTATTAACTGACTTGCCTAGTTAACTTCTTTGATATAGGGGGCAGCATTTTCACATTTGGATAAATAGAGTGCGCAGAGTGAACTGCCTCCTACTCTGTCCCAGATGCTAATATATGCATATTATTATTACTATTTGATAGAAAACACTCTGAAGTTTCTAAAACTGTTTGAATGATTTCTGTGAGTATAACATAACTCATATGGCAGGCAAAAACCTGAGAAAAAATCCAAACAGGAAGTGAGAATTCTGAGGCTGGTCGATGTTCAACTCATCACCTATTCAAATCCCTGTAAGATATGGATCTGTTTGCACTTCCTACGCCTTCCACTAGATGTCAACAGTCTGTAGAACGTTGAATGAAGCCTCTACTGTGATCTGGGACCGGATGGGAGGTGTTTCAGTCAGTGGTCTGGCAGAGTGCCAGTTCTTGGTCATGCGCATTCCAAATGATATCGATTATTTCTGTAGACACAAAGGAATGCTCCGGTTGGAACGTTATTGGATATACAGTGGGGAGAACAAGTATTTGATACACTGCCGATTTTGCAGGTTTTCCTACTTACAAAGCATGTAGAGGTCTGTAATTTTTATCATAGGTACACTTCAACTGTGAGAGACGGAATCTAAAACAAAAATCCAGAAAATCACATTGTATGATTTTTAAGTAATTAATTTGCATTTTATTGCATGACATAAGTATTTGATCACCTACCAACCAGTAAGAATTCCGGCTCTCACAGACCTGTTCGTTTTTCTTTAAGAAGCCCTCCTGTTCTCCACTCATTACCTGTATTAACTGCACCTGTTTGAACTCGTTACCTGTATAAAAGACACCTGTCCACACACTCAATCAAACAGACTCCAACCTCTCCACAATGGCCAAGACCAGAGAGCTGTGTAAGGACATCAGGGATCAAATTGTAGACCTGCACAAGGCTGGGATGGGCTACAGGACAATAGGCAAGCAGCTTGGTGAGAAGGCAACAACTGTTGGCGCAATTATTAGAAAATGGAAGAAGTTCAAGATGACGGTCAATCACCCTCGGTCTGGGGCTCCATGCAAGATCTCACCTCGTGGGGCATCAATGATCATGAGGAAGGTGAGGGATCAGCCCAGAACTACACGGCAGGACCTGGTCAATGACCTGAAGAGAGCTGGGACCACAGTCTCAAAGAAAACCAATAGTAACACACTACGCCGTCATGGATTAAAATCCTGCAGTGCACGCAAGGTCCCTCTGCTCAAGCCAGCGCATGTCCAGGACCGTCTGAAGTTTGCCAATGACCATCTGGATTATCCAGAGGAGGAATGGGAGAAGGTCATGTGGTCTGATGAGACAAAAATTTATTTTTTTGGTCTAAACTCCACTCGCCGTGTTTGGAGGAAGAAGAAGGATGAGTACAACCCCAAGAACACCATCCCAACCGTGAAGCATGGAGGTGGAAACATCATTCTTTGGGGATGCTTTTCTGCAAAGGGGACAGGACGACTGCACCGTATTGAGGGGAGGATGGATGGGGCCATGTATCGCGAGATCTTGGCCAACAACCTCCTTCCCTAAGTAAGAGCATTGAAGATGGGTCATGGCTGGGTCTTCCAGCATGACAACGACCCGAAACACACAGCCAGGGCAACTAAGGAGTGGCTCCGTAAGAAGCATCTCAAGGTCCCGGAGTGGCCTAGCCAGTCTCCAGACCTGAACCCAATAGAAAATCTTTGGAGGGAGCTGAAAGTCCCTATTGCCCAGCGACAGCCCCGAAACCTGAAGGATCTGCAGAAGGTCTGTATGGAGGAGTAGTGGGCCAAAATCCCTGCTGCAGTGTGTACAAACCTGGTCAAGAACTACAGGAAACGTATGATCTCTGTAATTGCAAACAAAGGTTTCTGTACCAAATATTAAGTTCTGCTTTTCTGATGTATCAAATACTTATGTCATGCAATAAAATGCTAATTAATTACTTAAAAATCATACAATGTGATTTTCTGGATTTTTGTTTTAGATTCCGTCTCTCACAGTTGAAGTGTACCTATGATAAAAATTACAGACCTCTATATGCTTTGTAAGTAGGAAAACCTGCAAAATCGGCAGTGTATCAAATACTTGTTCTCCCCACTGTATATGATAACAACATCCTGAAGATTGATTCTCTACTTAGTTTTTTATTTTATTTTAATTTTAATTTTACTTTTCTCCCCAATTTTCATGGTATCCAATCGCTAGTAATTACTATCTTGTCTCATCCCTACAACTCCCGTACGGGCTCGGGAGAGACGAAGGTCGAAAGCCATGCGTCCTCCGAAGCACAACCCAACCAAGCCGCACCGCTTCTTAAGACAGCGCGCCTCCAACCCGGAAGCCAGCCGCACCAATGTGTCGGAGGAAACACCGTGCACCTGGCCCCCTTGGTTAGCGCGCACTGCGCCCGGCCCGCCACAGGAGTCACTGGTGCGCGATGAGACAAGGATATCCCTACCGGCCAAACCCTCCCTAACCCGGACGACGCTACGCCAATTGTGCGTCGCCCCACGGACCTCCCGGTTGCGGCCGGCTGCGACAGAGCCTGGGCGCGAACCCAGAGTCTCTGGTGGCACAGCTAGCGCTGCGAAATTCTCTACTTAGTTTGACCAGTTTATTCGACCTGTAATATAACTTTTTGAAGTTTTCGTCCGAGTTTGCCTGCATCTGCGCGAGCGTTTGGACATGTGTACTAAACGTGCTAACTACTTGGAGATAAGTAATGGACATTATCGAACAAAACAACGATTTATTGTGGAACTAGGATTCCTGGGAGTGCATTCTGATGAAGATCATCAAAGGTAAGGGAATATTTATGATGTAATTTCGTATTTCTGTTGACTCCAACATGGCAGAGAAATGTTGTTATATCTGAGCGCTGTCTCAGATTATTGCATGGTGTGCTTTGTCCGTAAAGTTTTTTTGAAATCGGTTGCATTAAGAACAAGTGTATCTTTAATTCTATGTAAAACATGTATCTTTCATCAAAATTTATGATGAGTATTTCTGTTATTTGACGTGGCTCTCTGCAATTTCTCCGGATATTTTGGAAGCATTTCTGAACATGGCGCCAATGTAAACCGAGATTTGTGGATATAAAATTGCACATTATCGAACAAAACATACATATATTGTGTAACATGATGTCCTATGAGTGTCATCTGATGAAGATCATCAAAGGTTAGTGATTAATTTTATCTCTATTTCTGCTTTTTGTGACTCCTATCTTTGGCTGGGAAAATGGCTGTGTTTTTCTGTGGCTATGTACTGAACTAACATAATCGTTTGGTGTGCTTTCGCCAAAAAGCCTATTTGAAATCAGACATGTTGGCTGGATTCACAACATGTGTAGCTTTAATTTGGTATCTTTCATGTGTGATTTAATGAAAGTTAGATTTTTATAGTATTTTATTTGAATTTGGCGTGCTGCATTTTCTCTGGCTTTTGGCCAAGTGAGACAGTAGCGTCCCGCCTAAACTCAGATTTTTGGATATAAATATGAACTTTACTGAACAAAACATACATGTATTGTGTAACATGAAGTCCTATGAGTGTCATCTGATGAAGATCATCAAAGGTTAGTGATTCATTTTAACTATATTTCTGCTTTTTGTTACTCCTCTCTTTGGCTTGAAAAATGGCTGTGTTTTTCTGTGGCTATGTACTGAGCTAACATAATCGCAAGGTGTGCTTTCGCTGTAAATCCTTTTTGAAATCAGACACGTTGGCTGGATTAACGAGAAGTTTATCTTTAAAATGGTGTATAATACTTGTATGTTTGAGGATTTTTAATTATGAGATTTCTGTTGTTTTGAATTCGGCGCCCTGCAATTTCACTGGCTGTTGGTTAGGTGGGACGCTAGCGTTATTTAATTCTGACATTCTTATTACATTTTACTAAACTGGTTAAAAACGTACACCTTTAAAAAAACGTCAAGGTTGTGAAGCTATTCACATGGTAATTAATGCTTAAGAATTCCTAATGATAGAAAAAACAACTATTTTAAACACTGGTATTTTTTACTGTTCATTAACATTATTGGGCTGGTTTTTATATCATGTTCTGAGTCTGATCATTTATTACATCCCACTCCTGAACTGGTCGCCTAACTTAATGGCTTATTCTCTTGAATTGATAAATGTTTTCGCAGTCAATATGGCTGTGTAATGACTCTTTAATACCATAATTGATACCACAAGTGAAGCCTGCCCAAGAAGGCAGCTGCAATACGACATTGTACAATTTTATCAACAGTCCATAATATTGGGTCGCGACGAAATTGTCATTGTCAAATTTGGGTGCCCAGGCAAAACCAGTTGAGAACCACTGTTCTAGACGATTCTGTGCTTACAACTTTGTGGCAACAGTTTGGGGAAGTCCCATACATGTTTCAGCATGATAATGCCCCTGTGCACAAAACGAGGTCCATACAGAAATAGTTTGTCGAGATCGGTGTGGAAGAACTTGACTGGACTGCACGAGACCTGACCTCAACCCCATTGAAAACCTTTGGGATGAATTGGAATGCAGATTGCGAGCAAGGCCTAATCACCAAACATCAGTGCCTGACATCACTAAAGGTCTTGTGGCTGAATGGAAGCAAGTCCCCGCACCAATGTTCCAACATCTAGTGGAAAGCCTTCCAGTAGTGGAGAGGGTAGTAAGTTTTAAGTTCCTTGGCGTACACATCACGGACAAACTGAGTTGGTCCACCCACACAGACAGCGTTGTGAAGAAGGCGCAGCAGCGCCTCTTCAACCTCAGGAGGCTGAAGAAATTCGGCTTGTCACCAAAAGCACTCACAAACTTCTACAGATGCACAATCGAGAGCATCCTGTCGGGCTGTATCACCGCCTGGTACGACCCACAACCGTAAGGCTCTCCAGAGGGTAGTGAGGTTGCACAACACATCACCGGGGGCAAACTGCCTGCCCTCCAGGACACCTGCACCAACCGATGTCACAGGAAGGCCATAAAGATCATCAAGGACAACAACCACCCGAGCCACTGCCTGTTCACCCCGCTATCATCCAGAAGGCGAGGTCAGTACAGGTGCATCAAAGCAGGGACCGAGAGACTGAAAAACAGCTTCTATCTCAAGGCCATCAGACTGTTAAACAGCCACTTTACTCCAACTCCAGCCACTTTAATAATGGGAATTGATGGAAATGTATGTAAAAATGTATCACTAGCCACTTTAAACAATGCCACTTAATATAATGTTTACATACCCTACATTACTCATCTCATATGTATATGTATATACTGTACTCTATATCATCTACAGCATCTTGCCATCTTTATGTAATACATGTATCACTAGCCACTTTAAACTATGCCACTTTATGTTTATATACCCTACATTACTCATCTCATATGTATATACTGTACTCTATACCATCTACTGCATCTTGCCTATGCCGTTCTGTACCATCACTCATTCATATATCTTTATGTACATATTCTTTATCCCTTTACAGTTGTGTGTGTATAAGGTAGTAGTTGTGGAATTGTTAGTTACTCTTTGGTTATTACTGCATTGTTGGAACTAGAAGCACAAGCATTTCGCTACACCCGCATTAACATCTGCTAACCATGTGTATGTGACAAATAAAATTTGATTTGATTTGAAATACCTGATTGTCAAATACCGACCCTTCTACCTCCCAAGGGAGTTTTCAGCTGTTAACATGATCCTTCGTATACATTCCACCCCAGGACAAGAAAAAGAATAAGCTGTCACTTACGAACTGTGCAAGGCTATAAACAAGTGGGAAATCTTTCATCCAGAGACTGCTTTTCTGATTGCCAGAGGATTTTAATTCCGCGTCATTAAGACGCATGATGCCCAACATCCATCAACACACCTCCTTTACCACTAGGGGCGATGGATTCGTAGACCATTGTTATTCTACCAGCAAGCATACAAGGCCCTCCCTCACACACAAGCACACTCTCTCTATCTTTCTCTCATACACACCATGCGTAGTACTTGGTATTCGATTAAGGGTAATGTTGTGGATGTTTGTGTGCTTCTGTATGTTTTTTTATATGTTAGTCTAAAAGAAATGTCAGATAATGTCTAGATGTTTTTTTTTATAGTGGATCAAGTTTATAAATTGCCTTACTGGGCTGATGAGACAGTGGATTGTGCAGTCAGATGGAACTGAGTAAATAGGCATTTTAATGTCATAGATTTAGCCGGAATAGACATTGTCTGGAATGCGGTTTTAACCAATCAGCATTCAAGATTCAGCATTCACTGTATACATTCTTACATTAAACAAAAATTTAAAGTAAACCATTAGTCTCTCCATGTACACCCTGGAGCAAATCAGGAGAAAAGGGACATTTAAAATGTTTTAATGTTTAACATAACTAACAAAATTACATTTAATGAAAATTGAAAATAAGTCCAATATAAACTAATGTATTACACGAGACAAAATTCACAAATTCAACAGCACAATGGCAGAGTCATGTCTTAAGTGTAAAACTAACAATGACTCAATAAGCTATGCCTTCTGGGAATGCTATAAAGTCCAAAATTCAAGGGCAGAGTTAGAAAGTTGGCTGTCAGAAGTATTACAATGTAAATGTACTTTTAATCTGTCTGTCTGCATATTTCAAGACATGGCATATGAGAGTGCAGTGAGAAACCGATGGGTTGGACAATACTTTTTCTCGTCAATCATCTGGAAAAAACTTGAACTTAAACTTTAAATCAACAAATCCTCTATCGTTAACACAATGGAAAGATCAAATGCTTTATTATCTAAATGTTGAATGTCCGTGGGTGACGGAAAACCCCCAAAATGTTGCGGTTTGAGGCTATGTGATAGAGTAATGCAGGCGCTGGAGATGGTGTGGGCAGATGGGTCTGGGCAGGGGTAATTTTGTGGATGTTTGTGTGCTTATGTATGTTTTTTTTGTATGTGGAAGTTATATATTGTGTAATTTTCTTTTTTTTAATATTACAAAAAATATTTGTTCCAAAGAAGACAATAAGATGTAGAAATGAACATGGTTTCAAATACATACATATAATGAAAGATACTGTAAAGTGTTACCTAAAACATGGAAACAATAACGATCACAGTTGTTATTAACAATGAGTTTACCCACATGAATGTCTCAGTTAAAACCACATCTACAAGAAGTCTATATTAGTTCAAATGATCTCTTCCGCCTTACAGCATGGGGAGGGAGCAGGTATGCTATGCATTCAGATAACATTTGTTACCACGCTAGCGAACAACCAGGGGCCACACCAATACAATGATCATGTTGAATGCCTTGGTTGGTATCATCATCTTGTTAGGAAACCAAATTCAAGGTAAACATTTTAGTCTTTCATTGTATCCAAATTGTGTATATAATGTTCACATTTTACATATGTATTTTTTATGTATTATAAGTAATGAACGCATGAACGGCACCATTTTGTCTTCTTGTTGGGAAATAATATTGTTGTTTTTGTAGGCCTTCGTGTTTACTGTTACAAAATATTTTATTTGTTTTTCTATCTTATAAACTACATACTTAAACACTACATATGCACACAGATACCAACACAACACAAACAAATACATACACACACACGAACACACACAAAAACATTCATACACACTTTTACACATTTTCTGCTCTGTTCTTTATTTTACTTGTATTATCTATCCTGATGCCTAGTCACGTTACCCTGCCTTCATGTACATATCTACCTCAAATACCTCGTACCCCTGCACATTGCTCTGGTACTCCATGTACAGTTGAAGTCGGAAGTTTACATACACTTAGGTTGGAGTCATTAAAACAAATCTTTCAACAACTCCACAAATTTCTTGTTAACAAACTATAGTTTTGACAAGTCGGTTAGGACATCTACTTTGTAAACAATTGTTGGAAAAATTATTTGTGTCATGCACAGACAGATTATTTCACCTAAAAGTCACTGTTTCACAATTCCAGTGGGTCAGAAGTTTGCATACACTAAGTTGACTGTGCCTTTAAACAGCATGTAAAATTCCAGAAAATTATGTCATGGCTTAAGAAGCTTCTGATAGGCTAATTGAAATAATTTGAGTCAATTGGAGGAGTACCTGTGGATGTATTTCAAGGCCTACCTTCAAACTTAGTGCCTCTTTGCTTGACATCATGGGAAAATCCAAATAAATCAGCCAAGACCTCAGAAAACAAATTGGAGACCGCCACAAGTTTATCCTTGGGAGCAATTTCCAAATGCCTGATGGTACCACATTCATCTGTATAAACACCATGGGACCATGCAGATATCATACCGCTCAGGAAAGAGATGCGTTCTGTCTCCTAGAGATGAACGTACTTTGGTCCGAAAAGTGCAACTCAATCCCAGAACAACAGCAAAGGACCTTGTGAAGATGCTGGAGGAAACAGATACAAAAGTATCTATATCCACAGTAAAATGAGTCCTATATCGACAGAACCTGAAAGGCCGCTCAGCATGGAAGCCACTGCTCCAAAACCGCCATAAAAAAGCCAGACTACGGTTTGCAACTGCACATGGGGATAGAGATTGTAATTTTTTGAGAAATGTCCTCTGGTCTGATGAAACAAAAATAAAACTGTTTGGCCTAATGACCATCGTTATGTTTGGAGGAAAAAGGGGGAGGCTTGCAAGCCGACGAACACCATCCCAACCGTGAAGCACTGGGGTGGCAGCATCATGTTGTGGGGGTGCCTTGCTGCAGGAGGGACTGGTGCACTTCACAAAATAGATGGCATCATGAGGATGGAAAAGTATGTGGATATATTGAAGCAACAGCTCAAGCCTTCAGTCAGGAAGTTAAAGCTTGGTCACAAATGGGTCTTTCAAATGAACAATGACCCCAAGCATACTTCCAAAGTTGTTGCAAAATGGATTAAGGACTGAAAAAAAGCTGAAATAAATAATTATCTCTTCTATTATTCTGACATTACACATTCTTAAAATAAAGTGGTGATCCTAACTGACCTAAAACAGGGGATTTTTACTCAGATTAAATGTCAGGAATTGTGAAAAACAGAGTTTAAATGTATTTGTCTAAGGTCTATGTAAACTTCCGACTTCAACTGTGTGTTTACACAGTGCATACACAGTGCATTCAGATAGTATTTACACACCTGGACTTTTTCCACATTCTGTTGTGTTACAGCCTTAATGTCAAAGTGGAATTTGTTTTTAGAAATGTTTTGTAGTTTATACAAAATACAAAGCTAAAATGTCTTGTCCATAAGTATTCAACCCCTTTATGGCAAGCCCAACATATGTTTAGGAATAAAAATGTGTTTAATTAACAAATCGCATAATAAGTTGCATGGACTCATTCTGTGTTCATAAATAGTGGTTAACGTGATTTTTGAATAACTACCCAGTCTCTGTACCACACACATACAATCTGCATTGTTGGGAAGGGCTGGTAAGCAAGAACTTCACGGAAATGTCTACAGTTGTATTTGGCGCATATGATAAATACAATGTGTTTTGATATTCCCTTAGCAAAATGTAGCTGATGATAATGTAAAACAGTCGGTAATTTCCTTTAGATTCTTTTATATAAGCAAGAATGGGGAACAAGTGTCACAATGCAAGTTCTAGCATCCAATTTGTAAGTCGCTCTGGATAAGAGCGTCTGCTAAATGACTTAAATGTAAATGTAAATGTAAATCAAGTCCACTGTGTTCAGATTAATTGAATTTCAGTTCATTCTCATATTTGTCTTTAGGAGAAGATTATGACTGTATCCCAGAAATTAGAGTGGCACGGAACACTGTGTGGAAGGCTTCACCAGGGGCTCACCTGAAGATTAGCTGTTCTGTTGATTTCTGTCCCAACTCATCACCTGTCTCATGGTGTAAATATGATGGAAAAGGGGATTGGGTTGCTGTCAACATTAATGGTCACATTCAAACATGGTGGAGAGATTTGACAGACAGTACAGGGATTTCATTTCTAGTTTTTGTCAACATATCCAATCCAGATTCCGGTCTATACAGGTGTGCATTTGACAGAGGTGTAAGTCATTCCATCAATGTTACCGTCTCAGGTAAGCAGTTCATTAATCACTGTTCCCAGTTTGTAATACATATTGCATCAGTCAAAGGTTATGATGTTAACTTATTTTGTCGGACACAACCCCAGCTTTACTTAGACACCATTGATATTTGATCCGTGAGTGTTGAGTTGGTCACTGGGCACACCACGTCGTTTCAAAGTGGAAATGTGGGTAATATTTGGTTGAGATGCTGATCAACGAGATTTCAAACTTTTATTAACCCGCTCAAAAAGATAGCTGGAAGTGTGTTGAATTCCCAAGGTGTTATCATGCTTTTAACCATCTAAAAGCACAACCAAATTCAAAAAATATTGGGGGGTTTTTGGTTAGTGCAAGTGATCAATGGTGTTTGAGATTCTGCACATGTTATTATAACAAGCTCTCCACAGACCAGCCACCTTTGCATGTTATCTTTAAGATGCACGCTTTCTGTGATTTATATAAGAAATGTATAGTCACATTGACCTCAAAATGTGGCCGTGGATGTGTTGCTCATTTTAAGGTTGAATAAATACTGATAAATGAGTTTGTAAGATAGCTTTAACTCTAGGCTATTTACTGTTTTACAAAAGTAATATTGAATTGTTTGGTTGACAACGCAACTAAATCGTAACATTTTAAAGGTGATGTGTCTAATGCTTGGATAGTTGTATCCTGTCTCTACTGACCTTACTGAATCCATTAACTTTCTCAACCTTCTGTCTCTGGACTGTGATTACTCATGATTATTAATGATGTTGTTTTTAATTTGCTTGTTATTTGTTGTTGTTGCTGTTGCTGTACAGCCCTTTGACATTTTTGTATATTATGACTAGCACTATAAAAGTAGAATAAATTATTATACATTGTATCTGAGCCACTCGCTTAATAATCCTATTCTTTAACTTTTATTTTTTGTTTAGATGGAGACGTCAATACAACAATTTCTTAACTTCTCGACAAGTTAATAGGCTATTTATTGTATTGCAATAGTGATGCTGAATTGTTTGGTTGTCAACGCAACCAAATGTCAACATTCGAAGGAGATGTATCTTTTCTACCGCTGACTTAGTCTGGCTTTAATTCCAGTTGTCTATAAAAAAAAAAATCATATGTTGGATTCATGTCTCCATCTTAACCAAAAATCTAAGTTAAAGAATAGGACTAAATCAAATCAAACTTGTAGAAAAAATAAGGATGTGAAGCGCTGCTAACGGTACACAATAGTAGGTTTTAGTAGACATTTACATTTACATTTACATTTAAGTCATTTAGCAGACGCTCTTATCCAGAGCGACTTACAAATTGGTGCATTCACCTTATGATATCCAGTGGAACAACCACTTTACAATAGTGCATCTAACTCTTTTAAGGGGGGGGGGGGGTTAGAAGGATTACTTTATCCTATCCTAGGTATTCCTTAAAGAGGTGGGGTTTCAGGTGTCTCCGGAAGGTGGTGATTGACTCCGCTGACCTGGCGTCGTGAGGGAGTTTGTTCCACCATTGGGGTGCCAGAGCAGCGAACAGTTTTGACTGGGCTGAGCGGGAACTGTACTTCCTCAGAGGTAGGGAGGCGAGCAGGCCAGAGGTGGATGAACGCAGTGCCCTTGTTTGGGTGTAGGGCCTGATCAGAGCCTGAAGGTACGGAGGTGCCGTTCCCCTCACAGCTCCGTAGGCAAGCACCATGGTCTTGTAGCGGATGCGAGCTTCAACTGGAAGCCAGTGGAGAGAGCGGAGGAGCGGGGTGACGTGAGAGAACTTGGGAAAGTTGAACACCAGACGGGCTGCGGCGTTCTGGATGAGTTGTAGGGGTTTAATGGCACAGGCAGGGAGCCCAGCCAACAGCGAGTTGCAGTAATCCAGACGGGAGATGACAAGTGCCTGGATTAGGACCTGCGCCGCTTCCTGCGTGAGGCAGGGTCGTACTCTGCGAATGTTGTAGAGCATGAACCTACAGGAACGGGTCACCGCCTTGATGTTAGTTGAGAACGACAGGGTGTTGTCCAGGATCACGCCAAGGTTCTTAGCACTCTGGGAGGAGGACACAATGGAGTTGTCAACCGTGATGGCGAGATCATGGAACGGGCAGTCCTTCCCCGGGAGGAAGAGCAGCTCCGTCTTGCCGAGGTTCAGCTTGAGGTGGTGATCCGTCATCCACACTGATATGTCTGCCAGACATGCAGAGATGCGATTCACCACCTGGTTATCAGAGGGGGGAAAGGAGAAGATTAATTGTGTGTCGTCTGCATAGCAATGATAGGAGAGACCATGTGAGGATATGACAGAGCCAAGTGACTTGGTGTATAGCGAGAATAGGAGAGGGCCTAGAACAGAGCCCTGGGGGACACCAGTGGTGAGAGCACGTGGTGCGGAGACAGATTCTCGCCACGCCACCTGGTAGGAGCGACCTGTCAGGTAGGACGCAATCCAAGCGTGGGCCGCGCCGGAGATGCCCAGCTCGGAGAGGGTGGAGAGGAGGATCTGATGGTTCACAGTATCAAAGGCAGCCGATAGGTCTAGAAGGATGAGAGCAGAGGAGAGAGAGTTAGCTTTAGCAGTGCGGAGCGCCTCCGTGACACAGAGAAGAGCAGTCTCAGTTGAATGACTAGTCTTGAAACCTGACTGATTTGGATCAAGAAGGTCATTCTGAGAGAGATAGCAGGAGAGCTGGCCAAGGACGGCACGTTCAAGAGTTTTGGAGAGAAAAGAAAGAAGGGATACTGGTCTGTAGTTGTTGACATCGGAGGGATCGAGTGTAGGTTTTTTCAGAAGGGGTGCAACTCTCGCTCTCTTGAAGACGGAAGGGACGTAGCCAGCGGTCAAGGATGAGTTGATGAGCGAGGTGAGGTAAGGGAGAAGGTCTCCGGAAATGGTCTGGAGAAGAGAGGAGGGGATAGGGTCAAGCGGGCAGGTTGTTGGGCGGCCGGCCGTCACAAGACGCGAGATTTCATCTGGAGAGAGAGGGGAGAAAGAGGTCAAAGCACAGGGTAGGGCAGTGTGAGCAGAACCAGCAGTGTCGTTTGACTTAGCAAACGAGGATCGGATGTCGTCGACCTTCTTTTCAAAATGGTTGACGAAGTCATCAGCAGAGAGGGAGGAGGGGGAGGAGGGGGAGGAGGATTCAGGAGGGAGGAGAAGGTGGCAAAGAGCTTCCTAGGGTTAGAGGCAGATGCTTGGAATTTAGAGTGGTAGAAATTGGCTTTAGCAGCAGAGACAGAAGAGGAGAATGTAGAGAGGAGGGAGTGAAAGGATGCCAGGTCCGCAGGGAGGCGAGTTTTCCTCCATTTCCGCTCGGCTGCCCGGAGCCCTGTTCTGTGAGCTCGCAATGAGTCGTCGAGCCACGGAGCAGGAGGGGAGGACCGAGCCGGCCTGGAGGATAGGGGACATAGAGAGTCAAAGGATGCAGAAAGGGAGGAGAGGAGGGTTGAGGAGGCAGAATCAGGAGATAGGTTGGAGTAGGTTTGAGCAGAGGGAAGAGATGATAGGATGGAAGAGGAGAGAGTAGCGGGGGAGAGAGAGCGAAGGTTGGGACGGCGCGATACCATCCGAGTAGGGGCAGTGTGGGAAGTGTTGGATGAGAGCGAGAGGGAAAAGGATACAAGGTAGTGGTCGGAGACTTGGAGGGGAGTTGCAATGAGATTAGTGGAAGAACAGCATCTAGTGAAGATGAGGTCAAGCGTATTGCCTGCCTTGTGAGTAGGGGGGGAAGGTGAGAGGGTGAGGTCAAAAGAGGAGAGGAGTGGAAAGAAGGAGGCAGAGAGGAATGAGTCAAAGGTAGACGTGGGGAGGTTAAAGTCACCCAGAACTGTGAGAGGTGAGCCATCCTCAGGAAAGGAACTTATCAGGGCGTCAAGCTCATTGATGAACTCTCCAAGGGAACCTGGAGGGCGATAAATGATAAGGATGTTAAGCTTGAAAGGGCTGGTAACTGTGACAGCATGGAATTCAAAGGAGGCGATAGACAGATGGGTCAGGGGAGAAAGAGAGAATGTCCACTTGGGAGAGATGAGGATCCCAGTGCCACCACCCCGCTGACCAGAAGCTCTCGGGGTGTGCGAGAACACGTGGGCAGACGAGGAGAGAGCAGTAGGAGTAGCAGTGTTATCAGTGGTAATCCATGTTTCCGTCAGTGCCAAGAAGTCGAGAGACTGGAGGGAAGCATAGGCTGAGATGAACTCTGCCTTGTTGGCCGCAGATCGGCAGTTCCAGAGGCTGCCTGAGACCTGGAACTCCACGTGGGTCGTGCGCGCTGGGACCACCAGGTTAGAGTAGCAGCGGCCACGCGGTGTGAAGCGTTTGTATGGTCTGTGCAGAGAGGAGAGAACAGGGATAGACAGACACATAGTTGACAGGCTACAGAAGAGGCTACGCTAATGCAAAGGAGATTGGAATGACAAGTGGACTACACGTCTCGAATGTTCAGAAAGTTAAGCTTACGTTGCAAAAAAATCTTATTGACTAAAATGATATAGTACTGCTGGCTGGTGAAATAGGCTAGCTAGCAGTGGCTGCGTTGTTGACTTTGTTTGAAAGTGTAGCTGGCTAGGTAACCTCTAACTGGCTAGGTTAGACAGAAGGAGCTCTTTGGTAAAATGGGTAAATTGATCATACGAAAGGAGGGCCAAGGCACTTCATATAATTCATTAACATGCCTTTATTTGAATGGCATGTTCAATGGAAACAAAGAGTAAAAACTGTTTGGCTGCATGGCCTTCGTCAGGGAGTACAAAGATATAATAATAGAATGTCTTCTTTTGAACAGCATTTTCCAATCAACCCTGCTTTGAAGAGGGAGTGGTTACAGAATTCACTGGACAACACCCAGTATTTTTCTACCTTTATTTAACTACGCAAGTGAGTTATGAACAAATTCTTATTGACAATGACGGCCTACCCCGACCAAACCCAGACGGTGCCGCCCTATGGGACTCCCAATCACGGCCAGATGTGATACAGCCTGGAATTGAACCAGGGACTGTAGTGACACCTCTTGTACTGAGATGCAGTGCCTTAGACTGTTGCACAACTCGGGAGTCCAGTGAGCAATACTATACACATAAAAAGTTAAATAGATATGTTCTAACCTTAAATATGACTGGGCAAAGAGGTAGGAATGTATTTAGCCAGGTAGGCCAGTTGAGAACAAGTTCTCATTTACAACTGTGACCTGGCCAAGATAAAGCAAAGCAGAGCGACAGAAACCACAACACAGAGTTACACATGGGATAAACAAACGTACAGTTGGAAGTGGAGAGCCATCTATTTTATAGTAGTACTGAAACGCATCTGAGGTTTTTATCTTTGTTTCCATACAAATAAAGGTATTTTTATTAATTATATGAGGAGTGCATTGGTCATCCATTTTATTTAAAGTGCATTTAATTTTTGATTTAAATGTATTTAGTACTATTTGTTTACTTCGATTTTTGGATGAGATGGAGACGTGAATCCAACATATTAATTATCAACTTGAAGTTAACATTTGAAATCAACCAAAGCTTGAAACCCTAGGCCTATACAGTGGGGAGAACAAGTATTTGATACACTGCCGATTTTGCAGATTTTCCAACTTACAAAGCATGTAGAGGTCTGTAATTTTTATCATAGGTACACTTCAACTGTGAGAGACGGAATCTAAAACAAAAATCCAGAAAATCACATTGTATGATTTTTAAGTAATTAATTTGCATTTTATTGCATGACATAAGTATTTGATACATCAGAAAAGCAGAACTTAATATTTGGTTCAGAAACCTTTGTTTGCAATTACAAAGATCATACGTTTCCTGTAGTTATTGACCAGGTTTGCACACACTGCAGCAGGGATTTTGGCCCACTCCTCCATACAGACCTTCTCCAGATCCTTCAGGTTTCGGGGCTGTCGCTGGGCAATACGGACTTTCAGCTCCCTCCAAAGATTTTCTATTGGGTTCAGGTCTGGAGACTGGCTAGGCCACTCCAGGACCTTGAGATGCTTCTTACGGAGCCACTCCTTAGTTGCCCTGGCTGTGTGTTTCGGGTCGTTGTCATGCTGGAAGATCCAGCCACGACCCATCTTCAATGCTCTTACTGAGGGAAGGAGGTTTTTGGCCAAGATCTCGCGATACATGGCCCCATCCATCCTCCCCTCAATATGGTGCAGTCGTCCTGTCCCCTTTGCAGAAAAGCATCCCCAAAGAATGATGTTTCCACCTCCATGCTTCACGGTTGGGAGGGTGTTCTTGGGGTTGTACTCAACCTTCTTCTTCCTCCAAACACGGCGAGTGGAGTTTAGACCAAAAAGCTCTATTTTTGTCTCATCAGACCACATGACCTTCTCCCATTCCTCCTCTGGATCATCCAGATGGTCATTGGCAAACTTCAGACGGGCCTGGAAATGCGCTGGCTTGAGCAGGGGGACCTTGCATGCGCTGCAGGATTTCAATCCATGACGGTGTAGTGTGTTACTAATGGTTTTCTTTGAGACTGTGGTCCCAGCTCTCTTCAGGTCATTGACCAGGTCCTGCCGTGTAGTTATTTGCTGATCCCTCACCTTTCTCATGATCATTGATGCCCCACGAGGTGAGATCTTGCATGGAGCCCCAGACCGAGGGTGGTTGACCGTCATCTTCAACTTCTTCCATTTTCTAATAATTGCGCCAACAGTTGTTGCCTTCTCACCAAGCTGCTTGCCTATTGTCCTGTAGCCCATCCCAGCCTTGTGCAGGTCTACAATTTTATCCCTGATGTCCTTACACAGCTCTCTGGTCTTGGCCATTGTGGAGAGATTGGAGTCTGTTTGATTGAGTGTGTGTACAGGTGTCTTTTATACAGGTAACAAGTTCAAACAGGTGCAGTTAATACAGGTAATGAGTGGAGAACAGGAGGGCTTCTTAAAGAAAAACTAACAGGTCTGTGAGAGCCGGAATTCTTACTGGTTGGTAGGTGATCAAATACTTATGTCATGCAATAAAATGCAAATTAATTACTTAAAAATCATACAATGTGATTTTTTGGATTTTTGTTTTAGATTCCGTCTCTCACAGTTGAAGTGTACCTATGATAAAAATTACAGACCTCTACATGCTTTGTAAGTAGGAAAACCTTCAAAATCGGCAGTGTATCAAATACTTGTTCTCCCCACTGTATGTATTTTTTATTTTTACTTTAACCCTGGGTTGACTTGAAACAAAGCTGTTGATTACTTTTCAAATGCTATATTGCCCTAGCCCTGTTGATGATACATGACTTTATAAAGTATGGTTACATTTAATTTGCTCTCTTAAACCTAAGCTTTGGAATGACTTAGATAGCAACAGTGAATCTATTTAGTTATTAAGAGATCTCTTAACAATCATTCTCACAATAGCACATTGGTAGTAGTCATTTCGGTGCTGACAGGTAGCCTTGTGGTTAGAGAGTTGGGCCGGTAAAGGTTGCTGGATCGAATCCCGAGCTGACAAGATAAAAATCTGTCGTTCTTCCCATGAACGAGACAGTTAACCCATTGTTCGTCGGTAGGCCGTCATTGTAAATAAGAATTTGTTCTCAAACTGACTTGCTTAGTTAAAGTAAAGTATCGAAGCTGGGCTTGGTTTAAAACCCTGGATTAGAGACCACATGATTAGCTGTAGATAGATAGGTGCTGCACAGCCTGGATATAACGTTGAAAATCTGACGTTGTTTCAAAGGTACAAATTCAACAGATTTTATACAAGGTTTTCCTATGTTGAAAATTGGTTACTATGATGACATAATTCTGTGATTGAAATTTCATGCTGAAAAAAACATTTCACTTTGAATACTTTTTTCAAATCCAATGCATTTTCAGTTTGTGCCCAGTGGGTAATGAATATGTTCTGTTTAGCAGGCGAGAGGAACCTTGTGGTAGAGCGTGGTGAAGAGAATGAGAATAAGCCAGGGGAAGGTACAGTATGACCCTCTCACTCACTATACTTTCTGTATGACCAAATCACCTTTGCCTACAGCTATACATTAAAGAATAATGTACTGTTTCAATCTCAGTCACCTCACCAAAACTGCTTTGCTATAATATCATTGATGTTTGATCCATGAGTGAGTGTTCAGTTGGTCAATGATGAATAGGTTCTGTTTAGCAGGATAGAGGAAATTTGTGGTAGAGCATGGTGAAGAGAATAAGAATAAGCAGGGGAGGTATGACATTCCCACTCACTAATTTCTGTAGTGACTACCATTAATGTGAATCAAACGCTATTTCTCAAATAATTAACTATTTGTAATTATTACACAATTGAATGAATAATATAACAATTCATTAGGTAGTATTCTATGGCACCATGGGAGCAGTTTATTTAACGAGTTACCATTTCCCGAATTAACTCAAAATATCAGAATATCTCGATATCATAGCCGTCATCCATCAATCATTTGCTCCCAATTCAGTCTCATTCTGAATGTCGTCATATCCTATAAATCTGCACGAACCCTAGTCTCCATGATGAATCAGCTCACACAAATTGACATAATTATTTATTTTCTAATGAAATAATCACACAGAAATACATAAACACACACACAGGATATAATTGAAAATTAACATTATGCAATGAAAGTCCCTAGTGGGCTAAACCATTACGACGGCTTGTTACACAATTTATTTATTTTTTATTTCAAATCAAAATCAAATCAAATTTATTTATATAGCCCTTCTTACATCAGCTGATATCTCAAAGTGCTGTACAGAAACCCAGCCTAAAACCCCAAACAGGTAGGCCAGTTGAGAACAAGTTCTCATTTACAACTGCGACCTGGCCAAGTTTAAGCAAAGCAGTGCGACAAAAACAACACAGAGTTACACATAAACAAACGTACAGTCAATAACATAAAATAAAATAAAAATATCTATGTACAGTGTGTGCAAGTGTAGAAGAGTATGGAGGTAAGGCAATAAATAGGCCATAGAGCCAAAAATAATTACACTTTAGCATTAATACTGGAGTGATAGATGTGCAGATGATGATGTGCAAATAGAGATACTGGGGTGCAAAAGAGCAAGAGGGTAAGTAAAAATTTGGGGATGAGGTAGTTGGGTGTGCTATTTACAGATTGACTGTGTACAGGTACGGTGATGGGTAAGCTGCTCTGACAGCTGATGCTTAAAGTTAGAGATGGGGATAAAAGACTCCAGCTTCAGTGATTTTTGCAATTCGTTCCAGTCATTGGCAGCAGAGAGCTGGAAGGAAATTGTTGGCTTTGGGGATGACCAGTGCAATATATCTGCTGGAGCGCGTGCTACTAGTGGGTGTTGCTATGGTGACCAGTGAGCTGAGATAAGGCGGGGCTTTACCTAGTAAAGACTTTTAGATGACCTGGAGCCAGTGGGTTTGGCGACGGATATGTAGTGAGGGCCAGCCAACGAGGGCATACAGGTCGCAGTGGTGGGTAGTATGTGGGGCTTTGGTGATAAAACGGATGGCACTATGATAGACTACATCCAGTTTGCTGAGTAGAGTGTTGGGGGCTATTTTCTAAATGACATCGCCGAAGTCAAGGATCGGGTAGGATAGTCAGTTTTACGAGGGTATGTTCGGCAGCATGTGTGAAGAAGGCTTTGTTGCGAAATAGGAAGCCGATTCTAGATTTAATTTTGGATTGGAGGTGCTTTATGTGAGTCTGGAAGGAGAGTTTACAATCTAAGCAGACACCTAGGTATTTGTAGTTGTCCACATATTCTAGGTCAGAACCGTCCAGAGTAGTGATGCTAGTCGGGCGGGAGGGTGTGGGCAGCAGTCGGTTGAAGAGCATGCACTTAGTTTTACTAGCATTTAAAAGCAGTTGGAGAACACAGAAGGAGTGTTGTGCGGCGTTGATGCTCGTTTGGAGGTTTGTTAGCACAGTGTCCAAAGAAGGGCCAGATGTATACCGAATGGTGTCGTCTGCATAGATGTGGATCAGAGAATCACCAGCAGCAAGAGCGACATCATTGATATATATCCAGTGAAAAGAGTCAGCCCGAGAAATGAACCCTGTGGCACCCCCATAGAGACTGCCAGAGGTCCGGCGAACAGGCCCTCCGATTTGACACTCTGAACTCTATCTGAAAAGTAATTGGTGAACCAGGCAAGGCAGTCATTTGAGGGTATCTATTCTAAACAAACAGACCGAAGGACAAGGCCCACTGAACACAGTGGTACACCTCTGGAAGATGCGTTATAACAGACACAACTAGAGACTTTCTTCCGACTGACTCCCCAGGAAATGGACGGGGCGATTTCAACAGAGTAAGAAGACAAAGACATATAAGCGTAAATATTTACATTGCATTTCTAAATCCGAATGAGTGGTTGTTAGGGTGAGGGGGTGGGGAAAGAAAGAGAGGGAGAAGGGGAGACAAAAGAATTCAACTATCGTACATACAGCTGAATAATGTGCTCATCGTAAATGTGGATATTTAGCACTCTAACAACCACTCATTTGAATTTAGAAATGCCATGTACATATTTACGCTTGTGTCTTCTTACTCTGTTGAAAACGCCCTGTCCATTTCCTGGGGAGTCAGTTGACAGAAAGTCTGGTTGTGTCTGTTAGAACGGATCTTCCAGAGGTGTACCACACTGTGTTCTGCTGGCCTTGTCCTTCGCTCTGTTTGTTTAGAATAGATACCCTAGAGATACCTATAGTGGTGAGAGGAAATTGTTCTTTGTCTCTCGTCTTTTACGGGGAACGGCACCTCCGTACCTTCAGGCTCTGATCAGGCCCTACACCCAAACAAGGGCACTGCGTTCATCCACCTCTGGCCTGCTCGCCTCCCTACCTCTGAGGAAGTACAGTTCCCGCTCAGCCCAGTCAAAACTGTTCGCTGCTCTGGCACCCCAATGGTGGAACAAACTCCCTCACGACGCCAGGTCAGCGGAGTCAATCACCACCTTCCGGAGACACCTGAAACCCCACCTCTTTAAGGAATACCTAGGATAGGATAAAGTAATCCTTCTAACCCCCCCCCCCCTTAAAAGAGTTAGATGCACTATTGTAAAGTGGTTGTTCCACTGGATATCATAAGGTGAATGCACCAATTTGTAAGTCGCTCTGGATAAGAGCGTCTGCTAAATGACTTAAATGTAATGTAAATGTAATGTAAATGTCTTCGGTCGAGTGTCCTGGGCTAACAGCGCATAAACAGCTGCAGAATGTTCCTGTGTAGTCTTCTTCTTCTGGAGAGTTTCAGAGTCTTACCATTTTCTGGTATTGTAGTCTTTAAACCATTTCGTAACGTATTCAGCTCGCGCTGCACATATACTGGTCTTTAGTTTTAAACCATTTCGTAACGTTCAGCTCATGCTGTCTGTCACGCTGGTCTGATATAGTCTAACCATTCGTGACGTCCGTCCGGCTGCTTGGTCTAATATGTTAATTGTTTAGGTGTCCTTTATAAGCACTCTGGCAAAAAGGGTGTTCCATCCTGACTGGGTAAAACTTTACATGAAAAACAATTATCTCATTTGGAAGGCTAAAACCACATTTCATCTTCTAACAAATTGGTTCATATTAAATCATATAAGTTTTACAACATTTAAATGTAAATCTGATAACTGGGACGTATACATTTGTAGAGTTACCGTTATTTGGTTATACAGTCCTTAATGATATCACAAAACACCAACTGATTTGACATGATTATAGTTTAGTGCCCCACCAACCATTTCCCACATTATCTGTGTTAGGAATACTGTGTCATTATCCATTTTGGGATGTTGTAGTTTTGATAGGAGGAATCTCCTTTTAACGAAAGGGTTATTTCCCCTCAAGCCTGCATGGTAAATGAGAGACAGTTCCTGCAAGGTATTTGTGACCATCATAAAACTGGCCAACTTCGTCCCTCTCCCCCTCTGCGGGAGAGAGAGGGTGCTGTAGAGCTGACCCACTGTAACTTGATCCTTCAGATCCTCACAGGAGAGTCATGACATTTCAGTATGAACAAATCACCTTTACGTACAGTTA
Source organism: Salvelinus alpinus (assembly GCF_045679555.1). Taxonomy (NCBI): domain Eukaryota; kingdom Metazoa; phylum Chordata; class Actinopteri; order Salmoniformes; family Salmonidae; genus Salvelinus; species Salvelinus alpinus. The sequence goes on from NC_092123.1 coordinate 13,027,995, forward strand.
TTCAACCAAAAAATTCTGTACTTTTTCAATCTCACTCACACACTGCTGGGGAGATGTTTTAACCTATTATCATCACATTGACATTTCTGTTTATATTGTAATTATTTTAGAAATGCATAACAATGTAGACCTCCAACAGATTACCTAACACTTTTTTTGTATTTTTAGCCTTTTCTAAAGACAAGCTCAGTGTCATCGTGAACATCATGCGCATCGTCTTGTTCGTGTCTCTCACTTTGGTTGTCATGGGGTTGTGTGGACGTTGGGTTATGAAAGATAAAGGTATGGTACCAATCTTCCTACACCAGCTAAAATAATCTAAACTAACAGAGGACAATATCCATGTTTTACATTTCCTTTTATGTTTTGTTATGAAATCATTGTTGGGAGACTTTGGACCAATCCCAAATGGATACCTAAACCTTTTGGGATTATTTGATCGCTATAAGCAAAATGAAAAAACTTCCACCTACCCTTTCCATATTGATTGCACCTGTCAAATCCTCTCAGATCTCCACAAGTGTATAGCGTGTAGGGTCTAGTGGTCCACTTGGGCCCCTTATGTTACTGAATGTCACCCCTGTGACCTGCAGGAAAATACAGTCCTGTGTGGATCCCACCACCAGAGGGCAGTATAATGCAGTGTTCCAATGAAGAATCCCCACAGGCTGGCTCGTCTAACATGGAGATAACCACTATGGCTGCAGCTGCAGGGGCAGACTCCCCAGAAGACTCCTGTGAAGAAGATTATGATGACTGTGTGTGATGCTGATCTGAGAAATACTATACAATAATACAATAAGGCTAATATTGTGTCGCTTCCACCGGTATAGTTGAACTGTAGATGAAGCATTCATTAGACATTTCACTTTTAGATGAAAGTTTCATTTTTCCAGACCACAAAAGGAAACTGGTAGACCATTTTTGAGATATGTCAACAAACCCATCAATTGTGTAGATCCAGCTATAGGCCTCAATCACCAATGAATTGGAAAGATAAGCAACATCTAACTACCTAGGTTAATTTGGGGCTTATCTTTTCCATTTTTGGGGGGGGTTGAGGAATATACGTGGATCTACACAACCAAAGGTCTGGGAATAGGATACACTGTACCTTAACACTAGTTACCCTCTTGCAGTCTATTGACTTTGATAAACATCTTTGTTCTACATGGAGCTGAATTTCCATATTAATACTGTCAACAGGAAATCAGTTCCCTCATTCAGGTCTAAGGTCAAGTGTATGAAAATTACCAGGGGCTCCCTGCTTTTATGTGCCTGCTTTACTCATGTGCTTTGATTCGTTTTAAAGAAGTTTATCTAGATACATTGCCAGGTAAAATCATATTGTTAAAGTGATGCAGCAGAGCTTTTGTATAATTTCAGCCAGTAGTTTTGAAAGTAGTGCTCACGAGCAAAAACGGGTTCACGGAAATTGTACACAACTGTGTACAACGCCAACCATTTCGTATGATATGTTACATCCCGGGAAATGTTTTTTAATAAAATCCTGCAATTCGTATATATTATGAATTTGTAAGTGCTTAAGATCCCGTTCAATCCCTTTAATTAATAACAAGGCAACAGTAAAGATGTCCTCCCCTACGAATGATGCAGCGCCTCCCCTTTCGCCAACTAGTGACAACAATTCAAGCTCAAATGGGACAGGAGATATGCTTGTTCAAAGTTTGGAATTACTAACGTACGAACAGACGGAGACATAGCCATAGTCTCCCCTCCAATTTCTTTGTGGGGGAGAATAAAGTGCCAATTACACGCCAGCGAAGAGCAAGACCGATGTGTGAGTTAAATCTACTCCCTTTTCACTTTTAGTATTTGTCCAAATTTGAACCTACTAGGTAAGACAGAACCTACTAGGGAAGAAACCAACTAGGGAAGAAAGAGAATAAGCATATAGCCTAATACACAAACTCTGAAACTCTATCTATTGAAGGGGAAATCTGGGATTGGTAAATCAATTTGTGAATTTGACCAGGGTGATCGCTTTGTTGTTGTTTGAATCGCAGATTTCCCCTTTAATTCTGTGCTCATTTTCTAACGTTTAATAGGTATCTATATATTCATAAAATTATGATTATTCAATTATATCAGAGGGATTCATTAACTTTTGCTCAGACATCAGGCTGCTTTTGCCTGCAGCAGAGAATACGTACTCAGATAGAAAAGATCAAAGAAGATGACATATCCCTTCATCCAAATAATAGATGGATGAAAGACCTAATGATGCAGGTAAATTCTCAGCATAAGGGTGCACTCTCCTGTGCTCATGCATCACACACACGCAGGCGCACACACACACAGATGCATGTCTGTGCACACACACTGCTGTGATTTACAAGCCATCTCTGTCAGACTCCCACTCAGATTGGTTCTAAAAATGATCCAATTAAATGGCTTTCTCCTTTCATCACTGTCACTCCCATCATTACCCAGGATGCTTAGCGCCCTCTCTGATTGGTCACTGACTCAACACAAAGTAGTACACAATAGGACAGGCAGCGGAGTCTGTACATTCCAAATGGCACCCTATTCTCTATTCTAGTGCACTATAGGAGCCCTATAGGCCCTGGTCACAAGTAGTGCAATAATTATCCATAAATCAATCAAATCTATTTATAAAGCCTTTTTTAGATCAGCAGATGTCACAAAGTGCTTATACAGAAACACAGCCTAAAACCCCAAACATCAAGCAATGCAGATGTAGAAGCATAGTGGCTAGGAAAAACTCCCTAGAAATGCAGGAACATAGAGAGGAACAAGGCTTTAAGGGGTGGCCAGTCCTCTTCTGTCTCTGCTGGGTGGAGATTATAAGAGTACATGGCCATTAAGGTCCGATTGTTCTTCAAGATGTTCAAACGTTCATAGATGACCAGCAGGGTCAAACAATAATCACAGTGGTTGTAGAGGGTGCAATAGGTCAGCACCTCAGGAGTAAATGTCAGTTGGCTTTTCATAGCCGAGCGTTCAGAGGTCGAGACAGCAGGTGCAGTAGAGAGAGAGAGGGAGAGAAAGAGATGGTCGAAAACAGCAGGACCAGGGCAAGGTAGTATGTCCTGTGAACAGGTCAGGGTTCGTAGCCTCCCGACACAGACTATTGCAGCATAGATACTGGAGGCTGAGACAGGGGGGGTCGGGGACACTGTGGCCCTGTCCGAGACAGCAAGGGTGCTTCGTCACTCCAGTGCCTTGCTGTTCACCTTCCCACCCCTGGGCCAGGCTACACTCAATCATAGGACCCACTGAAGAGATGAGTCTTCAGGAAGGACTTAAAAGTCGAGACTGAGTCTGCGTCTCCCACATGGATAGGCAGACCATTCCATAAAAATTAGAGATAAATAGGAGAAAGCCATGCCTTCAGCTGTTTGCCTACAAGGTCTAGGGACAATAGGGAGGCCTACGTCTTCTGACCGTAGCGTATGTGTAGGTACAGTATGTACGGCAGGACCAAATCAGAGAACAAAGTTGGAGCAAGTCAGCCCTTGCCTCAACTGGAAGCCAGTGTAGAGAGGCTAGCACTGGAGTAATATGATTGCTTTTTGGGGTTCTAGTCAATATTCTAGCAGCCAAATTTAGTGTATTTATTGCTTTATCCGGGTAGACAGAGAGTAGAGCATTGCGGTAGAATAATCTAGAATTGAAAAAGCATGGATTCGTTTTTCTGCATAATTTCTGGACAAAACATTTTAGATTTTTGCATTGTTAAAAAATGGAAAAAAGCTGCCCAAGAAATATTCTTGATTATCTATGTTCGTCTAAAGAGAGATCAAGGTCCAGAGAAATGCCAAGGTCCTTCCCTGTGTTATTTGCGACGACTGTACAACCATCAAGATTAATTGTCAGATTGTTTCTTGTGACCTAGAACTAGCATCTCTGTTTTGTCGGAATTTAAAAGTAAATAATGTGCCTCCATCCACATCCTTATGTCTGAAACGCAGGCTTCCAGGGTAGGTAATTTTGGGGCATCACCATGTTTCATCTAAATGTACATATGTTTGTTATCCACATAGCGGTAAAAGTTGACATTGTGTTTCCGAATGACATCACCAAGAGGTAAAATATATAGTGAAAACAAAAGTGGTCCTAAAACGGAACTTTGAGGAACATAAACTTACCTTTAATTTGTCAGAGAACAAACTATCCACAAATGGTGTCAAAAGTGGCACTAAGGTCTAAGAGCACAAGGACAGATGCAGAGACTTGGTCTGACGCCATTAAAAGGTAATTTAGCACCTTTTAGCACCTGACTGGAGTGTTTCATATACATTATTTGTCTTCAGGAAGACAGTGAGTTGCTACACAACAGCTTTTTTTTATTGAGAGGAATGGGAGATTCGATATAGGCCGATTTTACATTTCAGGAGAGGCTTTATTACTGCCAATTTTAGTGAGCACAGGAAATAGCTCTTTCAGTAGTTTTGTTGGAATAGGGTCTAGTAGGCAGTTGGAAGGTTTAGAGGTAAAGGGTTAAAAAACGTGACTGTCTCTATTGATCCTAGGTCCTGGCAGTTCTGTGCAGACTCAGGACAACTGAGTTTTGGAGAAATACAAATATTCAAAGAGGAGTTCATAATTTTATTTCTAATGATCATTATCTTTTTGTCGAAGTAGTTCATGAATTCATAACTGCTATAGTGAAACCCATCCTCACTTGGAGAATGTCAATTTTTTTGTTAACTTTGCAACAGTATATAAACAACATTTTTGATTGTTTTAAATTGTAAAATTTTGTTTAACTAGGCAAGTCTGTTAAGAACTAATTCTTATTTTCAATGATGGCCTAGTGGGTTAACTGCCTGTTCAGGGGCAGACCGACAGATTTGTACCTTGTCAGCTCGGGGATTTGAACATGAAACCTTTCGGTTACTAGTCCAACGCTCTAACCTCTAGAATACCCTGCCACCCCAATTCTCTTCAATCAGGTTGGAAAAGTAGGCTGATTCAGCAGCAGTAAGGGCTCTTCGATATTGTACGGAACTATCTTTCCAAACTAGTCGGAAGACTTCCAGTATGGTGGAATGCCATTTTTGTTCCAATTTTCTGGAAGCTTGCTTCAGGGTTCTGGTATTTTCTGTATACCAGGGAGCTAATTTCTTGAGACAAAGGTTTTTTGTTTTTAGCGGTTCGACTGCATCCAGGGTATTATGCAAGGTTAAGTTTAGATCCTCGGTTAGGTGGTTAACATATTTTTGTACTCCAATGTCCTTGGGTAGGTGGAGGGAGTCTGGAAGGGCATCTAGGAAACTTTGGGTTGTCTGAAATCCAGGGTATAATTGTGGCAATAAGTAGGTCCGGAGACAGGTTGGACAAAACACAGTCGATAATGACTCCAAAAGCCTTTTGGAGTGGGTCTATGGACTTTTCCGTGTGAATATTGAAGTCACCAAAAATTTGGATATTATCTGCCATGACTACGAGTTCCAATAGGAATTCAGGGAACTCAATAAGGAACGCTGTATACGGCCCAGGAGGCTGTATATGGCCCAGGAGGTCTGTAAACAGTAGCTATAAAAAGTGATTGAGCAGGCTGTATAGATGTTATGACTAGATGCTCAAAAGTAAAAAACGCAGTAATTTTTTCATACATTGAAATTTGCTGTCATAAATGTTAGCAACACCTCCACCTTTGCGGGATGCGAGGGAGATATGGTCACTAGTAAACCAGGAAAAGAGGCTTCATTTAACACAGCAAATTCATCAGGCTATGATCAGTGATTAGCTAATTGACTATGACTTCCTTGGAAGTGAGGGATCTAACATTAAGTGGTCCTCTTTTGAGATGTGAGATATTATCAAAATCTCTTTCAATAATGACAGGAATGGAGGTCTTTTTTTCCAGTGAGATTGCTAAGGCGAACACCGCCTTGTTAAGTTTTGCCCGACCTAGATCGAGAAACAAAAACGGTCTCAATGGAGTTTTGCCCGACCTAGATCGAGGAACAATAACGGTCTCAATGGGGAAAGCTTAGTTGACTACACTGACTGTGATAGCGGCAGACTCCACTATGTTGGCAGGCTGGCTAACAACCTGCTGCCTGGCCTGCACTCTATCTCATTGTGGAGCTTGAGGAGTTAGAGCCCTGTCTATGTTGATAGATAAGATGAGAGCACTCCTCCAGCTTGAATGGAGTCCATCAATCCTCAGTTCCACTTGGTGACCTCTGACTGTTTCATCCTAGCATTGTTGGACGTGGATAACAATATCCATATACCATCTACACACGCCAGTTTTAGCCTCAGCCAGTAACATCTTTAGATTAACCTTTACGTCGGTAGCCCCGCCCCATGGTAAACAATGTATGATCACTGGATGATTATTTTTAAATAATGTGACAGGTAATGTAGTCGCCAATGACTTGTGTTTTTAATTTGTCCAAGCTAATGGTAGGCTGTTGCTCAGACCCATAACGGGTGGAGGAGAGAACCGAGAAGATCAGACTTTGACTCCAACTCATTGCTTAGAGGGGAAAACCGGTTCAACGTTTTAATTGGCTGAATGAACATCACCAGTTAAGCATGCCTACAGCATTTCTTTCCAGAAGCCATGAGAAACGTGTTCATCTGTGGGGACTGTGGAGGAGTTTTAACACCAATACCTGTATTTACTTGTGACACAGACACTTTACCATCCTTTCCTAGACTTAAATTGCCCTTGCCTAACGATTTTGTCTTAAACCAAGCTTGCAACTCGGCTATCCTCGCCACACAGCAATAGTTCTCCTGTACATTAAGAGTACAGCGACTGCAATGAGAAGGCATTATGTTACTTAGCTTTTTTTTGCGGCCAGAGGAGATCCCACAGATCTATGTCCAGATAAAGCGTCAGGGGTGAAAAAGTTGAATGAAAAATGAGGAGGACAAAACTAAGACCTTGGTGGACTTGTTAAATACAGAGTTTTATCAAATAGTTATTAAGAGTAAAAAGTGATCAAGTTTGGCAGGTAGTTAAGTAGCAATAAACAGTGGAGCGGTAGGGAGACAACGCAGAAGTGTGTTGCATCAGCAGCCGCCAGTCAATAGGGAATAAGGATGCCATTTGGCATACATCCACTGACACGTTAGGCTTTCTTCTTTGGATACATGCAGCAGGAAATTCGGAATCCTCTTGATGTCAAGGAGAAGATAATAGGATGAAAGTATGTTTGAGTCATTGCCTTTCTTCTCGGGGATTGTGGATTGTATGCTTTCACACTGTAGTCTGTCAACAATCTCCAATGCATTTGTAGTCGATCGCCAAAAACGAATGTAAAAAACAACAATGATAAAGCCTTGCTTTTCTTTTTTCCTTCATTTAGCACTTTTGGCTGTAGGTGCACTCCATTCAGCAGCCCTAGCGCCAGGAAAGCAATGTGTTCCCATGTTGAATCATTTCATGTGTCTGAAGGTAGAACTCTGCATACCCAGCAGGCCCAGAGAGCAAATCAAGTGCACCTATAGGCCAAGATCACTGCCCAATCAGAAAGCTCGATCACCGTGTCTGCACAGCTTAGAAAGAAGCCTCGAAACTGTAAGATTTCAAAACTTTTAAAACCATGACTAGAGAGATAATCAATGAATACAGCAAAGAGCACTTGTTTATATAAGTTAATGTTTAAGTTGTTATTCAACACTGTCAACACTTTGTTCAACACTTTTATAAGCCATAAAATGAGCGTTCTCCCTCACGCTACAACCAGCACTGCAGCTGCAATGAATGAGTATAGAAAAGTGCTTTGATTATTTGTGGCTCGTGTCTTTTTTAATATCAAGGAATATTTCCCTGTCTCTGTTTATAGGAGGAACAATTGGTGCATGAGGCAGAATTAACGCAGTGCAACTTCAGTTTCACCTTTTCTCTGCGGAGGGAGGGAGAGCAGAGGGACGGTGAATTGGAGGCAGCCTCACCACTGTCCCTCCCTCCCTCCCTCCCTCCCTCCCTCCCTCCCTCCCTCCCTCATTGTTGGTATATGATCACACTTTTGAAAGATAATTTGGCAGGGCAATTTAAGCATAGGCAATATGCTTTAAAAAAATCTGAATGGTAGATCTCGGCTAGCTTTTGGACTCAGAAAGTGATCTTGACTCAGAAAAGGTTGGTGACCACTGGGCTAAAGTGTTGTCACTTCCACTGGGAGGCAGTATCAAGCTATAGTATATGCTACTGTGCTGCAGTTAAGTAACTGCATGGCCCCTCATCCCAAACACCCCTCTCCAACACGTGTTTATATAGTGACACACATAGGGAGAGAGGAGAGAGAGAGCGGAGAGAGAAAGATATCCCTCAGTATAAAAACACACGCCCTCTCTCTATATACCAGAAAATCTGTCAGGTTTCCACACAACAGTGATGCCAGTGTGCTCTCGGTGACTCTTCTCACGGATCTGCATCTTTCTGCAGACTGTCAGTGGATTGACATATATGACAGCTCGCCTTCAGAACATGTCTATGTCAAAACGACAGGAGAGTACATTGGAAATAATCCTGTGGACCAGATTTGCTACCATGGGCGTTTTTGTGATGCACTTTGCAACTTTATAATTTTTTCATAGAGATACAACTGACAAGGATGAAAAGTTATTTATTTGATTCATTTCTATAGTTTGAAGAACAGAGAAAAAAACATGGCTTTACAAACTTCGAATGACACTTCTTTGTCAACATTCCTGGACTGTCTGCCACGCCTGCAGAGCACATCATCCGTGAATGCGTCTGGAAATATGAGCAAGGAAGTTACCAATACCTCCTGTAACAATGCGTCTGTCATCACAAAAACCCCATCCACACGACAAAAAGGTATTACTGGAAGATTCCTAAAGATTCTCTAGAACTATCTCTATTGTTTTGAGCTTCTTAAATAATTTCCTATCATTAAATTAATTACATGAGATTAATTCCTCCATTAAATTATATGATGGGTTGCGAAGAAAATCATTGTCTGTATTTGGCATTGTTTGTCACACCAGCAGGTTGTTCACAACACATTGAACAATAGGGTAACTTGGGGGAAAACGCCCACCTTAAGGGAAATGTATATTTTCTGACAGAAAAAAAGTAACGTTTGGTAAGATTTAGATATGTGCATGCTGACTATCCTTAGGCAAACACATTTTGAAGGGAAATAAGTGGCCAGAATTTTTTTGTTGCAAAATCACCCCTGAAGATTTGTGTGTTAAAATTCATTTTAGTTTGTCATTTTTGAGTAATTGCCTCTTAAAAAACTATAAATAAATCAAATTTTGGAGCAAAATGACATTGCAAATGTAAAGGACGTCATGCTGATTGCTTAGAGAGTACTACCTCCTCCACAATTCGGCCCATACCTGGCGGAAACTCTGCCTTGCTGGCACAGGAGACACCTTCCTGAAGCGTCTTACCAGTCAATGCCACACAAAAGCTAATTATTCGGTGATGCAAGTGGGGACACTTCGGATAAAACAGATGAACTATTTAGTTGAACAAGACTAGTGGCATCCAGGGAAAGTGTTGAAAATAAAATTGGTGACCACTCATTCAGTGTGCACATAAGGTTCTTTATCAAGGCACAAAAAAAGTTAACATACAGTACCAGCCAAAAAGTTTGGACACACCTACACAAGGGTTTTTCTTTTTTTTTTACTATTTTCTACAATGTAGAATGATAGTGAATACATCAAAACTATTAAATAACACATATGAAATCATGTAGTAACCAAAAGTGTTATATAAAAATATATTTATATTTTTGAGAATATTCAAAGTAGCCACCCTTTGCCTTGATGACAGCTTTGCACACTCTTGGCATTCTCTCAACCAGCTTCCCCTGGAATGCTTTTCCAACAGTCTTGAAGGAGTTCCCACATATTCTGAGCTCTTGGTGGCTGCTTTTCCTTCACTCTGCCGTCCAATTCATCCCAAACCATCCCAGTAGGGTTGAGGTCGGGTGATTGTGGGGGCCAGGTCATCTGATGTAGCACTCCATCACTCTTGGTCAAAGAGCCCTTACACAGCCTGGAGGTGTGTTGGGTAATTGTCCTGTTGAAAATCAAATTATAGTCCCTCTAAGCGCAAACCAGATGGGATGGCGTATCGCTGCAGAATGCTGTGGTAGCCATGCTAGTTAAGTGTGCCTTGAATTCTAAATAAATCACTGACAGTGTCCCCAACAAAGCACCACTACACCATCACACCTCCTCCTCCATGCTTCAAGGTGGGAATCACACATGCAGAGATCATCCGTTCACCTACTCTGCGTCTCACAAAGACACGGCGGTCGGAACCAAAAATCTCAAATTTGGACTCATCAGATTTTCGCTGGTCTAATGCCTATTGGTCGTGTTTCTTGGCCCAAGCAAGTCTCTTCTTCTTATTGGTGTCCTGTAGTAGTTGTTTCTTTGCAGTAACTCGACCATGAAGGCCTGATTCACGGACTCTCCTCTGAATATCTGAGGCTGATAACTCTAATGAACTCATCCTCTTCAGCGGAGGTAACTCTGGGTCTTTCTTTCCTGTGGAGGTCCTCATGAGAGACAGTTTCATCATAGTGCTTGATGGTTTTTGCAACCGCACTTGAAGTTTTTTTTTATTTTCCGCATTGACTGACCTTCATGTCTTAAAGTAACGATGGACTGTCGTTTTTTTTTGCTTATTTGAGCTATTCTTACCATAATATGGACTTGGTATTTTACCAAATAGGACTATCTTCTGTATACAAGTAGGGCTATCTTCTGTATACCACTCCTGCCTGTCACAACTGGCTCAAACGCATTCAGGAAAGAAATTCTACAAATTAACAAGGCACACCTGTTTATTTTAAATGCATTTCAGATGGCTACCTCATGAATTTGGTTGAGAGAATGCCAAGAGTGTGCAAAGCTGTCATCAAGGCAAAGGGTGGCTACTTTGGAGAATCTCAAACTGTTTTCGATCACCTGGCTGGAGTGATTTCTATTGATACCCCAACCACATCGATCTCAACACATTCAAATTATATTATTCAATTAAATATGGTATCCTTCAATTTTATCTTTGGTAATATTTAATTTAAATGAGTTATCTTTAATTCATATTCATGCTTATTATGATCTACAAGAATAAAAAACAAGCAATTGTTATATGCTCGACTCTCTTTGAGTGACAATAAGAACAAATACGTTTTTGCCGCTACACCTCACGGCTGGCTGTGTCTGGTGCATACCTAGTAGACTAGGGGTCTATTATCAGACTGAAACAGACCTTGGGGTTTCAGGCTATTCGCTGTTCTCTCATAGGTTTTTACTATAGTAGAGGAGGAAATTTAATCAAAGTCCTCTAAATAATTCTATATATTTCACACTCCACTGGTGCATCACTTTTATGGCCCAATATGCTGAAATTACATTTTCCACAGAGCATCACTATTAAAGTTAATATATTTTCAACTTAACTATCACCAGACAAAGTTGGGTAACTAATCAAATATAGTAAAAAATGAAAACCTGTGGAGATACCTTTCCTGAAACTAGGAGAGTTATGGACCAAAATTATGGGGAAAGGGTATAGAACTGCACCCATAGATACGACACAAGCCCCCCTTACATACAAGCGTATGCACGCATGCACACACATGCACGCAGACAAGCACACACACACACACACACACACACACACACACACACACACACACACACACACACACACACACACACACACACACACACACACACACACACACACACACACACACACACACACACACACACACACACACACACACACACACACACACATACAGCCCTGACATATCTTTATTATAATGTAGACTTCATCTGCAGACTCCATGGCCAAAAGGTTTTTAGCTGACTCGGCTGTCTCGGAGACAGAGCAATTTATGGCCTGACAGTAGCTGTCCCTTCCATCCAAGGTTATTACAGTAAACTGAAACTAAAACAAAAACAAATCCTGAAAAAACAACAAACTGAAATTAAATATTTAAACCGCGAGGCTAAACTTCTCCGCTGTTTTGGTCCTGTGGCTATCATGCTGCAATGGTGTGAAGCGAACCCATGCACATGTGGAGATACTGTGTATGGCTGTGTGAGAGCGAAGTCTTGCATCGCGCTCATCTCAATATCTGTGGCGCTGCTCATGGCAAAGTAATTTTGCTGAGTCTACACTCGTAGAATAAGGACTGACTCAAGGAACCCCTAGAGTTCCTCAAGGAACAATGGCTGTTCAATGGTTCATATTTGCACCTTCAGCTAGTTGACGGCTTCTTGGAGGAACCTTTAATGGTTCAATGTAGCAACAGGTTCCTGGAGGAACCACGGAATGGAGGATTGGCTTATTAGGGGCGTGGCTTTAATATATATTTTTTTAGAGTAGATGTCATTTCTGTTCAACTTTTCTGCTGTATTGTCATCAAGGTTTAACACTGACAGTTTTGTAGCATCAATGAGGCTAACAGAGGTTTATGAGTTCCTCAGAAGCCTATGCAAATCCCATAGTTGGATTAGTTACCGCTTTAATACTGTATGTAATCAGAATCTACCAGGCGCAAATTTTCACTCGTGACCCAATTTTCAAATCCCCTAGTTTGGGAAACCCTGATTATAAGGTAGACTCAGCGCAATGACATTGCCACGAGCAGCACTGCAGATATTGGGAGCGTCTGAGTGGTAAAGATAAAGCAAACGACTGTAGATGAAAGTCTAGGAATGAAGTGACAGCCCGAAAGTCGGACACAAATGTGGTTTTCTAACAGCGAGGCTCAGATTAACATGGCAGTGTTGCTATTGTTTATGAAAGGTTTTCTTTATAATGTCGAAGTAAACATATCACACACTCACAAACTAAAATCATAATATAATATGTATATACTGTTCAATCACTTAGAGAGAGAGAGCCTCAAATATCACATGTATTTGTATATCCACTATTGTACATATACATTGTGGCAAATTGGTTCCTGTTTCAATCATGTCTTTGGTCACGTTCGCGTTAGTCTAACAGAAACACCCTAATGATTTGTTGACAATAGAGCCTCCCACAATGCAGACAAAGGCTGCAGGATGAAGTTGGTGAAGGGCAACTGCAGAAGCTTGCAGTCCACTGCAGTCAAATCTTAATGAACTTTGATTACAGGATTCTTGTAAAGTTAATGCAGTTGACGTGAAGGTGCAAGGGGACATTGCCTTGCGTGAGGTGCCATCTTTCGGATGTCCTGACTCTCTGAGATACAAAATCTAATGGCACTTATCGTAAGAGTACAGGTGTTAACCCCAGTGTCATGGCTAAATTCCCAATCTTGCCCTATTCCATCATGGCCATCTAATCACCCCCCTCATTCATACATGGCATATATCACTCCTCACATCTCCACCTGATAGCTGATGTGTGGTGAGCGTTCTGGCACAAAATGGTTGCCGAGTTTCCCCCTTACTATGTAAAGCGCATTGAGTACCTCAGTTGGTAGAAAAGTGCTATATACCGTAAATCCAATCCATTTTTATATAAATCTATTCATAAAACTAGTCAAATGCATCTGAAAACGAACTGAACCTAAACAAAATGTACATTACATTTTTTGAACTAATATAAATAAAACAAATATACAGTTGAAGTCGGAAGTTTACATACACCTTAGCCAAATACATTTAAACTCAGTTTTTCACAATCCTGACATTTAATCCTTATACAAATTTCCTGTTTTAGGTCAGTTAGGATCACCATTTTATTTTAAGAATGTGAAATGTCAGAATAATAGTAGAGAGAATGATTTATTTCAGCTTTTATTTCTTTTATCACATTCCCAGTGGGTCAGAAGTTTACATACACTCAATTAGTATTTGGTAGCATTGCCTTTAAATTGTTTAACTTGGGTCAAACGTTTTGGGTAGCCTTCCACAAGCTTCCCACAATAAGTTGGGTGAATTTTGGCCCATTCCTCCTGACAGAGCTGGTGTAACTGAATCAAGTTTCCTTGCTCGCACATGCTTTTTCAGTTCTGCACACACATTTTCTATAGGATTGAGGTCAGGGCTTGTGATGGCCACTCCAATACCTTGACATTGTTGTTTTGCCACATTTTGCCACAACCTTGGAAGTATGCTTAGGGTCATTGTCCATTTGGAAGACCCATTTGAGACCAAGCTTTAACTTCCTGACTGACGTCTTGAGATGTTGTTTCAATATATCCACCAAATTTTCCTGCCTCGTGATGCCATCTATTTTGTGAAGTGCACCAGTCCCTCCTGCAGCAAAGCACCCCCACAACATGATGCTGTCACCCCCGTGCTTCACGGTTGGGATGGTGTTCTTCGGCTAGAGAGCCGCCCCCTTTTTCCTCCAAACATAAAAATGGTCATTATGTCCAAACAGTTCTATTTTTGTTTCATCAGACCAGAGGACATTTCTCCGAAAAGTACTATCTTTGACCGCATGTGCAGTTGCAAACCGCAGTCTGCGGTTTGTGGCAGTTTTGGAGCAGTGGCTTCTTTTTTGTGGCAGTTTGGAGCAGTGGCTTCTTCCTTGATGAGCAGACTTTCAGGTTATGTCGATATAGGACTCGTTTTACTGTGGATATAGATACTTTTGTACCTGTTTTCTCCAGCATCTTGGTCCTTTGCTGTTGTTCTGGGATTCATTTGCACTTTTTACACCACAGTACGTTCATCTCTAGGAGACAGAACACGTCTCCTTCCTGAGCGGTATGACGGCTGCGTGGTCTCATGGTGTTTATACTTGCGTACTATTGATTGTACAGACGAACGTGGTACCTTCAGGCGTTTGGAAATTGCTCCAAAGGATGAACCAGACTTGTGGAGGTCTATAATTTTTGTCAATTAGCCTATCAGAAGCTTCTAAAGCCATGACATCATTTTCTGAAATTTTCCAAGCTATTTAACCTCTAACGAGCCTCTACCCCGGGTCCGGGATCACCCCCCACCTCCCCCACACACTGATTAGCATAGCTAGCATAGCTTCACAAGTAGATAGTAGCATCTAAATATCATTAAATCACAAGTCCAAGACACCAGATGAAAGATACAGATCTTGTGAATAAAGCCACCATTTCAGATTTTTAAAATGTTTTACAGGGAAGACAAAATATGTAAATCTATTAGCTAAACACGTTAGCAAAATACACCACTTTTCTAACTCCATCAGTTTCTTACTACTTCAGGTGCTATCACCAATTCGGCTAAACTAAGATATTGATAGCCACTAACCAAGAAAAAACCTCTTCAGATGACAGTCTGATAACATATTTATGGTATAGGATAGGTTTTGTTAGAAAAAAGTGCATATTCCAGGTAGAAATCACAGTTTACAATTGCACCGACCATCACAAGACGACTAGAATTACTATAGAGAGCAACGTGTATGACCAATTTACTCTTAATAAAACATTTCATAAGAATAGACAAAGCATAGCAATGGAAAGACCCAGATCTTGTGATTCCAGACAATATTTCAGATTTTCTAAGCGTTTTACAGCGAAAACACAATAAATCGATAAGTTAGCATACCACATGTGAAAACGTTACCAGAGCATCGATTCCAGCCAAAGAGCGCTATAACGTAATCACCGCCAAAATATATTAATTTTTTCACTAACCTTCTCAGAATTCTTCCGATGACACTCCTGTAACATCATTTTACAACATACATATACAGTTTGTTCGAAAATGTGCATATTTAGCCATACAAAACCGTGGTTATACAATGAAAATAGTAGCAACTCAAGCATCAAAATGAGGGACGTCAACTTTCAGAGTGATCTAGTTTAATCGAAAGCTAATCATATACTTGACTAAAAAATACAGGGTTGACAAGAATCGAAAGACAAATTAGTTCTTAATGCAACCGCTGACTTACATTTTTAAAATTATCCTTACTTTTCAATACAGGGGGCGAAATATGCGTTTAAAATATTTCGACAGAACAACGATTTATCATATTAAATATTGCTTACTTTGAGCTGTTCTTCCATCAGATTCTTGGGCAATGTATCCTTTCTATGTTGTAATCTTCTTTTGGTCGATAGATGTCCTCTGTCCTTCGAAATGTCCACTAACAACGACCGAGACCCCGAAACGTTCCCAAAGCTAGAAAGTGCACGACAAAGAAATTCCTCAGAATCGCACTAAACGGATATAAATTGCTATAAAACGGTTCAAATTAACTACATTATGATGTTTTTAACAACTATAACGAGTAAAAACATGACCAGAGAAATATTGCTGGCTAAACAACGATTTGGAATGAGGCAAGTCCGATGTCCTTCACGCTTCAGGCGCGCGACGAGAAAGGGAGGTACCTCCACGTTTTTTTCTTTTATAGTGGCTGTGATTGTGCAATCGACTCCATTCAAAACGTGATGACGTACAGACACCCAGAGGAAGACGTAGGCAGTGTCGGTTTCTTCATAGCATTCACTGTCACCTTAAAAACAGACTCCAGATCAGGGGTAAAAATTTCTGAAATCTGACCCCTGTCATGAAAAGTGCTGTAGATATAGTTCTGTACCACTCAGAGACAAAATTCCTACGGCTATAGAAACTAGAAAGTGTTTTCTATCCAATTATAACAATAATATGCATATTGTACGATCAAGAATTTAGCACGAGGCAGTTTAATTTGGAGACCAAAATATGCTAATGCGGAACAGCACCCCCTATAGTTCCAAGAAGTTAACCTCTAACGAGTCACAAACCCGGATCCGGGATCCCCCCCATCAAAAAAGCTGACTAGCATAGCCTAGCCTAAAGCCACAGGGATATCATATAATAAAATGTTAATGAAATCACAAGTCCAAGACACCAAATGAAAGACACACATCTTGTGAATCCAGCCATCATTTCTGATTTTTAAAATGTTTTACAGGGAAGACACAATATGTATTTCTATTAGCTAACCACCATAGCAAAAGACACAACTTTTTTTCCCCACCATTTTTTTCCTGCATAGGTAGCTATCACAAATTCGACCAAATAAAGATATAAATAGTCACTAACCAAGAAACAACTTCATCAGATGACAGTCTGATAACTTATTTATTGTATAGCATATGTTTTGTTAGAAAAATGTGCATATTTCAGGTATAAATCACAGTTCTACATTGCAGCTGCAATCAGAAATAGCGCCGAAGCAGCCAGAATAATTACAGAGACCAACGTCAAATACCTAAATACTCATTATAAAACATTTCTGAAAAATATATGGTGTACAGCAAATATCTTGTGAATCCAGCCAATATTTCCGATTCTTTAAGTGTTTTACATCGAAAACAAAATATAGCATTATATTAGCTTACCACAATAGCCAGAAACACAAGCCATTTACCAGCAGCAAAGGTTAGCGATCGTAACAAACCAACAAAAGATATATCATTTTTGACTAACCTTCATAAACTTCATCAGATGACAGTCCTGTAACATCATATTACACAATGCATATAGGGTTTGTTCGAAAATGTGCATATGTAGCGGCACAAATCGTGGTTATACAATGTGAAGAGTAGCCAAACTTCAAGCAATCTGTCCGGCGCCATCTTGGAGAGGCACCTAATCTAATCAATAACTAATCATAAACTTGACTAAAAAATACAGGTTGGACAGCAAATGAAAGATACATTAGTTCTTAATGCAACCGCTGTGTTAGATTTGTAAAATTAACGTTACTACGACATACAGCGTGCGTTACAGCGAGACCGTGCCGAAATTAATGGCGGAATTATTGTTTTACATTTTTCAACATAAATACGAATTAACAGCATAAAGACTTCTTACTATTTGTTGAGCTTCCATCAGAATCTTGGGCAAGTTGTCCTTTGTCCATAATAATCGTTGCTCGGCTGTAGAATGTCCTCTTCAACTTTGGAACTAGCAGCAAACATTAGCTATGTGGCGCAGAGGTGTCCAACTGTTCATAACTCAGTAGAAAGAAAATTCAGAAAATCGCAATATACTCATGTAAACTGATATAACTCGGTTTAAAATAACTACGTTATGATGTTTCTAACACCTATATCGAATAAAATCAGAGCCGGATATATCTAACGCCGATAACGTGAGCTTTTCAGAATGCCATCCTGAGGTCTGTCTCGCGTCATGGCGAACGTTGAAAAGGCTGCACCCCCCGTGCCATGAGCCTTTATATGGCCTCAGATCTGCCTAGCAACACCATTCCAATTCTCAACGCTTGCTGACATCTAGGGGAAATCGTATGCAGTGCTTGTCGACCAATAGAATAATTGCAAATTAATTAACTGACCCAGGAACAGAGTGCACAATTTCAGATTTCTCACTTCCTGACAGGAAGATTGCTCCAACTCGAGTTCTGTTTTACTCACAGATATAATTCAAACGGTTTTAGAAACTAGAGAGTGTTTTCTATCCAATAGTAATAATAATATGCATATTGTACAAGCAAGAATTGAGTACGAGGCTGTTTAATTTGGGAACTAATTTTTACAAAGTTGAAATGGCGCCCCCCTATTGACAAGAAGTTTTAAAGGCACTGTCAACTTAGTGTATGTAAACTTCTGACCCACTGGAATTGTGATACAGTGAATTATAAGTGAAATAATCTGTCTGTAAACAATTGTTGGAAAAATGACTTGTGTCATGCACAAAGTAGATGTCCTAACCAACTTGCCAAAACTATAGTTTGTAACAATACATTTGTGGAGTGGTTGAAAAATTTTAAATAAAAAAAATAAAAAAATGTAATGACTCCGACATAAGTGTATGTAAACTTCCGACTTTTACTGATGTTTCAATATGTGATCATTGTCACCTTTCTCTCTCTCGCTCTCAGAGATGGACTCGGTGCGCATCCTGCTCTACTCTCTCATCTTCCTGCTCAGCATCTTTGGCAACCTTCTGATCATTGTGGTCCTGACGGTCAACAAGCGCATGCGCACGGTCACCAACTCCTTCTTGCTGTCGCTGGCGGTCAGTGACCTGACGTTGGCTGTCTTCTGCATGCCCTTCACGCTCATCCCAAACATGCTGGAGGACTTCATCTTCGGAGCTGCCATGTGTAAAATGGTCACCTACTTCATGGGTAAGATTGTGGCCACGTTCCAGACCGTCTGCAAAGCAGTCGAACTGCACAAATTCACCAATTATCTAATTCCATGTTGTCGTGTCTGGACTATCATTAAATGTGAAGACGTGTTTATATCAAATCAGTACTCTAGGTTTATTACGTGATTAAACTAATCATGTAAACATTCATTAACTAGGAAGTCGGAGCACCACGGAAAATGTTGAGAATTACAGAGTTATAAATTCCCGAATATAAATCTTCAGATATTTTAATATCTGATCAATTACAGTCTTCTACTAATGAATTATTATTACCTCATCAGTTCCCATTACTGAATGTCGCAAACACTTGGAAATCTGCACGAACCCTAGCCTAAATGATGAATCAGCGATATACAAATTGGCTTATTCATTTATTTATTAACTAACTAATTTTCACAGAAATACATACGTAACAAACGAAGAGTAGATATTGGTTACTACACAATATATTGATACGTCCCTAGTGGGCTAAACCAGTATGACGGCTTGGTAGACAATGGAAAGGGGTGGGGACAGATAAAAGAGCAGGAAAGACAAAATGGATTCACTACACACAGTTGATAATTATATTCATTGAAATGCTAATCCTTTGCACATGAACGGCCGCTCATTCTGAAAGAAATTGCAATGTACATATTTACACTTGTATGTCTTGTTGTCTCTCTCTGATGAAATCGCTGGTCCATCTGCTGAAGAGTCAATCATCAGAAAGTCTTGGGTTGTGTTCATAATGGATACGTCAGGCGTACCATGTCCTTAGAATAGATGTTTTGGCAAATGTCGGTATTCTCATCCTAGGTTTATGTAATTTCTAGCTGCAGACCAGTAATTCTACGTTTAGGATTTGCTCTTATTCTGTAGTGATTGATAGTCTCAGAGTTGTACCATTTCTAGCCGTGTAGCCAACACTACATGTAGTCTGGTTTTCTGGACTTGTAGTTTTAATCCATTTGTCAGCCATGTAGCCACAGCTGCACGCGGACTGGTCTAATGTAAGTTTTGTCAGGAGTGGGTTTTATACACTTCTGAGAAAAGGGCGGTCCATGACGCCTACGTAATGTCTAGGCTCACGAGGGTGTGGCCACTGACTAGTTAAAACTATGTAACTGAACAAGTATCTTGTTTACAAGGCCAACATGACATTACATCTTCTCACAAATAGTTTAATATTCAATCATATATTTTAAACATTCAAGGTAGAAAACTCATAGAAATGTTCACTTCCAAAGCTAGCTCAGTTCTGTGCTACCGTCCTTCCTGATGTCACAAAATAAACAACTTCGACAGGATTGTTCTTTAAATATCCACGGACCATTGCCACAGTCTCAAACATAGAAATATTGTTATTAAGTCCTCCAATTTTGGGGATTAGGAGTTTAACAAAGAGAAGATCTTTGTTCCATAGGTTTATTTCCCATCTCTTTCTGCATGACCAGGGGGAGAGAGTCTCTGCCAGAAATGTATAATCTGTCATAAAGTCATAAAACTTGTGGTGGGAGAGAGAGAGTGAGAGGGGGGGGGGGCACAATATGCTGAGGTCAGGGCGGACACAACCCATCATGCCAGAGCCAGTTGGACTGTCATACGTCTGCAGGAGTGTGACTTACTAATGAGCTGGCTATTCATCAGGCTGGGCCCAATGGACCACAATACCTCCCTGAGTCAGAGAGAGAGAAAGAGAAGAGAGAGGGGGTAAGAGAGAGCGTGGGTGGGAGAGAGAGTGAGAGAGAGGGAGAGAGGGGCAGACAGAGAACGAAAGAGAGAGAGAGAGAGAGAATGCGAGAGAGCGAGAGAGAGACTTGACTTTTTGTCTTTCTTTAATGAAATGTTCTCATTTCATTAAAACCTCACCACCCCCCCTTAAAATAAAACACCAAAATATATGCCATACTCACCTTGCCCTCTACCCCACGATACAAAACAACACCACACATCACCATTCCCAAAACCTCACCACTTCTACAACCGCATATCCAAAACAACTTCCCCAGATATATAGACAGCCCCCCGACACACCATATCTCCTGAAACATCTCCACACTTTTTATAATTTAAAAGAACTCAAAATACACGCTAAGTTGCGCAGACACCACCCCATTAAATAATAGTGAAGGGTCTGTTATCCCCCTTACGCCCTGTGCCTCCTAAACTCAGCAAAATTAGAAACGTTCCCTTTTCGAGAACCTGTCTTTCAAAGATAATTCGTAACAATCCAAATAACTTCACAGATCTTCATTGTAAAGGGTCTAAACACTGTTTCCCATGCTTGTTCAATGAACCATAAACAATTAATGAACATGAACCTTTGGAACGGTTGTTAAGACACTAACAATTTACAATTGGAAAGCAAGTAAGGTCACAATTATGAAAAACTTAGGACACTAAAGAGGCCTTTCTACTGACTCTGAAAAACACAGAAAGAAAGATGCCCAGAGTCTCTGCTCATCTGCGTGAACGCGCCTTAGGCATGCTGCAAGGAGGCATGAGGACTGCAGATGTGGCCAGGGCAATAAACTGCAATGTCCGTACTGTGAGACGCCTAAGACAGCGCTACAGGGAGACAGGATGGACAGCTGATTGTCCTCGCAGTAGCAGACCACGTGTAACAACACCTGCACAGGATCGGTACATCCGAACATCACACCTGCGTGACAGGTACAGGATGGCAACAACAACTGCCCGAGTTACACCAGGAACGCACAATCCCTCCATCAGTGCTCAGACTGTCCGCAATAGGCTGAGAGAGGCTGGACTGAGAGCTTGCAACAACGTCGCCTATGGGCACAAACCCACCGTTGCTGGACCAGACAGGACTGGCAAAAAGTCCTCTTCACTGACGAGTCGCTGTTTTGTCTTACCAGGGGTGATGGTTGAAATCATGTTTATCGTCGAAGGAATTAGCGTTACACCGAGGCCTGTACTCTGGAGCGGGATAAGGTCCGTCATGGTCTGGGGCGGTGTGTCACAGCATCATCAGCAATCTCAACGCTGTGCGTTACAGGGAAGACAATCTCCTCCCTCATGTGGTACCCTTCCTGCAAGCTCATCCTGACATGACCCTCCAGCATGACAATGCCACCAGCCATATTGCTCGTTTTGTGCGTGATTTCCTGCAAGACAGGAATGTCAGTAGTCTGCCATGGCCAGTGAAGAGCCCGGATCTCAATCCCATTGAGCTCGTCTGGGACCTGTTGGATCAGAGGGTGAGGGCTATGGCCATTCCCCCCAGAAATGTCCGGGAAATTGAAGGTGCCTTGGTGGAAGAGTGGGGTAACATCTCACAGCAAGAACTGGAAAATATGGTGCAGTCCATGAGAATGCAGCTGGTGGCCACACCAGATACTGACTGTTACTTTTGATTTTGACCCCCCCACCTTTGTTCAGGGACACATTATTCCATTTATGTTAGTCACATGTCTATGAAACTTCTTCAGTTTATATCTCAGTTGTTGAGTCTTGTTATGTTCATACAAATATTTACACATGTTAAGTTTGCTGAAAATAAACTCGGTTGACAGTGAGAGGACGTTTCTTTTTTTTGCTGAGTTTAGTTATCCAAAAAGCCAACTTTGCCTTGACAAACATAAAATTCAACAAAACACATTTAGCCACATTTAGGGGGATGGGGTTGAGGACCACCCATTTATGCAACAGGAAAGATGCCCCCAGGTTGTTGATTATCAGCACCCTCCCTCTATGTGACACTTGGGACAGGAGCCACCTCCACCTGGCCAGTCTTGACACCCATGCCTGTAACAACCCCTCCCAGTTCTTCCTGACCCACCTCTCCGAGCCCAGCTACACCCCCAACATTTTAAGCCCTTCACAACCCCGCTGCAAACCCCCTCGAAGCAGAGGAGAGGCCCTATCCCCACATAACAGAGCTCTTCCCCAGTTTACCTTAGCTGACAAAGCTCCCTCATAAAACATCAGACTAGTCTCTAGTGCCTGTATATCCGGACCATCCCTGACCATCACAGAAACATCATCTGCAAACGCTGACACTGCTATGCCTGTCAACACACCCATGCCTGTCTAGCACACTCCCTGCAGTCTCCTGAATAGCATGCCCAAAAAAAGCTCAATGTCTAGTGTGTATAACTACCCCGATAGAGTGCAACCTTGTCTAATGCCCCATCTCACCCATTGGTTCCTTGCCGGCTGCTGCAGAATTCAATGGCACGGTATTTAATTGTCAGCCATTTTTACCAATAATGTAAGTTAGTGCTAGTTTGACCACCCTTCAATATTGGCATTACTAGAGAATTTGAAACCTATTTTGTAAGAACAGTATATGGGATTGATTTTAAGAAATGTAGCCTAATTCATTTGATTATTATGGTGTTTCTATAAAAATACAAATAAAATGAAACCCTCACGGTTTCCGTTAGGATGGAAAGGAAAATATGGCACTTGACAACGTGACAGTCGGGAGTAGGCTATAGTACTAAGAGCATAAGAGGATTGGAGGATTCAAAATAAATATCTAAGTGGCATAACATTTCCACACCCTAATTGTAGTGTCACCAATACCCAAACGGAGATTCAGTGAAAATAAAAATCTCATTGATTTATCAAGACCAGTCCCAATGCTTGTTTCATAGCAGTGCAAAACTGCTGAAATAGTTATTGCTTTAAATCCTATTGCTTCTAATTTCAATATGCTTTTTAAATAAATAAGGAAGGAACGGAAAATATGGAGCAGTACAATGTGACGGTTGGGAGTAGGCTACAGTAAAGGGCTCTTCTGCTGAAGAATCCCCATTTTGTGAGGGCACGCGGGAGACCGGGGTTCAATTCCCCGATGGGGAGGAAGGCGTAGGCTGTCCTTGTAAATAAGAATTTGTTCTTAAATTGCATAACATTTCTGCCGTATAATTGTAGTCTAACCAATACCCAAACAGAGATTCAGTGAAAATTTTAATCTCATTGATTTATCAATACCAGTCCCCATGCTTGTCTCAGAGCAGCGTGAAACAGTGCTAAAATAGTTGTAGGCTATTGCTTCAAATCCTATTGCTTCTAACTTCAATATGCTCTTTAACATCTCTGGGACACTTGGCCAAAATCCAGAAAAAAAATGTAAAATCACACATGAAAGACACCAAATTAAAGCTACACATGTTGTGAATCCAGTCAACATGTCTGATTTCAAAAAGGATTTACGGCAAAAGCACACCAAACGATTATGTTAGCTCAGTACATAGCCACAGAAAAACACAGCCATTTTCCCAGCAAAAGATAGTAGTCACAAAAAGCAGAATTAGAGATCAAATTAATCACTAACCTTTGATGATCTTCATCAGATGACACTCATAGGACATCATGTTACACAATAGATTTATGTTTAGTTCGATAATGTGCATATTTATATCCACAAATCTCGGTTTACATTGGCGCCATGTTCAGAAATGCCTCCAAAATATCCGGAGAAATTGCAGAGAGCCACGTCAAATAACAGAAATACTCATCATAAACTTTGATGAAAGATACATGTTTTACATAAAGATACACTTGTTCTTAACTTCTAATTGCACACCATCCCGGATCCGGGAGCACCCCCATCAGTAAAAAAGCTGACTAGCATAGCCTAGCATAGCGTCACAAGTAAATACTAGCATCTAAATATCATTAAATCACAAGTCCAAGACACCAGATGAAAGATACACATCTTGTGAATCCAGCCATCATTTCTGATTTTTAAAATGTTTTACAGGGAAGACACAATATGTAAATCTATTAGCTAACCACGATAGCAAAAGACACAACTTTTTTTCTCCACCATTTTTTTCCTGCATAGGTAGCTATCACAATTTCAACCAAATAAAGATATATATAGCCACTAACCAAGAAACAACTTCATCAGATGACAGTCTGATAACATATTTATTGTATAGCATATGTTTTGTTCGAAAAATGTGCATATTTCAGGTATAAATCATAGTTTACCATTGCAGCCACCATCACAACTCTCACCAAAGCAACTAGAATAACTACAGAGACCAACGTGAATTACCTAAATACTCATCATAAAACATTTATGAAAAATACACAGCGTACAGCAAATGAAAGACAAAGATCTTGTGAATCCAGCCAATATTTCAGATTTTTTAAGTGTTTTACAGCGAAAACACAATATAGCATTATATTAGCTTACTACAATAGTGAACCACACAGCAGCATTGATTCAAGCCATCAATAGCGATAACGAATAAACCAGCAAAATATATTAATTTTTTCACTAACCTTCTCAAACTTCTTCAGATGACAGTCCTTTAATGCAACCGCTGTGTCAGATTTCAAAAAACCTTTACGGATAAAGCACACCATGGAATAATCTGAGAAGGCGCTCAAAAATAACAACATTTCTCCGCCATGTTGGAGTCAACAGAAATACGAAATTACATCATAAATATTCCCTTACCTTTGATGATCTTCAGCAGAATGCACTCCCAGGAATCCTAGTTCCACAATAAATCGTTGTTTTGTACGACAATGTCCACTACTTATGTCTAAGTAGCTACTTTTGCTAGCATGTTTAGTGCACATGTCCAAACGCTCGCGCAGATGCAGGCAAACTCGGACAAAAACTTCAAAAAGTTATATAACAGGTCGAATAAACTTGTCAAACTAAGTAGAGAATCAATCTTCAGGATGTTGTTATCATATATATCCAATAACGTTCCAACCGGAGCATTCCTTCGTGTCTGTAGAAGTTATGGAACGCAAGGCGATATCATGAGGAAAGCGCATGACCAGGAACTGGCATTCTGCCAGACCAATGACTGAAACACCTCCCATCCGGCCCCACATCACACTAGAGGCTTCATTCCACGTTCTACAGACTGTTGGCATCTAGTGGAAGGCGTAGGAAGCGCAAACAGATCCATACTGCCCCCAGCCATAAGAAGTTAACCTCTCTGGGATATGTGGGACGGTAGCGTCCCACCTAGCCAACATCCAGTGAAAATGCAGAGCGCCAAATTCAAATAAATTACTACAAAAATGTAACTTTCATGAAATCACACATTCAATATATCAAATTAAAGCTACACTTGTTGTGAATCCAGCCAAAGTGTCAGGTTTCAAAAATGCTTTACGGCGAAAGCAAACAAAGCTATTATCTGAGGACAGCACCCCAGCTAACAATCACAGACCATCATATTTCAACCCTCCCGGCGCGACACAAAACTCAGAAATAACGATATAATTCATGCCTTACCTTTGATGATCTTCTTCTGTTGGCTCTCCAATATGTCCCATAAACATCACAAATGGTCCTTTTGTTCGATTAATTCTGTCGTTTTATCCCGTTTGATTCAGAAAAACATCGGTTGCAACTCGCCCAACATGACTACACATTATCTAATAAGTTACCTGTAATCTTGGTCCAAACACTTCAAACAACTTTCATAATAAAACTTTAGGTATTTTATACCGTAAATAATCTAAAAAATTTAAGACGGAATAAACCGTGTTCAAAGCGGATAAAATGAAAGTGGAGCAAGCGCTAGGTCGCACGCCCCAAACACAACAGTACACTAGACTCAACCCTCGTTTTGATTAGCCATACTTCTTCATTACTCAAAACAAAAACATCAACCAATTTCTAAAGACTTTTGACATCTAGTGGAACCCCTAGGAACTGCAACCAGATGCCTCAGAAATCTAGATTCCCATAGAAACTAATTGAAAACAAGGTCACCTCAAAAAAAGTAATTCCTGTCTGTTATACTCACAGACATTATTTAACAGTTTTAGAAACTTTAGAGTGTTTTCTATTAAAATCTACAGTTTACTTTCGGCACGCTTTTCATCCGGACGTGAAAATACCGCCACCTATCCCAAACAGGCTAGCTTGCTAGCTACTTCCAGACATAAACAAGAAAACACATCCTCGCTCTGACCATTCTACTCACCCTAGCAGAGCTGGTTAGACTTTTTCCATGTTATTCAAAGCGTTGGTGACTAACTGCGCTGCGCTGCTGGCAATAATTGAATTACGTTATTTTCCCTAACGTTTACTGTCACCGGCCATATTCAGCGGGAGTTGACCGCTTGTAAAGTCATCAGTTATTCTGCGCTCTGGTACATTCAGACAAGAGTGTTCTGAAATCCAAACAAATAGCCAGAGCGAATTTACAAAGCACTCTATTTAAATGTGGTATAGGTCTTATTTATTTAACTTCTTTGATATAGGGGGCAGCATTTTCACTTTTGGATGAATTGCGTGCCCATAGTGAACTGCCTCCTACTCTGTCCCAGATGCTAATATATGCATATTATTATTACTTTTGGATATAAAACACTCTGAAGTTTCTAAACGGTTTGAATGATGTCTGTGAGTATAACACAACTCATATGGCAGGCAAAAACCTGAGAAAAAATCCAACCAGGAAGTGGGAAATCTAAGGTTTGTAGATTTTCAAGTCTTTGCCTATCCAATACACAGTGTAAAACTTTATCCGATTGCACTTCCTAAGGCTTCCACTAGATGTTAACAGTCTTTAGAACATTGTTTCAAGCATTGAAGGGGGAGAGAATAAGAGCTGTTTGAGTCAGGTGTCTTGCAGAATGCCATGAGCTCAGTCAGTCTCACTCTGTGAGAGTTAGCTGCAATTCTTTTCATATCTAAATACAAAGGAATTGTCCGGTTGAAACATTATTGAAGATTTATGTTAAAAACATCCTAAAGATTGATTCTATACATCGTTTGACATGTTTCTACGAACTGTAATATAACTTTTTTGACTTTTCGTCTGGACTAAGTGCCTGCACCTCTTGAATTTGGATTTGTGAACTAAACGCGCGAACAAAAAGGAGGTATTTGGACATAAATTAGGGACTTTATCGGACAAAACAAACATTTATTGTCGAACTGGGATTCCTGGGAGTGCATTCCGATGACTTCTGTTGACTTCACAACATGGCGGGCATCTGTATGGCTTGTTTTGGTGCCTGAGCGCTGTACTCAAATTGTTGCATGGTGTGCTTTTTACGTAAAGTTTTTTTTAAATCTGACACAGCGGTTGCATTAAGGAGAAGAATATCTTTAATCCATGTATAATACTTGTATTTCATCAACATTGATGAGTATTTCTGTAAATTGATGTGGCTCTCTGCAAAATCACCGGATGTTTTGGAAGCAAAACATTACTGAACATATGTAAACTGAGATTTTTGGATATAAATATGAACTTCATCGAACAAAACATACATGTATTGTGTAACATGAAGTCCTATGAGTGTCATCTGATGAAGATCATCAAAGGTTAGTGATTAATTTTATCTCTATTTCTGCTTTTTGTGACTCCTCTCTTTGGCTGGAAAAATGGCTGTGTTTTTCTGTGACTAGGTGCTGACCTAACATAATCACATGGTATGCTTTCGTCGTAATGCCTTTTTGAAATCGGACACTGTGGTGGGATAACAACAAGTTTATTTTTAAAATGGTGTACAATACTTGTATGTTTGAGGAATTTTAATTATGAGATTTCTGTTGTTTGAAATTGGCGTCCTTGTCACGTTCCTGACCTGTTTTCTATTGTTTTGTATGTGTTTAGTTGGTCAGGGCGTGAGTTGGGATGGGCAGTCTGTGTTGTTTGTTCTATGTGGGAGTGTGTTGGTTAATTAGCCTTATATGGTTCTCAATCAGGGACAGGTGTTATTCATTTCCTCTGATTGAGAATCATATATAGGTTGGCTGTTCTCACTGTTTGTTGGTGGGTGATTGTCTTCCGTGTCTGTGTCTGTGCACCACACGGGACTGTTTTCGGTTTGTTCGTTTTATGTAGTCTATTCCTGTTCGTGAGTTCTTTCGTGTCTTTATGTAAGTTCCATGTTCAGGTTTTGTCTACGTCGTTTTCTTATTTTGTAAGTTATTCAAGTGTTCTTCGTGTTTCGTCTTTATTTAATAAATTCATTATGTCATCATACCTCGCTGCGTATTGGTCCACCGATCCTTCTCTCCTCTCCTCGTCCGAGGAGGAGGAAGAGCTAGAGCACCGTTACAGAATCACCCACCAACCTAGGACCAAGCGACGGGGGAGAGCGCAACAAGGAAACCAGGACTCGTGGACATGGGAGGAAATATTGAACGGAAAAGGACCCTGGGCTCAGACAGGGGCATATCGCCGCTCTATTGAAGAGAGGGAGGCAGCTAAAGCCCAGGAGCGGTGGTTTGAGGAGGCAGCAAGGAGACGTGGCTGGAAACCCGAAAAGCCTGTGAGTAAACCCCAAAAATTTCTTGGGGGGGGGCTTAAAGGGAGAGTGGCGAAGTCAGGTAGGAAACCTGCGCCTACTCCCTGTACTTACCGTGGAGAGCGAGAGTACGGGCAGACACCGTGTTACGCAGTAGAGCGCACGGTGTCTCCTGTACGTGTGCATAGCCCGGTGCGGGTTATTCCACCTCCCCGCACTGGTAGGGCTAGATTGAGCATTGAGCCAAGTGCCATGAAGCCGGCTCTACATATCTGGCCACCAGTGCGTCTCCTCGGGCCAGCTTACATGGCACCAGCCTTACGCATGGTGTCCCCGGTTCGCCTACATAGCCCGGTGCGGGTTATTCCACCTCCCCGCACTGGTCGGGCGACGGGGAGTATTCAACCAGGTAAGGTTGGGCAGGCTCAATGCTCAAGGGAGCCAGTACGCCTGCACGGTCCGGTATTTCCGGCGCCACCTCCCCGCTCCAGCCCAGTACCACCAGTGCCTACACCACGCACCAGGCTTCCTGTGCGTCTCCAGAGCCCAGTTCCTCCTCCACGCACTCTTCCTGTGGTGTGTGTCTTCGGCCCGGTGCCTCCAGTTCCGGCACCACGCACTAAGCCACCTGTGCGTCTCCAGAGCCCTGTATGCACTGTTCCTTCTCCCCGCACTCGCCCTGAGGTGCGTGCCCTCAGCCCGGTACCTCCAGTTCCGGTACCACGCACCAGGCCTATAGTGCGCATCGAGAGTCCAGTGTGCCCTGTTGTTGTTCCCCGCACTAGCCTAAAGGTGCGTGTCCATAGCCCGGTACCTCCAGTTCCGGCGCCACGCACCAGGCCTATAGTGCGTCTCAGTCGGCCAGAGTCTGCCGTCTGCCAAGCGGCGCCTGAACTGCCCGTCTGCCAACCGGCGCCTGAACTGCCCGTCTGCCAAGCGGCGCCTGAACTGCCCGTCTGCCCAACGGCGCCTGAACTGCCCGTCTGCCCAACGCTGTCTGAACTGTCCGTCTGCCAAGCGCCGCATGAACTGCCCGTCTGTATTGAGCCTTCAAAGCCGCCCGTCTGCCATGAGCCTGCAAAGCCGCCCGTCTGCCATGAGCCTACAGAGCCGTCCGCCAGACAGGAGCCGCTAGAGCCGTCCGCCAGACGCCAGACCGGATCAGCCAGAGCCTTCCGCCAGACCGGATCAGCCAGAGCCTTCCGCCAGACCGGATCAGCCAGAGCCTTCCGCCAGACCGGATCAGCCAGAGCCTTCCGCCAGACCGGATCAGCCCGAGCCTTCCGCCAGACCGGATCAGCCAGAGCCTTCCGCCAGACCGGATCAGCCAGAGCCTTCCGCCAGACCGGATCAGCCAGAGCCGTCAGCGAGCCATGACCAGCCAGAGCCGTCAGCGAGCCATGACCAGCCAGAGCCGTCAGCGAGCCATGACCAGCCAGAGCCGTCATCCAGCCATGACCAGCCAGAGCCGTCATCCAGCCATGACCAGCCAGAGCCGTCATCCAGCCATGACCAGCCAGAGCCGTCATCCAGCCATGACCAGCCAGAGCCGTCATCCATCCAGGATCCGCCAGAGCCGTCATCCAGCCAGGATCCGCCAGAGCCGTCATCCAGCCAGGATCCGCCAGAGCCGTCATCCAGCCAGGATCCGCCAGAGCCGTCATCCAGCCAGGATCCGCCAGAGCCGTCATCCAGCCAGGATCCGCCAGAGCCAGCCAACCAGGATCCGCCAGAGCCAGCCAGCCAGGATCCGCCAGCCAGCCAGGATCCGCCGTCCCTCAGTCCGGAGCTCCCGTCCCTCAGTCCGGAGCTGCCCCTTATCCTGGTGCTGCCCCTTATCCTGGTGCTGCCCCTTATCCTGGTGCTGCCCCTTAGTCCGGTGCTGCCCCTTAGTCCGGTGCTGCCCCTTAGTCCGGTGCTGCCCCTTAGTCCGGTGCTGCCCCTTAATCCAGTGGGGTTAATTTGGAGGGTGGCCATTTGGAGGAGGCTACGAAAGCGGGTAGTGACTATGGTGGGGTGGGAACCACGCCCAGAGCCTGAGCCGCCACCGTGGATTGATGCCCACCCAGACCCTCCCCTAGACTTTTTGGTGGTGCGTCCGGAGTTCGCACCTTGAGGGGGGGGTTATGTCACGTTCCTGACCTGTTTTCTATTGTTTTGTATGTGTTTAGTTGGTCAGGGCGTGAGTTGGGATGGGCAGTCTGTGTTGTTTGTTCTATGTGGGAGTGTGTTGGTTAATTAGCCTTATATGGTTCTCAATCAGGGACAGGTGTTATTCATTTCCTCTGATTGAGAATCATATATAGGTTGGCTGTTCTCACTGTTTGTTGGTGGGTGATTGTCTTCCGTGTCTGTGTCTGTGCACCACACGGGACTGTTTTCGGTTTGTTCGTTTTATGTAGTCTATTCCTGTTCGTGAGTTCTTTCGTGTCTTTATGTAAGTTCCATGTTCAGGTTTCGTCTACGTCGTTTTCTTATTTTGTAAGTTATTCAAGTGTTCTTCGTGTTTCGTCTTTATTTAATAAATTCATTATGTCATCATACCTCGCTGCGTATTGGTCCACCGATCCTTCTCTCCTCTCCTCGTCCGAGGAGGAGGAAGAGCTAGAGCACCGTTACAGTCCTGCACTTTCGCTGGCCTTTAACGGGATTTCATCCATAAGAATTAAACAAATCAAAATATATTTAACATTTTAGATACTTCAAAGTAACTAACCTTCGCCATGATGACAACTTTGAACACTTGGCATTCTCTCAACCAGATTCACCTGGAATGCTTTTCCAACAGTCTTGAAGGAGTTCCCACATATGCTGAGAATTTGTTGACTGATTTTCTTTCACTCTGCGGTCCAACTCATCCCAAACCATCTCAATTGGGTTGAAGTCGGGTGATTGTGGAAGCCAGGTCATCTGATCCATCACTCCATCACTCACCTTCTTGGTCAACTAGCCCTTACACAGCCTGGAGGTGTTTTGGGTCATTGCCCTGTTGAAAAATAAATGACGGTCCCACTAAGCACAAACCAGCTGGGATGGCATATTGCTGAGGTAGCCATGTTGGTTAAATGTGCCTTGAATTCTAAATAAATCACTGACAGTGTCACCAGCAAAGCACCATCACACCTCCTCCTCCATCCGTTCAACTACTATGCGTCTCACAAAGACAAGGCGGTTGGAACCAAAAATCTCAAATTTGGACTCATCAGACAAAAGGACAGATTTCCACCAGTCTAATGTCCATTGATCGTGTTTCTTGGCCAAAGCAGGTCTCTTCTTATTATTGGTGTCCTTCAGTATGGATTTCTTTGCAGCAATTTGATCATGAAGGCCGGATTCATGCAGTCTCCACTGAACAGTTGATTTTGAGATGTGTCTGTTACTTGAACTATGTGAAGCATTTATTTGGGCTGCAATGTGAGATACAGCTCTAATGAACTTGTCCTCTGCAGCAGAGGTAACTCTGGGTCTTCCTTTCTTGTGGCGGTCCTCATGAGAGCCAGTTTCATTTTAGCGCTTGATGGTTTTTGGGACTGCACTTGAAGAAACGTTCAAATTGACTGACCTTCATGTCTTAAAGTAATCATGGACTGCCGTTTCTCTTTGCTTATTTGAGCTGTTCTTGCCATATTATGGACTTGGTCTTTTACCAAACAGGGCTATCTTCTGTATTCCAACCATACCTTGTCACAACACAACTGATTGGTTCGAACGCCTTAAGAAGGAAAGAAATTCTACTACTTAACTTTTAACAAGGCACATATGTTAATAGAATAGCATTCCAGGTGACTAACTCATGAAGCTGGTTGAGAGAATGCCAAGAGTGTGCAAAGCTGTCATCAAGGTATGAGGTGGCTATTTTGAAATAGAACATATTTTGATTTTTTTAACACTTATTTGGTTACTACATGATTCCATACGTGTTATTTCATAGTTTTGATGTCTTCTCTATTATTCTACAACGAAGAAAATAGTCCAAATAAAGAAATCATGTAATGAGTAGGTGTGTCCAAACAAAGGGATGGAATAAATTTGTACATATAAATGTATGGATTGGCCATGACCGACCGGCATAGACAAGATGCAATAGATGGTATAAAATACAGTATATACATCTGGGATGAGAAGTGCAAGATACTATGTAAACATCATTAATAAAGTGGCATTAATAAAATTACTAGAGTGTCAAATGATTTCAAGTCTGTATGTAGGCAGACAGTACAAAAACAAAAAAAAAAAAAGTATGAATGTATGTACTTGTAAGTCGCTCTGGATAAGAGCGTCTGCTAAATGACTTAAATGTAAATGTAAATGTAAATGTAGGCATCAGCCTCTCTGTTTTAGTGATAGCTGTTTAATTAACAGTTTGATGGCCTGAGATAGAAGCTATTTTTCAGTCTCTCGGTCCCAGCTTTGATACAACTGCCCCGACCTCGCCCTCTGGATGGCAGCGGGATGAACAGGCAGTAGCTCGGGTGGTTGTTGTCCTTGATGATCTTTTTGGCTTTCGGGTGCTGTAGGTGTCCTGGAGGGCAGGCAGTTTGCCCCCGGTGATGCCTTGTTTAGACCGCACCACCCTCTGGAGAGCCCTGCCGTTGTGGGCGGTGCAGTTGTCGTACCAGGCGGTGATACAGCCCGACAGGATGCTCTCAATTGTGCATCTGTAGAAGTTTGTGAGGGCTATAGGTGACAAGCCAAATTTCGTCAGCCTCCTGAGGTTGAAGAGGCGCTGTTGCAAATTCTTCATCACACTGTTTGTGTGGGTGGACCATTTCAGTTCGTTCGTGATGTGTACGCCGAGGAACTTTAAACTTTCCACCTTCTCCACTGCGGTCCCGTCGATGTGGATAGCGGGGTGCTCGCTCTGCTGTTTCCTGAAGTCCACGATCATCTCAATTGTTTTGTTGACGTTCAGTGAGAGGTTGTTACTACTGTAGTGTCGTCTGCAAACATAATGATCGAGTTGGAGGTGTACATGGCCATGCAGTCATCTGCAAACATGGAGTACAGGAGGGGGCTGAGCATGCACCCTTGTGGGGCCTCAGTGTTGAGGATCAGCGAAGTGGAGATGTTGTTTCCTACCTTCAACACCTGGGGGCGGCCCATCAGGAAGTCCAGGACCCAATCACACTGGGCGGGGTTGAGACCCAGGGCCTCAAGCTTAATGATGAGCTTGGAGGGTACTATGGTGTTGAATGCTGAGCTGTAGTCAATGAACAGCATTCTCACATAGGTATACCTCTTGTCCAGATGGGATAGGGCAGTGTACAGTGTGATGGCGATTGCATCGTCTGTGGACCTATTGGGGCATTATGCAAATTGCAATGGGTCTAGGGGGGCAGGTAAGGTGGAGGTGATATGATCCTTGACTAGTCTCTCAAAGCAGTTAATGATGACAGAAGTGAGTGCTACGGGGCGATAGTCATTCAGTTCAGTTACCGTTGCCTTATTGGGTACAGGAACAATGGTGGCCCTCTTCAAGCATGTGGGGACACCAGACTGGGATAGGGAGAGATTGAATATGTCCGTAAACATACCAGCCAGCTCGTCTGTGCATGCTCTGAGGACGCAGCTCGGGATATTGTCTGGGCCGGCAGCCTTGCGAGGGTTATGTCTGGGCCGTTGAATTGCGACTCCACTTTGCCCTGTGCTGTCGTTTCACTTGTTTGATTGCCTTGCGAAGGGAATAAGTACACTCTTTGTATTCGGCCATATTCCCAGTCATCTTTCCATGGTTAAATGCGTTGGTTCGCGTTTTCAGTTTTGAGCAAATGCCGCCATCTATCCACAGTTTCTGGTTAAGGTAGGTTTTAAAATTCACAGTGGGAACAACATCTTCTATGCACTTCCTTATAACCTCACTCACTGAATCAGCGTATAAATCTATATTATTCTCTGAGGCTACCTGGAACATGTCCCACTCCGCGCGATCAAAACAATCTTGAAGCGTGGGTTCTGATTGGTCAGACCAGCGTTGAATGGTCCTTGTCATGGGTACATCCTGTTTTAATTTTTGCCTATAAGAGGGGAGACGCAAAACGGAGTTGTGGTCGGATTTGCCGAACGAAGGGCGGGGGATGCATTGCGGAAGTTAGAGTAGCAGTGATCCTTTTTGCCAACCCGGGTGTTTTTGCCAACCCGGGTGCTACAATCTGTCACGAACGTCATAGTGAGGAGACCAAGGCGCAGCGTGATTAGAAAATATTCTTCCTTTTAATAATGAAGAACACTTAACAAACAATACAAAATAACAAAACGAACGTGACCGCTATAACACTGAATGCAAACATGCAACATCACATAGACAATCACCCACAAACCAAACTGGAAAAGTGCAACCTAAATAGGATCCCCAATCAGAGTCAACGATAAACAGCTGCCTCTGATTGGGAACCAATCTAGGCCACCATAGACCTACATAATGCCTAGACTACACACACACACCTAGACATACCCAAAACCCTAGACAAGACAAAAACACACATACCACCCAACGTCACACCCAGACCTAACCATAATAATAAAGAAAACAAAGATAACTAAGGTCAGGGCGTGACACAATCGATATGCTGATAGAATTTAGGTAGCTTGGTTCTCAAATTTGCTTTGTGAAAATCCCCATCTACAATAAATACAGCCTCCGGATATATGGTTTCCAGTTTGCACATAGTCCAGTGGAGTTTCTTGAGGGCCATCGTGGTGTTGGCTTGGGGGGGATTTACACCGCAGTGACAATAATGGACAAGAATTATCTTGGGTGATAATACGGACGGCATTTGTATGTGAGGAATTCTAGGAAGTATGTTGTTACAATTACACCATGAGTCGTTAATCATGAAACATACAACCCCACTCTTCTTCTTCCCTGAGAGATGTTTATTCCTGTCAATGCAACGCACAAAGAATCCCAGTGGCTGTACTGACTATGACAGCATGTCCCCATAGAGCCATGTTTCTGTGAAACAGAGTATGTTACAATCTCGGATGTCTCTCTGGAAAGCAACCTTAGCACTATTTTCGTCTACCTTGTTATCTAGAGACTGGACATTAGCGAGTAAAATACTGTGCCTTCTGCGGGGATGTCATTTTGGTCAGACTCTGGAATCAGTTTGAATGCCTTGGGTGGTATGAACAAAGGATCCGCTTTGTAGCATGTAGCATGCACAAAACCAACCTAACTAACCAAGAACCAACCAAACTAACCAAGAAACAACTTCATCAGATGACAGTCTTATAACATGTTACACAATAAATCTATGTTTTGTTCGAAAAATGTGCATATTTGAGCTATAAATCAGTTTTACATTGCAGCTACCATCACAACTACCGTCAGAAATAGCACCGAAGCAGCCAGAGTAATTATAGAGACCAACGTGGAATACCCAAATACTCATCATAAAACATTTCTGAAAAATGCATCGTGTACAGCAAATGAAAGACAAGCATCTTGTGAATCCAGCCAATATTTCAGATTTTTTAAGTGTTTTACAGCGAAAACACAATATAGCATTATATTAGCTTACCACAATAGCCAGAAACACAAGCCATTTACCAGCAGCAAATGTTAGCGATCGTAACAAACCAGCAAAATATATATAATTTTTGACTAACCTTGATAAGCTTCATCAGATGACAGTCCTATAACATCAGGTTATACATACACTTATGTTTTGTTCGAAAATGTGCATATTTAGAGCTGAAATCAGTGGTTATACATTGTGCTAACGTAGCATCTTTTTCCCATAATGTGCGGATATTTTTCTAATACTCATCTATTTTGACCAAATAACTATTCATAAACATGACTAAAAAATACATGTTGTATAGGAAATGATAGATACACTAGTTCTTAATGCAATCGCCGTGTTAGAATTCTAAAAATAACTTCATTACGACATCCAGCTTATGTTATAGCGAGAGCGTGCCCAAAATCTGGGCGCTACCTAATAGTACACATGTTCGACAGATATATGAAATAGCATCACAAAATGGGTCCTACTTTTGATGATCTTCCATCAGAATGTTGTACAAGGGGTCCTTTGTCCAGAACAATCGTTGTTTGGATTTAGAATGTCCTCTTCTCCAGTCAATTAGCACGGAAAGCTAGCAAAGTGGCGCGAAGCTCTCCTTCCTGAACATACGCAGACAAAGCAACACGCCTAACATCCCGAAAAAATGTAAATAATCTAATAAAACTATATTGAAAAAACATACTTTACGATGATATTGTCACATGTATCAAATAAAATCAAAGCCGGAGATATTAGTCGTCTATAACGACAGCTTTACAGAAGGCAATACCAGGTCCCTTCTCGAGCGCTCCAGGAAACAGGAAATTGGGGTCACGTCATGCCAAGAGCTTTTATTCGACCTCAGATGATGTTATACACTCCATTTCTTCTCTCACTGCCTGTTGACATCTAGTGGAAGGCGTATGAAGTGCATGTATACTAATAAATATCAAGGACATTTATAGACAGGCCCTAAAACAGAGCATCGATTTCAGATTTTCCACTTCCTGTCAGGAAGTTTGCTGCAAAATGAGTTCTGTTTTACTCACAGATATAATTCAAACGGTTTTAGAAACTAGAGAGTTTCTATCCAGTAGTAATAATAATATGCATATTGTACGAGCAAGAATAGAGTACGAGGACGTTTAAATTGGGCACGATTTTCCCCCAAAGTGAAAATAGCGCCCTCTGTCCTCAACAGGTTAACTCAGTTATTACTGTGTTAGTTATATAGTAGTAAGGGCAACTTAATATAAAGTGTTACTTACATCATTTTCTTGGGCTTACCTAGAGTGCCAGATTGGCGGGTTTGCACTTTTGGGTGGAAGTAGAACAAAAGAAGACCTTTCCTCCAAAGTTAAAGTCAAACTTCTACCTGTAGCTAATTGAATTTAGTTGACTTATTGAGGGCGATTATGTTTGTCTCTTTGAACGTGATCAGTTTGCTAAAGCTAGCAACAGGAACTACAAACTGGACTGGAGCTGCAAAAAAAACTCAAACTGTATAGTTTTATCTCGATCTCTACATTCAAAGACTAAATCATGGACACACTTACTGACATTGTGGCTGCTTAGCATGATGTATTGTTGTCTCTACCTTTTTGCCCTTTGTGCTGTTGTCTGTGCCCAACAATGTTTGTACCATGTTTGTGCTGCTGCTGTCATGTTGTGTTGCTATCATGCTATCTTGTCATGTGTTGCTGCGTTGTTGTCTTAGGTCTCTCTTTAGGTAGTGTTGTGATGTCTCTCTTGTTGTGATGTGTGTTTTGTCCTACATTTACATTTTAATCCTGTCCTCGCAGGAGGCCATTTGCCTTTTGGTAGGCCATCATTGTAAATAAAAATGTGTTCTTAATAACTAGTTAAATAAAGGTTAAATAAAAAATTCTGACATGAAAAATGAATTCCCTGTAAGAGATTAAAGCGATACTATTGTACTGTATGCTGACTTAAAATGTAATTTGAGCACAGAGCACATAGCTTTACAATCTTCACTTCAGAGGGATAGAGTAGAATTCTATTATCTTAGGATGGAGCGCACGTTGCATATAGTGCTTAGGGAAATATACTGCAGAGTGCTCACTATAAAGCTGGGGTTTCCAAACCTCAAGAGGGTCAAATTGTCTTTCTGTGTGTGTTATTGTGTGTGTGTGTGTGTGTTTGTGTGTGTGTCTGTCTGTCTGTGCATGCCCAAAAAAACAATAAACAGGTAGCCTATGAAATGAATGCCTCTGTGGATGCAGCCTTCTGCTGATCAGCGAAATGTAGTGCGAAAACAAAGCATTTCTGTCATTGTGAAATAGAGTATGAGTTGTCATGACTCTCGCTCCTGGGTGAGAATCAAAGTTAGCCCCCCCCCCTCTCCCACCAGAGAGGAAGAGGGGGAGTGGGGCCGGTTGTATGATTTTGACGACCGGTTGTAAACTTTCTCTCTCTGGTCCTGCAGTATGGAGAAGTCAAAAATGATTTGTGAAAGACTCTTGTTAAAAACTTTAGCATCAAAAGATTGGACAATTGAACATTAGTTTTGAAATCCAAACTTTTGGGAAGGTCGGTGGAGATCCAAACAATAATCATGTCAGATCATTTATTATTTTGTGATATCATTAAAGACGTTATAACGGAAACATTGTAACTTTAAGAGCTTTCACAATGTATATGTCAGAGTTACATCTAAATGTTGTAAAACATATATGATTCAATATAAAACTATTTGTGAGAAGATTCCATTTGATTTTAGCCTTCTAAATTAGATCATTGTTTTTCATGTAAAGTTTTACCCAGTCAGTAATCACGCTGACGTGAGCACAGACATTATGCCAAAAGGATGGCACGCCCCTTTTGCCAGAGTGCTTACTAAGGACTCCTAACTAAATTTACATCAGACCAGTACATGCTGGGTTGCCTGTGGCGTGCAAAATGGTCGGGAGCTGAACTCTGAATAATCAACCATTGAGACCAAGCAGGCGGACGGTGTTGAGCCGAACGTCACGAATGGTTAGACTCTACCAGACCAGTATGCGTGCAGTGCGAGCTGAATACATGGAAATGGTTAAAAACTACAAGACTTGAAAATGGTTAGAAACTCTTAAACTTTCAACAGAGAAGAAGAAGACATTCACCGCTTGCAGCTCTAATGTAAAGTAGTCTAGAACTGACCAAAAACATGAGGAAGATCTCGGCAAACGACCATTGGAATGTCTGATGTATCCATTCTAA
Source organism: Salvelinus alpinus (assembly GCF_045679555.1). Classification (NCBI taxonomy): domain Eukaryota; kingdom Metazoa; phylum Chordata; class Actinopteri; order Salmoniformes; family Salmonidae; genus Salvelinus; species Salvelinus alpinus. The sequence goes on from NC_092123.1 coordinate 13,067,972, forward strand.
CGAACACTCAGAGACAAAGAAGCCTAAAACTAAGGACATTGTGACCTCTGGTGGACAACCAGAGACTTACACAACCAGAGACTTCAGTCGAACTACTCCCTATATAGACAGACCGGGTGATTTCAACAGAGAGACGACCAAGACATACAATCGTAAATATATACATTGCAATTGTTTTCGAATGAGCGGTCGTTCATGTGCAAAGTATTCATTCTCATAAGCATAGCTTCCACATGTATGCACCAGCCCACTCACTTAGTCTGTCCTGCTCTCTTTATCTTGCCCCTCCCTTTCATTATGTAACAAGCCGTCATACCGGGTTAGTCCACGAGGGACTTTTCATTGCATTATGTTACTAATCAACCTATAATCTATCCTGTGTGTGTGTTTATGTAATTCTGTATGATTATTTAGTTAGTTAGTAAATAAATAATTAAGCCAATTTGTGTATCGCTGAATGATCATTTAGACTAGAGTTCATGCAGATTTGAAGTCAACAACGTTTAGAATGAGACTGATATGAGGTCATAATTAATGGATGACTGGTATGATACTTATAGTATATTCTGATATATTCTTGAGTTAATTCGGGAAACGATAACTCATTAAACAAACTTTTTCTGTAGTGCCCCAAGTTACAATTGAGTTAATTGTTACATGATTCACCTTTTCTCAATATAGGGGGTGCTGTTTCAACGTTAGCATTTATCGTCTCCAAATTAAACTGCCTCATACTCAATTCTTGCCCGTACAATATGCATATTATTATTACTATTGGATAGAAAACAATCTCTAGTTTCTAAAACCGTTTGAATTATGTCTGTGGGTGAACCAGAACTCTTTCTACAGCCAAACTCATGACAGGACATGCAAAGCTCTGAAAAATAGTCTCTGATCTCAGATCAGTTGAAAACTCTGTGTGTGCCCTATGGCTTGACATGAACTGCACCCGCCTTCCCCTGGATGTCAGTAACCAATGAGAAGTGGAATGGTGTCTCTACGTGTTTGTCAGAGTTTATAAAAGGGAGTGGAGTGAGATGACCCTTCCTTTTGACGCTCGCCAGGACGCAAGGGAGGACATCAGAATCGCATGCTCAAAAGCTCTCGTTATTGATCAAAGATCTATCCGTCTGTGATTTAGTTCGATATAGGTGTTAGAAACATCATAACGAAGTTATTTGAAACCGATTTATATCAGTTCATGCGAGTATATTGCTATTTTTCTGAATTTCCTTAGTATTGCGTTTGACGATTTGGGCATGTGTGTGCCATGAAGCTATCGTTAGCTGCTAGTTCTGAAGTTGAGGAGGTCGTTTTACAACAAAGCAACGATACTTTTGGACAAAGGACACATTGCCCAAGATACTGATGGAAGCTCGTCCAAAAGTAAGAGTTATTTATGATTTTATTCCGTATTTATGTGGAAAAAGTTAAACGCAGTTGTCGGCCATTTTTTGCGGCACTAGTATGGCTGTAACTCACAATGTATGTCTTGTAACGTTAATTTTAAAAATCAGCGGTTGCATTAATAACCAATGCATCTTTCATTAGCTGTCCAACCGGTATTTTTTTTGTCAATCTAATCGATAAATAATCGTAATCATAGGTGCCTTTCCAAGATGGCGCCGGCCCGAATGCATGCCATGTTTTGACAGATTACATTGCATAACCAAGATTTTTGATGCTAAATATGCACATTTTCGAACAAACTCTATATGCATTGTGTAATATGATGTTACAGGACTGTCATCTGAAGAATTCTGAGAAGGTTAGTGAAAAAATTAATATATTTTGGTGGCGATAACGTTATCGCCCCCTTTGCCTTGATTTCATGCTGGGGTGATGTTAGCTCATGTGGTATGCTAATATAACGATATATTGTGTTTTCGCTGTAAAACACTTAGAAAATCTGAAATATTGTCTGGATTCACAAGATCTGTGTCTTTCGATTGCTGTAGGCTGTGTATTTTTCTGAAATGTTTTAGGATGAGTAGTTTGGTAATTGACGTCGGTCTCTGTAATTATTCCGGCTGCTTCCAACGCTATTTCAGATTGCAGCTGCAATGTAGAACTGTGATTTATACCTGAAATATGCACATTTTTCAAAAAAAACATATGCTATACCATAAATATGTTATCAGACTGTCATCTTATGAAGTTGTTTCTTGGTTAGTGGCTATATATATCTTTATTTAGTCGAATTAGTGATAGCTACTGATGCAGGAAAAAAATGGTGGAGAAAAAAAGTTGTGTCTTTTGCTATCGTGGTTAGCTAATAGATTTACATATTGTGTCTTCCCTGTAAAACACTTAGAAAATCTGAAATATTGTCTGGATTCACAAGATCTGTGTCTTTCAATTGCTGTAGGCTGTGTATTTTTCTGAAATGTTTTAGGATGAGTAGTTTGGTAATTGACGTCGGTCTCTGTAATTATTCCGGCTGCTTCCAACGCTATTTCAGATTGCAGCTGCAATGTACAACTGTGATTTATACCTGAAAAATGCAAACTTTTCAAAAAAAAATAATCCTATACCATAAATATGTTATCAGACTGTCATCTTATGAAGTTGTTTCTTGGTTAGTGGCTATATATATCTTTATTTAGTCGAATTAGTGATAGCTACTGATGCAGGAAAAAAATGGTGGAGTAAAAAAAGTTGTGTCTTTTGCTAACGTGGTTAGCTAATAGATTTACATATTGTGTCTTCCCTGTAAAACATTTTAAAAATCAGAAATGATGGCTGGATTCACAAGATCTGTATCTTTCATCTGGTGTCTTGGACTTGTGATTTAATGATATTTAGATGCTTGTATTTACTTGTGACGCTATGCTAGGCTATGCTAGTCAGCTTTTTTACTGTGGGGGGTGCTCCCGGATCCGGGATGAGTACCAACTAAAAGTTAATCACGTAATAATTAAACATAGTTAATTGATTTGATAAAATAGATGTCATCACATTAATGATAGTCACGTCACGACAGAGTGCTAATGGTGGGTCTGGTATTGAAGTTGTGGATCTTTCTGAGGGAGGATTAGTGGGTGGACTATATTAGAGCGAGTCTCGGGTGGTGGGTAATGGCTGCTGGTTTAGTGCAGGTACAGTATGCCTTTATTAATGCTATTTATCTTCACTGCTGACTCCTTGTCTGACTGCAGACCGATTGAGCGCACTCCCTCAGTGCAGCTTCATACATATTCATGTAGGCAAACACAGTTTGTGTTGAAGATTTTCACTAAATTGTTTTCAGTCAAGTTTGAAACCAATTACAAGGGTGTCCTTGGGTAATATAATGCACTTTAGAGATCTAACATTGAGCAGGACAGAACGACAACGGTGTGATTCCATCAGTGTGAGGCTATTTGTCTGGAATGTAATGTACTTCGTGTCTTTACTTAATGATAAGCTAAAGAGGCTTCACCATTTGTCTTCCCTTTTTTGGTGGCCTACTGGCATCTCTGATGTGTCAAGCCTGCTCAAATATATAGAAGGTGTGTATCACTATCAGACCTGGAAATATAGTATTTGTTTTCATTCAAATATGTTTTCTGCTTCTTATGGCTGCAATCCCGTTAATGGGATCGATATGACAACAGCCAGTGAAAGTGCAGGGCACCAAATTCAAACAACAGAAATCTCATAATTAGAATTCCTCAAACATACAAGTATCTCATACCATTTTAAAGGTAATATTGTTGTTAATCCCACCACAGTGTCCGATTTCAAAAAGGCTTTACAGCGAAAGCACCACAAATTATTATGTTAGGTCACCGCCAAATCACAGAAAAACACAGCCATTTTTCCAGCCAAAGACAGGAGTCACAAAAAGCAGAAATAGAGATAAAATTAATCATTAACCTTTGATGATCTTCATCAGATGACACTCATAGGACTTCATGTTACATCATACATGTATGTTCTGTTCAGTAAAGTTCATATTTATATAAAAAAATCTCAGTATACATTGGCGCGTTATGTTCAGTAGTTCCAAAAACATCCGGTGATTTTGCAGAGAGCCACATCAATTTCCAGAAATAGTCATAATAAACGTTGACCAAAGATCAAGTGTTATACATGGAATTTTAGATCCACTTCTTGTCAATAGGGGGGCGCCATTTCGACTTTGTAAAAATTAGTTCCCAAATTAAACTGCCTCGTACTCAATTCTTGCTCGTACAATATGCATATTATTATTACTATTGGATAGAAAACACTCTCTAGTTTCTAAAACCGTTTGAATTATATCTGTGAGTAAAACAGAACTCGAGTTGGAGCAATCTTCCTGTCAGGAAGTGAGAAATCTGAAATTGTGCACTCTGTTCCTGGGTCAGTTAATTCATTTGCAATTATTCTATTGGTCGACAAGCACTGCATACGATTTCCCCTAGATGTCAGCAAGCGTTGAGAATTGGAATGGTGTTGCTAGGTAGATCTGAGGCAGTATAAAGGCTCATGGAACGGGGGGTGCAGGCTTTTCAACGTTCGCCATGACGCGAGACAGACCTCAGGATGGCATTCTGAAAAGCTCACGTTATCGGCGTTAGATATATCCGGCTCTGATTTTATTCGATATAGGTATTAAAAACATCATAATGTAGTTATTTTAAACCGAGTTATATCAGTTTACATGAGTATATTGCGATTTTCTGAATTTTCTTTGTGCTGCGTTATGAACAGTTGGACACCTCTGCGCCACATAGCTAATGTTTGCTGCTAGTTCCAAAGTTGAAGAGGACATTCTACAGCCGAGCAACGATTATTATGGACAAAGGACAACTTGCCCAAGATTCTGATGGAAGCTCATCAAAAGTAAGAACTATTTATGATGTTAATTCGTATTTCTGTGGAAAAATGTAAAATTATTATTCCGCCATTAATTTCGGCACGGTCTCGCTGTAACGCACGCTGTATGTCGTAGTAACGTTAATTTTAAAAATCTAACACAGCGGTTGCATTAAGAACTAATGTATCTTTCATTTGCTGTCCAACCTGTATTTTTTAGTCAAGTTTATGATTAGTTATTGATTAGATTAGGTGCCTCTCCAAGATGGCGCCGGACAGATTGCTTGAAGTTTGGCTACTATTCACATTGTATAACCACGATTTGTGCCGCTACATATGCACATTTTCGAACAAACCCTGTATGCATTGTGTAATATGATGTTACAGGACTGTCATCTGATGAAGTTTATGAAGGTTAGTCAAAAATTATATATCTTTTGCTGGTTTGTTACGATCGCTAACCTTTGCTGCTGGTAAATGGCTTGTGTTTCTGGCTATTGTGGTAAGCTAATATAATGCTATATTGTGTTTTCGCTGTAAAACACTTAAAAAATCAGAAATATTGGCTGGATTCACAAGATGTTTGTCTTTCATTTGTTGTACACCATATATTTTTCAGAAATGTTTTATTATGAGTATTTAGGTATTTGACGTTGGTCTCTGTAATTATTCTGGCTGCTTCGGCGCTATTTCAGATTGCAGCTGCAATGTAGAACTGTGATTTATACCTGAAATATGCACATTTTTCTAACAAAACATATGCTATACAATAAATCTGTTATAAGACTGTCATCTGATGAAGTTGTTTCTTGGTTAGTGACTATTTATATCTTTATTTGGTCGAATTTGTGATAGCTACCTATGCAGTAAGAAAATGGTGGGGGAAAAAAGTTGGGTCTTTTGCTATCGTGGTTAGCTAATATAAATACATATTGTGTTTTCCCTGTAAAACATTTTAAAAATCAGAAATGATGGCTGGATTCACAAGATGTTTATCTTTCATTTGGTGGCTTGGACTTGTGATTTCATGAACATTTTATTATACGATATCCCTGTCGCTTTAGGCTAGGCTATGCTAGTCAGCTTTTTTGATGGGGGGATCCCGGATCCGGGTTTGTGACTCGTTAGAGGTTAATTCAACCGCTGTGTCAGATTTCAAAAAAGCTTTACGGTAAAAGCAAACCATGCAATATTCTGAGGTCGGCGCTCAGAGCCCAATCAAGACAAAAATGTATCTGCCATTTTGTGCAGTCAACAGAAGTCAGAAAGAACATAATACATATTCACTTACCTTTGATGATCTTCATCAGAATGCACTCCCAGGAATCCCAGTTGCACAATAAATTTACATATACATTTACATTTAAGTCATTTAGCAGACGCTCTTATCCAGAGCGACTTACAAATTGGTGCATTCACCTTATGATATCCAGTGGAATATCCGCATCTAATTCTTTTAAGGGGGGGTTAGAGGGATTACTTTATCCTATCCTAGGTATTCCTTAAAGAGGTGGGGTTTCAGGTGTCTCCGGAAGGTGGTGATTGACTCCGCTGACCTGGCGTCGTGAGGGAGTTTGTTCCACCATTGGGGTGCCAGAGCAGCGAACAGTTTTGACTGGGCTGAGCGGGAACTGTAATTCCTCAGAGGTAGGGAGGCGAGCAGGCCAGAGGTGGATGAACGCAGTGCCCTTGTTTGGGTGTAGGGCCTGATCAGAGCCTGAAGGTACGGAGGTGCCGTTCCCCTCACAGCTCCGTAGGCAAGCACCATGGTCTTGTAGCGGATGCGAGCTTCAACTGGAAGCCAGTGGAGAGAGCGGAGGAGCGGGGTGACGTGAGAGAACTTGGGAAGGTTGAACACCAGACGGGCTGCGGCGTTCTGGATGAGTTGTAGGGGTTTCATGGCACAGGCAGGGAGCCCAGCCAACAGCGAGTTGCAGTAATCCAGACGGGAGATGACAAGTGCCTGGATTAGGACCTGCGCCGCTTCCTGTGTGAGGCAGGGTCGTCCTCTGCGAATGTTGTAGAGCATGAACCTACAGGAACGGGTCACCGCCTTGATGTTAGTTGAGAACGACAGGGTGTTGTCCAGGATCACGCCTCATCAGGGTGTTGTCCAGGATCAAGGTTCTTAGCACTCTGGGAGGAGGACACAATGGAGTTGTCAATCGTGATGGCGAGATCATGGAACGGGCAGTCCTTCCCCGGGAGGAAGAGCAGCTCCGTCTTGCCGAGGTTCAGCTTGAGGTGGTGATCCGTCATCCACACTGATATGTCTGCCAGACATGCAGAGATGCGATTCACCACCTGGTTATCAGAAGGGGGAAAGGAGAAGATTAATTGTGTGTCGTCTGCATAGCAATGATAGGAGAGACCATGTGAGGATATGACAGAGCCAAGTGACCTGGTGTATAGCGAGAATAGGAGAGGGCCTAGAACAGAGCCCTGGGGGACACCAGTGGTGAGAGCACGTAGTGCGGAGACAGATTCTCGCCACACCACCTGGTAGGAGCGACCTGTCAGGTAGGACGCAATCCAAGCGTGGGCCGCGCCGGAGATGCCCAGCTCGGAGAGGGTGGAGAGGAGGATCTGATGGTTCACAGTAGCAAAGGCAGCCGATAGGTCTAGAAGGATGAGAGCAGAGGAGAGAGAGTTAGCTTTAGCAGTGCGGAGCGCCTCCGTGACACAGAGAAGAGCAGTCTCAGTTGAATGACTAGTCTTGAAACCTGACTGATTTGGATCAAGAAGGTCATTCTGAGAGAGATAGCAGGAGAGCTGGCCAAGGACGGCACGTTCAAGAGTTTTGGAGAGAAAAGAAAGAAGGGATACTGGTCTGTAGTTGTTGACATCGGAGGGATCGAGTGTAGGTTTTTTCAGAAGGGGTGCAACTCTCGCTCTCTTGAAGACGGAAGGGACGTAGCCAGCGGTCAAGGATGAGTTGATGAGCGAGGTGAGGTAAGGGAGAAGGTCTCCGGAAATGGTCTGGAGAAGAAAGGAGGGGATAGGGTCAAGCGGGCAGGTTGTTGGGCGGCCGGCCGTCACAAGACGCGAGATTTCATCTGGAGAGAGAGGGGAGAAAGAGGTCAAAGCACAGGGTAGGGCAGTGTGAGCAGAACCAGCGGTGTCGTTTGACTTAGCAAACGAGGATCGGATGTCGTCGACCTTCTTTTCAAAATGGTTGACGAAGTCATCCGCAGAGAGGGAGGAGGGGGGGGGAGGGGGAGGAGGATTCAGGAGGGAGGAGAAGGTGGCAAAGATCTTCCTAGGGTTAGAGGCAGATGCTTGGAATTTAGAGTGGTAGAAAGTGGCTTTAGCAGCAGAGACAGAAGAGGAGAATGTAGAGAGGAGGGAGTGAAAGGATGCCAGGTCCGCAGGGAGGCGAGTTTTCCTCCATTTCCGCTCGGCTGCCCGGAGCCCTGTTCTGTGAGCTCGCAATGAGTCGTCGAGCCACGGAGCAGGAGGGGAGGACCGAGCCGGCCTGGAGGATAGGGGACATAGAGAGTCAAAGGATGTAGAAAGGGAGGAGAGGAGGGTTGAGGAGGCAGAATCAGGAGATAGGTTGGAGAAGGTTTGAGCAGAGGGAAGAGATGATAGGATGGAAGAGGAGAGAGTAGCGGGGGAGAGAGAGCGAAGGTTGGGACGGCGCGATACCATCCGAGTAGGGGCAGTGTGGGAAGTGTTGGATGAGAGCGAGAGGGAAAAGGATACAAGGTAGTGGTCAGAAACTTGGAGGGGAGTTGCAATGAGATTAGTGGAAGAACAGCATCTAGTAAAGATGAGGTCAAGCGTATTGCCTGCCTTGTGAGTAGGGGGGGAAGGTGAGAGGGTGAGGTCAAAAGAGGAGAGGAGTGGAAAGAAGGAGGCAGAGAGGAATGAGTCAAAGGTAGACGTGGGGAGGTTAAAGTCACCCAGAACTGTGAGAGGTGGGCCATCCTCAGGAAAGGAGCTTATCAAGGCGTCAAGCTCATTGACGAACTCTCCAAGGGAACCTGGGGGGCGATAAATGATAAGGATGTTAAGCTTGAAAGGGCTGGTAACTGTGACAGCATGGAATTCAAAGGAGGCGATAGACAGATGGGTCAGGGGAGAAAGAGAGAATGTCCACTTGGGAGAGATGAGGATCCCAGTGCCACCACCCCGCTGACCAGAAGCTCTCGGGGTGTGCGAGAACACGTGGGCAGACGAGGAGAGAGCAGTAGGAGTAGCAGTGTTATCTGTGGTAATCCATGTTTCCGTCAGTGCCAAGAAGTCGAGGGACTGGAGGGAAGCATAGGCTGAGATGAACTCTGCCTTGTTGGCCGCAGATCGGCAGTTCTAGAGGCTGCCGGAGACCTGGAACTCCACGTGGGTCGTGCGCGCTGGGACCACCAGGCAGCGGCCACGCGGTGTGAAGCGTTTGTATGGTCTGTGCAGAGAGGAGAGAAGAGGGATAGATAGACACATAGTTGACAGGCTACAGAAGAGGCTACGCTAATGCAAAGGAGATTGGAATGACAAGTGGACTACACGTCTCGAATGTTCAGAAAGTTAAACTTACGTTGCAAGAAATCTTATTGACTAAAAATGATACAGTGCTGCTGAAGTAGGCTAGCTAGCAGTGGCTGCGTTGTTGACTTAGTTTGAAAGTGTAGCTGGCTAGGTAGCCTCGGTAACTGGCTAGGTAACCTCGACAATTACTCAAAAACTACACAATTATCTTGACAGCAAAGACAACTATGTAGCTAGCTAACACTACACTAACCAAGTCGTTCCGTTGTAATGTAATAGTCTCTACAGTGCTGCTATTCGGTAGACGGTAGACGTTGGCTAGCTGGCTAGCTGCTGGCTAGCTAGCAGTGTTTCCTACGTTAAGAGGGACGACAAATAGCTGGCTAGCTAACCTCGGTAAATTACGATAATTACTGTAATCTACACAATTATCTTGGATACGAAGACAGCAAAGACAACTATGTAGCTAGCTAACACTACGCTAATCAAGTCGTTCCGTTGAATGTAATAGTTTCTACAGTGCTGCTATTCGGTAGACGTTGGCTAGCTGTTGGCTAGCTAGCAGTGTTTCCTACGTTAAGGACGACAAATAGCTGGCTAGCTAACCTCGGTAAATTAAGATAATCACTCTAAAACTACACACTCTAAACTACACAATTATCTTGGATACGAAGACAGCAAAGACAACTATGTAGCTAGCTAACACTACACTAATCAAGTCGTTCCGTTGAGTGTAATAGTTTCTACAGTGCTGCTATTCGGTAGACGGTGGACGTTGGCTAGCTGGCTAGCTGCTGGCCAGATAGCAGTGTTGACTACGTTAGGACGACGAATTACGATAATTACGCAATTATCTTTGATACAAAGACGGCTATGTAGCTAGCTAAGAAGAAATTGCTAAGATCAGACAAATCAAACCGTTGTACTATAATGAAATGTAATGAAAAGTTATACTACCTGCGGAGCGAAGTGCGAAATGCGACCGCTCGCTCCAACCCGGAAGTGTTGTCAGAGCATGGTCAGAGCATGTTCATGTCATGGTAGACCTTACTCAATCCCCTCTTATTCGGCCCCACTTCACAGTAGAAGCATCAGACAAGGTTCTAAAGACTGTTGACATCTAGTGGAAGCCTTAGGAAGTGCAAAATGACCCATATCCCACTGTGTATTCGATAGGCAATGAGTTGAAAAACTACAAACCTCAAAATTCCCACTTCCTGGTTGGATTTTTTTCTCAGGTTTTTGCCTGCCATATGAGTTCTGTTATACTCACAAACATTATTCAAACAGTTTTAGAAACTTCAGAATGTTTTCTATCCAAATACACTAATAATATGCATATATTAGCAACTGGGACTGAGGAGCAGGCAGTTTACGCTGGGCACCTCTGGGCACCTTTTCATCCAAGCTACTCAATACTGCCCCGCAGCCATAAGAAGTTAATTGAACTTGCCTTGCTCAATAGAGACAATAGAATTGTCCCAAAAGTTTAAACCCCGTACATCTGGCACTCCAGACAGAAAGAAAATAAAACAAGTACTATTTGAACCCAGGTCTGATCACTGTTGATACTGTCATTTTAATCTCTCTCTTATTGACCCCTCCGCCTTCCCTGCCTTCCCATAGCGCTCTCCGTCAGCATCTCCACCTTCAGCCTGGTCGCCATTGCGACCGAGAGGTACAGCGCCATCTGCAACCCGCTGAAGTCGCGGGCGTGGCAGACTCGTTCCCACGCCTACCGGGTCATCGCTGCCATCTGGGTGTTGTCGTTGGTCATGATGGTGCCCTACCCAGTGTTCAGCCACCTCAAGTCCTTCCCCAAAGCCGACCGAACTACGGGGCACATGTGCCGCCTGGAATGGCCAAGCGGTGGGGTGGAACAGACGTGGTGAGTGAGTTTCTGACTGGAGACCTCTAGTGCAGTGGTCAGAACGGGCTTCTGACCCGTCCCTTAGATAATATCCTGACACTAATTGTCAGTTCTCGTGTGGTAATTTCAAAGTAAGCTGGCATCAAAGGAACATAGATTGCCAGTCCCTTGTTCAAAAAAGTATCTTGGGTTTGTTCGGTTTGTTTTTATGTTTGATTGCTTTTATTGAATAGATCTGTTTCAAAATAAATATTTTCTGATCAGGGAAGCAATGAAGCATTTTATGCTATTTTCAATATATTTCCACTGACATTACATTTGCCCAAAATTAAAGTCTTCCCTTTTCCCCCTGCAAGACTGAACAAAATTGTCATAGCCGGACATTTAGGAGCACCACAGCAACATCTAAGGCAAAGCAATTATATTTTAGGACAGATTAGTTCGCATTGACTCAGGGCTAGGGAAGCAGTTTTGGAAGGTACTCCACTCTAAAGATCAGCAGTTTAGTAAACAATGGTCTACGATTAGTAATATAGCTAGAACAAAGTTCCACTGCCCGAGTTTCTGCATCTGCAGTTCAAGCCCAGGCTTTTTCTGTAGAAACTGTTGCTGTTAAGTTTGTGCACAATTTGCCCATAATCAAACAGAGAGGCTGTGGAGCAGAGCAATTCAAGGAAGATTGACATTCTCCAGGGGTTCTCCTCAGCCTAATAGAGCACTCTCGTCTCTCTCCCCCAGACCATACTTCTTATGTTTTACACAAAATAAGCTCTCTCTCTGCAGACCTTATTACTTTGATTGTAAACTCAGCAAAAAAAGAAACGTCCCTTTTCAGGACCCTGTCTTTCAAAGATAATTTGTAAAAATCCAAATAACTTCACAGATCTTCGTTGTAAAGGGTCTAAACAATGTTTCCCATGCTTGTTCAATGAACCGTAAACAATTAATGAACATGCACCTGTGGAACGGTCGATAAGACACTAACAACTTACAGACGATAGGCAATTAAGGTCACAGTTATGAAAACTTAGGACACTAAAGAAGACTTTCTTCTGACTCTGAAAAACACCAAAAGAAAGATGCTCAGGGTCCCTGCTCACCTGTGTGAATGTGCCTTAGGCATGAGCCCGGATCTCAATCCCATTGAGGGCGTCTGGGACCTGTTGGATCGGAGGGTGAGGGCTAGGGCTATGGTGGAAGAGTTTCACAGCAAGAACTGGCAAATCTGGTGCAGTCTATGAGGAGGAGATGCACTGCAATACTTAATGCAGCTGGTGGCCACACCGGATACTGACTATTACTATTGATTTTGACTCCCCCTTTGTTCAGGGACACATTTTTCCCTTTCTGTTAGTCACATGTCTGTGGAACTTGTTCAGTTTATGTCTCAGTTGTTGAATCTCGTTATGTTCATACAAATATTTACAGTTAAGTTTGCTGAGAATTAACGCAGTTGACAGTGAGAGGACGTTTCTTTTTTTGCTGAGTTTAGTTGTTCACTGATTGCGGCCTGTCAGAACCTCCCACCCCATCCCCAGACTATACTTATTTTTCTTTTACACTACAACCACAAGAGTCCTTTGGGGATATACAGTGGATTCGGAAAGTATTCAGACCTTATTCTAAAATGTATTAAATAGTTTTTCTTCCCCTCATCAATCTACACAAAACCCCATAATAACAAAGCACTGTATGAATGCAAAACCCAAATTTTTTCAAATAAATAAAAAACATAACTATTTCATTTACATAAGTTTTCAGACCCATTTCTCAGTACTTTGTTGAAGTACCTTTGGCAGCGATTTCAGACTCGTCTTTTTGGTAATGATGCTACAAACCTGGCACACCTGTATGAGAAGTTTCTCCCATTCTTCTCTGGAGATCCTCTCAAGCTCTGATGTTGGATGGGGAGAGTCGCTGCGCAGCTATTTTCAGGTCTCTCCAGAGATGTTCGATCGGGTTCAAGTCCGGGCTCTGGTTGGGCCACTCAAGGACATTCCAAGACTTGTCCCGAAGCCACTTCTGCATTGTCTTGGCTGTGTGCTTAGGGTCCTTGTCCTGTTGGAAGGTGAACCGTCGCCACAGTCTGAGGTCCTAAGCACTCTGGAGCAGGTTTTCATCAACGATCTCTCTGTACTTTGCTCCGTTCATCTTTCCCTCGATCCTGACTAGTCTCCCAATCCCTGCTGCTGAAAAACATCCCCACAGCATGATGCTGCCACCACCATGCTTCACCGTAGGGATGGTGCCAGGTTTCCTTCAGACGTGGCATTCAGGCCAAAGACTTCAATCTTGGTTTAATCAGCCCAGAGTATCTTGTTTCTCATGGTCTGAGAGTCCTTTAGGTGCCTTTTTGCAAACTCCGGGCGGGCTGTCATGTGCCTTTTACTGAGGAGTGGCTTCCATCTAGCCACTCTACCATAAAGCCTCATTGGTGGAGTGCTGCAGAGATAGTTGTCCTTCTGGAAGGTTCTCCCATCTCCACAGAGGAACTCTGGAGATCTGTCAGAGTGACCATCGGTTTCTTGGTCACCTCCCTGACCAAGGCCCTACTTCCCGATTATTCAGTTTGGCCACGTGGCCTAACTTCTTCCATTTCTTGGTGGTTCCGAACTTCTTCCATTTCAGAATGATGGAGGCCACTGTGTTATTGGGGATCTTCAATGCTGCAGAAATGTTTTGGCATCCTTCCCCAGATCTGTGCCTCAACACAATCCTGTCTCGGGGCTCTACGGACAATTCCTTTGACCTCATGGCTTGGTTTTTGCTCTAACAGAAACTGTCAACTGTGGGACCTTATATAGACAGGTGTGTGCCTATCCAAATCAAGTCTTGCCAATTTAATTTACCACAAGTGGACTCCACTCAAGTTGTAGAAACATCTTAAGGATGATGAATGGAAACAGGATGCATCTGAGCTCAATTTTGAGTCTCTGAATATTTTTTATATACATTTGCAAAAACTTCAAAACCTGTTTTCACTTTGTCATTATGGAATATTGTGTGTAGATTGATGAGGATTTAAAAAAATATTGAATCCATTTTAAAATAAGGCCGTAACCTAACAACATGTAGAAAAAGGGAAGGGGTCTGAATACTTTCCCAATGCAATGTATCTCTTTACAGTGGCAGGTACAATATTTTTTATCGGATTTATATTATAATGTGTATTGATATTCAAAAAATTATCATAGCAGCGGTGACAGTAGATGTCATCAACAAGCACACAAAATATAATACCTATCATTTTCAGTTACTACAATATACTTCAGAAAAGATGCTATTGAAACACAACTAGTACTTAGTACTTTTGTACTTTTGGTGACCTTTTCGAGGCTGAGCATCTTGGTGTAATGGCTAAGGTGTTAGACTGACAGTCACAGGGACTGTTCGAGTCCATTACGGGCTACTCCCCAAATTGGCTATTAAATCAGAGTGTGTAATTATGATTATGCTTACAAATGATGCCAGCCATGAAGAATCCTCAAATAATGTGAAACAGAAATATTAGTGTAGCACCTGTTCCTCCCTTCCATGTTCCTCTCTGACGACAGAGAATCAGGATCAAAGACTAAACAAAAGATGAACCGAAACCTCTAACCTCTATTTACTTCCTCTCTGTATGTCCCTGCTTCCTGTCACCTTTTGTCCCCCCACCCCTGATATGTGACCCACTATCAAACAGAGTACTGATGAAAAGCTTTGAGTATCAGAGGCTGCATTGATGAATGAATGAGAGTCTAACCTGCTGCAAAGCCTGACGGGAGATGAAAAAGGAACCATCCATGGAGGATGTTCAGAGGAAAACACCCACGCACCCATTATAATTGCACACAACACAAAATAAGGGCTTCCTCTCTACTTATTCTCAAAGTGTGTGGAAGGAACAATAGTGGATTTGTACTTTTTTTGTATACGGCCAAGTTGATAGCATCCGGATGATGTAAAGATAATTGGTAAAATGTTAATGACCACCATAGAAATATTATAAAATGCTATGACCACAATGATCAAAGTCACTATTTTATCTTCCTGTCTGGCTTCCTGTCCCTCTTTCCCTCTGTCTTTCTCTCCCTCTTTTTTTCCCTCCCTCCCTCTTTCTTTCCTTCTTTCTCTCATTTTCCCTCTTTTCCCTATCTCTCCTTTTTTCTCAGGTACATGCTGTTGCTTTTAATCTTGTTCTTCATCCCTGGGGTGGTGATGATCGTTGCCTATGGACTCATCTCCAGAGAGCTGTGCCGGGGGATGAAGTTTGAGCTGGACCAAAACAGAG
This sequence comes from Salvelinus alpinus, assembly GCF_045679555.1. Taxonomy (NCBI): domain Eukaryota; kingdom Metazoa; phylum Chordata; class Actinopteri; order Salmoniformes; family Salmonidae; genus Salvelinus; species Salvelinus alpinus. The sequence continues at coordinate 13,083,382 of NC_092123.1, forward strand.
AGAGCAGTGGTGAGACTCCTACACCACATGTATCTCCTGTTGTGGATTTGATTGAACATCTAATTTGTTTCTTAAATTGAAAATTACATAAGTGAAGTTAAGGTTTTGGGTAAGGGATTGGGTTTTGGGGTTTTGAAATAGGTTTGTGCTGGGTAGAAGCAATGAGAGCAAGGACTAGGATTAGGGTTTTTAAAACAGGAAAAAATAAGGCTGGGGCCAGGGTAAGGGTTTTGCAATCATAGAGTACATTTTTTTTCATAAGGCCTATTTGTTTGTGTATGCATGTTCCCCACAACGCAGGCTTATGTCATCAACTCTTTGCTTATGCTATTATTAGTCATGTACTCTTTCTTCAACATACACACATACACTCACCTACACACTTACACCCAATGTAGACCCACTTACACACTTCCATGTACATTCCACAGCACTGAAGAACGGAGTAAAAACCACCGCGACAACCAGCAACAACGACACAGACGATGATGGCTGCTACATTCAGATGCCAAAGAAGCCACAGTCCATGGAGCTGTCTACCCTCACCACCCCTACTCCGGCATCTCCCAAACCCAGAGTATCCGCTGAGCACCCTCGGAGCAATACCTCGAAGGCTAAACTCTTGGCCAAGAAGCGCGTGATCCGCATGCTCATCGTCACTGCCGTCCTCTTCTTCCTCTGCTGGATGCCCCTGTACACGGCCAACACGTGGAAGGCTTTCCACATCAGCTCAGCCCACCGGCTCCTCTCGGGGGCACCCATCTCGTTCATCCACCTGTTGAGCTACACATCGGCGTGCGTTAACCCCGTTATCTATTGTTTTATGAATACACGCTTCCGCAAGGCGTTGCTCACCACCTTCGCCCACTGCCGTCCGCCCTGCTGTCGGCGCCGCCGGGGGATGCGGAACGGCCGGGATGATGAGATGACAGTGACAGGGACTATTGGTCCTTCGTCCATGTCCAAGATCAGCTATACCACAGTGAGCACCGCGGGGGCCTACTGATTAGTTGTGAAGGGGGCTAGGGGTACAGTGTCCACATTAGGACAGCCTCAGTCTCAGCAGGACTTCTTCCTAATATGGACCCTGTATAGGGGGAACACAGGGGGCTGTAGCAGAATTCTTGTGCATTTCTTTGCTTGTTTGCTCCTATCTGATTAGCTGCAGGTGTTTATGCTCTTTGTGGAATACTTTATTGACTATCAAATGTCTGTGGTCTATAGTGGGCATGATAAATATTCAACCCCCTTGGATTTCTTCACATTTTATTGTGATACATACTGGGATTAAAATTGATTTAATTGACATTTTTGCCAACGATCTACACAAAACACTCCGTAATGTCAAAGTGGAAGAACATTTTTTAAAGATGAATGAAAATTTAAAAAATCATTCCCCCCCTGAGTCAACACATGTTATAAACACCTTTGGCAGCGATTACAGCTATGAGTAATCTTGGGTAAGTCTCGAAGTGTTTTGTACACCGGGATTGTACAAGATTTGCCCATTATTCTTTTCAGAATTCTTCAAGCTCTGTCAAGGTTTTGGGGATCACGACTAGACAGCAATTTAAAGTTTTGCCATACATTTTCAAGCAGATTTAAGTCAAAACTGTAACTTGGCCACTCAGGGACATTCACTGTCTTCATGGTAAGCAACTCCAGTGTAGATTTGGCCTTGTGTTGTAGGTTATTGTCCCGCTGAAAGGTGAATTCCTCTCCCGGTGTCTGGTGTAAAGCAGACTTAAGAAGGTTTTCCTCTTGGATTTTGCCTGTGCTCAGCTCCATCCCATTTATTTTTGTCTTTGCCAATATCAAGCGAACGTATACCACAATGCAGCCAACACCATCATTGAAAATAAGGTGGCAGTTAGGCCAAAAAGTGTATTCCTTTGCCGTGTTTTTTTGCAGTATTACTTTAGTGCCTTGTTGCATACATATGCATGTTTTATTCGGTATATTTATTCTGTATATTTGTATTCTTCATGGTCCCCATGGTGACCATGGTCCCCATGGTGACATCCTTGAGCAGTTTTCTTCCTGTTATGCAGCTCAGTTCAGAAGGACGACTGTATCTTTGATATTTCTGGGTGGTTTAATACATCATCAACAGCATAATTACTCACTTTTTTCTTTTCTTTTCTTTATTTAACCTTTCTTTAACCAGGCAAGTCAGTTAATAACAAATTCTTATTTACAATGACGGCCTACCAAAAGGCAAAAGGCCTCCTGCGGGGACAGGGAATAAAAAAAAAATATATTATAAAATATAGGACAAAATGCATGTCATGACAAGAGAGACAACACAACACTATATACAGAGAGACCTAAGACAACAATATAGTATGGCAGCAACACATGACAACACAGCATTGTAGCAAAACAACAGGGTAGCAACACAACATGGCAGCAGCACAACATGGTAGCAGCACAAAACATGATACAAACATTATTGGGAACAGACAACAAAGGGCAAGAAGGTAGAGACAATAAAACATCACGCAAAGGAGCCATAACTCTCAGTAAGTGTCCATGAATGAGTCTTTGAATGAAGCGATTGAGATAAAACTGTTTGTTGCAGCTCGTTCCAGTCGCTAGCTGCAGCGAACTGAAAAGACGAGCGAACCAGGGATGTGTGTGCTTTGGGGACCTTTAACAGAATGTGACCGGCAGAACGGGTGTTGTATGTGGTGGATGAGGGCTGCAGTATATATCTTAGATAGGGGGGAGTGAGGCCTAAGAGTGTTATATAAATAAGCGTCAACCAGTGGGTCTTGCGACGGGTATACAGCGACGACCAGTTTACAGAGGAGTATAGAGTGCAGTGATGTGTCCTATAAGGAGCATTGGTGGGAAATCTGATGGCCGAGTGGTAAAGAACATCTAGCCACTCGAGAGCACGCTTACCTGCCGATCAATAATAATCTAGCATGGGTAGGATGGTCATCTGAAACAGGGTTAGTTTGGCAGCTGGGGTGAAAGAGGAGAGATTACGATAGAGGAAACCATGTCTTGATTTAAATTTAGCCTGCAGCTATGATATGCGCTGAGAGAAGGACAATGTACCGTCTAGCCGTACTCCCAAGTACTTGTATGAGGTGACTACCTCAAGCTCTAAACCCTCAGAGGTAGTAAACACACCTGTGGGGAGAGGGGCATTTTCTTCAAGGTTAAGGGCAGAGAAAGCTTGTTGAACACTAAGAAAGCTTTGTTGTAGATCGTTTAACACAAAATCCGAGGAGGGGCCAGCTGAGAATAAGACTGTATCATCTGCGTATAAATGGATGAGAGAGCTTCCTACTGCCTGAGCTATGTTGTTGATGTAAATTGAGAAGAGCGTGGGACCTAGGATCGAGCTTTGGGGTACTCCCTCGGTGACAGGCAGTGGCTGAGACAACAGATGTTCTGACTTCATACATTACACTCTTTGAGAGAACTCGATTATAAGCATAACGCTTAAATGTCAGATTTGTTTTTGTTACCAATCTATCAATCACTTTCTTTATGAGGCTTTCAAAAAGCTCCCTGGTGTTCGTAGTTGAATCTGTGCTAAATTCAATACTTGACTGAGTGACCTTACATATGTTGTATGTATGGGAGCCAGAGGAAGGGGTAGTCATAAAAAAAATTGTCAACCCCTATTATTTCATAGAGAGTTAGTCCATATATTTTACTGCTGAACTTATTTAGGTTTGCCTAAACAAAGGGGGTGAAAACGTATGCAACAACTATATCTTAGTTATTTAGTTTTATTAATTTGTACACATCTGTAGATGTATCTTTTCACTTTGACATTTTGGAGCATTTTGTGTAGATGAAAGACAAACAAATTACAATTAATGCCATAAAATGTGATAAAACCCAAGGGGGGTGAATACTTATGATGCCCACTGTATGTGTGGTTTATTTATAGGACTGATTACCTGAATATATAAAGTATTTCAAATACAAAAAGGAATGTATACATCTTATGTAGTGCTGTATATGTAATGTAAATGTTTTCGTGTTACTGTATCACACAATGAGGAAAAGATAGCATAAGTCCGCATACACTGAGTATACAAAACATTGTGTATGTGTGCCATTCAGAATGTGAATGGGCGAGACAGAAGATGTACGTGCCTTTCAATTGAGTGTGTCAAGAACTGCAACGCTTCTGGGTTTTTCACGCTCAACAGTTTCACATGTGTAGCAAGAATGGTCCACCACCCAAAGGACATCTAGCCAACTTGACACAACTGTGGGAAACATTGGAGTCAACATCGGAACAGCATCCCTGTGGAATGCTTTCAACACTTTGTAGAGTCCATGCCCCGAAGAGTTGAGGGTGTTCTGAGGGCAAAAGGAGTTGCAACTCAATAGTAGGAAGTTATCCTGAATATTATATACTTTCAGTGTTGAAGTTGCCTGATGAATTTAATTTAGCTGCTCGATCGCTGAACCTACTACCCAAGAAGTCGTTTGTGCTGACGTGAAGATATGCGTAGGCCCAACCCATCGGTTTTTGGGGCCAACCAGAACGGATTGAATGTGTTCACATTCAAGAAGGCAAAATCCAGACTCTTCGTTGAGAAGATACTTTCGTGGATGTGGCATTTGGCCGGAGATGTGGATGGGTAGCCAGGCAAAGCCTACCGGAAATGTACAGCCTACAGCCTAATTACACAATAGCACATTTTATTTTAACACAAATTGAATTGTAAAAAAACATTGTTTTGTATTTTACCCCCTTTTTCTCCCAATTACGATCTTGTCTCATCGCTGCAACTCCCCAACGGGCTCGGGAGAGGCGAAGGTCGAGTCATACATGCTCCAAAACATGACCCGCCAAAGCACGCTCCTTAACACCCACCTGCTTAACCTGGAAGGTAGCTGCATCAATGTGTCGGAGGAAACTGTTCAACTGGCGACTGAAGTCAGCCTGCAGGCGCCCAGCCCACCACAAGGGGTCATGAGAGTGTGATGATCCAAATAAAGGCCCCTTGGCCAAACCCTCCCCTAACCTGGACAACCTCGGTTGCGCCACTCGGGGGGCCCCGAATTGTAAAACGCTTGTTTGGAGTGCAGTTTTTTTCTCCCTAAATAATGTTAAAATGTATTGGAAAGAGGTTATCAGGTCCTTTCAAATACATGGAACATGTTACAATTGCAAATGTGTAAATATTGTGTAAAATTTCCTGTATGGCTGTTTCCCACAGATAGTTATTACCTCCTCTGAAATGCTGTTGAAGCTTTTTATTGAGGGAAGGTACCACAGCCACAGTATATCTACCATCCTCACGTTGAACATATGAAAACCATGTTGTACCTGCTGTAGCAAGTTTTTGACTTGTTCTTTTTTGGTCAGGAGGTAAACTACTGCTAAAAATATGTAGCAATGTACCTGTTTGCGTATTACAATATTTCAGATCCATCCATGCATGATGTGATTGCCCTGTAGCAAGTAGAAGGTGAACTTGCTCTTTGCTCAATGGTGTTCTGGCTACAAATGGTACTGTAAGGGCACAAGACGAGACCCAGATGCAGACACAGGAGGCAGACGGTTAGAGTCCAAGATGTTTATTAACAATCCAAAAGGGGTAGGCAAGAGAATGGTCGTGGATAGGCAAAAGGTCCAAACCAGTTCAGAGTTCCAGAGGTACGGAATGGCAGGCGGGCTCGAGGTCAGGGCAGGCAGAATGGTCAGGCAGGCGGGAACGGAGTCCAGAAAAACAGGCAAAGGTCAAAACCGGGAGGACTAGAAAAGAGAATAGAAAAGCAGAAGCACGGGGAAAAACACGCTGGTTGACTTGAACAATCCAGGGATAAATACAGATATAAAAACAGATCAGGGCGTGACAGGTACAGAATAGTTATTTTAGTCCATGTCACCCTTCATGCTTGAGTTTCTCTGCCGTGTACTCTGCATGCCTTTTGTGCCATGTACGCACCCACCAGCCGTAGCAGAGCCAAATTGATCACGCTCAGCTTTAAACACGCACTAAACTTCAATTTTATGGTTATAGATGAACAGCTGTATTTTGGAGAGCTCCTACAATGTGTATTTCATTGCTTCCTCATCTTAAATTTTTTTACAAATAGCTGTATACTGATCTATCTCTGTATTATTGACTGTGCCATGGTAAAGACTAAATCCTCCTTTTAATGTGTGGTAATACACTGTACTTTCCAACAATCCACAATGTAGCAAAGAACTGACACCGTTTGAATTATGCTTTTTTACGGTGTCCATGTTAGGACAGCCTCAGTCTCAGCAGAACTGCTTAGAACAATCACAACACAGTCAAATGAAGTAATGAACTGATCAAACCCAAAATGTGCAGAAACCCCATGAACTGTCTACAGAAGGCCACACACATTGCATGCTTATTTATCTCCACACGCACACACAGACACGCACGCACGCGCACACACACACAAAGGAACAGCGCTAAATCCTATGCATGATTATACAATTATACCATTTCAATGCCCTCGCTGTTTCACCTATACTTTTTCTTGCTTTAGGAAATTAAAATAGGCCTCTTTCCTCGTCCTAACCTTACCCCCCACCACCGGACATTTTCTCTCTCAGCAGAGAGGCGCTGAATATATGAATGACAATAGAGACACTGCTGTGATATGCTTACGGTCCGTGTTCGTTAACGGGATGTCACAGAGACCTTGGGGGATTATTTGACACCGATGGGCACATGCATACACTCGCACATACCTTGTAAAAGATGTTACTCAGTCTTATTCTTGGTATGACAAACAAAGGTAATTCAGTAACGCTCCACCTATGAGTATTATGAGCCCTACAATGCATTATAATGCATTATAATTGCAGGCTTTAAGTAAAGTGTTACTGGGAATTCATCACTTGGCTGTCTCTCGCTCTCGTTTTCTGCTCTCCCTGGCCTCAATTTTACCTTGTTTATCCACTATCTGTTCATTTTGTCATGATCCTCTGTTCCGGTTACACAAAGCCAATATCCATTTTAATAGTTATGTTTAATTTGTGTTAATCTAAACTTCGTCCCTACGCACAATATGAATAGCAAATATAGCATTCTGCGGTGTGCCTCTCACTTGTCGTGTCAGCTTCACGAATGCTGTACATATGAGGACCATAAATAAGAGGAACAACCATTCACAACAACGTTATGTCTACAAATCTGTCTTTCTTTTGAAAACATTTATATTTCTTTATTTTGTTAATTTTTTCCCCGATTTACAAACCTTCCTCTGCCTTTGTAAGAACTTTTTTTAATTAGTAGATATGGTTGGAGCTAAGACGGCAAAGCCAACAATAACTACAAACAGCATTTTGATGATAATGTGTTCTTATCCTCCAAGATATAAAAACGTGAACACAATTCTCCAATGTAATTGAGGGAAATGGCTCCTGGTGATCGAAAATGGGACCAAGAATAAGACCCTGGTGTTAAAATGTCTGCGGCTGATTCTAGAAATTCTAAAATCAACATGGCACCCTTAATGGAAATGTGAAATTTAAATGGACCTAGCCAAGGTGAACATGTCACGTGTTCCTGTGAGAACATTTATTCAGGATAAACTCCATGTCTCTCTTCTTATATAGGTGTTAAAATAAGAAAAATGCAGGCGCCATGGACAAACAGCCTTGGTTTCGCTTAGTTTTTCAGCATAATTGTCTTGTACATTTCGAGGCACCACATGTGGCACCAACTAAATTACCTAGGGGACTTTATTAATTTACAATACATGATTAACCTGCCTTGTTGTCTTTGTTTATCATTTGTTCTTAGTCAGGTGATGCATGCTTCTTGTTTAGTTAAAGATCTATTGCTGTTTTTCTTTGCTCTGGTCCTTCTTGTTATTCGCATTGACAGAGTAATGCATGTAATGTAGTCTAAATGAGAACTTGATTTAAGGTGGTATTGAATGCTAGTGGCTTTCCTGATAGTTCATTCAGAGGTGGCTTAGTTTTGCACGGAAATGCCAGTGTGTCTCGGATGGAGGGAGAAGATATGGAAACTGTCTGTCATGTGGTGTGACCCGTTCAATTCTGATTGAAAACCTGACTGAAAAGTAATCCTGCGCACAAAAGCAGACTGACAATTTATACATCAAGTGAAAACTCCATTCTTCATCCAGGACATGCTGCTGTGCAAACCAAAGGGACAAGAGAGAGCAACACAAATGTCGAACATGCGCAGTTGATCACCTCCTGGGTGATATGTGTAGAGATCGTCTGGAAATGAACGGAAAACGATGGCTGATGTTCTGTGGTCAGAGGCGATAGGATGGCCACTCACCGTGCACGACGGCCACCCACGTAAACACATTTCTGAAAGTGTTATCTGAAATCGAATTAACTGCAATTGATTGAATACTTGATAAATGGGAATCTAAATGTGATTTGATGTATAATTTCTGCCAAATAATAGTAAGCCAATAGCATATTTTCGAAGGATGCTGCCATATCATGTGCATTATATGGTTTATTCTATGGTTCTGTTTACTGTATAAAAATCTCTGTGCTTAATCTTGGAAGTCATTTTTACATTATATCAAATGTGTGTAATAGAGAGTTATTTTCAAAGACAATGTTCACATAATCTTCCCATATTTTTTAGGATTTTGAGTTATTGAGATAGGCGTTATTGAGATAGGAGTAAGGGCAGATGACTGTTTGTATTTGGGGTCTTTTGAATCATCCATCATCTTGCTCTCTGATGAGTAGAGAAAAGCATGATAAATGTTTCAGCCCAAGCTCTAGTCGATTACACACGGTCAACCCGTTTTTGGAATGGTGAAGTTAAAGCAAGCCAAATTATACTAGGAAAAAACAAACTCAGCATGTAAAGTGTTGGTCCCATGTTTCATTAGCTGAAATAAAAGATCCCATCATTTTTCCATACGCACTAAAAGCTTATTTCTCAAAAACATTGTGCACAATTATGTTGACATCCCTGTTAGTGAACATTTCTCCTTTGCCAAGATAATCCATCCAACTGACAGATGTGGCATATTAAAAAGCTGATGAAACAGCATAATCATTACACAGGTGCAACTTGTGCTGGGGACAATAAAAGGCCACTCTAAAATGTTTTGAGGGAGCATGCAATTGGCATGCTGACTACAGGAAAAAACCCAGAGCTGTTGCAAAATAATTTAATGTTAATTTATCTACCATAAGCCACTTCCAAGGTTGTTTTAATGAATTTGGTAGTACGTCCAACTTGCCTCACAACTGCAGACCACGTGTAACCATGCCAGCCCAGGACCTCCACATCCGGCTTCTTCACCTGTCGGATGGTCTGAGACCAGCTGCCTGGACTGCTGATGAAACTGAGGAGTATTTCTGTCTGTAAAATAGCCATTTTTGGGGCAAAAACTCATTCTGATTGGCTGGGCCTGGCTCCCCGGTGGGTGGCCTATACCCTCCCAGGCCCACCCATGGCTGTGCCCCTGCCCAGTCATGTGAAATCCATAGATTAGGGCCTAATGCATTTATTTCAATTGACTGATTTCCTTATATGAACTGTAACTCAGTAAAATTGTTGAAATTGTTGGATATTGTATTTATATTTTTGTTCAGTATATTTTCATGCCAATTTCCAACCATCGACTAGGGGCAACGCGAGTGCCTGTTCATTTGGTCGGATCGCAACGATGTAGATGAGGATAAGCTAAAACTTTGCGCTATGGCTCCAAGCATCACGGGTTCAATCCTAGTGTTAGGCATTTCTTTTGTGTTTTAACCCTTTCCCAAACCTTAACCTTAATCACTCAGAATGAATGCCTAAGCTTAACCCTAATGCCTAAACATAACCCAAACCTTAACACTTACTCGGTTACTGACAAAACATAGGTGTATCATTTGCGCAGTTTGACTGACAGCTAACAGATGTGGAAAAATAAGAGACTTTTGTACATGGTTCAGTTCTTACTTGGTTGACTTTTGAAGTCCTTTTCAGACAGAATTACTGTCTGTGTCTGTGTAGTAAACTGCAACCGTCAAATTTGGACAACTGACTCTTTCATTAATTCTTGACAGCGTTATACTGTATTTGTTTTCTGTGTTTTATATCTTATTTGTTCATGCCAGGCCAGCTTTTGGTGTAAATTATTACCTGTAAAATGTTAGTGATCCCACTTTGTAATGTTTTCAGGTTTGTGGTTAGTGTCCCCACTTTGTAATGTTTTCAGGTTTCTGTGTTTATTTGTGTTTCATGTCAAATTATATTTAAAAGAAAAAGCAATAAATTCTTGGGCAACTCAGATAGGCGGTCTGTCATTAAATGTACACTGTGTGTTTTGTGTGTGTTTGTCTGTGTGTGGCTCTGTCTGTGTCTGTGTGTACGGGTGTGTACGTGTTCATGGGAACTTGAATTCCACCAGCACTGAACAGTATTTCCTCATTTGATGTAACTTCTCTGGATGCTGCTGATACCATGAAACAGGTTCTCTCTTGGGTCCGTTTATAGGACTGTGTGAAGTCAGGCCAGGCCTGTGAAAGCTTTTGCGTGTGGTCAACACTAAATAAAGCTCTATAGAGGCCAGTCTTTCATGATAACATCAGGGTCAGGTCTCAAAGCTCCCTTTGATGTGGTACCCCCTCAGGTGAAAGGCATTTAAAGTGAGCCAGTGGCCCCGTACACACTCAGTTTGTACAACTGATGCACAACTAATTTGACACAACAGACAACACACAATGATTGTGTAAAAAAAAAATTGTGAAGACAAACTCTGTTGCATCACCAACATATCAGTTGTATAACATCCATTGTATCAACTGTGTTTTACGGGGCCAGTGTGGCTGGATACATTTTTGTCAGTTTGTGTAGGTGTGCGTGCTGGAGATCGCTTTTGGAAATGTTTGTGTGTGTGTGTGTTTGTGCATAAATGCATGAGATTCCACTTGCTCATCCACACATTACTCTGACAATGGGAGTCTTCAAAAACCTGTTTCTCAATCCTCAATGGACCCCATTTTGGTCAATGTCGGAAATATGTGTTGATTTTCTCTTTCTACTACTTTCTCTTACTCTTTCTCAACCCTGACTGGGGGAAAGCTCATCGTTGAATGGAACAGGACTTTCAGATACGTAGGTACAGTATAGGAGACGAAGGTATAACAAAACAAAAAAATGAGAAAAAAAACGAACCTTTTTAGAATGTATTGCCATAGTAACATACTTTTTTCCTCAGATTTCTTTACTCATAAAACTAGAGCAATACATTTCTAACAGTTATCTATCAAAGACACTGGTCCTGTCACAGTGAAAGCAATTTCCAAGAGAGTGCCAGAGATGATATTGGGATGCAACTAGCCAAAACGTGTCTTTCAACAGGTGTTTGAAATTGTGTTTTGTTATTTGAGCAGAGTATGTTAACACTTCTTCAGGATTGGTGGGTCCCCTGCGGGATGGTTGAGCTAACGTAGGCTAATGTGATTAGCATGAGGTTGTAAGTAACAAGAACATTTTCCAGGACATAGACATATCTGATATGGTCAGAAAGCTTAAATTCGTGTTAATATATCTGCACTGTCCAATTTACAGTAGCTATTACAGTGAAAGAATACCATGCGATTGTTTGAGGAGAGTGCACAGTTTTGAACAGGAAAAGTTATTAATAAACAAATTAGGCACATTTGGGCAGTCTTGATACAACATTTTGAACCGAAATGCAATGGTTCATTGGATCAAATTAAAACGTTGCACATACACTGCTGCCATCTAGTGGCCAATATCTAAATTGCACCTGGCCTGGAATAATACATTTTGGCCTTTCTCTTGCATTTCAAAGATGATTGTACAAAAAAAACTGTTGTTTTTTTCTTTGTATTATCTTTTACCATATATAATGTCATATATTCTCCTACATTCCTTTCACATTTCCACAAACTTCAATGCGTTTCCTTTCAAATGGTACAAAGACAATGCATATCCTTGTTTCAAGGCCTGAGCTGTAGGCAGTTATATTTGGGTATGTCATTTTATGCGAAATTGAAAAAAAGGGGCCGATCCTCAGTAGGTTTAATTGTCACCTTCCTGACCTTATTTCCTTTGTTTAGTCTTTGTTTAGTTGGTCAGGACGTGAGCTGGGTGGGCATTCTATGTTTTGTGTTTCTATGTTGGGTTTGTTGTTGTTTGGCCTAATATGGTTCTCAATCAGAGGCAGGTGTTTGTCATTGTCTATGATTGGGAACCATATTAAGGTAGCCTGTTTTCACTGTTTGTTTGTGGGTGATTGTTCCTGTTCGTGTGTTCATCTGTTCTGTGTTCCCATGTTCAGGACTGTAGCGTTTTCGGTTCCTTCTGTCAGTTTGTTGTTTTTGTTCGTCGTTTAAATATCCTAATTAAAATATGGATTTTGGTCCGATCCCTGCTACACCTCCTACACCTCTTCAGACGAAGAGGAGGAAATCAGCCGTTACAGAATCACCCACCAAACTCGGACCAAGCAGCGTGGTAAGGGGAAGCAGCGGCAGCAGCAGCAGCGGCAGCAGCTAGCAAGGCAGAGCGGCTGGAAGCCCGAGAGGCTCCCCCAAAAATGTATTGGGGGGGGGCACACGGGTGTGTGGCTGGGTCAAGTAGGACACTTGAGCCAGTTCCCCGTGCTTACCATAAGGAGCAGTTGGCGAAATTGAGGTACGAGTCGGAGAATGTGGAGGAGTTATTGGACAGATTGGAGGAAAGTGAAAGGATGGGAGATTATGAGACATTCGATGAGTTGTTGGTAAAATTGGAGGAGGCCGAAGAGAGAGAGCTGTTGGTTTGGCGTAGTATACACGGTACTCGCCCTGAGGTGTGTGATTACCGTGGAGAGCGGGAGTACGGGCAGACACCGTGTTATGCGGAAGAGCGCACGGTGTCTCCTGTACGTGTGCATAGCCCGGTGCGGTACATCCCAGCTCCACGTATCGGCCGGGCTAGAGTGGGCATCGAGCCAGCTGCCATGAAGCCGGCTCAACGCAGCTGGTCTCCAGTGCGTCTCCTCGGGCCGGTGTACATGGCACCAGCCTTACGCATGGTGTCCCCGGTTCGCCAGCACAGCCCAGTGCGGGTTATTCCACCTCCCCGCACTGGCCTGGCTACGGGGAGCATTCAGCCAGGTAAGGTTGGGCAGGCTCGGTGCTCAAGAGCTCCAGTACGTCTTCACGGTCCGGTATATCCGGTGCCACCTCCTCGCCCCAGCCCAGTACCACCAGTGCCAACACCACGCACCAGGCTTCCTGTGCGTATTCAGAGCTCGGTTCCTCCTCCACGCACTCGCCCTGTGGTGCGTGTCTCCAGCCCGGTACCACCAGTTCCGGCACCACGCATACTAAGCCTCCTGTGCGTCTCCAGAGCCCTGTACGCCTTGTTGCTGCTCCCCGCACTAGCCTTGAGGTGCGTGTCCCTAGTCCGGTACCACCAGTTCCGGCACCACGCACCAGGCATACTGTGCGCCTCAGCAGGCCAGAGTCTGCCGTCTGCCCAGCGCCGCCTGCGCTGCCCGTCTGTCCAGCGCCGTCTGAGCTGCCGCCTGCGCTGCCCATCTGCCCAGCGCCGTCTGAGCTGCCCGTCTGCCCAGCGCCGTCTGAGCTGCCCGTCTGCCCTGAGCCTTCACAGCCGCCCGTCTGTCCTGAGCCTTCAAAGCCGCCCGTCTGTCCTGAGCCTTCAGAGCCGTCCGTCAGTCAGGAGCCGCTAGAGCCGTCCGTCAGTCAGGAGCCGCTAGAGCCGCCCGCCAGTCAGGAGCCGCCAGAGCCGCCCGCCAGTCAGGAGCTGCCAGAGCCGCCCGCCAGTCAGGAGCTGCCAGAGCCACCCGCCAGTCAGGAGCTGCCAGAGCCGCCCGCCAGACAGGAGCTGCCAGAGCCGCCCGCCAGACAGGAGCTGCCAGAGCCGCCCGCCAGACAGGAGCTGCCAGAGCCGCCCGCCAGACAGGAGCTGCCTGTCAGCCAGGACCTGCCAGAGCCGTCATTCAGCCAGGACCTGCCTGAGTCGTCAGCCAGCCATGACCTGCCAGAGCCGTCAGTCAGCCATGACCTGCCAGAGCCGTCAGTCCGGAGCCGTCAGTCAGTCCGGAGCTGCCCCTCAGTCCGGAGCTGCCCCTCAGTCCGGAGCTGCCCCTCCGTCCAGAGGCGCCCATCAGTCCAGTGGGGTTAAGAGGAGGCCACGGAAGCGGGAATTAACTATGGTGGGGTGAGGGCCACGTCCAGCGCCAGAGCCGCCACCGTGGACAGATGCCCACCCAGACCCTCCCCTATAGGTTCAGGTTTTGCGGCCGGAGTCCGCACCTTGGGGGGGGGGGGGGTACTGTCACGTTCCTGACCTTATTTCCTTTGTTTAGTCTTTGTTTAGTTGGTCAGGACGTGAGCTGGGTGGGCATTCTATGTTTTGTGTTTCTATGTTGGGTTTGTTGTTTGGCCTAATATGGTTCTCAATCAGAGGCAAGTGTTTGTCATTGTCTCCGATTGGGAACCATATTAAGGTAGCCTGTTTTCACTGTTTGTTTGTGGGTGATTGTTCCTGTTCGTGTGTTCATCTGTTCTGTGTTCCCATGTTCAGGACTGTAGCGTTTTCGGTTCCTTCTGTCAGTTTGTTGTTTTTGTTCGTCGTTTAAATATCCTAATTAAAATATGGATTATCATCACGCTGCATTTTGGTCCTCCTCTCTTTCACCCGAAGACAGCCGTTACATTAATTAAGGTGTTGATTTGTTTCTCCAACATAAAGTTTAAGGAATAAATACGTTCTGTCAGAGCACATGGCATCTTATCATTAGGCTTATATTTGCCATACTCTTAAACCTGTCAAATCTTCCAGAGTAGATGCAGGTGTAATCCACATAAGGATTTCAATATCTACAGTATATTACATGATGTCAAAAATGAAACATAGTCTTAAGTATGAACCTTTTTTCCCCATTATCTTTACAAACAGTAAAAAGTATGTATTTTTCTATAATATTACACAAACAAAACACGTTTGGAATAGATGCATAGTGTCCATTAGTCCCCTGCCTCCATCCCCATGTGTTATGTCTGTGGGCCGCTCCAGGGTGCATTACTAACGTCAGATCCAGCACTCCAAGCAAATGGACTCTCACTCTCCCAATCAGCCTAACGTGACAGACATTCATCTCTCTCCTGGCCCTGATGCACTCAGGTGTACCCCACTCTCCTTTTCTATATAAATTGTTCTCTTCTCCCTTCTCCTCTCATTTCTGTATATATTCCTACCTTTCTCTCTCTCTCTCTCTCTCGCTATCTCTTCTGTTTAGATTTCCTCCTCTCTCTCTCCTTCTCCCTCTCTTTTGCTGAAAATGTTTGTTCTTCTCTCTCCTTCCCTCTCCATCGTTCTAAGGGTCTTGATTCAATATGTATTGCTCAAGTTCAGCGTAATATAATTTTAAAGGGAATGTTGCCGAGTTCGCTGAGGCTGATTGACGATAAACACTGCATATGTCGGCTCAGACGGAATTTATCTTTAAATATAGTGCTGAACTTCAGCAAAACGAATTGACTTGAGCCCTTAATGTCCCCCACCTGCACCTCTCTCTACACTTGAATTTTTAAAAGCTGGATTTTATGGCAGTAATGGTGTGTAATAGTCAAAAAAGGCTGACAAGGACACACACACTTTAACAATGTTCCAATTTGGAGAGACTGAAACACTTGGCTATTTTCATGCTTCAGGGAAATAAAAGTATGTTACACTAGGCTAATGGCTAATGGCTTGAACACACCTCTACAGTTATGTACAGTATATCTCAATATACACACCTGTCAGCTCTGTGAAGTGACGTGGTTTGGAGAAAAGAAAGCAGGAGAACAAGAGGTACTGTACATTAGTTGCTAAGAAGGTTTGTTATAGTGTTTGTGGAGTTGAATTCAAACAGATTTGATATATACTCAGATTTAGGCTGAGTATATGTAAAGCATTTTGTGACAACTGCTGATTTCAGGGCTACATCAGTGATGTGCGCTTCCCCCGTGAAAATATATGAAAAAATAACTGTACATAAAAAAATAAACATTTGATCAAAAATCATTTTGCCATCTTCATGTTTTTTCTGCCTGAAAAAATCGATTTCTGAACTAGTACTTCCAAGGTCAGGGGACAGACAGCCTCGCAATTTGCCTTTCTCCCACCCTTCAATCTCCAAACTCAATGTAAGGCATTGACATGACTTGTGCATGTGTGTGTCTTCATATACTGCCAGCTAACAGATGGCGAAAGGCAGGCAGAGAGCTTCGAAGCCTTTCATTTGTCAGCATGTCCCATTCATTTTTCTTGCACTCAAATAATAAATGTGCAGGTATAAAAATAATTGGATAGGCAGGAGGACAGGCAGAGCTCGCTACTGCCTGTTCACAGCACAGGTCAACTGCCGCCTTTTGGCGGTTACGTTTGTTTTACGGCTATCTAAAGTAAGCTGATCAGGATGGCTAACATATTGCATATTGCAACAGTTTTCAAAGTTGGATTTTCTAGCAAAATAGGGCCAGGGGTGATAAGGGATGGAAGAACAACAGCTGAGCTTAGGGACCTACATCAAAGGAAGGGACAGAAAATACACAATTATTTCAAACTGAGTGGTATCAACAGAAAGACTGGCTCTGTGGCTGCGGTGCTAGCAGCCGACTACTGCTTCCCCTGTCTGTTGTTCCCCACCAGCGACAGTGTGTGGACAATAACCTGTTACTGCGATTTGAACAACTTGCCTATAGCACTCAAGAAGCATGAGAAATCTGTGTCTCATGTCCAAAGGCAGATAACGCTTAAGACATTTGGCAGCTCACAGATAGATCTGGCATTGAATGAACATCTTGCACAATGCACAAGGTGAAAGAGAACCGTGACATTTTAAAACACCTAGTTAATTCACGCTACATGCTATCGAGGTTAACATGAGTTGGCATTTCGTGGCGACGATGAGAGTGCCAGCTCACCAAACAGGCCCAGGTGCAACTACAGTGAGTGTACAAAACATTATGAACAACTGTTCTTTCCCATGACAAAAACTGACCAGGCGAATCCAGGTGAAAGTTATGATCCCTTATTGATCAATGTAGATGAAGGGGAGGAGACAGGTTAAAGAACCATTTTTAAGCTTTAAGACAATTGAGACGTTGATTGTGTATGTCCGCCATTCCGCGGGTGAATGGGCAAGACAAAATATTGAAGTACCATTGAACAGGGTATGGCAGTAGGTGCCAGGCGCAGCGGTTTGTGGCAAGAACTGCAACGCTGCTGGTTTTTCAACATTAGAAAGTTGTTCTTAATGTTTTGTACACTCAGTGTTTGTGGAAGAATTACATGCCTTTGCTGATAAAAATGACCAATTAGCAACCCATTTAGATAACGCCACCGTGTTTGCTTTTTGCTCATGGCCTATGATGGAATTGTCAATGAAGCTGATGCGCTTTTTTGTGTTCTGCAGAACTACCTGATGTACAGTGGGGAGAACAAGTATTTGATACACTGCCGATTTTGCAGGTTTTCCTACTTACAAAGCATGTAGAGGTCTGTAATTTTTATCATAGGTACACTTCAACTGTGAGAGACGAAATCTAAAACAAAAATCCAGAAAATCACATTGTATGATTTTTAAGTAATTAATTTGCATTTTATTACATGACATAAGTATTTGATACATCAGAAAAGCAGAACTTAATATTTGGTACAGAAACCTTTGTTTGCAATTACAGAGCTCATACGTTTCCTGTAGTTCTTGACCATGTTTGCACACACTGCAGCAGGGATTTTGGCCCACTCCTCCATACAGACCTTCCCCAGATCCTTCAGGTTTCGGGGCTGTCGCTGGGCAATACGGACTTTCAGCTCCCTCCAAAGATTTTCTATTGGGTTCAGGTCTGGAGACTGGCTAGACCACTCCAGGACCTTGAGATGCTTCTTACGGAGCCACTCCTTAGTTGCCCTGGCTGTGTGTTTCGTATCAAATACTTGTTCTCCCCACTGTATATGGGTTTTTGTCGTACTAGTATTAGCGACACAAAGAAAGCACTGGAACGGCAGCAACAATACTTTTATAGTTTCTATGAGCAATTTGAGGAGAAATACAATGAACCGGACCTTGCAGAAATCTAAACTTGTAGTAAACAGATGATCAGAGTAGAGAGGGGGAGAATCTATTAAAGCATAATGGACAATATCAATGTTCAGATGACAGCCAGGTTTGACTACACTGGTTAACTTAATGTCACAAAAGCTTGACTCCTGAAAATGAGAACCTGTCAAAATGTACAGAGTACATCGATTTTGTTAGGTTTTAGGCTGATCTTGTCAGATTGTACAGTTCACAAATGGTACGAGAATATCACCTGGACAGCTCCTCAGCTTTTTGTTCCAGCATGACCTGACACACATTGTCCCCGAGGCGACAAAGTTACTGCAGTTGGTCCTCACTATACCAGCTGTAACAGCATCCGTTGAGAGGTCATTTTCTGAAATGAATATAAACGTATAGTCAAAACCGGACCGATCAAGGACGACTCTCATCCCTTGCCATTCTCTCCATTGAGACCGAGAGACTTCTAAAACTGACGACCATCAAGGAGAAATTTTACAGTTCAGTCATTGATGTCTTTACCCCGAGGGATAAATGGATGGACTTTGTTTACAGGTAAACTTAAGTGCAAGCAAGTGTTTATCTGCAGTAGAGCCGTCTACTATTATTACACAACAAATCTATTTTGTAAGTATACAGTACCAGTCAAAAGTTTGGACACACCCACTCATTACAGGGTTTTTCTTTATTTGTAATATTTTCTACTCAGTAGAATAATAGTGAAGACATCAAAACTATGAAATAACACCTATGGAGTCATGTAGTAACCAAAAAAGGGTTAAACAAATCAAAATATATTATTTATTTGAGATTCTTCAAAGTAGTCACCCTTTGCCTTGATGATAGCTTCGCACACTCTTGGCATTCTCTCAACCAGCTTTACCTGAAATGCTTTTCCAAAAGTCTTGAAGGAGTTCCCACATTCTGAGCAATTGTTGGCTGCTTTTCCTTCACTCTGCCATCGAACTCATCCCAAACCATCTCAATTGGGTTGAGGTCGGGTGATTGTGGAGGCCAGGTCATCTGATGCAGCACTCCATCGCTCTCCTTACATTTACATTTACATTTAAGTCATTTAGCAGACGCTCTTATCCAGAGCGACTTACAAATTGGTGCATTCACCTTATGACATCCAGTGGAACGGCCACTTTACAATAGTGCATCTAAATCTTTTAAGGGGGGGGGGGAGTGAGAAGGATTACTTTATCCTATCCTAGGTATTCCTTAAAGAGGTGGGGTTTCAGGTGTCTCCGGAAGGTGGTGATTGACTCCGCTGTCCTGGCGTCGTGAGGGAGTTTGTTCCACCATTGGGGGGCCAGAGCAGCGAACAGTTTTGACTGGGCTGAGCGGGAACTGTACTTCCTCAGTGGTAGGGAGGCGAGCAGGCCAGAGGTGGATGAACGCAGTGCCCTTGTTTGGGTGTAGGGCCTGATCAGAGCCTGGAGGTACTGAGGTGCCGTTCCCCTCACAGCTCCGTAGGCAAGCACCATGGTCTTGTAGCGGATGCGAGCTTCAACTGGAAGCCAGTGGAGAGAGCGGAGGAGCGGGGTGACGTGAGAGAACATGGGAAGGTTGAACACCAGACGGGCTGCGGCGTTCTGGATGAGTTGTAGGGGTTTAATGGCACAGGCAGGGAGCCCTTCTTGGTCAAATAGCCCTTACACAGCCTGAAAGTGTGTTAGGTCATTGTCCTGTTGAAAGACTAATGATAGTCCCACTAAGCACAAACCAGATGGGATGGCGTATCGCTGTGGTAGCCGTGCTGGTTAAGTGTGCCTTGAAATCTAAATACATCACTGACAGCGTCACCAGCAAAGCATTCCAGGTGAATCTGGTTGAGAGAATGCCAAGAGTGTGCAAAGCTGTCATCAAGGCAAACGGTGTGTACTTTGAAGAATTTGTTTAACAATTCTTTGGTTACTATATGATTCCATATGTGTTATTTTATAGCTCTGATGTCTTCGCTATTATTCTACAATGTAGAAAATAGTAAAAAGAAAAGAAAAACACTTGAATGAGTAGGTGTGTCCAAACTTTTGACTGGTACTGTATATCAATCAGTAGCGCTGACTACTAGGCATTTTGTGTGTGTAGTGTTGTCTACAAGTAGGCCTAATCGCTGGCACTTGGGATGCTGTCTGTGGTGCTGAAGTCGTCTGTTCATGCAGGGCAATTACGTGGGGCACAAGCTATTATGGCCTGTGTGAATGTGTGTTTAAGTGCCAACCAACCTGCAAGTGTTTGATGTTTGGTTGTGGTTGTTTTATGGTTGTCTTTGTGATTGTGTCATACCGATGAACATCGTAGCAAATATCTGCAGCAAAAAAACGCACATTAGTGAGCTTTATGAAGTACATTTGATCGATTGATTCAATAGATGTGTGATTTCCCCGAAGGGCAATTATTGGGCACTGTAAAAAAGACATATACAGTACATACATAAAACATACGCTCAGCAATATACAGAGACATGGGGATTTGTTTAAACCATGAACAAGAGATTGCCATATACTTGACCCGAAGGCCACTCAAATGATTGATTTGCTAAATGTTAGAATACTAAATACAATGTAACTTTTCCATCTTTCATAAAGGACAACAAATCAATATGACACATAATAGAATATAGAACTAGAAGAACCAGTCACACCAAGGGAACTTCTTTGGAACAATGCCCCAATCCAAATAAGATTTTCAACACTCTACTCCCCATTCTAAACACACACAGTGTAGCTCACTAATGGGCTATACACGTTCCACATATGTGATGATTAATCTCACCTCCCTCCCTACATTCTGCAATCTACACTCCCTCCCTACCCTCTGCAAGGTGAGGCTTTGGTGCTGAGATCATATCCTGTGTGACACATCTGGCCACCAGTGGCCTGTGTTAACAGCCATAGAATGGTAACGGGCCAATAATGGACCTTGTCTTGGCTGCGGAGGGTCGTGCCTGGGGACATAAGCATGAAATTTGGGAGAGTGATGGAACCTATTACCCAAACCATTACAAGTGTTTTTCTCACGCTAGGGATCATGGGTGTCGCGTTCTGACCATAGAGAGCCCCTGGGGTTCTCTATGGTGCAATAGGTCAGAGCGTGACTTGGGGGTGTTCTAGTCTAGAATTTCTATGTTGGTGTGAGTATGGTTCCCAATTGGAGGCAGCTGATGATTGTTGCCTCTAATTGGGGATCATACATAGTGTGGTCCTTTTCCCACCTGCGTTTGTGGGATATTGTTTTGTTTTGGTTTAGTGCTATGTGCGCTACAAACTTCATGTTCGTTTATTCATTTTTTTTTTTTTAAGGTTCACTAAATATGTGGAGCTCCCCTCACGCTGCGCCTTGGTCCGCTCATTATGTTTACGACGAACGTGACAGAATATCCCACCACTACAGGACCAAGCAGCGTACCATGGAGGTAAAGGAGAGCTGGACATGGGCAGAAATAATGGGTGGATGCGAGACCCTTCTTTGGCAGGAGTCGCCAAGGAGTTTAGGAGGACAGCGATGACGCCGGGGTCCACGGCCACAGAAACCCCAAGATTTTTTGGGGGAGGCACAAGGGGCTGTTGGTCGAGCCGAGGAGAGAGCTAGAGACCGTCAGGGAGTCGATGGAGCTGTTGGAGGAGGGAGATCGGAGAGAGATGTTGGTTAGGTGTATTCTGCACGGCACTCACCCTGAAGAGCGTGTAATCAGTCCGGTGCCACCTGTGCCGGCTCCATGCACCAGGCCTCCAGTCTGCCTCCCCAGCCCGGTACGTCCTGTGCCACCTCCCTGCACTCGCCCTGAAGGGCGTGTCATCAGTCCTGTGCCGGCTCCACGCACCAGGCCTCCAGTGCGCCTCCCCAGCCCGGTACGTCCTGTGCCAGCTCTCCGCACTCGCCCTGAAGAGCGTGTCATCAGTTCGGTGCCACCTGTGCCGGCTCCACGCACCAGGCCTCCAAGTGCGCCTCCCCAGCCCGACCTGTGCCGGCTCCCCGCACTCATCCACCAGTGCGTGTGTACAGTCCGGAGTCTCCAGTAACGGTCTACAGCCCAGAACCTCCAGCGACGGTTCACAGTCCAGAGCATTTAGCGACAATCAACGGTCCGGAGCTTCAAGTGACGGTCAACGGTCCGGAGCTTCAAGTGACTGTCAACAGTCCGGAGCTTCAAGTGACTGTCAACAGTCCGGAGCTTCAAGTGACTGTCAACGGTCCGGAGCTTCCAGTGAAGGTCAACGGTCCGGAAACTCCAGTGACGGTCAACGGTCCGGAGCCTCCAGTGAAGGTCAACGGTCCGGAGCCTCCAGTGAAGGTCAACGGTCCGGAGCCTCCAGTGATGGTCAGCGGCCCGGAGCTTCCGGCGCCGGTGCCATGGCTGGAGCTTTCCTCTGCGCCGGTGCTCAGTCCAGGCACGGCGTCCAGTCCCGCTCCATGGCCGGAGCATTCCTCTGCTCCGGTGCTCAGTCCGGGCACGGCGTCCAGTCCTGCTCCATGGCCGGAGCCTTCCCCTGCGCCGGTGCTCAGTCCAGGCACGGCGTCCAGTCCCGCTCCATGGCCGGAGCCTTCCTCTGCTCCGGTGCTCAGTCCGGGTATGGCGTTCAGCCTGGCTTCAGGGCCAGATCCGCGATCTGAGCGGGGGCTACGTCCCACACCGGAGCCTACACCGACGCTAGTTGCCCACCCTAACCCTCCCCATCCAGGTTCAGGTTTTGCGGTCAGAGTCCGCACCTTTGGGGGGGGGGGGTACTGTCGCGTCCTGACCATAGAGAGCCATTGGGGTTCTCTATGGTGCAATAGGTCAGAGCGTGACTAGGGGGTGTTCTAGTGTAGAATTTCTATGTTGGTGTGAGTATGGTTCCCAATTGGAGGCAGCTGATGATCGTTGCCTCTAATTGGGGATCATACTTAGTGTGGTCCTTTTCCCACCTGCGTTTGTGGGATATTGTTCCGTTTTGGTTTAGTGCTATGTGCGCTACAAACTTCTTGTTCGTTTATTCTTTCTTTTTTTAAGGTTTACTTTAATAAATATGTGGAACTCTACTCACGCTGCGCCTTGGTCCGCTCATTATGTATACGACGAACGTGACAATGGGACACAATTGAGCTTGTTAGAAGGTGTCTTCGAGTTTTGTATCTGCTTGTTAATCATTAATATATGTCAGAGCCAAATGTACTGTAACTACATTTACATTTTGGTCAATTAGCAGCTTTCTTTTATACAGAGCAATTTACAGTCAGTGCAGGTAAGACATCCACATGTCTCTCCCTCCTGACTTGTCACTTATCCATATACGTTACTGATGCATGCAGTATTACCTTCATGCTTTAGCAGTGTTTCTTTGTTCTTGTTGAAAGTGCCCTCAGGTTAGAACAATGCAGTTACTTATGCTTTGGCTGTGTTCTCTTTTATGTTACCTCATGGTACAGCTCTGTATTCAAATATTGACACAGTACACTAGCACAGCAAAAAAGATTAGCATATGAATTATTATTACTGAGTCTTTGAACACACATCATAAAGATATCATTGTCCTTCACATAGGTTACATGAGCACAATTTGTGTACATACTTCTGTTATAATATTTGAACACGGAAATGACTCTTTACATGTTACTTGTTATTTTCAGACATGCACGGGACGTTTGCTAAGCTCTGAGACCATGTCAATATAAATTATGTGTTACCATTGGTGTAATTTGATTTCAATGCCAACTCAGTCAGGAGTATAACTTTGACCACGTTTAAAGCTTAGTGTTCAAAACCTTTTTATAATTTGTTTCATTCATTTTTAATGCTTTACCATAACCTCGGTTAACACAGAACTAAAGTCTTGCAATATTGGTCAGAGGCTCGATAAAGTTCTGGATCCATACAGTACGCGTTAAGAGAAGAAAGAGAACGAGGCTCGGAACCAGAACAAAGAGCTCCGCCCTGTCTCTTTGCAAGTTAAGGGCATGTCTATGGGCCAAATTTTCCCTCCCCTTCTGAAATTCGAAAGATGTTAATTAACACCTATGAAATATGTGATTTGTCCAAATAACCAGCACTGGAACTAATGCTGCTCAATCTCATGCACCCTGTTGTATCTTGTCAGATCTACTGTACCGTTTATGTTTACGCAGTCTGTCCAAGAGAGATTATCTTTACCATAATGAGATAATGAAAACATTATTTTTTAATTCAAAATTGCAATTGCAGTCTTCTGGCAAATTAATTTAGATGATTAAATAAAAATATAACAGAATGAATTAAGACCAATATTTATTAATAAAGGGGTCATTCTTGAATTGCGGTGGCATTTAAACTTGCATTTGACTTTCTTTACCAAAATGTATTCCACATTTTGTTGTGTTACAAAGTGGGCTTAAAATGTATTTAATTGTCATTGTTGGTCAACGATCTACACAAAATACTCTGTAATATCAAACTGGAAGAAGAATTCTAACATTTATTACACATTTATGAACACCAAAACACTAATGTATCTTGATTCGATAAGTATTCACCAACCTGAGACATGGCATGTTACAGTAGAAACATCTTGAGCCATGATTACAGCTGTGAGTATTTTTAAGTAAGTCTTAAAGAGCTTTGAACACCTGGATTGTACAATATTCGCTGATTGTTATTTTCTTAAATTCTTCAAACTCTGTCAAGTTGGTTGTTAATCATTGCTAAAATGCCATTTTCAAGTCTTGCCAAAACTGTAACTAGGCCACTCAGGAACATTCAATGTAGAAAATTGTGAAAATAAAGAAAAACCATTGAATGAGTAGGTGTGTCCAAACTTTTGACTGGTACTGTATATTATTATAATTGTTTATATATTTTTTTCCCAATTTTGTGATATCCAATTAGTAGTTACAATCTTGTCCCATCGCTGCAACTCCCATATGGACTCGGGAGAGGCAATGGTCGAGAGCCATGCGTCTTCCGAAACACAACCCTGCCAAGCTTCTTGACACACTTCTCGCTTAACCCGGAAGACAGCCACACCAATGTGTCAGAGGAAACACCGTACAACTGGCGACCGTGTCAGCGTGCATGCCCCCCGGTCTGCCACAGGAGTCGCTAGAGCACAATGGGACAAAGACAACCCGGCTATATAAACCCTCCCCTAACTCAGACGATGCTGGACCAATTGTACGCCATCTCATGGGTCTCCCAGCCGTGGCCGGCTGCGACACACTCCGGGATTGAACCCGGACCTGTAGTGAAGCCTCAAGCACTGTGATATAGTGCCTTAAACGACCGTGCCACTCGGGAGGCCCAACAATTAAGTATATTTAACATTTATATATTTTACCACATAAATATGAAATAATTTATATTTACTTCACAAATCTAAAAACAATGATACTACAACCAAATGATGGTAAATATGCATTTGAATATTAATGTGGATTGTAGGGTGGCACACAATTGGCCCAGTGTCGTC
This sequence comes from Salvelinus alpinus, assembly GCF_045679555.1. Lineage (NCBI taxonomy): Eukaryota > Metazoa > Chordata > Actinopteri > Salmoniformes > Salmonidae > Salvelinus > Salvelinus alpinus. The sequence goes on from NC_092123.1 coordinate 13,108,857, forward strand.
TGGGTTTGGCCAGGGTAGGCCGTTATAGTAAATAAGAATGAGTTCTTAACTGACTTGCCTTGTTAAATAAAAATGAATTACAAAAACCTTAAAAAGAATAAGCACATTACATAAGGGAAAACATATATTTCCTGTCACGGTTCTCTGAAGTAGAACCCAGAAGCAGACCAGGGGCCTGTTGCACAAAACTAGGATAAGGGATTAAGCCAGGATATCTTGGTGATCCTGGCTCAATTGATCCGTAATCCGGTTGCACTAAAGATGGATAGGGGGCAGGAGGATATGTTATGGTATAAATTACCATGGAGATTTATTCTGTGGAGCTAGCCTGCTCCAGACCAGGCTAAATTCCAGGATCTATTTAATCTCATCCCTAATGTCAGTCAGCAGTCACCACAAATGGAAACCAATAGTTATTTCACTGCTCACTATACATTGTTATCACATATAACTAGACCCACTGTTATTATTTAAACGTTTGTGATCATTAATTTCAATGATTTTGGATAAAAAATGATTTTTAGATGATGTTGCTATCATTAGATAATTTACAGTTTCCCATAGACTATAAGGCTATATATAAAATAATAGAATATTAGGGCCACAGAGGGGAAAAAAACACAAGTCATAATATTGTAACCAGTTGTTTTAAAGGAGGACAGTTGTTAAAATGACAGATGTGGGGCATTTCGTGAAATTGTACTTCAGTATGGTTTCATAAACAAAGACATGCTGATGTGCCAGAATATTAAGTATCACATTGTCATAAGTATCAAAACTGTAAAAACAATATGTAGCTTTTCTGCAGAAAGAACCAGCCTCATAAATTTATGACTTTATCCTTTTTCTTCAGTGTGGCCCTAGTACTCTGTCATATAAACAAATACACATTCCATATGAATATAAAAACACAATGTGTAACATTATGTTCCTTTATTGAATAAGGACAAAACAAAGCAGGTAAACCATCAGCTCCTTTCGAAACTGAAGTCACAGTGACTCTACAAGATGGAAAGCACAGAATCCAAGCATATTATACAAAATGATACATACACATTCAAAGGTCTGTATATAACACACCCTGCATGTCTGCACACTAAAATAAATGCAGGACAAATCCATACACATCAACTGAACAGACAAATGAATGGATGCAGTAGCCTCCCTGCAGCCTTGTATTACACACAGTATACCGCACAAACATCATAAGAGGCCAAATTCGTCAAAAAACGAACCCAAAAAAAACCAAATTCCTCTGCCACCGCAGGACATATTTAACCAAAATTGAAAGCACACATACTAACTAAAATAATTGAACACATATTGGTCCCTCAGCAGCCGACCACTGTCGTCATCAGGGAAGATTGCCGGATTGTCCCAGTCCATGGCTGGTGGCACTCTGGGGGCCCTCTCCTTCCTCAGGCAGGCCACATTGTGGAGGACAGCACAAGCCACAGTAATATCACATGCCCTAACAGGGCTGACCCTTAATTTGTGAAGGCAGTGAAAGCGTGCCTTCAGGAGGCCAAAGGTCATTTCAACTCTGGCCCTGGTCCTGGCATGGGCATGGTTGTAGGCCTGCTGTGCTTCCTGGGGGTCTGTGAAAGGTGTCAGGAGAAAAGGCTGTCAGCCATACCCCCTGTCTCCCAGCAACACACCAGAGAATTCACCTGTCAACACAAAATCTCATCATTACTACCTCATAAACACAGTGATATTCTTGACACAGCCATGATGGTTATAAATAGGGGTTGTGTGGCTTACCTTGTGATAGGCACTGATAGATTTCAGAGGCCCGAAAGATTCTGGAGTCATGGACTGAGCCAGGCCATTTTGCCACAACATTGCTGATCACACAGTCAGCATTGCAGACCATCTGAAATCATAAGATGAGGAATATTACACCAATCAATGCACATCACTGGCAATGCAGAGTGTTCGTCAATGGACAATATCAAAAAGTTATGTTCACCTGAACATTAATGCTGTGAAAGGATTTCCTATTCACAAAATCGGCCTCATGGGCACCTGAGGGGGCTTTTATCCTTATGTGTGTGCAGTCCACTGCACCAATGACATTGGGGAAACCTGTCACACAAAGTAATGAGTATCCTACTATGTGTTAACAGTTGTCCTGTAATTTGTAGATCCTCTTACCTGCAATCCTATAGAACTCCTCTTTGATGTCACAGAGTCTTCTGTGGCCAGGGAAGGAGATGAAGACATCTGCTAATGCTTTGATAGCCAGACACACACTCCTTATTGTGCGGCAAATTGTGGCCTTGTTCAGCTGTTCTGCATCCCCCACTGAGTACAGGAAGGCTCCACTAGCAAAAAAGCGCAAGGCCACACAAACCATTTGCTCCACACTCAGTGCATGGCTCCGTGCAGTGCGGTGCTTAATCCTGGGACCCAGTAGTCTGCATAGATACCTGATGCCATCTGCAGAAAACCTGTATCTTTCATATAGATGGTCATCAGGGAAGGCCAGTGGGTCCAACCGGTCCCTGAAGACCCTTTCTCGCCTGAAGGCTCTCCTCAGCACAAGTGCTTCTTCATCCACCACATCTCGCACGAATGGGCATGCCATTGTCAGAGCAGAAAGGAACACACAATTTTGGGCCTTCATATAGGCTAGTGGCCACACCTGGTGCTGGGGGGGTGGGCAAAAGAGGGCGATGCCTTATAACGATGACTTGGTTGTACTGATTGCTGGGAAAATAAAAAAAACCTTAGAAAGATGCCACCGTCCTGTGTGCTCACAATAAGAGCTCATATGTCATGGCTCACTTGACTTTACGAGAATATACCTAATTTTTATTTTGAGCTGTGTCATCTTCTTGGAGCTGGGGGAGGAAAGAAAAATAATGATTAATACATTTGTGTTACAGTTAGCATACAGTGTACATTGAAGGCATATCTCACCTCCCTCTCAAGTTTTTTTATTTCAAGGTCCAGTTTCCTAATTGTCCTCTTTTTTATTTCGGACTCCAGTGCAAGATTTTCCATCTTTTTCTTCTTGTACTGAATGTCTATGTCTGCCAGTTCTATTTGGCGCCGGAGGTGGTTGCCATACAACTTTCTGATAGCTTGTGAGCTCTGTGAACACAATACAATTAGCGCAGCTGGAATTTGGCAGGATGTGGTGTCCTTTTATTAATACGCACTATGTTGCCAGGCTGGTTTTCCCACTGTATAGCATCTGGGTCCTGTAAAAGAAATTAGATTTTTTGATTTTGATGAGGACTCCTCACCATTGTAGAGTAAATAGTACTTTCACAGTCTTAACATGATACCTCATGCCTTCTGGAATCCAGAGAGATGGTCTCCTCCTCATCATCGTCTCCATCATGTGCTGTTGCTGCTGCACTGGGGCCTTCACCCTATCACATTTAATCGGATTCATATTGAAGCTAGTAGACAAGACATGCCAGGCCTACAGTATGCCTTTGATGGAGTACTCACTGGATCAGCATCGTCTGGTGCTTGTGCTGGTGGCTCTAACAGGAACACAGTGCTGCCAGACACTGCAAGGCAATAGGTAAACCAAAGTCAGACAGTCCAAATTGATTCAATATGAATGTGGTTGTATCCCATGTAGAGATGGAAGGACATACCTTGAATGAAGCGGGTGGCATCTTGGGAGGAACCTATGCTCGTCTCTTTCCCCCCAGGGATCCCCTCTAAGACGGGCCTGCCTTTATTTAGCTCCAAGGCCATGTCCTCTGCTGGGGTAAGGTCAGCCTTTGGTGACCCACCACCCGTGCCTTGTCTGTGGGTATTCTTTTTCACTGCTAAAACAGTACAGACAATGTGTGAGCAGGCACCTTCTGGGTACAATATATGCTTGTGCTTTGTTAAATATTAGTCAGGGACCATACCATTCTGCAGAATGTTCTTGTATTTGATTTTGACCTGCTGCCATGTCCGTTTTGGCCCGTTCATGTTTAATCTACACACACACACACACACACATTTAATGGAGTCACACTGCAAAAAATTACTTGGTATTTTTGTCTTGTTTTCAGTAAAAATATCAAAAAATGTATCATAGCTTTATACAGTGTGATGGAGTTACTTTACACAATTTCACTCATATCTGCAGTGCATTTCAATAAAAAATTTAACCGTTTCATAATTACAGTACAACTGCATTTTTGGAGATGTGAATTAAATATTTGAATTGTAATTGTGATGTTTCAGCGGAGCGGTGAGTGTGTAATTGTGCACTACTTACGCATTCAGGCGGTCTGCAATACTTTGCCACGCTTTTTCTCTTTGCTTTATCACTGTGGCGGTGTTGCCTTTCTTCTTAATTATATCTTTTACCTCCTCGTATGCCTCCATGAGGATTTGTGCTTCCGACGGGGAAAAGTACGCGGCTCTAGTTGCCATGGTAAATCAGTTAATCTGTGATCTGTGGCGGGGTCTATTTGAGTGAGCCGTGAGCGCGCACCTATCCAGGATTGGTTTCACCTGGCTTAATGAATCCGTGTCTGCTCATCCTGGCTTGGTCTTTGTGCAACCAATTAAGCCTGGACGCACATGTTTTGGCTTCATTGAGCTCAGCTGAGTCATTTATCCCGGATGTCTTAATTCTACTTTTGTGCAACAGGCCCCTGGACAAGGAGAGTAAGACGAAGGTGAGTATTTATTTACAAGTTTAAATGTAGTGATCGAAAAATCCAAGTAGCGGAGCGGGCAGCGGAGGTGAGTTGATGGAATTGAGTAAGCAGATCCAAGGAAGTAACTGAAGTCACCGACGACCAGGTAGGGATGGGATGAGTGTTCCGGGTGAATGACTGTAGACAGAAAAAACGGAGGTAAGTTCAAGGCAAGCAAGACGTACAAAACAACAAAACAAACTCTATCAAACTGGAGGCTGATACGCTGGCACAACATACTGTTCATGGCTAACGATCCGGCAGGGAATGGATGTCAGGTCAGCGCTTATGAAGTGGAGGGGTGATGATCAGGACCAGGTGTGCAGATAGCTGATGGGATACAGGTGCGGGTACTCAGAGATCCTCCAACTAGCTACGTCGCCCGGCAACCAGACAGGGTGCGTTCCAGGACACCGGAAAAAACACTCCAGGACAGAACACAGGCAAAAACAGACTCAGGAAGCGGGATTCGTGACATTTCCTTTTGGCAGCATATGCAAATTAACTCTACTTTTGCTAAAATAAGAGTGTGTTTTGGTCCATTCTTATTTTAGAAAACATTATTTACATGTCTAATCATGTTTGATAAGAATAAAGTTTTATAATTAGCTCAAATTTACCCCAGTTGGTAATCTGTGTGTAAATTATGTTGGTAGTTTGAGGGTTAAATGCTAAATAGGAATGTGGAAATGATAAATGTTTTTTTTTTCATGAGCGTGCCACTATTAAATTGCAAAATGTAAATAGAAAATGGTTCAATTAAAATTGGAAATGGTGTAAATAGTGTAAGAATTTGTTCTTAACTGATTTGCCTAGTTAAATGAAGGTTATATTTATTTACCATTTTCTGTTGACCATTTACCATTTTCTGTTTACCATTGCCATTTTGATTTAGAATTTCTGTTTGGGCGATTCCATGCCAGCTTAGCCCGACACTTTTTGGAGGTGTGTCTGAATTTGTCCTGACAATTCTTACATAGAAACTCAATTGGGAAGAAAGATGTTTGACATGCTTTTTAAATTTGTATCACAAATTTGTTTTGAGAATCATAATGAAATTGGCATTTTTTTTACCCTTTTTAGACCTATACATGACTTCTTTAAGACCCTATGATCCAAGAACCGTACATGATACATACAACATATTGGTGTCATTATACCCCTTTATATTGTGTTCTCAAATATGGAGTATGTCTTGATTATTCAACATACTGTATACAAGAGCTTGAGACTATAAGGTTTAATCTTTTATAAGATAATTCTGAGATAATTTACTTTAAAGTTCCAAACACTCATTGGTTTAAATAGTATGTCAGGGCTATGTTAAAACAAGTCTATGTTAATAACAGCATTTTTACAAAAATGCAAATAGAAGCTCTCTAAAAATGAACAAAATTAAAAAGAGTAGTTTTGAGATATTCATATTAATATTTTTTATGTAGAAGAAATTAATGTTAAAATGTGATACTCTGTATGTTAGAGCACACTGTAAAGAGTACAATGACACCAATATGTTGTCTGTATCATGTACGGTTCACAGATCATAAGGTCTAACAGGAGGCATGTATAGGTCTAAAAGGGGCATAAAAATTTCAATTTTCATTATGATTTTCTTAACCCCCAAAAAATGATAAAAATGAACAGCATTTCAAACATCCTTCCTCTCGATTAAGTTTCTATGTGAGAATTGCCAGAACAATCTGAGATACCAAAATGTTTATTTATTATGTCACCCTTTTACTGTTTCCAATTTCCAATCAACTATTTTCGATTTTCATTTTAACATTGCAATTTCAGTGTGAAATTAATCATATGCACTGATATGAAAATGTAAATGCATTTATTAATTTCATATTTGGCACTAATCACTCCACATACTCAAGGATGTTGTATGTTTAAAATGTTTTCTTCTCTTTTAAGTGATAACAAGAATTACATTAAATTGAGGGACAGGTATTCCTTTTACATTATTGAAACAATTTTGTAACAATATATTTTGTTTGGTTATATTGTAAAACGTTTGGCATTCAAAATAATATATACAGTATATTTCTGTTGATCTACTAAAAGCCAATTTGCTTGCCCTCAGTGTTTTCTGCAGTCATACATACAGTGGGGAGAACAAGTATTTGATACACTGTCAATTTTGCAGGTTTTCCTACTTACAAAGCATGTAGAGGTCTGTCATTTTTATCATAGGTACACTTCAACTGTGAGAGATGGAATCTAAAACAAAAATCCAGAAAATCACATTGTATGACTTTTAAGTAATTAATTTGCATTTTATTGCATGACATAAGTATTTGATCACCTACCAACCAGTAAGAATTCCGGCTCTCACAGACCTGTTAGTTTTTCTTTGAGAAGCCCTCCTGTTCTCCACTCATTACCTGTATTAACTCCACCTGTTTGAACTCGTTACCTGTATAAAAGACACCTGTCCACACACTTAATCAAACAGACTCCAACCTCTCCACAATGGCCAAGACCAGAGAGCTGTGTAAGGACATCAGGGATAAAATTGTAGACCTGCACAAGGCTGGGATGGGCTACAGGACAATAGAAAAACAGCTTGGTGAGAAGGCAACAACTGTTGGCGCAATTATTAGAAAATGGAAGAAGTTCAAGATGACGGTCAATCACCCTCGGTCTGGGGCTCCATGCAAGATCTCACCTCGTGGGGCATCAATGATCATGAAGAAGGTGAGGGATCAGCCCAGAACTACACGGCAGGACCTGGTCAATGACTTGAAGAGAGCTGGGACCACAGTCTCAAAGAAAACCATTAGTAACACACCACGCCGTCATGGATTAAAATCCTGCAGTGCACGCAAGGTCCCCCTGCTCAAGCCAGTGCATGTCCAGGCCCGTCTGAAGTTTGCCAATGACCATCTGGATGATCCAGAGGAGGAATGGGAGAAGGTCATGTGGTCTGATGAGACAAAAATAGAGCTTTTTGGTCTAAACTCCACTCGCCGTGTTTGGAGGAAGAAGAAGGATGAGTACAACCCCAAGAACACCATCCCAACCGTGAAGCATGGAGGTGGAAACATCATTCTTTGGGGATGCTTTTCTGCAAAGGGGACAGGACGACTGCACCGTATTGAGGGGAGGATGGATGGGGCCATGTATCGCGAGATCTTGGCCAACAACCTCCTTCCCTCAGTAAGAGCATTGAAGATGGGTCGTGGCTGGGTCTTCCAGCATGACAACGACCCGAAACACACAGCCAGGGAAACTAAGGAGTGGCTCCGTAAGAAGCATTTCAAGGTCCTGGAGTGGCCTAGACAGTCTCCAGACCTGAACCCAATAGAAAATCTTTGGAGGGAGCTGAAAGTCCGTATTGCCCAGCGACAGCCCCGAAACCTGAAGGATCTGGAGAAGGTCTGTATGGAGGAGTGGGCCAAAATCCCTGCTGCAGTGTGTGCAAACCTGGTCAAGAACTACAGGAAACGTATGAACTCTGTAATTGCAAACAAAGGTTTCTGTACCAAATATTAAGTTCTGCTTTTCTGATGTATCAAATACTTATGTCATGCAATGTCATGCAATAAAATGCAAATTAAATACTTAAAAATTATACAATGTGATTTTCTGGATTTTTGTTTTAGATTCTGTCTCTCACAGTTGAAGTGTACCTATGATAAAAATGACAGACCTCTACATGCTTTGTAAGTAGGAAAACCTGCAAAATCCGCAGTGTATCAAATACTTGTTCTCCCCACTGTATATATATATGTTTTACAGTATGAATGACTGACATATGTTTTCTTATTAAATAACAGTTTAATAAAATGAACCATGTATTATTTGTATTTGTTATTTTTTTGTGTTTTTACATGGTGCCAAAGTCCAAGGACAGCATTACAGCACAATTCAAGAATAACCCAAAGATATATTTAGACTTTGTCTTCTTTAGTTGCTAAGGAACTAAATTAAATGGACCTTTATTCGAAGAAGAAAAAGTATTTAATGGATTTAATCTAACCTCAGGAAAAGTGAATCTGTCAACTCATCTTGACTCGAAATGCTAATTACTTGGCCTCGGCTAAGTGTGGGAACTGAACGCAAGATTGTTGGCTTCATCTTCTGTGACAGCTTGTAGAAGATATCACATATTTGGCCAGTTTTGCAGGGTTCCTTTCCTGTCCCCAAAGTTACAGACCGGCAGTTTGCAAAGCATGCCACATCGTGGGCTATTACCACAGTTTTGCTGGTTAATTTCCTGTTCTGAAGCATTAGTGCTTTTAAGTGTCCCTCCAGCATCTCCCACTCTGATTTAACACCAATTTGTCTTTACCCCCACTCCTTTCCAGCTTGAGAGTGTTTTACTTTAGGAGTGCCACATGGAAATAGCCAACGAGCAGAAGAGACAGTAGCCTTTCAAATAACAACGGGTGTTAAGATACATTTAGTTGGTGTCATCCTTGGATCATGTTTATAGTGCCAGGCGCCATAGGAACAGATGGCACAAGGATACCCTGTATAGGGGGAAATTATTTGTGATCTAAAACAGATTGAGTTTGCCTATAGTGTGTATGTATGATATCTGCTAGACATCACCTTGTTAACATGTACTTATTATTATCCTCCATCTTTTCTCTTCTTATGGCTGCAGGGGCAGTATTGAGTAGTTTGGATGAAAGGTGCACAGAGGTGCCCATAGTAAACTGCCTGCTCCCCAGTCCCAGTTGCTAATATATGCATATTATTATTCGTATTGGATAGAAAACACTCTGAAGTTTCTAAAACTGTTTGAATGATGTCTGTGAGTATAACAGAACTCATATGGCAGGCAAAAACCTGAGAACAAATCCAAACAGGAAGTGGAAATCCAGAGGTGGATGAACGCAGTGCCCTTGTTTGGGTGTAGGGCCTGATCAGAGCCTGAAGGTACGGAGGTGCCGTTCCCCGTAAAAGACGAGAGACAAAGAACAATTTCCTCTCACCACTATAGGTATCTCTAGGGTATCTATTCTAAACAAACAGAGCGAAGGACATACGTCTCGTGTCTAAGCCGTTGAAGTGCAACTCCACTTTGTCCCTATAACAACTTTTCACTTGTTTGATTGCCTTGCTGAGGGAATAACTACACTGTTTGTATTCGGCCATATTCT